>NC_052172.1:17831565-18431565 GCF_902713615.1 Scyliorhinus canicula
AGATTGCGAGATGGGGGTAGTTAGGATGCGGGTTCTGTTTGATGATAATTGATGTATGTTGCCTTCTCTTTTTTTCTTCTGTATGCACTTGAAAATGCCTCTAATAAAAATATAATTTAAAAAAGTGTACCAGCCGAGCTTTCTGTGCTTAGATCTTGGGGGGGGGGGGGGGGGGGGGGGGGGGCTGAAACCACAACTTTCTGACTTGAGGTTAAAAGTGCCACCGAGCGCAGCACATTGGCACAGTGGTTAGCATTGCTGCCTGCGGCGCCGAGGACCCGGGTTCGAATCCCGGCCCCGGGTCACTGTCCGTGTGGAGTTTGCACGTTCTCCCCGTGTCTGCGTGGGTTTCGCCCCCACAACCCAAAGATGTGCAGGGTAGGTGGATTGGCCAGGCTAAATTGCCCCTTAATTGGAAAAACATAATTGGATATTCTAAATTTATAAAAATTTTAAAATAAATTTTAAAAAGTGCCACCGACTGACTCACAGTTGTCATGTGAGTGTGCTGCTGTCGATGAGGCTATTTTATAGAATAACGCAGTTTACAGACATACTATACATAGAATTACATGGTGGTTACAGCACAGAAATAGGCCGTTCGGCCCAACAAGTCTATGCTAGTATTTATGCTCCCGCATGTGCTCCTTCCCAATCTTCTTCACCTCACTCTGCCAGCATATCCTGTTCGTTATTTCCCGAACGTTGTTATCTAGCTTCCTATTATAGAGCGAAGGGGAGATGCTGGTCTAGTGGTATTGTCACTGGATTAGTAATCCAGGGTCATGCTCCACGGACTTGGCCGCATATCCCAACAGGGCAGATGTTGAATATTTCAATTAATTTTTAATTTTACGGGATGTGTTCGCCAGCATTTGTTGGCCATCCCTAATTGCCCTGCAGAAGGTGAAGGTGAGCCGCCTTCTTGAGCCGCTGCTTCCGTGTGGTGTAGGTACACCCACTGTGCTGTTGGGGAGGGTGTTCCAGGATTTTGACCCAGCGACAGTGAAGGAACGGCCGATATATTTCCCAGTCAGGATGGTGAGTGACTTGGAGGGGAACCTCCAGGTGGTGGGGTTCCTAGATACCTGCTGCTCTTGTTCTTCTAGATGGTCGAGGTCGTGGATTTGGAAGGTGCTGCCTGAGGAGCCTTGGTGAGTTGCTGCAGTGCATCTTGTAGGTGGTACACACGGCTGCTACTGTGCGTCGGTGGTGGAGGGAGTGAATGTTGAAGATGGTGGATGGGATGCCAATCAAGCGGGGCTGCTTTGTCCTGGATGGTGTTGAGCTTCTTGAGTGTTGTTGGAGCTGCACTCATCCAGGCAAGTGGAGAGTATTCCATCACACTCCAGGTTCACAGGAGGAGAGGGCAATGCGCATGTCAAGTGCAGAGTTTGGCCGGTTCCTTTGTGTTGCCTTCATCTTTGTGAGGACAGAAAAGCCAACCTCGCACATGTTTGGCCAGGCTAAATTGGCCAGGCTAAATTGCCCCTTAATTGGAAAAAATGAATTGGGTACTCTGAATTTATAATTTAAGAAAAAAACTCTATGCCTCGGCTAATAAAGGCAAGTGTAGCCTGTGCCTTCTTAACCACTATATCCACCTGCTCTGCTACCTTACCATACCTGTGTACGTGCAAGGTCCCTCTGATCCTCAGTGCTTTCCCACCCACCCCCTGCAACGTGACTACAAAATCCCCAAAAGGTTCCGGCATGTTCAGAGGGCGATCGCTGAGCCTGTGGGAGGTCTGCACTTGACTGACACCCCATTCGCTGAACCCATAAACCAGGTTGTTGCTGCCATCTGCTGGTCACTCTCCTCGGTTCAAGATGCATTTGTCAGTTGAGGGGATTTACTCACCCCCCCCCCCCCCACCCCCGCGGGATTTCTCAGCAATAATCTGCATCTATCGCTGATTTTGTACATTTATTTATATTTACAGGACACCGCAAGACGTTTTGCAGTCAGCGGAGCTCGGTTTTCAAAGTGTACACCCTGTTTTTATAAATTTAATTCTGTGTTTGGATGTGGGCCTCCCTTCCTTGGCCAGCATTTATTACCCCAGTTTATGCTACGAGAAGAAGCAGAACAACAGGCAGCTCAAGCACCACCTTCTAATTCACCATCCCTAATTGCCCCTTGAGAAGCTGGTGGTTGAGCTGCCTGTTGTGATCTGCTCCTTCAGGCAGCAGAAGCTGCTCCCTTGACGTACGCTCTGACAAAGGAAGGCTCAGACTTGGAGATAGGTTTAACACATTTATTGAACAGTTAACAATTCTCCTACTTGAGTTCGACTCTCCTGCTGATCTTTCTGTAGTGACTCAGTCTAACTAACCAGTCTGCTCTAAGCCATGTGGTGGGTGTGATGCTTCCCTGATCTGCCCCTGTGTCTCTGAGTGACGCCTATGGAAACAAAGAGCATGTGTGCCCTGTCCTTTTATATGGGTTGCCCCCCTGTGGTTGTGTCACCCCTGGGTATGTCTTGATCGCCCATTGGTCGTGTCCTATCTTACTGGCCTATTGGTTGAATGTCTGTGTGTCATGATGTCTCTTGTGCTCCCTCTAGTGTTTACTTAGTTCTAGTGTATTTACATTAACCCCTTGTGTATTTACAGTGCCCCAGTGTATCTACATTAACCCCTTGTGTATTTACAGTGCCCCAGTGTATCTACATTAACCCCTTGTGTATTTACAGTGATGCGTATCACCACACTGCCTTCTTGAACCGCCGCAGTCCCTGTGGTGTAGGTACACCCACCGTGCTGTCAGGGAGGGAGTTCCACGGTTCAGGCCCAGCCTGACAGTGAAGGAACGGCCGATATATTTCCAAATCAAGATGGCTCGGAGGGGAACTTGCTGGTGGTGTTTTTGTTTCTCCTTCTATAAATTTTGAGTATCCAATTATTTTACTTTCCAATTAAGGGGCAATTTAGCGTGGCCAATCCACCTAACCTGCACATCTTTTGGGTTGTGGGGACGAAACCGACACAGACAGGGGGAGAATGTGCAAACTCCACACGGGCAGTGACCCAGAGCCGGGATCGAACCTGGGACCTCGGCACCGTGAGGCAGCAGGGCTAACCCACTGCGCCACCGTGCCGCCCCCGCAAACTGTGGTGGTTTTGCCATGTACCTGCTGCCCTTGTCCTTTGAGGTGGTCGGGGTCACAGGTTTGGAAGGTGCTGCCTGAGGAGCCTTGGTGAGTTGCTGCAGTGCATCTTGTAGACGGTACACACGGCTGCCACTGTGCGTCGGTGGGAGTGGGGGTTTGGGAAGGGGTGCCAATCAAGCGGGGCTGCTTTGTCCCGGATGGTGTTGAGCTTCTTGAGTGTTGTTGGAGCCGCACTCATCCAGGCAAGTGGAGAGTATTCCATCACACTCCTGACTTGTGCCTTGTGGACAGGTTTGGGGAGTGAGGAGGTGAGTTACTCACCACAGGATTCCCAGCCCCTGACCTGCTCTTATCACCACAATATTTGCTGGTTCAGTTTAGTTTCTAGTCAATGGTAACCCCCAGAATGTTGCAATGTCAGAAACACCAATTTATGCACAGCAAGTCCACACAAACACCAACGTAATAATGACCTGGTTAACTTTTTGTTTCGGTTTTGTTTGAAGGATAAACATTAGATAGGATAGCAAGAAGAATGGCAGCACTGTGGCACAGTGGGTTAGCCCTGCTGCCTCACGGCGCCGAGGTCCCAGGTTCGAACCCGGCTCTGGGTCAGTGTCCGTGTGGAGTTTGCACATTCTCCCCGTGTTTGCGTGAGTTTCGCCCCCACAACCCAAAGATGTGCAGGGTAGGTGGATTGGCCACGCTAAATAGCCCCTTAATTGGAAAAAAGAAATTGGGTACTCTAAACTTATTTTTTTAAAAAGGAGAGCAAGAAGAACTTTGCTCTTAAACATAGAAACCAGAAGCAGGAGGAGGCCATTCGGCCCTTCGAGCCTGCTCTGCCATTCATTATGATCATGGCTGATCATCAAGTTTGATACCCTGATCCTTCCCCCCCCCCCCCCCCCAATATCCCTTGATCCAAATAGGCCCAAGAGCCATATCAAATTCCTTCTTGAAATTACACATTTTAGCCTCAACTACTTTCTGTGGTAGTAAATTCCACAGATTCACCACTCTCTGTGTAGCCATCTGGGATGGCCACTTCCAACTAGAAACATGGAAGTTCGCAAAGCCTCAAGGGAAATG
Organism: Scyliorhinus canicula; assembly: GCF_902713615.1. Taxonomy (NCBI): domain Eukaryota; kingdom Metazoa; phylum Chordata; class Chondrichthyes; order Carcharhiniformes; family Scyliorhinidae; genus Scyliorhinus; species Scyliorhinus canicula. The sequence continues at coordinate 17,835,771 of NC_052172.1, forward strand.
TGGCCAATGTAAGATTCAGGCAGACACAGAGCCTGAATGTACATTTGTGAGCAGAGAATCCAGACAGCACCGAAACCCCCAGCCGATTAGCATTTTAATGGCCCATCTCCGTAAAAGAAAGGATTGATACTCAGGTAACCGATACAATTCCAGATACATCGGCGTCACTCTCTTTACTCAGGAAGCAAAAACAGCCAAAGGTCAATGACCTCTTCGGACACACCCATCCATCAAGGCACCCACCCCTTTATTGGCTCAGATCGAGGGCAGTGATTGAGAACTACCCAATTAATTGGGTCCAAAAGAGCGCGAAACCCTCCAAGGATAAAGAGAGACACTGCCATGTGTTCGATCTCTTTTGGACCTGGTGCTCCGGCAAAGTCCATCTCCAATCGCAGCGCCACGACCCGAGCAAGTCCAAGTTCCACACCCACTACCAGATGGATGATCCCAGCTGAACAGCAGTTACTTCTCCAGACCCAGAAGATCCAGGTTCGAACAAAGGCCACTGTTCCTCTGACCTAAGCCAGGCGTCTGAAGTTAAGTACAGGTTGTCATAGGTGTTAGGTGTAGTTTAGCTCGTAATGTTTATGTTGCATGTATAAGTTAATCTTGTGTGTAAATAAAGTATTATTGAACTTGAACTAACTAACTGGTTGTTGGGTCTTTGATCGATATCCGGTTGAATCTGGTGGTGGAATCATTTGATACCTGGCAATATAATATCAATATCTAGACAAAGGAAGGGCAACCTGATTGACTGCCATATTTATAGCGGGTAAAAAGAGCAACAGCTGGGTGAAGACATTTCTCCTCACCTCAGTCCTAATTTGAAAGACTATCATGGGCGAGCCCTGAGGGGCTCTCGCGATAACAGGGGGAATTGTGCTAAAAGGGGCAGCACGGTAGCATTGTGGATAGCACAATCGCTTCACAGCTCCAGGTTCCCAGGTTCGATTCCGGCTTGGGTCACTGTCTGTGCGGAGTCTGCACATCCTCCCCGTGCCTGCGTGGGTTTCCTCCGGGTGCTCCGGTTTCCTCCCACAGTCACAAAGATGTGCAGGTTAGGTGGATTGGCCGCGCTAAATTGCCCTTAGTGTCCAAAATTGCCCTTAGTGTTGGGTGGGGTTACTGGGTTATGGGGATAGGGGTGAGGTGTTGACCTTGGGTAGGGTGCTCTTTCCAAGAGCCGGTGCAGACTCGATGGGCCGAATGGCCTCCTTCTGCACTGTAAATTCTATGATAATTTATTGGTCGCCGGATTGGTCTCTTTTGAACCTTTCATCTGAAAGACGGCGCTTCCGACAGGGCAGCACTCCATCAGTGGTGACACTGGGAGTGTCGGCCTACATATTGCGCTCGTGGCTCTAGGTTGGAACTGAGGAGGTGAGAGTGCGGCCTTCCTAATGATGGGTCACCATGCCTTTAAGGTACTTGTGTGTTTCATCTTCAAACCCCACAGCTCCACGCTAACATCCCAATTAGCAGATCGAATACGCATCAGACGATTCAACCGAATTGTGCGCGAACGCTCCGCCAATCACACCGTGTGGGCGAGTAGTTATTTATTACTGGAGAACCCAGTTAATCGGCTTATCCTGCAGGACACCAACGAGTTCGAAAAGAGTGAGAGAGAAGATGAGATGGTTCAGGAAGTTGCGATGAACATTCGGCACCAATCTGGTGTGTCAGCTGCTTGCCGTGAGGTGGGAATGAATACTCCAGGTGGTTCCAGGTGATTGAATTACAGGTGGTGATGGCTGTCCAAGGATGAGCCTGCTGGAAGGCACGATGATCGATCACCTGCACAGCCTTCATTATTTACCAGCCCTCATCACCGTTTTGTCACCACCATCGATCGAAGGTGGATCACGGGGATGGAGCAGCTGGAAGGACCCCAGTGGTTCAGGCAGTCAGCAGTCCACCCACACCAGCCGGAGAGGACCCTGCTGAGATTCCTGCCCCTTTCCACATCTCAGTCTGGATGACAGCTGAAGTCATGAAGCTCACCGCCACCTTCTCAAGGGCAATTAGGAATGGGCAACAGGCGGTGGCCAAGCGAGGCATGCCCACACACCCCATGAATGAATAATAACAAGTTGTGGGGGTGGTGGATGGGGGGAGGTAGTGTGTGACTACGGATGTGTGGTTAGAATCTGGGGGGTTCAGTTGGCGGGGGGGGGGGGGGGTTACAGTAGAAACTTACATTTGGAGGTATGAGAATTTTGGGGGATACAGCTGGGGGGGGTTAGAGTTGAGGGGTTTACAGATGGAAGGCTACAGCTTGGGAGGAGGGGGGTTACCATTGGAGGGTTTATAATTGGGGGGTTCAAGTTGGGGGGTTACAGTTGGGGGGGTTACAGTTGGAGGGGTTACAGTTGGGGGGGTTACAGTTGGGGGGGTTACAGTTGGGGGGGTTACAGTTGGGGGGGGTTACAGTTGGGGGGGTTACAGTTGGGGGGGTTACAGTTGGGGGAGGGGTTACAGTTGGGGGGTTACAGTTGGGGGGGTTACAGTTGGGGGGGTTACAGTTGGGGGGTTACAGTTGGGGGGGTTACAGTTGGGGGGGTTACAGTTGGGGGGGTTACAGTTGGGGGGTTACAGTTGGGGGGGTTACAGTTGGGGAGGTTACAGTTGGGGGAGGGGTTACAGTTGGGGGGGTTACAGTTGGGGGGGTTACAGTTGGGGGGGTTACAGTTGGGGGGTTACAGTTGGGGGGTTACAGTTGGGGGGGTTACAGTTGGGGGGGTTACAGTTGGGGGTTACAGTTGGGGGGGTTACAGTTGGGGGGGTTACAGTTGGGGGTTACAGTTGGGGGGGTTACAGTTGGGGGGGTTACAGTTGGGGGGGTTACAGTTGGGGGGTTACAGTTGGGGGGGTTACAGTTGGGGGGGTTACAGTTGGGGGTGTTACAGTTGGGGGGGTTACAGTTGGGGGGGTTACAGTTGGGGGTGGGGGGTTACAGTTGGGGGGGTTACAGTTGGGGGGGTTACAGTTGGGGGGGTTACAGTTGGGGGTGGGGGGTTACAGTTGGGGGGGTTACAGTTGGGGGAGGGGTTACAGTTGGGGGGTTACAGTTGGGGGGTTACAGTTGGGGGGGTTACAGTTGGGGGGGTTACAGTTGGGGGGGTTACAGTTGGGGGGTTACAGTTGGGGGGTTACAGTTGGGGGGGTTACAGTTGGGGGGGTTACAGTTGGGGGGGTTACAGTTGGGGGGTTACAGTTGGGGGGGTTACAGTTGGGGGGTTACAGTTGGGGGGGTTACAGTTGGGGAGGTAACAGTTGGGGGTGGGGGGGGTTACAGTTGGGGTGGGGGGGTTACAGTTGGGGGGGTTACAGTTGGGGGTGGGGGGGTTACAGTTGGGGGGTTACAGTTGGGGGTGGGGGGTTACAGTTGGGGGTGGGGTGTTACAGTTGGGGGTGGGGGGGTTACAGTTGGGGGGGGGGGGGGTGAGCTCAGTTTACAACACCAGGTTAAAGGCCTGGACTTGCAAAATCCTACCAACTGTCCTGGTTTGAGACAATTCACACCTCTTTAACCCGGGGATTACCCCCTATCTCTGGATCTGTAAGGATTTGATTACCCGCAAATGCTCGCATTCCAAGCATTGTCCGGCATCTCTGACTTTGTCCATATAAATGTTTCTGTAACCTACCTCGCCATTCACCTGAGGAAGGAGCAGCGCTCCGAAAGCTCGTGTTTGAAACAAACCAGTTGGACTTTAACCTGGTGTTGTCAGACTTCTTACTGTGCTCACCCTCCACCTCGGATGTGTAAGATCCCGTGGCATTAGTTTGAAACGACAGCAGGCCAGTTAATCCCGGGACTCCTGACCAATATATAATCGTCGACCAACATCACTGACAAAAAGGTAATCGGGTCATTATCACTGTGACGTTAGCGGAAACTGCGGTTTGCAAATTGGCTGCTAGGTTTCCGTACAGCTGTGACTACACCTCAATAAAATACCTTATTGGCTACCTTATTGTAGCACTTTTGGGATGTTCTAATATTATGAAGGGTGCTATATAAATGCCAAACATTCTTTATTACAATATGTTTTGCCTGTTTAGCTCAGTGGGCTGGTCAGCTGGTTTGTGATGCGGAGAAAGGCCAGCAGCGCGGATTCAATCCCCCCACTGGCTGCGGTTATTCATTTTTGTTAAAATTTAGATACCCAATTATTTTTTCCAATTAAGGGGCAATTTAGCCTGGCCAATCCACCTACCCTGCACATCTTTGGGTTGTGGGGGCGAAACCCACGCAGACACGGGGAGAATGTGCAGACCCAGAGCCGGGATCGAACCTGGGACCTCAGCGCCGTGAGGCAGCAGGGCTAACCCACTGCGCCACCATGCTGCCCTGCTGTGGTTATTCATGAAGGCCCTGCCTTCTCCACCTTGCCCCTTGCCTGAGGTACGGTGGTCCTCAGGTTAAATCACCACGCGTCAGCTCCCCCCCCCCCCCCCCCCCCCCCCCCCCCCCCCCCCCCCCCCCCCCCCCCCCCCCCCCCCTCTCACAGGGGCAAGCATAAAATAGAATTTGCAGTGCAGAAAGAGGCTATTTGGCCCATTGAGTCTGCACCGGCTCTTGGAAGAGCACCCTACTTAAGCCCATGCCTCCACCCTATCCCCCGTAACCCCACCTCACCTTTTTGGACACTAAGGGGGAATTTAGCACAGCCAATCCACCTAACCTGCACATCTTTGGACTGTGGGAGGAAACCGGAGCACCCGGAGGAAACCCAGGCACACACGGGGTGAATGTGCAGACTCCACACAGACATTGACTCAAGAGGGAATGGAACCGGGACCCTTGGAGCTGTGATGCAACTGTGCTAACCACTGTGCTGTCCAGCTGCCCTCCTTCCTCATAGACATCTGGGACTATGATAACTTTACTTACTTACGTGTAGCCTGGTACACAGTGGCCACGCTATTGGGCTAGTACTTAGTGCTTCGATCGCAGATTTTAAAATCAAATCTCAGCATCTGCTGTGGTGGGATTCGAACCTGGGTCATCAGGGCTCTGAATTATTAGTCCAATGACAATACCGCCTTTAATTTAAAAAAAATCTGGGATTGAAAGTTAGTCTCAATAATGGAGGCCTTGAGGGCAACACGGTGGCGCAGTGGTTAGCACTGCTGCCTCACGGCGCCGAGGTCCCAGGTTCGATCCCGGCTCTGGGTCACTGTCCGTGTGGAGTTTGCACATTCTCCCCGTGTCTGGGTGGGTTTCGCCCCCACAACCCAAAGATGTGCAGGGTAGAGGGATTGGCCACGCTAAATTGCCCCTTACTTGGAAAAAATGAATTAAATTTAGAAAAAAAGAAAACAAAAATTCTCTAAAATTAAAAAAAAAACTGGGGTGGTCTTTCCAAGGTTGGTGCAGACTCGATGGGCCAAATGGCCTCCTTCTGCACGGTAGGTTCTATGACTGCCGCCTTTTCCTACTTGGCATTTGGGAAAATTGGGTACTCTAAATTATTTTTAAAATGAACGTGCTCCCGCGATTTTGTAACTTATTTTTCAGTGTCTCCCCACTTTTTTCCCCCCTCAAGTCTTTCTTTGTCAAAGTTAATAAATTGGTGTCCTCATTGATTTGGGTGGGTAAGACCCCAAGGATCCCTAGGGTGTTGCTTCAGCGAGACAGGCAACCGGGAGGCGTGGCTTTTCCCAATTTATTATTTTACTTTTGGACAGCCAATATTGAGACGGTACTGGGGTGGTTTAGTGATCCGAGTTCCGTCGGGTTTCTGTAAGGGTTCTGGCCTTATCGCCAGTGTAAAGTCTCAGGCAAGCGACCACTCGAAGCGATGGGTGTAAAAAAAAACGTGATATATGCTCCTTACAATTTGCACCTCCTACTCCCCGAAGGGTCTCCTGCAACCGTCCCACACTCATAGAACATAGAACAGTACAGCACAGAACAGGCCCTTCGGCCCTCAATGTTGTGCCGAGCCATGATCACCCTACTCAAACCCACATATCCACCCTATACCCGTAACCCAACACCCCCCCCCCCCCCCCCTTAACCTTACTTTTTTTAAATTAGGACACTACGGGCAATTTAGCATGGCCAATCCACCTAACCCGCACATCTTTGGACTGTGGGAGGAAACCGGAGCACCCGGAGGAAACCCACGCACACAGGGGGAGGACGTGCAGACTCCGCACAGACAGTGACCCAGCCGGGAATCGAACCTGGGACCCTGGAGCTGTGAAGCATTTATGCTAACCACCATGCTACCCTGCTGCCCCGGGGTATTTATGTCCCAGCAGTCCTAGGAAAGGAGGGGTAATCGTACTCGGGTTGAGGCCACGGGGACTCTGAGGTTGCAGATCCCTGGGCCTCCTGTAGTGCAATACTAGTTGCAACGCTGCCTTTCCCTCCGGTAAGGTGTTCCCTGAATCCGATAGTGGTGTCCACCCTAAGAATCCGGACACATGCAGGCAGCTTTTTAAAACTTAGTTCCATGTCTTCGCTGTCCCCTATCTGCATTAATCACCTTTTTATGCCAATGGGTTTGGACTCGACGTATAGGTCCTGGAAGGGGAAGGGTTTGGAGAGGTTTGCCGACCTACTCGTGGACGGAAGGTTTGACAGCTTTAAGGAGCTGTTGGAGAAATTCAAAATCCCTGGTTCCAATCCACTTCGATACTTTTAGATTCGCCACTTTTCGCTCAAGGCACCACCCTTGTCCCTGTTGAAGAGGATTTTGTCTTCAGCCAGCTCTGGTGGGGGGGACTATTTCAGAGGAACATCGGAATTAGGAGCAGAAGTCGGCAATTCAGCCCTTGGAGCTGGCTCCGTCATTCAGTCAGATCCTGGCTGATCTCCTCCTGGTCTCAAAACCCATCCCTGCCTTTAACCCTTATCCCTTTAACCCATTTTTAAAAATCAAAAATATATCTACCTCCCTCTTGAACCAACAAATGATTCAGACTCCACCGCACTGTGGGGCAGCGAGTTCCACAAATTCACCACCCTCTGCGAGAAGTAGTTCCTCCTCATCTCAGCTCGAAATCTACCGCCTCTGAACTGTAGCCACCTGGGATGGCCACATCCCGATTACAAAATGGACACTTTGCAAAGAATGAAGGGAAAAATGGACAATTCTGAGAAAGCAAGCAGGTGCAAAGTTTGTCTGTTGATTGGAGCTGCAGCTCCCAGACAAGACCGATACTGCAAAGCCATTACCATACTAATGAGCCATCTCCGGGGGACAAAAGAGTAAACATTTAGGTAAACGATACTAAAGCAGACACCCCGGCGCCAGAGGAGACTAGAACAAAGCAGGCCAACGGCCACCTAGGGCCCTCTCAGCAATCAGGGCAGCCACCCCTTTATTGGAGGAAATCGATAACGATGATCAAGATACGGTCCAATTAATTGGGACCAAGTTCAAGGCCCGTCCAAAAGCCGCGAAGCCCCCTTCGAGTATAAGAAGAAGCCCCCAAGATAAATCGTTCTACTTGGCCTTGGCTCTCAGCGAGGAGAGGCCTGCCTAGCAGCTGCACCAGAGCAGGTAAGTCCAAAGTCAACGCACGCTACGAGACTGACGTTCCTAGCTACTATTCCATACCAGCTCGACCCCAGCAGCCTCAGAACCGGACAACGGCCATTGTTCCTCTGACTGAGTGGGCGTCCGAAGCTAAGTATTGGCTTTAGTAGTAGTGATAGTTTAGTTGGTAGAGTTTGTGCATGAGTATAATTGACTGTGTGTGTAAATAAATGAGCATTGATTTTGAACTTACTAACTGGTGTATCGAGTCTTTGCTCAGTATTCGGGTTTTGAACCTTGTGGCGGTATCGAAAGATACCTGGCGACTCTTGAGCAAACGTAATTAGAATTAAGGAAGGTGACCATATTAACCGCCATAAACAGAGCCAATTAAAGAGAGAACACAACGAGCAACAGAACCTATATCTGTGAGCTCTCGTTCTAGATTGCCCCACCAGGGGGAACATTTGGTCTACGTTTATTTTATCATTCCTGTTGCTCGTTCTGGGTGAGTGTGCTTTGCACTCAATTGGCTCTGTTTATTACTTAGCTCTGGAGTCGCCAGGTATCGTTATGATACCGCCACAAGATTCAAGTTCAAGTTCAGATCAATGGCTCAATACACCAGTTAGTAAGTTCAAAACAAGACACGTTTATTATAGCACAGTTATTTACTACTCATGCATATAATACTAAGACTAAACTGTTCCTACCACTAATAGGCTAATACTTATCTGGAATAAGGGAACTGCCGGATCAGGGAACAATGGCCTCTTGCTCTGCACTGGGTCTGCAGGTTTCCAGTTGGTGTGGACTAAAGGGTTCAGGAGTGTCTACTCTCGTAGCGTGCGTTGTATGACACTTACTCGATGGTGGCTGCTGACTAGGCCTCTCCTTCTCTTGGTCAAGGTCTTCTGCTGCAAAGGTGTTCTGCTGGGAGGGCCGGCTGGTCAAGAAGAAAGAATCAGTCCTGGGACCTGACTTTTATAGGTCCCAGGGGCTTCGCTTCCTTCTGGGCGGACCCTCTATAAACTTGCAATCGATTAGGTCTCTTCCCAATCGATTGACTTGAATTTCCCCAATAACGGGTCTGTTCCTTGATCACTGGGCGGTCCTTGGGGCTCATTGTTTCAGACTCCCTTTGGCGCCGAGAAGTCTGACCTTCTATAGGATGTAGCGATTGCAGTTAACTGTTGTGTCCATTGTGCCCGGAAATCACCGGGAATCGCTTCATTAATATGCAAACTTGTTAGTTACAATGCTGTCTGGTTACACAGGGGAATACACAGGGGATTCTGCAAACTGCTTGTCTCTTTGCAACTGTCCATTTTTCCCTGTAACCTTTCCGTTCTTCCATTTTGTGTGAGGAAGTGGCCAACCCTAGGTGGCTACATTCCCTTTTAGTATTTTATACACCTCAATCAGATCCCCTCTCATCCTTCTAAACTCTAGCGAGTATAAACCCAAACTGTTTAATCTCTCCTCATACGTCAACCCTTTCATCCCCAGAATCAATCTGGTGAACCGCCTGAAAATGAAATGAAAATCGCTTATTGTCACAAGTAGGCTTCAAATGAAGTTACTGTGAAAAGCCCCTAGTCGCCACATTCTGGCGCCTGTTTGGGGAGGCTGGTACGGGAACTCTGAACTGCCTCCCATGTCACCACATCCTTCCTCAAATAAGGAGACCAAAACTGGACACAATACTCCAGATGTGGCCTCATCAACACCCTATACAATTACAACAACACTTCTCTACTTTTATACTCCAGTCCTTTTGCAATAAACGCTAACATTCCATTTGCCATTTTAATTGCATTTTGTACGTAATACCGACTTTCTGCGATTCATGAACAAGGACACCCAGATCCCTCTGCCCAGACGCATTTTGAATCTGCTTTCCATTTAGGTAATAATTTTCCTATTTTCTTCAGCCAAAATGGATGACCTCACACTTATCCACATTAAACTCCATCTACCAAATTTGGCCCAATCCCCTAGCCTATCTATATCCATCTGTAAAATCTGTATCTCCTCTTTACTGTCTGTTTTTCCACCTATTTTAGTATCATCTACAAATGTTGCTCTGTACCTGTTTGTAGATCATTTATATAGATTGTAAACAGTTGAGGTCCGAGGACTGAACCCTGCGGAACTCCGCTAGTTACAGTTCACCAGCCAGAGAAGGACCCATTTAACCCGACCCTCTACTTTCTGTCAGTCAGCCAATCCTCAATCTAATCTAGTATTCTGTCCTCAACCCCCTGCGATCTCACCTTCAGGATCAGTCTTTTATGTGGCACCTTGTCAAATGCCTTCTGGAAGTCTAGATACACCACATCCACAGGTTCCCCATTATCCACCTTCCACGTCCTCAAAGAACTCAAGCAAGTACGACTTAGCCTTCATGAAACCATGCTGACAATGGTGGATTGAGCTTTGTCTTTCCAAATGTTCAGTCATCTCCTTGATTCCAGCAACTTCCCCACCACAGAGGTCAAGCTAACAGGTCTACAGGTTCCTGGTTTTTTCATCTCTTCCTTTTTGAATAGGGGCGTCACATTAGCGGGTTTCCAATCCACCGGGACCTTGCCAGAATCCAGGGAATTTTGAAATATCAACCAATGCAGCCACTATCTCTGCTGTCACCTCCTTTAATCCCCTAGGGGTGCAGTCCATCTGGTCCCATGAGACTTATCTGCCTTTAATCCCATTCAATACCTTCTCCCTAGTGATGGTTATTGCACCAATTTCCTCTGCATTAACTGCAGTTCTTAGGAAAAATGTCATTATCCTCTATTGTGAAGACTGAAGTAAAATATTGGTTTGGTGACTCCGCCATCTCTTGTTCCCCATTATTACATCACCAGTATCGATCTCTGAAGGGCCAACATTTACTTTAGCTATTCTCTTCCTCTTTATATACTAATGGAAGATCTTGTTATCAGTGTTTATGTTTTCTGCTAGTTTCCTTTCATAATTCATCTTAGCTTTTTCGATTCTATTTTTAGTAGCTTTTTGCTGACCCCTAACATTCTCCAGCTTGCCACTAGCTTTTGCAGTATGGTATGCCCTAGTTTTTGCCTTTATGTCCTCCTCGACCTTGTTTAGCCATGGAACATTTTTCTCCCTTTTACAATACCGTTTCCTCTCCTTTAATTGAGAGGTATTTAATATGTCCCTGAACATCCGCCATTGTTCCTCCACTGTCCTTCCCTCAATTATTTGTGCCCGGTCTACTTGGGCCAACTCTTTCCTCAGGCCTGTAGAATTACCTCTGCCCAATGCTAAAACTCTTGTATGACACTCTGACCTCTCTCGCTCAATCTGAATTTGAAATTCTAGCATGCTGTGATCACTCCTTCCGAGAGGATCCTGAATGACAACACTATTTATCAATCCTTCTTCGTTACATTTCATACATATACGGCCAGATCCTATCAGTGGAGTCAGCTGTGTTGATTGAGGTGAAGGTGAGTTGGGTCCCATTCTGGATGATGAGGAGGAGCGGAGCGAGGCTCTTCACAGGGTCAACTCCACATCCTCATGTGCTCGGCTCAGTCTGATCCAGTTCAAGGTGGTGCACAGGGCAGATGCGACCAGGGCGAGGATGAGTGGATTTTTCTCTGGAGTGGGGGACAGGAGTGAGCGTTGTTCTTGGGGGACTGGCTAACCACACTCATATGTTCTGGTCTTATCCCAAGTTAGTAAACTTTTGGGTTTCTTTCTTCAACGCCATGTCAGAGGTACTTAATGTTGAGTGGGGCCATGTCCGCCGGTGGCCATTTTCGAGGTATCAAATGAGGTATCAGACAGGATGGGGAGGTGAAAGCGGATGTCCTCCCCTTTACCTCATTAATACTGGTTGGAGGTCTCCATTGGCTGGGTTAGGTGACCTCATGTCGTTCCTACATTGTAGATGGCCAAGTATACCATGTGGGAGGGCAGCACTGTGGCACAGTGGGTTAGCCCTGTTGCCTCACGGCGCCGAGGTCCCAGGTTCGATTCTGGGTCACTGTCCGTGTGGAGTTTGCACATTCTCACCGTGTTTGCATGGGTTTCGCCCCCACAATCTAAAGATGTGCAGGGTAGGTGGATTGCCCCTTAATTATAAAAATGAATTGGGCACTCTAAATTTAAAAAAAACACAGTACACCATGAGGGGGCGATAGAGGGGTTCTACCTGAGATGGCAGCCAATCATTTACTTTTTTGAAGAGTTAGTCATCGTCCATTGTTAAGGGGATTTTAATTATAATAAATGATAAGAATCTTTATTATCGTCACTAGTAGGCTTACATTAACACTGCAGTGAAGTTACTGTGAAAAGCCCCTCGTCGCCACATTCCGGTGCCTGTTCAAGTAATGAGCCAGTATGGGAATTGAACCCATGCTGTTGGCCTTAATCTGCATTACAAACCAGGTGTATAGCCCACTGAGCTAAACCACCTCTACGTTTAGTTACATGGGCTTAAGTTAATATGTGCTTTTGCTCGTTTTCCCAATCTTTGATTTTGTAACCTGGGTTCATTGTTTTATATATTTTTTTACAATGACAATTTTCAATAAACATGATTTTTTAAAAGAATTTCATTGGGTGGAATTGAACTTTTTTAAAAAAATAAATTTAGATTACCCAATTATTTTTTCCAATTAAGGGGCAATTTAGCGTGGCCAATCCACCTACTCTGCACATCTTTGGGTTGTGGGGGCGAAACCCACGCAGACACGGGGAGAATGTGCAAACTCCACACGGACAGTGACCCAGAGCCGGGATCGAACCTGGGACCTCAGCGCCGTGAGGCGGTTGTGCTAACCACTTGGCCACCGTGCTGCCCTGGAATTGAACTTTTAAAGCATCTTTTCATTTGTTAACAAGGAACCAGGACGTGAGCACGGCAGGTTGTTGCAAATGCCCAACTGGTTCACCATTGACCTTTTAGGAAGGCAGACAACCAGCTATGTCTGGCCGGGTCAACTTTAGAAACGTAGCCCCACTCGATCGGGCGGAATCGCCCGCTCTCGCCGCTGTGGGAATCGTGGTGGGCCTGGGAGCAGGAATCGACGGGTGGCCAAAAGTCAGTTTTCCAACGGCGGAAAAGTTAGTTTGGAATAATTTTCTCCCAACTTTCATAACAGCTTAAGGATGGGAGTCGAGGGGCAGAGTGGGAGAGTGATTGGCGGTATGGGTGCCGTGGGAAGATGGTGGACTGGACGTTGGGGCCTATTAGCTAACGGCGGAGCTGCCCACGGAGCTGCCGCGCCAGGCAATTCGATGAGCGTCTCGCAGATTCATAATCAATAAGCTGAACAGCACAAGATCTTGTGTGTTCAGCCACCCCGTTCTCCTGCAGGAGTCTATAGAACTATGGAACCATAGAATTCCCACAGTGCAGAAGGAGGCCATTCGTCCCATTTAGTCTGCACCGACACTCTGAAAGAGCACCTTACCTCGACCCATTCCCCGCCCTATCCCCGTAACCCCACCGAACCTGCACATCTTTGGACTGTGGGAGGAAACCGGAGCACCCGGAGGAAACCCACGCAGACAGGGGGGAGAAAGTGCAAACACCACACAGACAGTCACTCGAGGCCAGAATCGAACCCTGGTCCCTGGCACTATGAGGCAGCAATGCTAACCACTGTGCCACCATCAGGGTTGGGATTCAAACCTGGGATCTTCTGGCTCAGATGCATGGACGCTAACCCACAATGCGCCAGAAGACCTCCTCCGAGAGAGCTAGTGCTACCCATATAAATAATGACTGTCATGTGAGAGTACCTTTAAGAAATGGGCGTTTAAGAAATGTACATTTAAAAAATGGGTGCATATCAGTGATGTCAGAGTGTGGGTGGAACTGGGCTGTCTGTCAGCTTTTTACTTTCGTTTTAGGCTGTTTGCTGCAGGGTGTGTTTTAATTTGAGTTTTCAGAGCTGGATAGCTGCAGTCACAGCCAGAAGGTGTATTAGAGTCTCTCTCTGTAATCTAAAGAATGTAAATCGATCCTTTGGTGATTTAAAACTAATAACTGCTCTCAGTAGTGGCTTTAACCTGATGTGCTTCTTTTAAAGTTTTTTTTGTTATGTCTTATGGATGTTAAAAGGAAAGTTGAAAGGATTACTTAGTGTTGTATTCTTTGGGGGTTGTATTTGAATTAATGGTTGCTAAAATGTTCACTGTATGTTTTCAAAAGGTGAACTCAAGTTCGTAGAATAAACATTGTTTTGCTTTAAAAAAATACTTTTCCATTTCTGCTGTACCACACCTGTAGAGTGGGCCGTGTGCTCCCCATACCACAATCTAGTAAAAGTTCTAAACCCTGGCCCATAACATGACGGAATGTTCGTGTTCATCTGTTTGGCTGACATAACTGAGGCGGTGGATGTTGCATAGATATGGTGATTAAAATGGCCGTTTTTGTGATAAACCTATTTTCAGTTGTTTGAAATAAAGCTCATCAAGCTGCCACTTTAGAATATATGAAGGGAAATTCTTAAATCCAAATTATCATTCTGAGATATATGTTTTATACCGTTACCTCGCCACAGTAACTCTTGTCAGATTTTGCATTTGGAGATATGCATGGAAGAAAAAGCAAATTCAAAATGGGACCAAATCTCAGCAGGTCTGGCAGCATCTGTTGGGAGAGAAAAGAGCTAACCTTTCGAGTCCAGATGATCCTTTGTCAAAGCTAAAAGACATAGAAAGTGGGAGGTATTTATACTGTGGGGTGGGGGGAATGAAAGATGAGTCATAGCCACAGAAACCCAGGGAAAAGAGTGCTAATGGCAGTCCCCAGGCAGAATAAAAGGTATAAAGGCTAAACAGCAGGGAAACTAACATCAGAGGGTAAACTGCGACAGATGTAGGAGGGAGGGGGGAAGCAAAGGGGCGAAAAGGTAAGGAAAGGGGTATAAGATGGGAGGGGCAATATATATAAAGAAAGACAAAATAGAAATAAATGGTAAAAGACAGTTAAAATGAAATGGGATAATGTAGAGATATACTATGCGGATTTAGAGGCACTTGCGAACATTAAAACTCAGTAGAAATTTGAGTTAAAACTTCTCGGGTGCAAATAAAAATTGTTTATTGCCTCTTTGATTATAATTGAGTCACTTTAATCTTATTCTCTAATACGTCCGGTTAGCAAAAAGGACTTAAAGAGAAGCAACCTGTACACAATTTAACTTTTAAAACAATACAGAAATGGTTTCTTGCTTACGGCAAAACAGCTTGCATTTACTTCAAGGGTTAGAGTGAAAAAGAGACAGCGAATAGTTTAGATCAATGTATAGGTGAATAAAGATGGTCGTACGGACCCTCACAGTTATACGAAATCATATCAGTCCTTAGCCGTCTATCTACACCCCTATCTAATCCTAATTGGTTTGGGTTAGAAACAAATTAATTTGATGTGACGGTTAGCTGTCAACCTTCAATGTGCAACATTAGTTTTAAATGTTTCATGTCTGCATACTTGTGCATGTTATGGAATGCGATTCTGTGCTGTTATCACGACCAGCTTAAACTGGTCTTCTGCTGACTTCGCTGTTATCAATATTGTGAACAATGGTGCCTTAATATTACTATGTTGTTGCGATGGTGTTGCTATGTCCTTGATCTGATGAATGGTACAGCACAAGTATAGTGTCAAACTGTCTTGCAAATGTATCTGTTATCTCAGTAAAAGTGCTGTTTTAATCTCTAATGGAATTATGCTGTTTCATGTCTCTGTATGTTTTGAGGTGGCCTGAGTTTATGAGTGAATGTAAAATGGGTATTTAAAGACTGGGACGTAATATTTACGCTAAATAGCTATCTTTTACCTATCAGGCGTATTAGAAAATAGTCAGTTTCTAAAATGAAAACAAAGGTGTCGAGGTGGGGTTGAGCTAATCATCTGAAGTTGTTGAATTTGATGTTGAGAAAGGAAGATGAGATGCTGTTCGTCTATTTCTCTCTCAGTGTTCGACGCGCAATGCAAACTGGAGGAACAGCATCTCGCCAGCTCTCCATGAGCAATGCACCAAGTGTCACACCCCCGCCTTTTCCCCGTAACCCTTCACATTCTTCCTTTACAGATCTGGATTTCAGATATATTGGATTATAAACATTTGGCAATTTAAGGGTTAAAATCCTGGGTTATAGTGTGTTCGGCTGCAGTAGCCATGTTTTTCAAAAGAATCTTGTCTTGCAAGACCCGAAAGCTTTTAGGAGCCAGAGATGGAATTGACCAGAGTAAAAAGCCTGGGCTGATGCACTGTTGTTTGACTTAGGGGGAGCCCCTGGGGAGTTAATTTGTTTTTCAGCTTGGGGCGATTATGTCATTGCTGGGTGGAACTAAGGCATTCAGACATGATGAGAAAGATTTTGAGTTGTGTTCCGATCTGGCTAACACTGAGTCCACGGGTAAGGCAGTTTCCCCTCACAGTCGGATAATTGAAAAAGATTAATAGTATTTGAAACAGTGCAGACTTGTCTGAGGACAAGGGGGAGCTGAAATAAACCAGTTGAAACAGCCTTTTGAAGACATCCAGCAGGAGTCTATAGGAGTTCTAAAGAGAGCCAAATCTGTTCTGGAAAGCAAGTATTGCTCTGTGCCATTGGGATGTGGGATGGATTGAGAGCCGTAGGTTTTTTTCTTTCATGTTGTTTAATTGGGAATATAGATAGTAATTCAGGATATTGTATTTACTGTATTGAGTAGTATTGGTTAATGGATAATTGTAAACTCTGGCAGGTGTGAGGTGTGAATTCAATTCCAATCTGGAATTAAAAGTCTAATGATGACCATGAAACCATTGTCGATTATCGTAAAACCCCACCTGGTTCACTAATGCCTCTTTAGGAAGGAAATCTGCCGTCCTTACCCGGTCTGGCCTACATGTGATTTCAGACCCACAGGAATTTGGTTGACTTTTTTTATAATAATCATTTTAGTGTCACAAGTCGGCTTAGATTAACACTGCAATGAAGTTACTGTGAAAAGCCCCTAGTCGCCACACTCCGGCACCTGTTCGGGTACACAGAGGGAGAATTCAGAATGTCCAATTCACCTAACAAGCACGTCTTTCGGGACTTGTGGGAGGAAACCGGGGCACCCGGAGGAAACCCACGCAGACACGTGGGAGAACGTGCAGACTCCGCACAGACAGTCACCCAATCGAATCTGGGACCCTGGCGCTGTGAAGCAACAGTGCTATCCACTGTGCTACCGTGCTCCGCAAGGGAAATTAGGAGTGGGCAATAAATTGTGGCTCACGTCCCATGAACGAATCAAAAAAAAGATTAATGCCTCTCTCCTTCTCGATTCTTTTTAAAAATAAATTTAGGGTAACCAATTCATATTTTTTCCAATTAAGGGGAAATTTAGCGTGGCCAATCCACCTACTCTGCACATCTTTGGGTTGTGGGGGTGAAACCCACGCAGACACGGGGAGAATGTGCAAACTCCACACGGACAGTGGCCCAGAGCCAGGATCGAACTTAGGACCTCGGCGCCGTGAGGCAGCAGGGCTAACCCTCTGCGCCACCGTGCTGCCCCACGTTCTCGATTCTTAAACATATGGGAGCAAGTTTCTCCCGATCAACTGTGCCCAAACGCCTCCTGAATCTAGAATTTACAGTGCAGAAGGAGGCCATTCGGCCCATCGAGTCTGCACCGGCTCTTGGAAAGAGCACCCCACTTAAGCCCACACCTCCACCCCATACCCAGTTATACCAGTTATCCCACCGAATTACAGGGCAATTTAGCATGGCTAATCCAGCTAGCCTGCACATCTTTTTGGGAGGAAACCGGAGCACGCGGAGGAAACCCACGCAGACACGGGGAGAACGGGCAAACTCCGCACAGACACCAAGTTGGGAATCGAACTCGGACCCTGGTGCTGTGAAGCAACAGTGCTAAACAGTGTGCTAGAATATCCTGTACCGCTAACAAACCTCAACCTTCTCTTTTCCAAGGAAAACAATCGCCTGTGACCTCTACCAACGTAGAAGGACAAGGAGGGCAGCAGGTGGGCGGGAACACCTTCACCACCCGTGCGTTTTGCACACCATCCTGACTTGCAACGATACTGCTGCCCCTTCACTGTCACTGGGCCAAGATTCTGGATCTTCCTCTTGCCGCACTGTGGGTCCCAGTGTCCCTTAATTGAAGTAAAAAACTAAGAGGCTATCAGTTGCTTGCACGTAACCATCCCTATGCCAAGGGGGTCTTACCCACTGAACAACACAGACAATAGAGAGAATCCCCAGTGCGTCATTGTAGGTTTTGGTATTATTTCACTGACAGTACAATTGGTTGATTGGAGGAACTGATACTGCAGCCTGGTGGGAGTTCTGGGTTTCGGTTTGGTGTGATTGTTGTATTTATTTCCCCATGATGCGGATAGTTTTGATTTGTCTGGGAACAAAGTGGGAGTCTCCTGTGGACAGACCCGTGGCTTATTCCTCATCAGCAGTGGAACCATGGCCGACAGACGCAGCTGATTGGGGCCAGTCTCACAATCTACCGACAAGGGCTCTGGCAGCTTCATATGCATTTATATGGTGCCTTTCACAACCTCAGGACCTCGTGCCTTTGGAGTCAACCTCTGAATGTGCAGTCGCTGCTTCAATGTGAGAAGCACGGGTGCCAATTTACACACAGCAGCTGTCAGAATTGTCAGGTTTGTCAGATTATTATATTTTGGGACTGCCTGATAGTAAACCTGGTTGGTTTGGTTGTTAGAGATCAAAAGGAAGGCTTAAATTGTTTTACCCAGAAGAAGATGCAAGATATTTAGGCTCGAAGACGATGGCAGCCGTCTCTGAGTTTACAATGAATAAACTCTGAGTGACCCAAAGCCCCAGAAAGGTGTTGTAAGGTATTGGGTAAACCGTTGTTCTGTAAATATTCTATTTACTTTATGGTGAAAGGGAGTTGGAGCCAAGGGTAACTATTTATCATTTCTACTTGGATGCAAGGGTAATAATGGGTTTCACGTTGTCATGGGGAAGAGGCCATTTTTAATATCAGGTTACAGGATTCCCTACAAGTCAATGAATACCACAGACAGGTGGCAGTTTTGTGTGGTCAGGAGAAAGAAGAGGCTGCTTGACTTTGCAAACGACTACAGCCAGAAGGTAGAGAAAGATGGTTTCTAGTCAGACATGCATCCCCAGCCATCTAAAGATTCCGGGAGTTCCTATAAACTCTGACAGGGCTGGACAGACTGAATGCTGGGATATTGTTTCCTCTGGGGGGCTGGGGGGGGCGGGGGTGGGGGGGGGGGGGGGTTGGTGGGGGGGGGGGGGGTTTGTCACGACACTCTGGGCTAGTGCGCAGTCAATTCCATCCTCACTTTCCCTGGGGTCACAACACAAGCGAATTAACCAACAATACATTAAAGTATCCAAAATATTTGGCCCTTGCCTGCCCAATAATTACAGTCACCAGGTTTGTAAGTTTAAACACAATTACTGTTCATTTATAACAAGAGCTACAATAAAATATGCAGCAAATACAACTGGTTAACTCCTAATTCCCTGCTTTAACTTGCCTCCCCCCCTCTACGTACACACACACACACACGACAGACAAACACAGAGAAGGAGAAAGGGAGTAAAAAACCTGAAATAAAAGTGAAAGAGAGTTATCCTTTCAAATGGATGTTTCGGAGAGAGAGAGAGAGAACCGACAAGTCTGAAACCTCTGTTAATCTGTTTCACCCCCACAACCCAAAGATGTGCAGGGTAGCTGGATTGGCCGCGCTAAATTGTCCCTTAATTGGAAAAAATGAATTGGATACTTTCAATTTATTAAAAAATAATGTCTTTTACCGATGCTGCCTTAATGATGTTAGCAGGCAATAAGGAAACTTATAAAATTAAGTGATAATATTACATCTGTGACCCCTGCTCCCTGTCACAGTCTGGTTGACTGTTGGTGGCGGAAGTGGATCCGCGTTTTGGGCTGAGATCCACTCCTGGGTTTTCTTTGGGGGTAGTTTGCTTAGCTCCGATCCGGTTCCTGGTTCTGTTCCATTCCGGCTCTTCCAGCTGGCCGGCTAACGCGATGGCGTCAGTGGGGCCGCGTCACGTGCTCGGCCTCAGGGGGGGTTCCCCCGGCGCGGACCAATCAGCGCGCGAGCGTCGCCGCCTGGGAAATTCCCGCAGAAGTAGCAAAAAAAAGAGAAACTGAAATAAACAGAGAGGCGCGGCCGGGGCGGCGGCGGCACAGCACAGACAGGGCACACAACACCCTCACAGCCCAGCACCGGGCACACAGCACCCTCACAGCCCAGGCAGCAATGAAGGGCAAGAAGCAGGAGCAGCTACCGGGGCTTCCAGGCTCCACAGGTGGGTGTCTCTCTCCTCCACCCCACCCCGTCCCAGCCTGACTGTCATTCTCTACCCCCTGTGTGTCTGTCTGTCACTCCCCCCCCCCCCCCCACCCTCCATGTGTGTGTGTCTGTCACTCCCCCCCCTCCTCCATGTGTGTGTCTGTCACTCCCCCCCCCCCCCTCCATGTGTGTGTCTGTCACTGCCCCCCACCCTCCATGTGTGTGTGTCTGTCACTCCCCCCCCACCCTCCATGTGTGTGTGTGTCTGTCACTTCCCCCCCCCACCCTCCATGTGTGTGTGTCTGTCACTCCCCCCCACCCTCCATGTGTGTGTGTCTGTCACTCCCCCCCCCCCCCCCCTCAATATGTGTGTTTCTGTCACACACCCCCCTCACCTTCCATGTGTC
This sequence comes from Scyliorhinus canicula, assembly GCF_902713615.1. NCBI lineage: Eukaryota > Metazoa > Chordata > Chondrichthyes > Carcharhiniformes > Scyliorhinidae > Scyliorhinus > Scyliorhinus canicula. Next base: position 17,856,012 of record NC_052172.1, read on the forward strand.
TGTGTCTGTCACTCCCCCCCACTCCATGTGTGTTTCTGTCACTCCCCCACCCCCCTGTGAGTGTGTGTCTGTCACTCCCCACCCCGTGTGTGTGTCTGTCACTCTCCCACCCCCAGTTTGTGTGTTTGTGTGTGTGTCTGTCACTCCCCCACCCCCCTTTGAGTGTGTGTGTCACTCCCCCACCCCCTTTGAGTGTGTGTCTGTCACTCCCCCACCCCCTTTGAGTGTGTGTCTGTCACTCCCCCACCCCCTGTGTGTGTGTGTGTCTGTCACTCCCCTACCCCCTGTGTGTGTGTGTCTGTTACTCCCCTACCCCCTGTTTGTGTCTGTCACTCTCCCACCCCCTCCTGTTTACATCTGTTTGTCACTCCCCCCCCCGTGTCTGTCTGTCTGTCTCCCCCCCCGTGTCTGTCTGTCTGTCTCCCCTCCCCGTGTCTGTCTGTCTGTCTTCCCCCCCGTGTCTGTCTGTCTGTCTCCCCCCCCCGTGTCTGTCTGTCTGTCTCCCCCCCCCGTGTGCGTCTGTCTGTCAGTCTGTCTCCCCTCACCCCGTGTGTGTCCGTCTCCCCCGCCCCTCACTGTCTGTCAAGCCCATGTACCTGGCTGCTCTGCACTTTCCTACCTAATGCCTGCCTAATGTTTCTTCCCCATTTCCCTCACCCCCTTGTCTGAGTTTGATGTTTGTTCCTGACTGACCTGCCCTATTGCCCCAGCCCTATCCAGCTGGACCTCTTCTCCCATTCTCGTTCCCTTCCTCCTCCTCTCCCACCCGTTCTGGCGGAGCGAGACGGGGACTGGAATGCGACAGAGGGGATGAATCGTGGGGCAGTCAGCGCGGGTGATGGGAGGGAAGTTTATCAACAGACAGTGGTGCGGTTTGCAAACAAATTAAAGGGCGCAAAACTGTATTTTGAAATTGCGAGGCGCTGCTGCAGGTCAGTGGAGCGTTGAGACTGTGCGAAAGATCAATCCTAGGTCACCCATCCCGAGAATATAAGATTGTCGCCGATTAATTCGGGTGAAACCTCTTTTACCCAGAGAATGGTGAGAATGTGGAACTCGCTACAGTATGCCGTGTTCGAGGCTTGTAGTACAGTAGCGTTTATGGGGAAGCTAGACGAGGGAGGAAGCACTAGCAGGATATGTTGGGGTGAGAGGCATAAACACTGACATAGAGTAGCTGGGCTGAAATGCGTTCACAGCACAAAAGCAGCTTCTGCAGTTGAAGGCATGTTTTAACCTAGTAAATGTGAACTGCGAATACCAGCGAAACAACAGAACGGAGTCGGAGGGCCAGCTGCAACGGTTTCAGTGTTTGCGGGCTCCCCTTTCTAAAAGAAACACTTTACTGAGCAGCAGCAAAGGACACGTCGAAAGTTGGCATCTGGGCTGTGATGTCTGCAGCGTGGTTTCTGGATAGTGCTGAAGAGGAGAGTTTGTTTTGTATGTGACTAGGCCTCGCCTGGTGTTACCCCATGGGCAGACCCGCGGCTGCCATGCGGCCGTGCTGTGCAGCCAACTTGGCTGGCATATGCCTTTGAGAACATTGTTCTTCTGGGCAAATGCCAGCCGGGTGATCAGCGCCGAATGGTTACAGCACAGGAGGCCATTCAGCCCGTTGTGTCATGCACCAGCTCTCCGACTGAGCGACTTACCGACTGCCGTTCCCCTGTAGTCCTGTGCATTCCTTCTTTTCAGATGATCGTCCAATACTCTTGAAAGCCGCGAATGAACCTGCCTCCGCCAGGCTCTGGGGCAGGGCATTCCTTTTTTAAAAAAATTTAGAGTGCCCAATTCATTTTTCCGATTAAGGAGCAATTTGGCGTGGCCAATCCACCTACCCTGCACATCTTTGGGTTGTGGGGGTGAAACCCACGCAAACATGGGGAGAATGTGCAAACTCCACACGGACAGTGACCCAGAGCCGGGATCGAACCTGGGACCTCAGTGCCGTGAGGCAGCAGTGTAACTACTGAGCCACCGTGCCGGGACACCACATTCCTGACCCCTGACCACTCGCTGCATGGGGGGGGGGGGGGGAAATCTTCCTTCTCGTTGCTCCTATTTGCCAACTGCCGTAAATCTGTGCCCCCTCTCGATCCTTCACCAATGACAACGGTTTCACCCCTGTCGACCCTGCCCAGGGGCCTCGCGTTTGCGAGCGTCTCCCTCAGACCTCCTCCCCACCTTCTCTGCTCTAAGGAAAATGGTCCCAAAATCTCCAATCCGTTCCGTGGTGGGGAAGCAGGAACCAGAATGTATTCTGGAAACGGTTCTTCCTCCTATTCGGGCTGTCTGTGCAAGATGTTGTGAGTTCCTCTTACCTGGCAAGGATGGGATTGAAGTTCACTGGCGAGGGTGGGATTGAAGTTCACATCTTCTGATGGGGCAGGTATTTTCTGGATGCTTGCCACTCTGGGCGCTTTAAGGCCCATTCGATGGAGCAGAACATTGTGATAACCTCAACGGTGGGACGGTAGACAGATTTCTGTGGTCGGTCAACAGTCAGAGACTCTGCGCCAATCTTGCTAGGTTCGTTTTGGGGCAGGTATCAATTTGAAGGGGAGATGGGAGTTTGTGTCAAAGTATTGAGGTTTTCTGAACCTTAATCCACTGTGAAGAAATATTATAATAAAGGATGGCCATTGTAGCTCCTCCATGGCCTGGTAAACCTCTCCAACGCTCAAATGAAACACTCCGGCCTGTAGACGTGGCTCAGTGAGCGGTGCTGGACTTGTTGGAGATGTTTTGTTTTGGGAACAGGATTATTTAGCATCTTTTGTCCGACTGATTTCTTGACTCTATTTTTTTTTTTTTTGCGGTCGATTTGCTGACTTTATCGACGGGTCTCTTTTTCAAAAGCCGAAGTGAGTCAGTTGCCCACAGGCGGGTGAGACCCGCCTCCTCTCTTGTTATTTTTAACCCAGGGAGAGCCTTCGAGAGCAAGCTGCCCGCCTCTGCCACTGAGGGTTGAGAGGAAAGGTTGACGGCAACCTTGACGTGTCAGTCAAAACCCGATTGAAATCTCTTTTTCCAGGCCAGTCTCTCTTCTCCCCCCCCCCCCCCCCCCCCCCCTGCTGTCAATGAAATGAAAATCGCTTATTGTCACAAGTAGGCTTCAAATGAAGTTACTGTGAAAAGCCCCTAGTTCCGGCGCCTGTTCGGGGAGGCTGGTACGGGAATTGAACCGTGCTGCTGGCCTGCTTTCAAAGCCAGCGATTTAGCCCTGGGCTGCAATCAACCTTGGCCTTGAATATATTCAATGACCCGGCCCCCATTTCTCACTGGAGGAGCGGCAAAGCTCCAAACAATGGAGCTCTCTCAATTTGACCCTTGTTCTAGACCCCCCACAACCCGTGAGGGGAGACATCCTCTCTCGACATCTACCCCCTCAGAACCTTGTACGTTTTAACAATTGATTTTCCAAATAAATCTTGTCCGCGCCGATCCTATCTGGTGCGTTTCTTTGGGTGTCTGTGCATGTCTCTCCACCCACTTCCTCTTCTCGCCCGAGTGCCGCTAACTCCTTGCTTTAGCACGGTTCCAGGGGTTGTGCCAACTCTTGTCGTTCTATCAGGGGCCTCACCGGGTCGCCCTGGCCAATACTGACCGACATCACACTGCATTCCGTTCACACACTGTGTTTGCCCATCTAACCTAGCTCCTGATCTGGCAATGACTTTTAAAATTCCACAATCAATCCGCAGCCTTTCCCCCCCCCCTCGCGCCCCCCCCCGCTGTAATCTCCTCCCAGCCCCCCCCCCCCCGTGTCCCCCCGCTGTAATCTCCTCCCAGCCCCCCCCGCTGTAATCTCGTCCCAGCCCCCCCGCTGTAATCTCCTCCCAGCCCCCCCCGCTGTAATCTCCTCCCAGCTCCCCCCGTGTCCCCCCGCTGTAATCTCCTCCCAGCCCCCCCGCTGTAATCTCCTCCCAGCCCCCCCCCGCTGTAATCTCCTCCCAGCCCCCCCCGCTGTAATCTCCTCCCAGCCCCCCCCCCGCTGTAATCTCCTCCCAGCCCCCCCGCTGTAATCCTCCTCCCAGCCCCCCCCCCGCTCTGTAATCTCCTCCCAGCCCCCCCCCGCTCTGTAATCTCCTCCCAGCCCCCCCCTGCTGTAATCTCCTCCCAGCCCCCCCCCGCTGTAATCTCCTCCCAGCCCCCCCCCGCTGTAATCTCCTCCCAGCCCCCCCCCGCTGTAATCTCCTCCCAGCCCCCCCCGTGTCCCCCCGCTGTAATCTCCTCCCAGCCCCCCCCCCGCTGTAATCTCCTCCCAGCCCCCCCCGCTGTAATCTCCTCCCAGCCCCCCCCCCTGCTGTAATCTCCTCCCAGCCCCCCCCCGCCCGCTGTAATCTCCTCCCAGCCCCCCCCCGCTGTAATCTCCTCCCAGCCCCCCCCCCGCTGTATCTCCTCCCAGCCCCCCCCCCACCCCCCCCCCGTGTCCCCCCGCTGTAATCTCCTCCCAGCCCCCCCCCCCCCCCGCTGTAATCTCCTCCCAGGTCTCCCCCCCCCACCCCCCCCGCTGTAATCTCCTCCCAGCCCCCCCCCCCTGCTGTAATATGCTCCCAGTCCCCCCCCCCGCTGTAATCTCCTCCCAGCCCCCCCCTGCTGTTATCTGCTCCCAGCCCCCCCCTGCTGTTATCTGCTCCCAGCACCCCCCGCTGTAATCTCCTCCCAGCCCCCCCTGCTGTAATCTCCTCCCAGCCCCCCCCCTGCTGTAAGCTCCTCCCAGCCCCCCCCGCTGTAATCTCCTCCCACCCACCCCCCCGCTGTAATCTCCTCCCAGCCCCCCCCCGCTGTAATTGCTGTAATCTCCTCCCAGCCCCCCCCCTGCTGTATCTCCTCCCAGCCCCCCCCCCCCCCCCGCTGTAATCTCCTCCCAGCCCCCCCCCGCTGTAATCTCCTCCCAGGCCCCCCCCCCCACCCGCTGTAATCTCCTCCCAGGCCCCCCGCTGTAATCTGCTCCCAGCCCCCCCCCCCCGCTGTAATCTCCTCCCAGCCCCCCCGCTGCTGTAATCTCCTCCCAGCCCCCCGCTGTAACCTCCTCCCAGCCCCCCCTGCTGAAATCTCCTCCCAGCCCCCCCGCTGTAATCTCCTCCCAGCCCCCCCCCCGCTGTAATCTCCTCCCAGCCCCCCCCCCCGCTGTAATCTCTTCCTAGCCCCCCCCCCCCGCTGTAATCTCCTCCCAGCCCCCCCCCCCCCCTGCTGTAATCTCCTCCCAGGCCCCTCCCCCCGCTGTAATTGCTGTAATCTCCTCCCAGCCCCCCCCCCCCTGCTGTAATCTCCTCCCAGGCCCCTCCCCCTGCTGTAATCTCCTCCCAGCCCCCCCCCGCTGTAATCTCCTCCCAGCCCCCCCCCTGCTGTAATCTCCTCCCAGCCCCCCCCGCTGCTGTAATCTCCTCCCAGCCCCCCCCCCCGCTGTAATCTCCTCCCAGCCCCCCCCTGCTGTAATCTCCTCCCAGCCCCCCCTGCTGTAATCTCCTCCCAGCCCCTCCCGCTGTAATCTCCTCCCAGCCCACCCCCCCCGCTGTAATCCTCCTCCCAGCCCCCCCCCCGCTGTAATCTCTTCCTAGCCCCCCCCCCCGCAGTAATCTCCTCCCAGGCCCCCCCCCCCCCGCTGTAATCTCCTCCCTGCCCCCCCCCCTGCTATAATCTCCTCCCAGGCCCCTCCCCCCGCTGTAATTGCTGTAATCTCCTCCCAGGTCTTCCCCCCCCCCCCCCCCCCCCCCGGCTGTAACCTCCTCCCAGCCCCCCCCCACCGCTGTAATCTGCTCCCAGCCCCCCCCGGCTGTAACCTCCTCCCAGCCCCCCCCCCACCGCTGTAATCTGCTCCCAGCACCCCCCGTTGTAATCTCCTCCCAGCCCCCACTGCTGTAATCTCCTCCCAGCCCCCCCTGCTGTAATCTCCTCCCAGCCCCCCCCGCTGTAATCTCCTCCCAGCCCACCCCCCCCCCCCCCCCCCGCTGTAATCTCCTCCCAGGCCCCTCCCCCCGCTGTAATTGCTGTAATCTCCTCCCAGCCCCCCCCTGCTGTAATCTCCTCCCAGCCCCCCCCCCGCTGTAATCTCCTCCCAGCCCACCCCCCCCCCCCCCCTGCTGTAATCTCCTCCCAGCCCCCCCCCCTGCTGTAATCTCCTCCCAGGCCCCTCCCCCCCCCGCTGTAATTGCTGTAATCTCCTCCCAGCCCCCCCCCCTGCTGTAATCTCCTCCCAGCCCCCCCCCTGCTGTAAATCTCCTCCCAGCCCCCCCCCCCCCCCGCTGTAATCTCCTCCCAGGCCCACCCCCCCTGCTGTAATCTCCTCCCAGGCCCCTCCCCCCACTGTAATCTCCTCCCAGGCCCCCCGCTGTAATCTGCTCCCAGCCCCCCCCGCTGTAATCCCCTCCCAGCCCCCCCCCCGCTGCTGTAATCTCCTCCCAGCCCCCCCCCGCTGTAATCTCCTCCCAGCCCCCCCCTGCTGTAATCTCCTCCCAGCCCCCCCGCTGTAATATCCTCCCAGCCCACCCCCCCGCTGTAATCTCCTCCCAGCCCCCCCCCCGCTGTAATCTCTTCCTAGCCCCCCACCCCCGCAGTAATCTCCCAGGCCCCCCCCCCCCCGCTGTAATCTCCTCCCAGCCCCCCCCCCCCTGCTGTAATCTCCTCCCAGGCCCCCCCCCCCCGCTGTAATTGCTGTAATCTCCTCCCAGCCCCCCCCCTTGCTGTAATCTCCTCCCAGGCCCCTCCCCCCGCTGTAATTGCTGTAATCTCCTCCCAGCCCCCCACTCCCGCTGTAATCTCCTCCCAGCCCCCCCCTGCTGTAATCTCCTCCCAGCCCCCCCCCCTGCTGTAATCTCCTCCCAGCCCCCCCCGCTGTAATCTCCTCCCAGCCCCCCCCTGCTGTAATCTCCTCCCAGCCCCCCCCCCCGCTGTAATCTCCTCCCAGCCCACCCCCCCCGCTGTAATCTCCTCCCAGCCCACCCCCCCCGCTGTAATCTCCTCCCAGCCCCCCCCCCCGCTGTAATCTCTTCCTAGCCCCCCCCCCCCCCGCCGTAATCTCCTCCCAGGCCCCCCCCCCCCCGCTGAAATCTCCTCCCAGCCCCCCCCCCCCCTGCTATAATCTCCTCCCAGGCCCCTCCCCCCGCTATAATTGCTGTAATCTCCTCCCCCCCCCCCCCCTGCTATAATCTCCTCCCAGCCCCCCCGCTGTAATCTCCTCCCAGCCCCCCCCGCTGTAATCTCCTCCCAGCCCCCCCCGCTGTAATCTCTTCCTAGCCCCCCCCCCCCCTGCAGTAATCTCCTCCCAGGCCCCCCCCCCCCCCGCTGTAATCTCCTCCCAGCCCCCCCCCCCCCGCTGTAATCTCCTCCCAGGCCCCTCCCCCCACTGTAATTGCTGTAATCTCCTCCCAGCCCCCCCCCTGCTGTAATCTCCTCCCAGGCCCCTCCCCCTGCTGTAATTGCTGTAATCTCCTCCCAGCCCCCCCCCTGCTGTAATCTCCTCCCAGCCCCCCCCTGCTGTAATCTCCTCCCAGCCCCCCCCGCTGCTGTAATCTCCTCCCAGCCCCCCCCGCTGCAGTAATCTCCTCCCAGCCCCCCCCCGCTGCTGTAATCTCCTCCCAGCCCCCCCCTGCTGTAATCTCCTCCCAGCCCCCCCCGCTGTAATCTCCTCCCAACCCCCCCCCCCCCGCTGTAATCTCCTCCCAGCCCCCCCCCCGCTGTAATCTCTTCCTAACCCCCCCCCCCCCCGCAGTAATCTCCTCCCAGGCCCCCCCCCCCCCGCTGTAATCTCCTCCCAGCCCCCCCCCTGCTATAATGTCCTCCCAGGCCCCTCCCCCCGCTATAATTGCTGTAATCTCCTCCCAGCCCCCCCCTGCTATAATCTCCTCCCAGCCCCCCCCTGCTATAATCTCCTCCCAGCCCCCCCCCGCTGTAATCTCCTCCCAGCCCCCCCCCCCCCCCCCCGCTGTAATCTCTTCCTAGCCCCCCCCCTGCAGTAATCTCCTCCCAGGCCCCCCCCCCCCCGCTGTAATCTCCTCCCAGCCCCCCCCCCCCCTGCTGTAATCTCCTCCCAGGCCCCTCCCCCCACTGTAATTGCTGTAATCTCCTCCCAGCCCCACCCCCTGCTGTAATCTCCTCCCAGGCCCCTCCCCCCGCTGTAATTGCTGTAATCTCCTCCCAGCCCCCCCCCTGCTGTAATCTCCTCCCAGCCCCCCCCCTGCTGTAATCTCCTCCCAGCCCCCCCCCTGCTGTAATCTCCTCCCAGCCCCCCCCCTGCTGTAATCTCCTCCCAGGCCCACCCCCCCGCTGTAATCTCCTCCCAGGCCCCCCCCCCCCCCCCCCCCCGCTGTAATCTCCTCCCAGCCCCCCCCCAGCTGTAATCTCCTCCCAGCCCCCCCCCCTGCTGTAATCTCCTCCCAGGAAACCCTGCTTATCATCGTTTGGTGGCTGTACTTTCAACTGCCTCATCTCTGGAATGCCCTCCCTAAACCTCACTCTCTCTGCCCCCACCCCTCCCTCTCCCACACACTCTCTGTCCCTTCCCCTCCGACCTCGGGTGACCGTCTGTGCGGAGTCTGAACCTTCTCCCCCGTGTCTGCGTGGGGGTTTCCTCCGGGCGCTCCGGTTTCCTCCCACAGTCCAAAGATGTGTAGATGAGGTGGGGGGTTATGGAGGGTGGGCCGGTGGGTAGGGCCCAGGTGGCTCTTTCAGAAGGTCGGTGCAGACCCAATGGGCCGAATGGCCCCCTTCTGCACTGTAGGGATTCTATGGTTGACTGGGAGGTTTCTGGCAGCATGAGAAGTTTTAATGGTGGAACTGCTCCCTGGGCTTCCGTTTGCTCTTGTGCCTCACTCACTGATATCTCTCTCTCTCTCCCTCTCTTTGTTTTTTTTTTCGCTCGAAAAGGAATGCTCTTTTTGTGGGTTGGTGCAGACTCGATGGGCCAAATGGCCTCGTTCTGCACTGTAGGGAATCTATGGTTCTTGTTCCTATATCTCCTTTTGTGGCTCAGGGTAACAGTTTGCCCACTAATGCTCCTGTGAGACCCTTTACGTTAAAGGCACTATATAAACATTCTCCCTTTTCAGGTTAACTCCACACTGACAGGGGGCTGGGATCGAACAGGGGTCCTCGGTGCCACGAGGCAGCAGTGCTAACCACTGCACCACCGTGCCGCCCTGCATTTGAGTTGGAATTGATGTTTTCATTCTTTTATCGCTTCATAGATTTCACTTGCTGTTTACATCGACTACACCCTTTCAATAAAGGGGATGTTGGTGGCACTCGGAGAAGGGATGGGCACTGCACAGATTAACCTGGATTTGTAGTCAAGATTTACTTTCTAGTCTTATTGGCAGAGTTACCTTATTGTGCTTAATGTGAGGCTGGGGGCGGCGGTGGGGGGGGGGGGGGGGGGGGGCGGGGAGGGGTTGTTGGCAGCGGAGATGATAAATGATTTCAAAAGGAAATTGGATTAGTGCTTGAGGAAGTAAACGTTTTGGGCTGCAGGGATAGAGCGGGGTTGCGAGGGGGTTTGTTGGATGGGAGAGGGGGGGTTGCTGGATGGGACTGACTGGTTTCTCTAGGGTCGGCACTAATTTAATTGGCTGACTGACCTTGTTTTGTGTCTTTATGGTTATAAGACATAGGGGCGGCACGGTGGCGCAGTGGTTAGCACTGCTGCCTACGGCGCTGAGGACCCGGGTTCGAATCCCGGCTCTAGGTCACTGTCCATGTGGAGTTTGCACATTCTCCCCGTGTCTGCGTGGGTTTCGCCCCCCACAACCCAAAGATGTGCAGGTTAGGTGGATTGGCCACGCTAAATTGCCCCTTAATTGGAAAAAATAATTGGATACTCTAAATTTATATTAAAAAAAATATGGTTATAAGACATAGATAGGGGCAGAAGTTGGCCATTCGGCCCATCGAGTCTGCTCCGCCATTCAATGAGATCGTGACTGATCTGATGTGATAATCCTGGACTCCATTTTCCTGATTTATCCCCATAACCCTCGATTCCCTCACTGATTTAGAAATCCAGTCTTGGGCGGCATGGTGGTGCAGTGGGTTAGCCCTGCTGCCTCACGGCGCCGAGGTCCCAGGTTCGATCCCGGCTCTGGGTCACTGTCCGTGTGGAGTTTGCACATTGTCCCTGTGTTTGCATGGATTTCGCCCCCACAAAACAAAAGATGTGCAGGATAGGTGGATTGGCCGCGCTAAATTGCCCCTTAATCGGAAAAAATGAATTAGGTACTCTAAATTTATTTTTTAAAATCCAGTCTTGAACATACTTCACGCCCCAGCCTCTACAGCTCTCTGCGGTAAAGAATTCCACAGATTCACTCCCATCGGAGAGAAGAAATTCCTCCTCATCTCTGTCTGAAATGGGCGACCCCCCTCACTCTGAGATTCTGCCCTCTGGCCCCAGACTCTCCCACAGGGGGAAACAACCTCTCAGTGTTATGACTATACTGCGAGGAAAACCATTTACAGAAGAAAATATATTTTTTTACTCATTGAGCACTTAATTTTTTTACTTCATTAGCTGTGAAGATAAAGAGGACGAGGGGGCAGAAATGGCAGCCAGGTGGCACAGTGGTTAGCACCCTTGCCTCACCACGCCAGCGATCCGGGGTCAATTCCGACCTCGGGTCACTGTCCGTGCGGAGTTTGCACGTTCTCCCCGTGTCTGCGTGGGTTTGCTCCGGGTGCTCCGGTTTCCACCCACACATCCAAAGGTTAAGTTAGGTGGATTGACCGTGATCAATGTGCGGGGCACAGGACCGGGTGGGGGAGTGGGCTGAGGTAGGGTGTTCTTTTGGAGGGTTGGTGCAGACTCAATGGGCCGAATGGCTTCCTTCTGCACTGTGGGGATTCTGTGATTCCAGGAAAAGTTTCTGGCAGGGTTATGCGGAGGCGGATGGTCATATGATGTAACCTCTGGGCCTTTATCCAGAAACACGTGGCAACCCCAGATATTCAATTCAGTTATTTTCTGCTTCTGTTGGCAGTCACTTTGTCTTCTCAATTCTACCCCCCCACTTCCAAAAGACAGGGTGCTGGATTCTCCTGTTTTTGGGACTATGTCCCCGTGCCGACTTCAAAACTAGACCCGCAGAGGGCTAGCAGGGACCCAGCTCTCGCTGCAGATACGGGCCCCCGCACCTCCGGGTCGGAGGCCGCGCACACGCACGGCGGTGGCCTCCAGTGGCCGTGCCGTGCTTCATGGCTGACTTGGACGGCGGAGCTGGACACTGAAAACAGACCACCCCGATCGGCCACGTGCCCGTCCGCCCGCACAAACATTGCCTGGCCGCAGATAAGGTCCGCCCTGCCCTCCGATCGTGGACCCGTTGCCGGTCCTGATTTCGGGGAAATGACTTCTCTGCCTCGGCACCGGCTGCGATTTTGGCGTCGGGGTGCGGAGAGTCCAGCCCCCCCCCCCCCAAAGCTGGCGGCGGCCATTCAGCCCCTCGAGACTGTCCCGCGATTCAGCCCGATTTAAATCTTCTGCAATCCTTGCCCCTCGCGGGTGGCTCAGCGGTAGTGCCCTCAGTCGATATTTATCCCTCGCACAACAACGTGGAAGAAAGTGGAGGCCTTGGAAATGCGGGATGTAAAGAAGTTTCTTTAAAATTCCGTGTCCAGTCCTTGAGACAAATGACGAGGGGGGGCTTGAAATCGCAAGAGGAAAAACGTTTTTTTTAAAAAAACGTGACGCCTAGAAAACAAAATGTCCGTATTTTGGCCACTTGGAACCTCCTCTAGAACGCGGGCAGGCAGCAGAAGGAGGGGATTGACCTGGCTAGCCGGATGACGGACGTGACGGAGTGCTTGCAGCGGATGTGTGAGGGTGGTGCAAGACAGACGGGGGTGACGCACGGTCAGATCATCTCCTGTAAGAGCAGCGGTGACGGGGCTAGAGAGTGACGAGCTGGTCGCCGTTAGTGGGAGCTTCCTGTGCGCAAATGGGCTGCTTCCACCAACAGTGGTGACACTTCAATTAAAAAGTGAACAAAGGGGCAGCACGGTGGCGCAGTGGGTTAGCCCTGCTGCCTCACGGCTCTGAGGTCCCAGGTTCGATCCCGGCTCTGGGTCACTGTCCGTGTGAAGTTTGCACATTCTCCCCCTGTTTGCGTGGGTCTGACCCCCACAACCCAAAGATGTGCAGGGTAGGTGGATTGGCCACACTAAATTGCCCCTTAATTGGAAAAAAAGAAGTACATTGGGTACTCTAAAATAAACAAAAACAGTTGAGTACAGGAACGGGCCCTTCGGCCCTCCAAGCCTGTACCAGTCACGATACCACGTGCTCCGTTGGCCGTAGCGGGATGTCCGTGAAGGGTCTCCTGACTGGCCAGGTGCCGGCACCTCGTGATGGGGTGGCCGTTCCTTGCTGTGCGAGTGTCGGCGGACAACTGGAGTGGCCGAGTGAGACACTCAGTTCGAGGGCAATTAGATACCCGCATGCCATGAATGGATTAAAAAAAATACCGTTGCTAATTCAGCATTGGGCAGGACGTTTATGTAGCTCGGTGTTAGCAGCACGGTAACACAGTGGTTAGCACTGTGGCTTCACAGCTCCAGGGTCCCAAGGTTCAACTCCCGGCTCGGGTCACTGTCTGTGCGGAGTCTGCACGTCCTCCCCGTGTCTGCGTGGGTTTCCTCCGGGCGCTCCGGTTTCCTCCCACAGTCCAAAGATGGGCAGGTTAGGTGGATTGGCCGTGATAAATTGCCTTTAGCATCCGAAAAGGTCAGGAGGGGTTCCTGGGATAGGGTGGAAGTGGGGGCTTGAGTGGGGTGGTCTTTCCAAGGGTCGGTGCAGACTCGATGGGCCAAATGGCCTCCTCCTTCACTGTAAGTTCTATGAGTGGCGCCTTTTGCTAATTGGCATTTGGGAAGGTAGGAGACGGCTCAGCAGACCGGCTTGGCACCACCTACTCTTTGCCCCCCCACCACCAACCCCCCCCAACTTTCTCTATTCAGAGTCCCATCCAGCAGAAGTTGCGACTTCTGAAGTGGGTCCCAGGTCTCTACCCCATGACGAGGCACGTCACGGTATCGGTTGATTCTGACTCAGGAAGCTGTTTGCACACAACTTCTCCCTGAATTTGGGACGGAGGAGGAAGCTGGCCAGATGGTCCGGGCAAAACAAAATAAAAAATGTACTGCGGCGCACTTCCTTATTCCGGGGAAGCTTGCAGGCTGACCTGAGGAGTCGGCCACTGGCTAGGGGAGGGCGTCCTGTAACGGAGGGTGGGGGCAAAAGCGGGGAATTATTGCCTCCAGTTTCTGGCAGTGGGGGGGGGGGGGAATTACTCTGCTGTCGACGCTTGACGTGGGCCGCAGCTCGTTCCCGAGTTTCTCTTCCTGTTCCTCTGGTGATTTAAAAGGTGGCTCGCAGCTGGACGTGTTCAGTGCCTGACTCGAGCTTGGCGCAGGTTCCTGACGCGGAGGCATTTCTGTGTGAATAAGCTTTCCTGCTTGGTTTGAGCGCTCTGCGGCTGGAGACCTGCTTCCCCCTGGTAGCCACTGACCAGTCTGCCTGCGGCTGAGTGCGGTGAGAATTTGCCTTCAAATCCAGTTTAATTTTTGTGCAGTTGGGATAACGGTAGGTCGTTGGGACCGTGAATGTGGGTGATTCCAGACGTCAGGAATTATCATCGCAAGCATAGAGTATGGGAGCCATTTTCTTTTTTGCCTTGGAAAAGGGTTACATTTACCTGAGTTGACTTGGGCTATAATGCAGGCAAATTATTCACTGGTGACCGATTTGAAATAGCAGCCGAAAAGATAATAAAGTAACATAGAACTGAGGGCAAGGAATCAGGCCATTCAGCCCACTGTTTAATGGGTGTTGACAGTACCACGTGACATCACGCCAGTAAGGAAAATCCTACGAAGGAATAAAGCTGTGTAAACTTGTTGGGCTGAAGTACACCATCTGAGCCAACACGATGCGTTTCTAGAGAAATTTGGGATTGACTTCCGCGCCCCATCGAGATGAGTGAGGGTGATCATCTATGGAAAATAGGTAGGACTCATTGGGAACTGGGCGTCGGTGTGTTCTTCTCTTTCCAAACCCTCTTGTTGTCATGTATGGCAGAGAACCCCCGCTATCTGGGGATGGTAGGGTGGCACAGTGGTTAGCACTGCTGCCTCACGGCGCCAGGGACCCAGGTTCAGTTCCGGCCTCGGGCGACTATCTGTGTGGAGTTTGCAATTTCTCCCCGTGTGTGCGTGGGTTTCCTCCGGGTGCTCCGGTTTCCTCCCACGGTCCAAAGATGTGCAGGTTAGGTGGGGTTACGGGGATAAGGTGGAGGAATAGGCCTAGGTAGGGTGCTCTTTCAGAGAGTTGCTGCAGACTCGATGGGCCGAATGGCCCCTGTTAGGGATTCTATCTCGGAGGCTGGGGTCGTCCTGTGTACGATTTTGTTTCACTTTTTTTCTTCTCTCTTATCTTTCCAGGAGCCAGTGGGTCAATACATCAGGACCAGAATTTCGGTGAGTATCTGTACATCTGGAGCAATTCCCCCTTGGGTCAGGGAGCACGGTTATTTTTCCCACTCGGGGTCCCAGCTGTTAAGTCAGTAAGTTGCAGAGTTAGTAACACTCCTCCTGACTTCCCCCAAAGCCTGTCCAATATGGGTACAAGTCAGGAGTGTGATGGAATACCCGTCACTTGCCTGGATGAGTGCAGCTCCAACGCTCCCAACATCATGGACAAAGCAACCCCGCTTGATTGGCATCTCAAATATCCACTCCCTCCACCACCGACGCACAGGGGCAGCCTGTGTGTCATGTACAAGATGGTACACGGCAAGCCTCCTTCAACGACACCTTCCAAACCCACCACCTCTACCAGGACAAGGGGCAGCAGACACTCCGAAACATCGCCGCCTGGGGGTTCCCCTCCACGCCCAACACCACCCTGACTTGGAAATACATCGGCCGTTCCTTCACTGTCGCTGGGCCAAAGCCTTGGAACTCCCTCCCTAACAGCACGGTGGGCGTATCTACACCTCACGGACTGCATGGTTCAAGAAGGCGGCTCACCCACCCGCTTCTCGAGCGGCAATTAAGGACGGGCAATGCTGGGCCCAGCCAGCGACATCCAAATCTCACGAAAGAATAAATCCAACAAGATTGTGTACTGTCCCCTCCACCACGCCCTCAACCGAACTGCTATGTTAGCAGAATTCTGGAATGCGGACCTTCCGGCTGCTATTCCTCTCCATCCCCCTGCTCCTCCCCCCCCCCCCCCCCCCCTCCCAGTTCCAAGAACAGTGAGGATAATTGTAACATTCCTCCAGCCGGAAAGATTCCGGGGATTAATGATGTGTAGAGAGTGGAATACCCGGGGGGGGATTTGCGCTCTTCACAACAGGGATCTCTGCGTTTGATAAAAGTTAAAATCGTGAAGGGTTAAAATAAATCCAAACTACAGTATTTGCAAAGGCTGGAAGGGTTGTGAGCCAGAGGGCACTTATTTAAGGTGATTGTCAAAAATCAAACTGGGGGTATGGTGGTTAGCTCTGCCGCCTCACCTCGCCAAGGACCCGGGTTCGATTCCCGGCTTGGGTGACTGTCTGTGCGGAGTCTGCACGTTCTCCCCCGTGTCTGCGTGGGTTTCCTCCGGGTGCTCCGGTTTCCTCCCAAAGATGAGCAGGTTAGGTGGATTGGCCGTGCTAAATTGCCCCTTTCGTGTTCAAAGGTTGGGTGGGTGACGGGGATGGGTCGGGGAATTGGGCCCAGGTGGGAGGGCTCTTTCGAAGGGTCGGTGTGGGATTGATGGGCCAAAGGGCCTCCTTCTGCACTGTAGGGATTCTATGATTTCTACGAATCTTCCTAACTCTGTCTTAAGAATATTCAATGACTCGGCCTTCACTGCTCTCTGGGCAGCGAATTCCAGAGACTAACGATCCTCTGGAAGAAATAAATCCTTCTCAACTTAAAATGGGAGACCCCTTATTTTAACTGTCCCCGCCCCTCATTCTAGTCGCTCTCCGAAGGGAAAGAAAAATCCTTTGAACATCTTCCTGTCAAGTCCCCTCAGAATCCAATGTTTCAATAAGATGACCTCTAAACTCCAATGAGGGAGGATAGGCCGGACGGACTTAACCTGTCCTCGTTGGCAAACCCTTCACGCCAAGAATCAGCCAAATGAATCTTCCCTGAACTGCCTCCAATGTAATTATGTTGTGTGTTTTATTTTCCAGATCTGAATGTGCTGAATGAATTTATCCTGAAGGACCTTGAAGAGGGGAAAATCAGGAACACGCAGCCTTGCGACTTCGCCGATCCTCAGATTGGAGAGATCAGGAACCAGCTCATGAACCAGATTCCTGGCTGGGCTGCGTCCCCAGCTGAGCTGATGCCCATGGACACGGGGCCGCCTCAGCTGGTCAGCAGGGGCACGGGGCCGCCTCAGCTGGTCAGCAGGGGCACGGGGCCGCCTCAGCTGGTCAGCAGGGGCACGGGGCCGCCTCAGCTGGTCGGCAGGGGCACGGGGCCGCCTCAGCTGGTCGGCAGGGGCACGGGGCCGCCTCAGCTGGTCGGCAGGGGCACGGGGTCGCCTCAGCTGGTCGGCAGGGGCACGGGGTCGCCTCAGCTGGTCAGCAGGGGCACGGGGCCGCCTCAGCCGGTCAGCAAAGACGACGGGGTACAGGATACGAAGCGGAAAGCCGCCCGGCGCGGGGGGAGGAGGACCGATCCATCGCGGTCCGGCCCCAGGCACTTCCCCCACCCGTTCAGCAACGTTTATGTGAAGGAGGAAATGCCCAAATTGGTCATTGTGGAGCAGCCAAAGCAGCGGGGCATGAGGTTTCGCTACGAGTGCGAGGGCCGTTCAGCGGGAAGCATCCCAGGAGAGAACACAACGGAACAAAGCAAAACTCTCCCAGCCATCCAGGTGAGTCTCCATGGCGTGCCTTCGGGAATATCCGGGCTGTCTGCCTGTGTGTGGAGTTAGTGGATCAGAGCTGACTGGTGGAGGCTGTCCTGGAGGATTTTGCCTCATGAGCCGCCTTAGCTGATCAGCTGCTGAACCCCTCAATTTCTTTGTTACCTCCGGACTCGACTATTCCAACACACTTTGTGACGGTGTCCTACGTTCTACCCTCAGTTAACTTGTTCATCCAGGGCTACAATGCCTGTGTCCTTGCACGCTTCAAATGCCATTCACTCATCACCTTCTTGTGTTCGCTGACCGCGTTTGATTCCCAGTCGAGCTATACCTCGATTTAAAAAAAAAACAAACCATTCTAATCATTGTTTCAAATTCCTCCATCCCTCTCTCTGTAAATGTCTCCAGTCCCACAATCCTCCGAGACCCGTGCACTTTTCCAACTCTTTGAACATCCGCCCAAATTTAAAACAAATCGCTCCACCATTGGCGGCTGTGCCTTCAGCTGCCTGGGGCCCCCGGCTCTCCCTCATCAAACCTCTCCGACTGTCCACCTCCTTTAAAACACTCCTTAAAACCTACCACCTCAAGCCCATCGGCGATGGTGGTGCGGTGGTAAAGCCTCGGGACCAGTAATCCAGAGGTCCAGGCTAACGTTTCGGGGTTCAAATCCCGGATTTGGATCCTGTTGATGAAATCTGGAATTGAAAGTTAGTCTCGGTAATGGTGGCCCATGGAACCATTGTCGATTTGTTGGAAAAACCCACAGTGGCTAAGCGGTTAGCACTGCTGCCTCACGCCGCCAGGGACCGGGTTCAATTCTGGCCTCCGCTGACTGTCTGTGCGGAGTCTGCACGTCCTCCCCGTGTCTGCGTGGGTTTGCTCCGGGTGCTCCGGTTTCCTCCCACAGTCCAAAGACGTGCAGGTTGGGGGGGATTGGCCGTGATAAATTGCCCTTCGTGTCCAGGGATGTGCAGGTTAGGTTATGGGGTTACGGGGATGGGGCGAGGTGGACACTCCCACATGGGCAGAGTGCTCATTCAAAGGGTCGGTGCAGAATCGAAGGGCCGAATGGCCTCCTTGTGCACCGTAGGGCTTCTATGCTTCACTAATGTCCCCTTTAGGGAAGGAAATCTGCCGTCCTTACCTGGTCTGGCCTACACGTGACTCCAGACCCACATCAATGGGGCTGACTTTTAACTGCCCCCCCCCCCCCCCCCCCCCCCCTGCAATGGCCGAGCGAAACACTCAGTTGGGCTGACGAAGGAGGGGCTTTGCAATGCTCCTGGGAAGAGCCTTTATGTTGAAAAAGTTATATCGGTGCATGTTGTTTTTGTGGCACCAAAAGCGTTTCATAGTATCTTCAGCACCAAAGGAGACCGTTCGCCCCAACAAGTCTGTACTAGCTCCATATCAACCAAACTGTTGATACACCCAACCAAAAGGAAGTTAGATCATCGACTAAATCCTTGACACCAGCAAATAAGAGTACCCTAACTGTGTACAGTTCAGATCTCTCGATTTTATAGAATGGGATCAAGAGGCACTGGAGATGGGGTATTCCTCGAGCTTTGATCACATGACCCCCCCCCCCCCACACACCCCTCCCCCCACCCCTCCCCCCACCACGCTCCAGCCATTATTCAGCCTTCACGTCCGTCCTGGTGACGTCCGGCCTTCCTACGCCAATCGGAAAGCAACAAGACTCATTACCCAATTGGATGATGTTTGACTGTCGGCCAATCAGCAGATGTCTACAGGGTTTTGCATTTACCGCACCCTCCGCCACCAGGGAACGTGTTGCCTGATGGGTGGGGGGGCGGGGGGGACCATCGGCAGGATCAGAAGATTTCTGCCAGCGGGTACGGCCTAAACATTCTGCCCTAAAACTAGGGACCGCCGGCGTTAGACGGTCACCGATAAATGCACAGGGAGCTCAGGAGCGACCTCTTTTTTTACCCAGCGAGGGGCGGGAATGTGGAAGCCGCTCCCTGTGAACATTGAGATGCATTAAAGGGGAAACTAGATACATGTGTGAGGGAGCCGGGGGGGGGGGGGGGGGGGGGGAGAAGGGTGTGTTTGGCACGGAGAGACGGAGTGGGAGTAGGCTCATATGGAACGCGAAGGCCAGCACGGGCCATTAGGGCTGAATGGCCTATTTGTGTGAATTCTGTGTAATCCAGTCTAACTGGTTCAGCCAGCCGTCAAGCGAGATTGTGTTTATACCTCACCGTCCGACGCAATTCCCTCAAAATTGGATCGTTTTGGCCTCGTTTCACAGACTTGTCAGGAACATAAGGGGAGGCATTTGCCACCTGGTGCCGACACCAGCCCTTTGAAAGCTATCCAATTAGCTCCACTCCTCATTCTCCATTGCCCCAAACGTATTTCCTGTTCCAAGTATTTATTCAATTCCATTTTGACAATTACCATGGAATCTAATTTCATCATCTTTCCAGGCAACGCTTCCCTGATCATCCTAACTAGTCTTTGTTTATATATTTTTTGCTAATTATCCTTTGATTGTTAAACTCTCCCCAACAGGAAGATTATCATTTGTTAACCTTGCACTACCCCATCAAACACTCCCAGGACAGGGACAGCACGGGGGTTAGATACAGAGTAAAGCTCCCTCTACACTGTCCCCACCAAATATTCCCAGGACAGGTACAGCACGGGGTTAGATACAGAGTAAAGCTCCCTCTACACTGTCCCCATCAAACTCTCCCAGGACAGGGACAGCACGGGGTTAGATACAGAGTAAAGCTCCCTCTACACTGTCCCCATCAAACACTCCCAGGACAGGTACAGCACGGGGTTAGATACAGAGTAAAGCTCCCTCTACACTGTCCCCATCAAACACTCCCAGGACAGGTACAGCACAGGGTTAGATACAGAGTAAAGCTCCCTCTACACTGTCCCCATCAATCACTCCCAGGGCAGGTACAGCAAGGGGTTAGATACAGAGTAAAGCTCCCTCTACACTGTCCTCATCAAACACCTCCCAGGAATGGCATAGACCGGGGTTAGATAAGAGTTAAGCCATTTTACGTCTGATTACAATAAAGACCAAACTTTAAATGGAAGAGTGTTGAGCTGCCCTCTGTTAACTCTCGTCATTACAGGCAGCAAGTTTAAAAACGTATCAATAGGCAGCATGGTGGCGCAGTGGGTTAGCACTGCAGCCTCACGGCGCCGAGGTCCCAGGTTCGATCCCGGCTCTGGGTCACTGTCCGTGTGGAGTTTGCACATTCTCCCCGTGTTTGCGTGGGTTTCGCCCCCACAACCCAAAGATGTGCAGGGTAGGGGGATTGGCCACGCTAAATTGCCCCTTAATTGGAAAAAATGAATTGGGTACTCTAAATTTAGTTTTAAAAACATATCAATAGGTGTTTGCTGGAGACAGGCTAGGTAAATCACTCCACGTTCCGTGCCACCACTACACCGATTTTCGAAATGATAGCTTCTCCAATGGTTTTGCTGTATTTGTTTGGCTTTTTATCATAGTGGAATATTCGGGGGAATTTTCGCCGGGAGTTTGAAGCACAGTACTAGGTGAATTCCCAGGGTCACAGGGTGGGGCCCGAGGAGGGAGATTTTGTGGGGGATTCCATTATACCTGCCCATAGTTTATTTGTTAAATGCATCTTGAATTACCCTTTGGTCTGTGGCGGCTTATAGCCGTTATTGGCTGGGATGAACTGAGAGAATGAAAGAAAGATTCGCTTTTCTAGAGCTCTGATCACCAGCTCAGGATTTCCAAAGTATTTTACAGCCAAGGCCGTACTTTCTGAAATGTAGTCACTGCTGTAATTGGGGAAACGCGGAAGCCAATTTGCACTCAGCAAGCTCCCGCCAACAGCAATTAAATGATGATCAGACAATTTTTATTTTTAGTCACGTTGGTTGAGGGGTAAATACTCCCCAGGAGGGAGAATTCTCCTGTTCTTCGAAATAGAGGATCCTTGACCTCTACCCAAGTCCTCAGTTGAAGGCCTCGTCTGAAAGATGGCACCTCTGACAGTGCAGGGCCCTGGCACGGAGGCCCAGATTTTAAAAAAGTATTTTATTAAGGCATTTGTAATTTTAACAGTTTTGTTTTTTATAAATTTAGAGGACCCAATTCATTTTTTCCAAATGAGGGGCAATTTAGCCTGGCCGATCCACCTATCCTGCACATCTTTGGGTTGTGGGGGCGAAACCCACGCAGACATGGGGAGAATGTGCAAACTCCACACGGACAGCGACCCAAGGCCGGGATCGAACCTGGGACCTCGGCGCCGTGAGGCAGCAGTGCTTGCCACTGTGCTGCCCGAATTTTAACAGTTTTAACAATAAGAGTGAGGCCTAGATTTAATGGTCTGATCTGGGGAGAGGGGACTTGAACCCACACCTAACCATCCTCTGGGTAAAGACGTTTCTCCTGAATTTCCTACTGGATTCAAGAGTGCCGGTCTTTTATCTATGGTCCCTGCCCACGTGAAAACGTCTTCTCCACACCTACCCGATCAAACCCGTTCATCATTTTTAAGATGGCTGTTGGTGATGGGCAGGAGAATATAAGTCAAATGAGGTTATCATTTACGAATCCATTCCCAGCCTCGCTCTTCCCTATCTATTCATTATCAGTTCTACAATCCCCTAAGACCTCTGCGCTCCTCCAATTCTGACCGCTTCAGAATTCCTGATTTTTTAAAATTTAGAGTGCCCAATTATTTCTTTCCAATTACGGGGCAATTTAACGTGGCCAATCCACCTAGCCTGCACCTCTTTGGGTAGCGGGGGCGAAACCCACGCAGACACGGGGAGAATGTGCAAACTCCACACGGACGGTGACCCAGAGCCGGGATCGAACCTGGTACCTCGGCGCCGTGAGGCAGCAGGGCTAACCCACTGCGCCACCATGCTGCCCCTCTTGAGCATTCCTGATTTTTAATCGCGTCACCAACGGCGACTGCCTGGGTCCCAAGCTTGGGAATTCCCTTCCTAACTAACCCATCTCCACATCTCCTTCCTCCTTTTTAAGACGCTCCTTACAACGACCCGATCAAGCTTTCACTCAACCGTCCAGATATCTCCTCCTGTGGTTTAAAAGTCTAATTTTGTGTTCTGCACCGTGGGATGTTTCATTGCGCTAAAGGCGCTATGTAAATGCATTTTAGAATCTCTTCCTCCAATCGGTGCGACCAAATGTCATAGCCATGTTTTTTTTAAAAATTATTCATGGGGTGTGGGCAGCACTGGTGAGGTCGGCGTTTGTTTCCCATTTCCAAGTGCCCCTCGAGAAGGTGGTGCTGAGCCGCTACCTTGAACCGCTGCAGTCCATGTGAAGTAGGTGCACCCTCAGTGCTGTTAGGGAGGTAGTTCCAGGATTTTGACCCAGCGACAGTGAAGGAACGGCCGATATATTTCCAATTCGGGATGGTGAGTGACTTGGAGGGGAACCTCCAGGTGGTGGGGTTCCCCATGTGTCTGCGGCCCGTTGTCCTTTAGAGGTAGTGGTCGTGGGTTTGGAAGGTGCTGTCGAAGGAGCCTCGGTGAGTTGCTGCAGTGCATCTTGTAGATCTTGGAGGGTTTGAATGTTGAAGATGGTGGACGGGGTGCCAATCAAGTGGGGCTGCTTTGTCCTGGATAGTGTCGAGCCTCGAGTGTTGTTGGAGCTGCACCCATCCAGGCAAGTGGAGAGTATTCCATTCCAATCCTGACTTGTGCCTTGTAGATGGTGGACAGGCTTTGGGGAGTCAGGAGGGGAGTTACTTGCAGGATTCCCAGCCTCTGACCTGCTCCGGTAGTCACAATATTTGCTGGCCCTGTTCAGTATCTGGTCAATGGTAACCCCCGGGATGTTGATAGTTGCTGAATTGGTGCCTTGTTCTCCTGTGTCCAGATCCAGAACTGGCAAGGCGAGGTGAAGGTGATCGTGTCCTTGGTAACCAAAGATGAACCGTACAAGCCGCACCCGCACAGCCTTGTGGGTAAAGACTGCCAAAATGGCATCTGTGAAGTAACCGTTAGTCCCAAGTGCAACATGAAAGCGAGGTAAGGGATTGAGTTCCTGTAGTAAAGAGTGTTTGTTGTTTCATTGTGAAAGGCTTCACTGTCCTTCCACAGAGAGAATAACTCCAAACAACAGGTTCTTTATTGCTGAAGAGTTCAATGTGATATTACAAGGATCAAAAAAAAAACCCTGGCCTTTTCTCCTGCGATTCACTCCTCCTGGTCTCTCTCTCTCTCCCTCCACCTGCCTTCCCTCCCTCTGCACCCCCCTCCATATCTCTCTCTCTCTCTCCATCCGCTCTCTCTCTTTCTCTCCCTCCTCCCCTTCTCTATCTCTCCCTACGCCCCCCCCTTTTCTCTGTCTCTCTCTCTCACTCTCTCTTCCTCCCTCCACCCCCTCTCTATCTCTTCTTTCTCTCCCTCCGTCCCCCTTTCTCTCTGGCTCTCTCCCTCCGCACCCTCTCTGTGTGTCTCTCTCTCTCCCTCCTCACCCCTCTTACTCTTCTGACTAATTATAGGTCTACTCTATTCCACCTTTATCTTTATAATAACCTTTATTGTCAAAAGTAGGCTGACATTAACACTGCAATGAAGTTACTGTGAAAATCCCCTGGTCGCCACATTCCGGCGCCTGTTCGGGTACACAGAGGGCGAACTCAGAATGTCCAATTCACCTAACAAGCACGTCTTTCGGGACTTGTGGGAGGACAGTGATCCAGGGCCGGGATTCGAACCCAGGTCCTCAGTGCCGCAGTCCCAGTGCTATCTACTGCGCTGCCCAACTTGCCCAGTAATGACCCTATATGGATGAATCAAGGTTAATATGGGTGGGATATTTGACCCTGGAGGGCATCCCTAGTTGCACTGTGGTTAGCACCGCTGCCCCGGGGCGCCAGGGACCCGGATTCCAACCCGGCCTTGGGTGACTGTGCGGAGTTTGCATTTTCTCCCCGTGTCTGGGTGGGTTTCCTCCGGGTGCTCCGGTTTCCTCCCACAGCCCAAAGATGTGCAGGTTAGGTGGATTGGCCGTGATAAATTGCCCCTTAATGTCCAAAGGTGTACAGGTGAATTGGGATTAGGTCGGGGGGGGGGGGCTCTAGGTGGGGGTGCTCTTTCGGAGGGTCAGCGTAGTCTTGACGGGCCAAATGGCCTCCTTCTGCACTGTAGGGACTCTGGTATGTGAGTGTCATTCGCGATTATTACGGAAATAACTTGTTGCAGCACCAACCCTGGTTTGTACTTGTGACTGGGCCCCTTCTTATTGTTAAACGAGCAAGCTCTCATCTTGAGTCATCCGTGGAGTGCGGGGTTGGAGTCGCGTGTCGGCGAAACCAGACAAAAGTCGCCGTTTCCCGTCTACAAAGGATCTTGGTGTCACATTTTCGGATTGATTCATTTTTCCCTGCTGGATGTTTTCTGTGCCCCCGCCCCCCCGTGATTCATTGAACTTATGGCCTCTTGGGTTGTTGGTCCAGTCCTTCAACCACTGGGCCCCTGGCCGTTTGAATGTACCTGCAGTTATGGTCATTGTTCATGGACCTCGCATGATTCATGATCCTTGCTGTTTTTCTCTCTCTCTCTCTCAGTTTTGCTAATCTAGGCATTCAGTGCATGAAGAAGAAAGAGATTGGGAAAGCGCTGGATCACCGACTGAAACTTGGGATCGATCCTTTTAACGGTAAGCCGATATTCGTGAGATTCATTGGTAAACCGCAGGTTTCGGTGAATTTACTTCTGTAGCACAGTGGTTAGCACTGTGGCTTCACAGCGCCAGGATCCCAGGTTCAATTCCCGGCTTGGGTCACTGTCAGTGCGGAGTCTGCACGTCCTCCCCGTGTGTGCGTGGGTTTCCAGTGCTCCAGTTTCCTCCCACAGTCCAAAGATGTGCAGGTTAGGTGGATTAGCCGTGATCAATTGCCCCTTAGTGTCCAAAGGTTAGGTGGGGGATACATGGATAGGGCGGGGGAGTGGGCCTAGGTAGGGTGCTCTTTCAGAGGGCCGGTGCTGACTGGATGGGCTGAATGGAATGAATGCGACAGTGAAGGAACAGCCGATATACGTCCAGGTCAGGATGGCGAGTGGCTTCGAGGGCAAATTGCAAGTGTGTGGTCTTCCCAGGCATCCCGCTACACCTTGTCCTCCTAGGTGTTGGAGGTCGAGGGCTTGGGGGTGGGGGGGTTGCTGTTGAAGGATCCTCGGCGAATTGCTGCGGTGCGTCGGTGGTGGAGGGAGTGAATGTCGACGAAGATGGATGGGGGTGCCGATTGAGAATTCTGCGCATCTGCACGAGAAGGACGTGCGTGTGAAACCACGCAACGGCGAAGATCCAGGCTCTCTGGGATTTGCCAGTAATTACCAGGGTCCCTGTGTACAGTTAAACCTCGTTTAACTTCAACAAGCGATACAAATGCCCTTGCAACTTGGAGCCAGGTGGTTGAGCCCTCTATTAGTTTCCAACGGTTATTGTTGCTATGTGACAAAGATAGAGAGTTAAATTTAACGGCTATGAGACCACAAGAGACTCTCCCATAGGCTCTGGCTCCAAGCCATAACCCCAGGAACCAAGTTACAGAGCAGAGCCAGCACAACCGGAAACTCTGCTCTTCGCACACATTGCACTTGGCTGCTGCTGTCCCCTCCTGTTAGAGTAGCCTGGCTGGGTTGAGAGAAATTCAGCCAAGATGCAAGATAAATGATCCAAATTGCTGCCGCTCTATCACTGGCGAGGATGCCTCACTCGGCTCGTGAGGTAGCGAAGTTTAGAAGGACCCCTGACCCCCCCCCCCCCCCCTCCTTCTCCCTTCCACACCCCCTTTCTGCCCCTGCATTGGGGGCCACCTTTAGCAGCCTGCCTGGTAGTCAGTCGGCTGAGGAATGTTGCTGGGTTAGCACTAGCCTACTTGCACACACCGCTCAGCCTACCAACCCCCCCACCACCACCATGTCTGGGAGGGAATCCCTCCGTGGCTCAGTGGGGAAAGGCGCTCGCTTCTGGAGTCCCAAGGACACCGGTTCGAGTCCTGCTCCAAAGACTCGCGGACAGGGTGTAGGCCGTCATTGCCGGTACTCGAGGGAGAGCGCTGCGACGTCAGGATGAGCCACTATACCAAATCCCCCCCCCAACCTGCCCTGGCAGCTGGACGGGTTACGTGGCCCCATGGGAGTGTTGTTCGGTATTGCCTGCATAGATGTCCCCCAAGAGGCCAGATAGCTGACTTGATGACTCTTGCAACCAGCAGACAGCTCTGCCGAGTTCCAAACTAGGTTTTGGTGAGCTCTCAAAACGAGAAAGCTCTCGAACGAACGTGTTGCATGTTAAGCCCCGGCTGCCTAGCTGCCGGTGTCCACAGATGAGTCAGTAGTGCAGCAAATTCTCTCTCTGCCCTGCCAGTAGCAGAAGTTGCATCACAGGAGAGCACTCACACACACACACACACACACAGCAGGCAGGAGGGAAATCCCCAGCTCTTGGGGAACCTGACCCCTCCACCAAGTGTTGCTTAACGTCATAGAGTCAGAGTTTACAGCAGTAAAAGAGGCCCCACGGCCCTTCGCCGGCCATCAAGCATCAATCCATTCGAGTCCCATTTTCCAGCACTTCATAAGACACAGGAGCAGAATTAGGCCATTCATCCGATCGAGTATGCTATGCCATTCATGGCTGATCTGTTCTTCATCCCCATTCTCCTACCTTCTCCCTCTAACCCCGACCGTCATATTAATCAAGAAATCCCCTTATTGATTTGCGCTGGAGGTGCTGTTACCGACAGGGCTACAGACCAAGAGCTGGAAGGTGGAATCAGACAGAATAGTTCTTCCAGAGAACACATTAACTCTGAGCAGGAGTCGGCAATTTAGCCTCTCAATCCTGCTCCACCCTCAGTGTGATTATGGCCGATCTCCTCTCGCTCAACTCCATCGTCCTGCCCGTTCTCCATCACCCTTTAACCCATTACCAATGAACAATCTGTCTACCTCCTTAATCTTATTGACCCTGTGCCAATGAGCTTGTGGCTCAGGTAGTAATCCAGAGATTATTACCTTTTTCGTTCTGCTTTTTGATTTGGCCCTTAGCTGTTCATACTCCCTTAGCAGAATCTCTGTCCTTGTTCTACCTATGTTGTTGGTACCTCCTATGTTGTTGGTACCTATGTGGACCACGACACCTGGATCTTTACTCTTCCATGTTCCTCTGCAGCCCAGATGAGATATCCCGAACCCAAGCACCAGGTAGGCAACGCAATCTTCGGGATTCTCGATCCTGGTCACAGAACAGCGTCAATGCCCCCCAACTATACTACCCCCAATTACGATTACATTTCTTTTCTCTACCCCCACTTGAACGGCTCCCTGTACCACGGTGCTGTGGTCAGTTTGCTCATCCTCCCTGCAGTCCCCGTTCCCGTCCACACAGGGAGCAAGAATCTCAAACCTGTCGGACAGGGACAAGGGCTGAGGCTCCTGCGACCATACCTCCTGGATCCTTCTACCTGCCTCACTCGCAGTCACTCCATCCTGTCCCTGCCCACAGGCCGAATTCAAGGTAGTTCATCTAAGGGGTGTGACTGCCTCCTGGAACACAGTGTCCAGGGACCCCTCCTCCTCCCTGATGTGTCGCAGCGTCGGAAGCTCAGAATCCAGCTGGAGCCGGAGTTCCTTGAGCAACCAACGCTTACTACAGGCGTGCTCACTGGGAACCACAATGGGGGGGGGTCCACCAGCTCCCACATCACGCAGGAGCAACACATCACCTCCATCTCAATTTAAAAAAAATATCGCTCCTTATTACCTCAATCTGAAAGCAATTTTAAAAATTCCAATTAAGGGGTAGCGTGGCCAACACCCACCCCCATCCCCCGGTAAGGATTTTGTCCAACTAAACCTTCTCGAGTTACAGTTTGAGTTTCTTTGGCTCTGCTCAGCTTTGGTCGCTAGCCTTGTGCGCTGCGGTGTTTCAAATGCTCATCTGAATGCTTCTTAAAGCAGAGGGTGGCTGCCTGTCCCACCCTTTCAGGCAGCAAGTTCCAGATTCCCGCCACCCTCCGGGAGATGTTTATTTTTATTATTAGCCTCACCGGGTTGTAGGTGTCGCTGGCTAGGCCAGCCTTCCTGAACCATTCCCAATTTCCCTTGAGAAGGTGGTGTTGAGCCTGGAACTGCTGGGGCCCTGTAGGTACACCCACCGCGCTGGGAGGCGGGGAGCTTCGAGATTTTGACCCAGCATTTTAATATTTAAAACCTACAAATACAACAAAACTGGCTGCCTTCCCCTCCATGTCTGAGGCGACAGACCACTGGGGGAGGGCCGAGTGAGTGGGGTGAGGCAGGGACGGGTGCTAGATGCTGTGCACCATGCTGCCTGGGTATAAAAAGGTCAGTGAGCGAGGGACCCGGCGTGGCGTCCCTGTATCCCACACTGATGCATCCAAGAAAAAGCAGTGAGTAGCAGGACATTGACAACTTGCATTTATGTAGCGCCTTTCGTAGAATATCCTGAGGTGGGGGGAGCGGTGGTTAGCACAGTTGCTTCACAGCTCCAGGGTCTCTGGTTCGATTCCCATCTTGGGTCACTGTCTGTGTGGAGTCTGCACGTTCTCCCCGTGTCTGCGTGGGTTTCCTCCGGGTGCTCCGGTTTCCTCCCACAGTCCAAAGATATGCAGGTTAGGTGGATTGGCCATGCTAAATTGCCCGTTAGTCCAAAATGGTTAGGTGGGGTTACTGGGTTGCCGGGATGGGGTTGAGGTATGGGCTTGGGTAGGGTGCTCTTTCCAAGGGCTGGTGCAGACTCGATGGGCCGAATGTAGATTCTATGATTCTAAGCCAGGGTTATTGACCACGCTAAATTGCCCCCTGGTATCTATAGATGGGGCCTCACGGTAGCATGGTGGTTAGCATCAATGCTTCACAGCTCCAGGGTCCCAGGTTCGATTCCCGGCTGGGTCACTGTCTGTGTGGAGTCTGCACGTCCTCCCCGTGTGTGCATGGGTTTCCTCCGGGTGCTCCGGTTTCCTCCCACAGTCCAAAGATGTGCGGGTTAGGTGGATTGGCCATGCTAAATTGCCCGTAGTGTAAGGTTAAGGGGGGGAGTTGTTGGGTTACGGGTATACGGGTTACGTGGGTTTAAGTAGGGTGATCATTCCTCGGCACAACATCGAGGGCCGAAGGGCCTGTTCTGTGCTGTACTGTTCTATGTTCTATGTGAGGATTAACTGTGGACGGGTGAGGGGGTGGAGTGAGGTGCTGTTTCAGAGGGTCGGATGCAGAATCGATGGGGCGAATGGCTGCCTCTAGCACCGTAAGGTTCTCTGGGTTCGCTAACCAGTCTGTGGTTCAGCTTCACGAGTGGAATCTGACCGTGACCTCGGAGCGTTGTGGGGACTGACGGAGGTTACAGAGATGGGGAGGAGGGCAGAGGCCCCGGGGAGATGTGAAAACAAGGATGGGAGTTTTTGTTACCGGACCACAATTCCTTTGCTCCTGCCGAGGGAGGGGGCGCCCCTCGCTGATTACCGAGCTCCTGTGGAGACTGACTCGGGCGGTGGGTTTGGTCGGTGCCCTGTCTTGCCAGGTGGAGTTGGGAGACCTCATTGTTGAGCTCAGGATGGGGCAGTGGCGGGGGGGGATTCTGAGTTGTGGATAAACATTTGACGAATCTTTACTTCTTTCGTAGTTGGCGACTCTGCGAGATGTGCGGAAGACGTTGATATGAACGTGGTTCGACTCTGTTTCCAAGCCTTTATCCAAGAATCATCCTTGGCTCTCCCTCCCATCCTATCGGAGCCTATCTATGACAAAAGTATGGAAAACTGAATGGGATTCATTTGTTGTTACTCCCCACACCTGTTGTTCAGCTGCCTCACCCGCCCTGTCTGAAATCGGCAAGCTCCTCCTCCTTAACCCAAATGTTCAGCCCCCCCTCCTCCCTGTCCCAGATCTCCAGCCCCCCCTCCTCCCTGTCCCAGATCTCCAGCCCCCCCCTCCTCCGCCCTGTCCCAGATCTCCAGCCCCCCCTCCTCCCTGTCCCAAAACACCAACCCCCCCCGTCCCAAATCTCCAGCCCCCCCTTCCTCTCTGTCTGAAATAGGCAAGCTCCTCCTCCTTAACCCAAACGTTCAGCCCCCCACTCCTCCCTGTCCCAGATCTCCAGCCCCCCCTCCTCCGCCCTGTCCCAGATCTCCAGACCCCCTCCTCCCTGTCCCAAAACACCAACCCCCCCGTCCCAAATCTCCAGCCCCCCCTTCCTCCCTGTCTGAAATCGGCACAGTCCTCCTCCTTAAACCCAAACGTTCAGCCCACCCCCCTCCGCCCTGTCCCAAATCTCCAGCCCCCCCCTCCTCCCTGTCCCAAAACACCAACCCCCCCGTCCCAAATCTCCAGCCCCCCCCTTCCTGAAATAGGCAAGCCCCTCCTCCTTAACCCAAACGTTCAGCCCCCCACTCCTCCCTGTCCCAGATCTCTAGCCCCCCCTCCTCCGCCCTGTCCCAGATCTCCAGACCCCCTCCTCCTCCCTGTCCCAAAACACCAACCCCCCCCCCGTCCCATATCTCCAGCCCCCCCCCTCCTCCCTGTCTGAAATAGACAAGCTCCTCCTCCTTAACCCAAACATTCAGCCCACCCCCCTCCGCCCTGTCCCAAATCTCCAGCCCCCCCTCCTCCGCCCTGTCCCAGATCTCCAGCCCCCCCTCCTCCGCCCTGTCCCAGATCTCCAGCCCCCCCTCCTCCGCCCTGTCCCAGATCTCCAGCCCCTCCTCCTCCGCCCTGACCCAAATCTCCAGCCCCCCCTCCCTGTCTCAAATCAGCACCCTCCTCCCTATCCCAAACTTCATCTCCCCCCTCCTCCGCCCCGTCCCAAATCTCCAGACCCCCTCCCTCTCCCCGTCCCAAATTGGCACCCTCCTCCCTATCCCAAACCTTCAGCCCCCCCTCCTCCCTATCCCAAACCTCCAGCAGCCCTTCCTCATTCCCTAACCAAATCTCCAGCCGCCCTCTCCTCCCCGTCCCAATTCTCTCCCCGCCCCCCTCCTCCGTCTATCACTCTATTTGTCACAGTCTTCACCCACTCCTTCCCACGTTGCGCCCCCCCCCCCCTCCCCCGTCCCTGTCTTGTTTTCTATTTGTATTTTAGTTTGTGGAATATTGAATAGCGTTGAAAAAAGAGACCAGTTGCGGAAGCTTTTCAGCTTGCACTCATCAGGACGAACACAAGAATGCCAAATTTCAAAGGGGAGCAACGATTTGTACTGCATGAGGAGAAAAGGGTGCTGATTGGTTGCCAAGTTGATTCTGATTGGTGGAGGTGTTGCTATGGCGAATGCACCAGAGTTTCGGTCCCCTGTGTTTGTGTTTAATTCAAAAAAGGCACAGTGCCCAGACACACTGCTTTTGCCTGCACAGGATGAATGGAGGCAGTTTCTAGCAAGTGTAAGTGAGCCGCATTGTGATCCTTACCTGGGAAACGACAGGGGATTATGGAGTTTACTCAAACACATCCCCAGGCAACCGCATCCATTTGTCCAGCTCCTTTAACATAGCTATACGTGCCAAGGCAGTGTATTACGAAACAAAATTTGACACCGGGTCACGCAGGTGATAACAGATCAGGCGACCAAAGCTTGTACAAAGTAGCGGGTTTTAAAGGAGAAGAGGAGGCAGAGAGGTTTGGGGAGGAAATGGGCAGCACAGTGGTTAGCACTGTGGCTTCTCAGCTCCAGGGCCCCAGGTTCGATTCCCAGTTTGGGTCACTGTCTGTGCGGAGTCTGCACGTTCTCCCCGTGTCTGCGTGGGTTTCCTCCCACAAGTCCTGAAAGACGTGCTTGTTAGGTGAATTGGACATTCTGAATTCTCCCTCTGTGTAGCCGGAATGTGGCGACTAGGGGCTCTTCACAGTAGCGTCATTGCAGTCTTAATGTCAGCCTACTTGTGACACTCATAAAAATTATTATAGAAAAAATAAAATTCCAGAGCTTTGGGGTCCAGGCAGCCGAAGTCACAGCCGCCAATGGCGTAGCGGCGATGTGCGAGAGGATTGGATATGTGGACGCTCCGGTCGTGTCCCTGCTCTCATGGCTCCTCCTTTCAATTCTAGAGGCAACGAATACTTCGGAGCTTAGAATCTGTCGCCTGAACAAAGACAATGGGACCTGCACGGGAGGGGAGGAGCTGTTTCTCCTGTGTGACAAGGTGCAGAAAGGTATTTATGTTTGCATTGCAGTTCATCGAGGTCATCGACCTTAAACGTTAACTCCGCTTGCCTCGCTCCGCAGATGCTGCCTGACCTGCTGGGCGAACCCACCTTTTGCTTTCGATTTCCAGCACTTGGCAGAATTTTGCTTTTTGCGATTCTCCTTCCAATATCATTGTATTTCAACTAATGTTGTGGCATGGTAGGACGGCGACAGTCGCATCAAGTTTCGTGCTTCTGAGAATATTTGAAGTGCTTGACAATGCCAGGTTATAGCTAGGGAGCAGGAAGCATTCTTATTTAGAATTCTGTTTCCTTTAGCCATAAAAGTTTATTACTGTGAAAGGCATAAACAGTATCCAAGATGTTATATCTGACTCTGTGGCTGTATAATTGTGGTAGTATGACTAGAGGTACTACGGTACCTGGGAGTGTGAGCTGCTATTGGTGGAGAAGGCTCGCTGCCCATTGGCCCAAGTGTTGCTTGCCCCATTGGTCGAGATGAAGGTAGCTCTGCCCATGAGGCAGAGTATAAGAACCCGTGTTTCCCAGCAGCCTTCGATTCGGACTACTCCTTCGTTTCTGTGCTTATTGATTGCGCATCAATAATATCTGCAGGTAAAGTTTCAGATATAACAACTTGGATACTGCCTTTAAAGAAATAAACTTTTGCCATTTATGGCTGAAAGAATAGAGTATTAAAGTAGAGAGGTGTTGCTGCGGCTGTACAAGGCATTGGTGAGACCACACCTGGAGTGTTGTGCACAGTTGTGGTCCCCTTATTCGAGAAGGCAGCCGAGTGAGGCCCACAGTGCGGGTTCAATTCTCGTACAGGCTGAGGTTATCCATGAAGGCCCCTCGTCTGAGATGTGGTGACCCTTGGGTTAAACCACCACCAGTCAACCCTTTCCCCCCTCAAAGGGGAAAGCAGGCTATGGTCATCTGGGACTGTGGCGACTTTACTGGTTGAATGGGAGGCAGTTCAGAGGAGGTTGATCCAGAGATGAGGGGTTTGTCGTGTGAGGAGAGATGGAGCAGTTTAGGCCGATACTCTCTAGAGTTTAGAGGGATGAAGGGAGATCTAATTGAGGTGTACAAGATGATAAAAGGTATGGATAAAGTAGACGTGGAGCGGATGCTTCCTCTTGTGGGGCATTCTAGAACGAGAGGGCATAGTTTTAGGATAAGAGGTAGCAGATTTAAAACCGAGATGAGAGGGCAGCACGGTGGCGCAGTGGGTTAGCCCTGCTGCCTCACGGCGCCGAGGTCCCAGGTTCGATCCCGGCTCTGGGTCACTGTCGGTGTGGAGTTTGCACATTCTCCCCGTGTTTACGTGGGTTTCACCCCCACAACCCAAAGATGTGCAGGGTAGGTGGATTATAAAAAAAAACAGAGATGATGAGAAATTACTTCTCCCAAAGGGTGGTGAATCTGTAGAATTCACTACCCCAGAGTGCGGGGGATGCTGGGATAGTGAGTAAATTTAAGGAGGAGATGGACAGATTTTTAATTGGTAATGGGTTGAAGGGTTATGGAGAAGGGGCAGGATGGTGGAGTTGAGGCCGGGAGAAGATCAGCCATGATCGTATTGAATGGCGGAATGGGATCAAGGGGCTGAATGGCCGACTGCTCCTAGTTACGTTCTTAAAACATACCAAAATGCTTCGCAGGAGAGTTAGACAACAAAATATGACACCGAGACATTGGGACAGGTAACCTGAAGCTTGGTCAAAGAGGTATGATTTAAGGAGCATCTAAAAGGAGGAGAGAGAAATGGAGAGGTGTAGGGAGGAAATTCCAGAGCTTGGGACCCAAAGGTACGGCGCCCAATGGTGGAACAATTAAAATTGGGGATGTGGAAGAGGCCGGAATGGGAGGCGTGTGGAGATCTCAAGAGGGTCTCCGGCTGGGGGATATTACAGAGAGAGAGGGAAGGTGAGAGGGCACCGGGGAAAGGGGAAGCGGTGTTGAAAGCAATGATGACAATTTTAAAATCAACACACGTTGCTTAACTGGTCGTCGAGTGGGGTGACAGGGGAAGGGGGCTTGGTGTGAGTTAAGACCCGGGCTGGAGAATGGTAAATAGTCGGGACAGGCACCTCAAGACTGTTCTTCCATTCAGTTGGGTGATGGATCTGATTCAGTTCCACTCCTTTGGGATTCTCTCTTCCTCCTGCCGACAGCCCCCCTCCCGCCCGGGTGTGGTGCCTTCAATTGGGGGGGGGGGAGGGGGGGAGTAGAATTGAGATCATATCCCAGGCATGATCTCGTTGAATGGCAGGGCAGGCTCGAGGAGCTGAATGAACTCTCCCAGATCCTACGTTACTAAATCTTCTCTTACTCTCCTCTCTTTCCCCCCCCCCCCCCCCCTTACAGAGGATATCGCCGTTGTCTTCTCAAAGGGCAACTGGGAAGCGAAGGGGGTCTTCTCCCAAACCGACGTTCACCGGCAGATCGCCATAGTCTTCAAAACTCCGCCGTACTGCGACATCGACATCCAGGACCAGGTCATCGTCAAGCTGCAATTGTATCGTCCCTCCGACAAGGAATACAGCGACTCCTTCGAGTTCCGCTACCTCCCAAAGCTAGATGGTAACATACTGAAACAGCCCGACTATACTCCCCCAAGTCTTAACTAAACACTCGGGTGTCTTCATAAAACAAAAAAGAGAGACTTGCGTTAAATCTCTCTTTTTTTTTTGAGCAAACCGGTTAGACTCGATCACTGAGGGGCAAGTTAAAGGTGCTGCCCCATGAAGAGATACTGCATCAAACAAAAAGCAAACTGCAACAGAAACTTTAAAGCATTCAATGAAAATGTGATTAAAGGGGTTGATAAAACCTCCCAGTCCCTGTGGTGCCCATCGGGTACAAAGCCGCGATCGAGCCAGCGAACATCGCGCGCTCCCCCTCCAGGGGATAGAGGGGCAGATGACTCCCCTCGAACGCCTGCTGCCTGGACCTGAGCGAGACTTGCACTTGTGTAGCACCTTTTCGTGAGCACCAGACATCTTGCAGTGTTTTTTTACGTAGTTAAGTTTTTTTTGAAGTGCAGTAGCTATTCTTGTCCTAACAGCACGGTGGTTGTACCTACCTGACTGCAGCGATTCACGAAGGCAGCTCACCACCACCTTCTCGAGGGCAATTAGCGATGGCCGATAAATGCTGGGCCCGGCCAGAGACGCATTTCCCAGGAACTAATTTTAAAACCTAGGAAAGATGGGCGGCACGGTGGCACAGTGCTCAGCACCGCTGCCTCACAGCACCAGGGGCACGGGTTCGATTAAGTGACTGTGTGTGTGTGTGTGTGTGTGTGTGTGTGTGTGTGTGTGTGTGGAGTTTGCACCTTCTCCCCGTGTCTGCGTGAGTTTCCTCCCGGGTGCTCCGGTTTCCTCCCAATGTCCAAAGGTGTGCAGGTTAGGCAAGGTTACAGGGATTGTGTGGGGGAGTGGGTCTAGGTTAGGGTGCTCTTTCGGAGGGTCGGTGCAGACTCGATGGGCCGAATGGCCTCCTTCTGCACTGTAGGGCTTCTATGATTCTATGGCAGCCAAGTTGTGAATCGCGAATTCCCAAAGACAAAAATGTAATGATGAGCAGATGATGTTTTTGTGGCGTTGAGCGAGAGGTGGATGTTGTTACTTCGGTGAGGCACTGCTATTTTGGTAGGAGCAAGAATAACGTGAAGTGCAACAGAACCCTTCGTTTTGAGCGTCTCGGAACTTAGTGACTGAGTTATGAGCTGCCTTCACAAGGACATGTGGCTTCCTTTTACACAGAGGGTGGCGAGTTCCTGGAACGCGATGCCAGGGGAGGTTGTGGAAGCAGATACATTAGCGGCCTTCAAAAGGCATCTCGACAAACAGATGGATAGGATGGGTGTAGAGGGAGACGGCACAAGGAAGGGCTGAGGGTTTTGGCCAAGGGTGGTATCATGACCGGTACAGGCTTGGCGGGCCGAAGGGCCTGTCCCTGTTCTGTATTGTGTTCAGCTAAACTCGCACAGAACCTTGGTTCAACCACAATGCTGGCAATGAGATCAGAGTATTATGAGAAGTTCGACACAGGCACTTGAGAAAATGCAAAGAAAGGAGTTTGACGAGGAGGATATCAGAGCTGTGATGTTGCAGGATACGCGGGCTCTTTTTAATTGAATAAAATCAGGGAGATTGGAAGAGTGACCGGAGCAGAATTCTTTAAGGTTACTGAGGGATTTGATTGGGTTTGATTGGGTAAGTGGAGAGTCATCCCCACTTGCCGGGCAATCCAGAGCTGGGGCGAGGGGGGGGGGGGGGGGGGGGGGGGTCACAAACGCAAGATGGTCACTGACAAATTCAATGAGAGATCCCGGGGAGTTTTGCGAATGTGGAACTCGCTACCACAGGGAGTGGCTGAGGTGAACAGCATGGATTCAAGAGGAAGCTAGATTAGCTCATGGGGGAGAGAGACAGAATGATACGCTGATAGGGTGAGATGAAGGGGGATGGGAGGAGGCCAATTAACACGGGCATGGGCCGGCTAGATCTCGATCGAAGGAACTGAAATACAACCTCGACTGGCAACCAGAAAGTCGGCCTGTTGCAAAGTTGGTGATAGAATTTTTTTGTTTTCGTTTATAAATTTAGAGTACCCAATTTTTATTTTACAATTACGGGGCAATTTAGCATGGCCAATCCACCTGCACATCTTTTTGGGTTGTGGGGGTGAGACCCACACGGACACGGGGAGAAAGTGCAAACTCCACACGGACAGTGACCCGGGGCCAGGATCGAACCCGGGACCTCAGCGCCGTGAGGCAGCAGTGCTTTTTAAAAATAAATTTAGAGTACCCAATTAATTTTTTTCCAATTAAGAGACAATTTAGCGTGGCCAATCCACCTGCACATCTTTTTGGGTTGTGGGGGTGAAACCCAAGAAAACACGGGGAGAATGTGCAAACTCCACACGAACAGTTTCCCAGAGCCGGGATCGAACCTGGGACCTCGGTGCCGTGAGGCTGCAGGGCTAACCCACTGCGCCACCGTGCTGCCCTTGATGCAGCACTGCTAACCACTGCGCCATCGTGCTACCCCAGGTGACGGGATTTTTAATAACGATATTTTGTCGGGCTGCACGGTGGCGCAGTGGTTAGCACTGGTGCCTCACGGCGCTGAGGTCCCAGGTTCGATCCTGGCTCTGGGTCACTGTCCGTGTGGAGTTTGCACATTCTCCCCGTGTTTGCGTGGGTTTCACCCCCACAACCCAAAGATGCGCAGGCTTGGTGGATTGGCCACGCTAAAATGGGCCTTCATTTGGAAAAAAATTAATTGGGTACTCTTAAATTTATATTAAAAGAAACAATATTTTGTTCACGAAACACATATGCGTCCGAAAGACTAAATGACACTGAAAGTAAATTCTATAGACTGATATCGGGGTTTGAACCCTGTAAAATTTGTGTCTTAACAAAAATAGACTAATTAGATTTTGCAGGATATTTTAAAAAAGGCGTGGGTTGGAAGGTTGAGGGTTAGTACAATCGAACTGGGAGGGGGGGGGGGGCCTTTTCGGGGGGAGCTCCAGCGAAGTCTGTCTATTAACCGATCCCAGACCAAAGGCCAAATATTAACCCGCCTTCAAAAATCTGATTCCTCTTCAGACACCACTGTCACTGAGTCGATATTCTAGAATCCCCCCCCCCCCCACCACTGCATGGTTTGCAGATGTTCGAGAACAAGGCCTTTCACAGGGCAACGAGGGGGGTTACTGACTCCCCAAGGTGGGGGGCGAGGGAAAAAAAACAATTTGCCTCACTTAATTGATTTGGTCCCACTCCTATTTATCCATTAATCCTGTAGGTGTCCGTATTCCTGTATGAATGTGTGTAACCTCACGTTAAAAGTATGCTCGGTAGTGTAGCAATATCGACGGATTTGTTTGTTTTCTATCTTCACATGCTCTTTTCTCCATTGGGGGGGGGGCGTTGGAAGGATTAGCAGGTTTATTATCGATCTGTTGAGCCGTGTTGTGCACTCTCCTGCGTTCCCCCAGCCAGTGAGTCCCGGTGTGGCACTTGAACCCGGAGCTCCGGCCTCCCTGGCAGGGATGCTAGCCCGCTGCGCCGCAAGTCCTCGTAATGGGGCGAAATGGAGTTACTCCCAGACTCCTAAGGTGTGAGCCTCGAGTGATGCTTACCCTGCTGGCCCTGCTGGTGGGTGGGGGCGAAGTGGGATTGGAAGTCCTTGGACGCATTGGGCCAGCGTGACTGATGGAACCTTCCAGCTGGTAACGAGGCCACAAGGCCCCTTATGCCTGCTCTGTGCCTTTTCGGTGACTCTATTCAATTATTCCCCCCGATCAGCACTGGAACTTTTTCATGTTTCTAAGTGGATATATAATCTCAGGGCTGCACAGTGGTTAGCATTGCTGCCTCATGGTACCGAGGTCCCAGGTTCGATCCCGGCTCTGGGTCACTGTCCGTGTGGAGTTTGCACATTCTCCCAGTGTCTGCGTGGGTTTCACCCCCACAACCCAAAGATGTGCAGAGTAGGTGGATTGGCCAGGCTGAATTACCCCTTAATTGGAAAATAATTAATTGGGTACTCTAAAATTTTTTTTTTTTAAAGCTGAATTTGCTTCCACCTGCCTCTCGGGCAGGGCACTTCAGGTTGCACCAGCTCTGTGCTCAAGCAGGGGAAGCACGGTAGCATTGTGGTCAGCACAATCGCTTCACAGCTCCAGGGTCCCAGGTTCGATTCCGGCTTGGGTCACTGTCTGTGCGGAGTCTGCACATCCTCCCCGTGTGTGCGTGGGTTTCCTCCAGGCGCTCCGGTTTCCTCCCACAGTCCAAAGATGTGCAGGTTAGTTGGATTGGCCATGCTAAATTGCCCTTAGTGTCCAAAATTGCCCTTAGTGTTGGGTGGGGTTACTGGGTTATGGGGATAGGGTGGAGGTGTTGACCTTGGGTAGGATGCTCTTTCCGGGAGCCGGTGCAGACTCGATGGGCCAAATGGCCTCCTTCTACACTGTAAATTCTATGTATATGTATAAAGCCTTGGAGCTGAAGGGGACGGTGCAATCCTCTGGGATGGGTGTTTCTGGGATGAGGTTGCGATACTCAGGGTACAGGTTCTACACCACCGCGTGCCGCCAGTTGCTGACCATTTCTGTGTTTTGTGACAGATGCTTATGGAATTCGGTCGAAGAGCATGAGGAAGTTCAAGTTTCCTTCGATTAATACCTTCATGGGTGAGTGTCTGTGTCTGATTGCTGGGCGAGATTTATACCCACCCGTGTGGGCTTTGGGTGTGTCGTGTCGATGGGCGGGTTCTGGTGGATTTGCTCTGACTTGAGTGTCTTTGAATCAGAGATAGATAGGTTTTTGATCAATAAGGGGATCAGGGGTTATGGGGAGAAGGCAGGAGAATGGGAATGAGAAAAATATCAGCCATGATTGAATGGCGGAGCAGACTCGATGGGCCGAGTGGCCTAATTCTGCTCCCATGTCGCACCCTCAAAAAGGCAGTCTGTGGTCGCTCCGAGCGACGGTACCTGGCGGTGCGGAGGGCCTCGAATCCGGAGCTGCTCGAACAGGCCTCACAAAGTGGGGTGCACTTTCCAAGGGCCAGTGCACGCTCGATGGGCCGACTGGCCTCTTTCTGCACTGTAGATTCTATGATTCAAACAGCCTGCTGTTTAATAAACGTGCTTCCCGGCAAAATGTTTTTTTAAAAAGCAGACGATAACGATGGTCTGAGTTATAAGGAGAGGCCGGATAGGCTGGGACTTATTTCCCTGGAGCGTAGGAGGCTCAGGGGTGATCTTATAGAGGTCTGTAAAATAATGAGGAGCATAGATAAGGGAGATAGTCAACATCTTTTTCCCAAAGGTAGAGAAGTCTAGAATTAGGGGACGGTGCGAGAGGCGAGGTACAAAAGATACCAGAGGGGAAATCTCTTCACACAGAGAGTGGTGAGTCTCTGGAACGGGCTGCCAGAGGCAGGGGTAGAGGCGGGTACGATTTTGTCTTTCAAAAAGCAGTTAAGGCGGTTACATGGGCAGGGTGGGTATAGAGGGATATGGGCCAAATGCGGGCAAGTGGGACCAGCTTAGTGATAGAAACTGGGCGGCATGGACCAGCTGGGCCGAATGGCATGTTTCCATGCCGTAAACATCTGTGACTCTAACCCACTGTTTTATCTTTATTCTCGTTTGGCAGGATCAAGTTTCGCTTCACCGCACGCGGTAACCCGGTTAAAGCAGACAATTGAGAATCGAGGTAATTTCTGACTTGCCTGGCGCGGAATACCCGGCTCAACAGCAAAGAAATTGTATTTTCATCGCGTCTTCTACATCCCAAAACACTTCCAAAGTGCCTTGGCAGGAGCACGGTCAAACCAGGCATGAGCCCGAGCCTCATAAGGCGATGTGGGGGTCAGATGACAAAAAAGAGATTGGCTTTAGGGGCAGCACGGTGGCGCAGTGGGTTAGCACTGCGGCCTCACGACGCCGAGGTCCCAGGTTCGATCCCGGCTCTGGGTCACTGTCCGTGTGGAGTTTGCACATTCTCCCCGTGTCCGCGTGGGTTTCGTCCCCGCAACCCAAAGATGTGCAGGGTAGGTGGATTGGCCACGCTAAATTGCCCTGTTTGCATTTAAATAAAATTTGAGGGGGTCAGCTAATGTCAGGTTGGGCATCGCACTTGGCATCAGTGGCCACTCCGCACTGCCTTTATCCTCCTGCTCCAATGACGAGCTGCCCTCTCTTCTCAGGAAGGCAACACCCAGTCCCCAAAATGGCCTCCGCCTGCCTTCATTGAAGCCTACTCGTGACAATAAGCGATTTTCATTTCATTTTTCATTGCCACTGGCGGCAGGCGAGGTAGCTTCCAACTCGGCTCCGGCCCAAGGTGGCGACCCATAATTCACCTGGCGTCTGGTTCTCAACCAGGCATTGGAAATGCGCCCCCTACAATTCCCAGTCGCAACTAAAAAGATCGGGAAAACCGCCGGTTGATGACCGGGATTGATTTTTCAAGCCCATAGTTGGAGTTGTGTTACTTTCCACCACTGACTGCATTGAGCTGCAAGGTACTGGGGGAGGACGTTGGCTGTAGTTTCATTTATAAGCCGTGTAAATTCATACAAGCCCCCACCCTCGCTCCCAACTCGTTGGCTGACATGGCGCCAATGTTCCGCCCCTGCCTCTATCTCATTGGCTGGCGCAGCGATGTCAGCAGTCTGCGTGAATAACGCTGCCTTCTCTCCCCCAACTGAGAATCTGCTGTTCAATCTGTTTCCCCGACAGGTTCCGATTTCTTTTTGACTGACCAGGCAGCTGGACGGCTAAAGCGGACGATCGAGAATCGAGGTAATTTAGATTCAATTTACGGTTGAAAGAATAGGTTAAACGTCCACCCGATGGTGGTTGCCGTGGACAGGCATGCCTTCCGTTAACCAGCTGTAGTCTCGAATGGACAGATAGCCACTAAAGCTGTGCTGCCATGCAGCACGATGAAAGAGGGGGAAGGCGGAGAGTGAGGCCAGAAGAGTCACCACTTTTAGGTACTCTTCCCACCCCCCCGCCCAACCCTTTCACTGTCTCCACGCTCAAACATCTGGGAGACAAGAGGGCGAGTATTGACGTCTGTAAGACAGCAAAATTAAGCCATTCAGTTCGATCGATTGCCTCACTACTTCACTTATCCAACATTGCTCCAACTTGGCCCATCCGAAATCTGTTGATCGTTCCCCCAAAATCCACAGCCTTTTTTTGGGGGATTGGCACATCATTCCGTTATAGATCATAGAATTTACAGTGCAGAAGGAGGCCATTCGGCCCATCGAGTCTGCTCCTGGAAAGAGCACCCTACCCAAGGTTAACGCCTCCACCCTATCCCCAGAACCCAATAACCCCACCCAACACTAAGGGCAATTTATCACGGCCAATCCACCTAACCTGCACATCTTTGGACTGTGGGAGGAAACCGGAGCACCCGGAGGAAACCCACGCACACACGGGGAGGATGTGCAGACAGTGACCCAAGCCGGAATCGAAACTGGGACCCTGGAGCTGTGAAGCGATTGTGCTATCCACAATGCTACCGTGCTGCCCGCTTCTTGACATCTTTGAATAGCCTAGCTCTGATAATGAGGTTGATTTTCCATTTCGTGAACCGAAGGAGTCACAACCATAAGAGACTGACTGTATTTGGATATCAAACTACTTTTCCTAGCTCCGACCCCTCCCTTTGCTGAAGGGGAGGTGTGAACAGCCATGGCTGCTTCTCTGTCCCCTGCCGGCTACCCGCCCACAAACGACCCAAGGCCATGGACTGCAGACGTTCAAGATGTCGGCTCAGCTCCACTTTTGTTTTATAAATTTAGAGTACCGACTTCATATTTTCTAATTAAGGGGCAATTTAGCACGGCCAATCCAACGACCCTGCACATCTTTGTGTTGTGGGGGCGAAACCCAAGCAAACACGGGGAGAATGTGCAAACTCCACACGGACAGTGACCCAGAGCCGGGATCGAACCTGGGGCCTCGGCGTCGTGAGGCAGCAGGGCTAACCCACTGCGCTACCGTGCTGCCCTAACCCCACCTCCTCGAGGGCAATTGGGAGGGGGGGGTGGACAACAAATGCTGGCCTAGCCCAGTCACGCCCACATCCCATAAAACCTCTGGACTACCGCTGGGCTATTGGTACGTCGAATGCAAACATTATAACTTTTGCTCATTGTTTTAAAATCTGTCCTCTGTGGTCACTAAACCTCCGACCAATAAAAAAGCAAAAAAAAAAGCTGCATATTTAAGAATTAGGAGCAGGCATAAACCATTCGGCCCATCGAGCCTGCTCTGCCATTCAATACCATCATGGCCTCTCTGGGGCTTCATCGCCACTTTCCCCACCCTTGCCCCCATATCCCTTAATTCCCCAAGAGACTAAAATCTGTCCATCAATCCTTCAATGTGTGCGACGACCAACCAACATCCACCAACCCTCTGGGCTAGGGAATTGCAAAGATCCGCAACCCTTTTGAGTGAACAAACTTCTTCTCCATCTCTGCTAAACAATCGCCCCCCCCCCAGGGCAGCACGGTGGCCTAGTGGTTAGCACAACCGCCTCACGGCGCCGAGGTCCCAGGTACGATCCCGGCTCTGAGTCACTGTCCGTGTGGAGTTTGCACATTCTCCCCGTGTCTGCGTGGGTTTCGCCCCCACAACCCAAAAGTGTGCAGAGTAGGTGGATTGGCCACGCTAAATTGCCCCTTAATTGGAAAAAATAATTGGGTAATCTAAATTTTAAAAAAAACAAAAAAAAACGATCGGCCCCCTTATCTCAACGCCGTGTTTTGGATTCCCTGACCCATGGAAATTTGAAAAGCGCTTCACGCCCAATGAAATGCCTTTCTGAAGTGACGTCGCTGATGTCGTGTAGGAAAGATAGTGGCCAATTTGCACGCAGAAAGCTCACACCAAGATCATCGCAATCAGACCACCTGTCTCGGAGGGCATAGTTTCTTCCCATTGTCTGTATCAAAACCCCTCGATGTTGAACATCTATCGAGGGCAGCACGGTTGCACAGTTGCTTCACAGCGCCAGGGTCCCGGGTTCGATTCCCGGCTTGGGTCACTGTCTGTGCGGAGTCTGCACGTTCTCCCCGTGTCTGCGCGGGTTTCCTCCGGGCGCCCCGGTTTCCTCCCACAAGTCCCGAAAGATGTGCTTGTTAGGCGAATTAGACATTCTGAATTCTCCCTCTGTGTACCCGAACAGGCGCCGGAATGTGGCGACGAGGGGATTTTCACAGTAACTTCATTGAAAATGAAATTCGCCTATTGTCACGAGTAGGCTTCAAATGAAGTTACCGTGAAAAGCCCCTAGTCGCCACATTCCGGCGCCTGTTCGGGGAGGCTGGTACGGGAATTGAAGCGTGCTGCTGGCCTGCCTTGGTCAGCTTTAAAAGCCAGCGATTTAGCTCAGTGTGCTAAACCAGCCCCTTCCACCTTCCACCATTGCAGTGTTAATGTAAGCCTACTTGTGACAATAATAAAGATTATTATTATTATAAATCGCTTCTTGAAGGAAAACAGCCGCAGCTTCTTCAGTCCAGTCCCTGGCAAGAATGATTATTTTTTATTTGCACATTTATTT
Source organism: Scyliorhinus canicula (assembly GCF_902713615.1). NCBI lineage: Eukaryota > Metazoa > Chordata > Chondrichthyes > Carcharhiniformes > Scyliorhinidae > Scyliorhinus > Scyliorhinus canicula. The sequence continues at coordinate 17,900,187 of NC_052172.1, forward strand.
TGAAATGCGGAAAGATTTTTGCTGCGAGCATTGACTGATTTCACCGATTTCTGCACTTCAGAATTCCAATTCACGGCGAATGTTGAGGACGTCGATTATAATTTCCCTATGGAGGAAGATGAGCTCTATTCTGCGGAGGAAGAGTCCAAAGCCTGGAACTGCTACAGCCAGGAATATGGTGCTGCCCCTGCTGCTGCCACCTATACCGACGGCTCCCTCGGAGAGTTTCAGGATGTCCTCTACAACCAGTGTTACATGAAGGACGAGCCATCGGACCTGGCCGAATATGAATTCTACGGCCCGGCGGCGGAGGAGCTGCGGAACTGTGGGGAGGCCGAGGCGTTGAACCCCACCTACGACACGAATTACAACGTCCTGGCCACCGTCGATGACCTGTCCGTGACTGCGGCCGACGGGGACGTCAACACCTTTGTTCTGGGCATGGGCTTTGCGAGCGGCAACGAGGCGCTGTCCACTATTTTGGGCAGCAGTATTGCCATGCCCAGTCAGCAGGCAGGATCCAAGGGCTGAAGGGCGAGACGCTCGCCGATGGATGGAAAGCCACGGGGGAGGGGAGGGTGGGGGCGGAGGGTTGGGTTGGGGGCATTTGGGTTGGGCGGGGGTGGTTGGGATGCCAGGACCTCGCTCCCGGTCTAGATGTGTTGCCGTGTAGTCACCCTTCCAAGGACCCTGGAGCTAATGCAGCGATTGTCTCTGAGTGGGATGACCATTGGTTCAAAGGCTGCGTGGGGCAATCCTGGCGGCGAGCTCTGAAGGTGCAAGTAACCTGGGGAGCTTTATCGGATAAGCTCCCCAGTTCTCCCCCCACCTCCCCAAACCCTGTTAACCCCTCTCCCCCTCTCCATCGCTTGTCCTCGAGCCTTCCCAACTTATATTAGAAAACAGCTCAATGATAGAATGGGCAAGGCGGGGGTGGGGGGAAACACGCTCAAGGATGACGACCTGGCCAATTGGAATTCCTGGTTGTAAAACTTTGTCGGATATTGGGCGTGGGACTTGCATGGCATACGCCTTCCACAAATGTTTTACCAACATGCCCAACCTGCCAATAAAAGAAAGGGGCAGAGAGCAGCTTGCGAATTGTGAGCCAGTTAAGGTTGACTGTGTCGCTGATCGTTAAGGACGCCTCGTGCCTGTTGAGCGATGGTGGAGTTTTAAATGCTGGCTTGAGGCTGTTCTGTTCTTAAATTTTGTGGGGAAAACTGTTAATATTTTTATATTGGAAGTTGAGGAAACTGATAGCACCTGGTAACTGTGAAAAATGTATTTAAATCTGCTTTTTGTTTTAAAGAATGTGTTTCAACGTTCCCGTTTGAAGTAATTTACAGCTGATTGTATTGTCCCAGTTTGTGTGCACAAACCTGTCCAGTGACTTGTCTAGCCAGGAGTTGCTAAGACCCCAGTTGTTCCCTCTGGGATTTAGTGATTTGTTAAACTGGGAGCTGGCAGCGCCTTTTTTTTAACATGGAATGTTCTAAAAGAGAGGAAGAATACTCCTCAATTCCTCCTCCATCTCTCACTTCTCCTTTGAGACGCTCCTTAAAACCATAAGACATGGGAGCAGAATTAGGCCACTCGGCCCATCGCTTCTGCTCCGCCATTCCATCATGGCTGATATTTTTCTCATTCCCATTCTCCTGCCTTCTCCCCCATAACCCCTGATTAATCAAGAACCTATCTATCTCTGTCTTAAAGACACGCAGCGATCTGGCCTTCACGGCCTTCTGCGGCAAAGAGTTCCACAGATTCGCCACCCTCTGGCTGAAGAATTTCCCCTTCATCTCTGTTTTAAAAGATCGTCTCTTTAGCCTGAGATTGTGTTCTCTGGTTCTAGTTTTTCCTACAGATGGAAACATCCTCTCCATGTCCACTCTATCCTGGCCTCGCAGTATCCTGTAAGTTTCAATAAGATCCCCCCCTCATCCTTCTAAGCTCCAATGAGTACAGACCCAGAGTCCTCAACCGTTCCTCGTACAACAAGCTGTTGGTCATCTGGTCATTGTGATGCTGTGTCTAATGTTGCTCTTGCCCGCCTGTTTGGGATTATAGAATCATAGAATCCCTACAGTGCAGAAGGAGGCCATTCAGCCTATTGAGTCTGTGCTGGCCCTTGCTCCGATAGCGCACCCTACCTAGGCCCAATCCCCCACTCCCGGCCTAACCCCCCCCTAACCTTTGGGCAATTTATCACGGTCAATTCACCTGACCTGCACATATTTGGATTGTGGGAGGAAACCGGAGCACCCGGAGGAAACCCACGCACACACGGGGAGAACATGCATACTCCACACAATCACCCGAGGTCAGAATTGAACATAGCACCGTTATTTTATTACTCCAAAAGGTGCTATATAAATGCAAGCTGGTTGGACAAATGCATACATGAACTACCAAAGGCTTCTGTTAACTTGAACTCATCCAAAACCCTTTGTCCTGAGTCTTTAACCCTCATCAAGTCTCGTTCATGCATCATCACCTCTAGTCACTGGCCTCACCTGGCTCCTGCTCAAAAGGTGCTGCTGTTTTTAACATGCCTCCATTGTCCTCGCTCCTCCCTATCTCGATCATCTCCTCCAGCTCCACAACTCCTCAGAAATCCGAAACCTAATTCTGGCCTCTATATCATCCCTGATTTCTTTGCGAACTTTTGTGCTGCCTGGGAGCCCGAGCTCTATTTTCCCTCCTGGGTATTCCATTAGGACCCACCTCTCTCCTCCTTTATGACCTATCTCTTTGGCCAAGCATTTGGTCATTTGGGTAGCACAAGTGGCTAGCACTGTGGCTTCACAGCGCCAGGGTCCCGGGTTCGATCCCTGCTGGGTCACTGTCTGTGCGGAGTCTGCACGCTCTCCCTGTGTCTGCGTGAGTTTCCTCCGGGTGCTCCGGTTTCCTCCCACAGTCCAAAGACGTGCAGGTTAGGTGGATGGGCCAAACTAAATGGCCCTTGGTGTCCAAAAAGGTTAGATGGGGTTATTGGGTTACATGGATGGAGTGGAAGTGAGGGCTTAAGTGAGTCGGTACAGGCTCGATACGCCGAATGGTCTCCTTCTACACTGTATGTTTTATGTCCTGACATTATGCAGCGCAGTATCTAATCTTGTTTGGGACATTTTATTACTCTCTAATTATAAATGTGGTTGGACAAGTGCCGAGCACGTACATGAATGATCAAAGAGGGCAGCACGGTGGCCTAGTGGTTAGCACAACCGCCTCACGGCGCTGAGGTCCCAGGTTCGATCCCGGCTCTGGGTCACTGTCCGTGCGGAGTTTGCACGTTCTCCCCGTGTCTGCATGGGTTTCGCCCCCACAAAGTAGGTGGATTGGCCACGCTAAATTGCCCCTTAATTGGAAAAAATAATTGGCTAATCTAAATTTATTAAAAAAATAAATTAAAATTAAAAAATGAATGATCAAAGATCCTCTACCCTCTTGGCTAGAGGATCACAAAAGCTCTCTTAAATGGATTGTGTACATTTTCTATTGATTCTTACCAGTTACTGGGACCCTATTCTTGTGCTTGATGTCCACTTTGCCCACCTGATATTGCATAATTGTAACTCTTAATACTGACTTATTCTGCTGACCTTTCTTTGGTCACCTCACTGGCAGGCGCCTGACCTTTTTTATCGTTGCGATAGGTGTAAGAGGTACGAGGAGCACTGAATCTTTCGCAGAGGAGATGAAGTGACTTTTACAGGACTGTACACACAGATTTTGTTTTTAAATTTAGAGCACCCAATTATTTTTTTTCCCAATTAAGGGGCAATTTAGCGTGGCCAATCCCACCTAGCCTGCACATCTTTGGGTTGTGGGGGCGAAGCCCACGCAGACACGGGGAGAATGTGCAAACTCCACACGGACAGTGTCTCGGAGCCGGAATCGAACCCGGGACCTCGGCGCCGTGAGGCAGCAGTGCTAACCACTGCGCCGCCCTGGACACAAAGATGAGGAACGCTACAGAAAGGGAGAATCAGCAACACTACTGCAAAATCAACTGTGACAATGGAGTAGGGTGGGATGGCGAGGCAGTGGTTAGCACTGCAGCCTCACGGCGCCGAGAACCCAGGTTTGATTCCCAGGGCCCCGGGTCACTGTCCGTGTGGAGTTTGCACATTCTCCTGTATCTGCGTGGGTCTCACCCCCCACAACCCAAAGATGTGCGGGTTGGGTGGATTGGCCACGCTAAATTGCCGCTTTAATTGGAAAAAATATAATTGGGTACTCTACATTTTTAGAAAAAAGACAATGGAGTAAGGGCGGGAACGGGGTAGACAGGACTTCGAAGTGACCTGAGGACAATATTACGATTGAAGTTCTTCAAAGGCTTATCAACAGGCTGGACTGGGGGGAATTTAGTGGAGATGAAGGGCCTGAGGCCTGGGGAGGGGGCGGGGTGGAGGAGGAATATGTTTTAATGTAAATGCGCCACTGGTTCCAAATGGAGCCTGGGACTTTCCTAGTCTATACGGTTCGGCGACACTCGGCAACTCCCCGAATGGTGGGAGATGGAGTGAGAGTTTGAAAGAAAAATCTGTGGGAGGGAGGGGAGGAGAGGAGAATTTGCAGTGCAGAAGGAGGCCATTCAGCCCATCAAATCTGCACCGGCTCTTTCAAAGAGCACCGCACTCGAGTCCTCCTCTCCACCCTATCCCCGTAACCCACATTGTGACAGTCACTAGCAGAGTATGAGCTTGGATTATGAAGTTTAAAAACTCTTTGTATATCATGTATGTAATGTAAATAATTAACTTAACTACGGGTGGGATCTTAATGCCGATCTGTAATTCCAGTCATTAAACCGTTATCAGTTATCTTCCCTCCTGGCTGCTTGGAACAAGAATGTGAACATAAAATACTGAATAAAACCATGTTTGTCTCTGGTTTTATATCCCAGTATCCCATCCTCGGAGATGGGAGCTATATAGTTTTGTAGTTGGACATGATGGGGGGTTGGTTGGGTGGGGGATGCACAACTGACTTCCGCCTTCACGCCAATAATTCATGGTCTTGGACGTGGCATTCCTACAGTGCAGAAGGAGACCATTCAGCCCATCGAGTCTGCACCAGCCCTCTGAAAGAGCACCCCCCCCCCACCTTAGCCAATGGATGCCACGCAGTGGAACGGTTACAAATCTCAATGAGCTGGGGCTGGAGGAGGAGGAGCAATGGTATTGCCATTAATCCTGAGACCAGGGGTAATGTTCGGGGTACCTGGGTTCGAATCCCACCCCAGCTGATGGTGAAATTTGAACTTTCAAACAGAATTAATAACGGTGACCGTGAAACCATTGTCAATGATCAAAAAACCCATCTGATTCTCTAATATCCATTTAGGGAAGGAAATCTGCCGTCCTTATCTGGTCTGGCCTACATGGCGGCATGGTAGCACCGTGGTTAGCACTGTTGCTTCACGGCGCCAGGGACCCGGGCTCCATTACCACTTGGGTCACTGTCTGTGCGGCATCTGCACGTTCTCCCCGTGTCTGCGTGGGTTTCCTCCGGGTGCTCCGGTTTCCTCCCACAAATCCCGAAAGACGTGCTGGTTAGGTGAATTGGACATTCTGAATTCTCCCTCTATGACAATAACAAAGATTATTATTTTCTGTGCCTCCAGACCCACAGCAATGTGGTGGACTCAATGGCCCAGCAAAGCACTCAGTTCATGGGGAAATTAGGGATGGGCAATAAACGCGGGCCCAGCCGGCAAGGCCCACATCCCCGGAACAAATTCAATAAGATCATGGAGGACGTTCCACCTCGACTCCACAGTCCTCATCCCTTTGTACCCAAAAGTCGATCATGTGTTCAATATATTTTAATGACTGATCATCTCCCCGGGGAAGGAAAAAGGCCAAAAGATTCACGACTCTCGAGTCGGCGGTGGGCAATCTGTGACCCAGGTACCACAGGCGGCCAATCTGCGTTTTGGGTGCGGCCCCCCACGAGACATTTTGTTGACCTCTCTACCTCAGTCTTTCTATTAACTGTTGGTGCAGCATGAGGTGGTGCTTGTTATGCGAGCTGCTGCTTATTTTTGCTTGACACCACTCCTGTGGAACAGCATTTTACTATTTAAAAAGCGGTATATTAAATGCAAGTTATATTAGCAACAGGGCCTTTGAGGAGGGATGGCGCCTGAGCAAAAAGAAATGCCGATGTTTCGAGTTACAGCGCTGGATGGGATTGAACCTGGACGAATGGTGGGACTCGGAGCTATGACTCCCATTTCACACTGCAGCTCAAACCAGTGCAGGCTTGGAGGGCCGAAGGGCCTGTTCCAGAACCGTAATGTTCTGGTTCTTTATCAGCTCATCAGCTCGAGCCTCTTTGAAGTTAATCATTTGAAGATCTTAACTGTGTTTAATATATGCAGTGATGACACGCATAATCTCCAGATTAGATTTACCTCACACCATGAAGATTTAATCAACTTTCCCTTTGTACCGTGTGGAGAAATGTGACAATTTCTCCCCAAACCACCCCACGCCTCCTAACCCTCTCGTACCTAGGTTATCATTCCATTTGCGCGGGTGATTATGTATTTACCACCTACGTGGGTCATTAATATTACTGCAAGCACAACACAGCACCTACTCCCAGTGTACCCATTTGCCCCTCTTAAACCATTGCTGACATTTACAGCAAAAACAGAAAATGCTGGACAATCTCATCAGGTCTGACAGCCTCTGTGGACAGTGAAGGGAGCTGACGTTTCGAGTCTGGATGACTCTTTGTCAAAGCTTTGTCAAAGAGTCATCCAGACTCGAAACGTCAGCTCCCTTCACTGTCCACAGAGGCTGTCAGACCTGACGGGATTATCCAGCATTTTCTTTTCTTTTAATTTAGATTACCCAATTATTTTTTCTAATTAAGGGGCAATTTAGCATGGCCAATCCACCTACCCTGCACATCTTTGGGTTGTGGGGGTGAAACCCACGCAGACACGGGGAGAATGTGCAAACTCCACACGGACTGTGACCCAGGGCCGGGTTTTGAACCCGGGTCCTCAGCGCCGTGAGGCAGCAGTGCTAACCACTGCACCGCTGTGCTGCCCTTGTCCAGCATTTTCTGATTGTGTTTCAGATTCCAGCATCCATGGATAATCTGCTTTAATCCTAACATTTAGATTCAGTTTTCTCTTAGATTGTGACAGGGCTCCGTTAGGTTGTACACAGGGCGGGACGGTGGCTCGGTGGTTAGCACTGCTGCCTCACGGCGCCAAGGACCCGGGTTCGATCCCGGCCCCAGGTCACTGTCCGTGTGGAGTTTGCACATTCTCCCCGTGTCTGCGTGGGTTTCGCCCCCACAACCGAAAGATGTGCAGGGTAGATGGATTGGCCACGTGACTTCCTGCCATGCTCGTGTGGTGGAGTATTTTGAACTCTCCCGCACCCTACCCACCTCCCCCCTCCCCCCGACCCCCCCCCCCCCCCCACCTTCCTGCCATGCAGAACAACAAACGGCTGATGAATGAGGGAGCTCGAGGGATAACAGAATGAGAAAGGGTTTCCACAGGCCGCAGACAGATCAGAAATTCAAAAGGAAAGAGTTGCACGTATGCGCCACCTCACACAACCTCAGATGTCCCAAAGTGCCTCACTGCCCATGAATGCTTTCACGACTGTAGTCAAACCATTGTAGGAAACACAGCAGCCAATTCCCGCACAGAAAGATCAACTATTTTAAGGTGTTGGTTGAGGGGTAACCCTACGCTGTTGTTTGAGATAAAGGTAAACTCGCCATAGTCCCAGAGGACCACAGGTTGCTTCCCCCTTTGAGGGGGGGGGGGGGGGGAGCTGACTGGTGGTGAGATAACCTGACGGTCACCACACAGAGCGAGGGGCGAGGTTGAGCAGGCGGGGCCTTCGTCAATAAGCTCAGACGTGCCGTTGGCCTTGCTTTGCATCACCACCCATCTGTCTAGCCAAGAGAGTGAAACCAGCCCCCGATTTCTATCTTTTTTTTTAAATTTAGAATATCCAATTCATTTTTTCCAATTAAGGGGCAATTTAGCGTGGCCAATCCACCTAACCTGCACATCTTTGGGTTGTGGGGGTGAAACCCACGCAGACACAGGGAGAATGTGCAAACTCCTCACAGATAGTGACCCAGGGCCGGGATTCGAACCCGGGTCCTCAGCGCCGTAGGCAGCAATGCTAACCACTGTGCCACCGTGCCGCCCCCGATTTCTATCTTTGGCGGCGCGGTAGCACAGTGGTTAGCACGGTTGCTTCACAGCGCCAGGGTCTCGGGTTCAATTCTGGCCTTGGGTGTCTGTCTGTGTGGAGTCTGCACGTTCTCCCCGTGTCTGTGTGGGTTTCCTCCGGGTGCTCCGGTTTCCTCCCACAAGTCCCGAAAGACGTGCTGTTGGGTGAATTGGACATTCTGAATTCTCCCTCTGTGTACCCGAACAGGCGCCGGAATGTGGCGACTAGGGGCTTTTCACAGTAGCTTCATCGCAGTGTTAATGTAAGCCTACTTGTGACAATAATAAAGATTATTATTAAAGATAGAGCGCCATGGGGTCTCTTATGTCCATGTGACAAGACTTGGTTTAACGTTTCATTCAAAAGTCGCTGCGGCGCTCCCTCAGGTTTACGCTGGACAGTCAGCCTGGATTATGCATCGAGCCCCTGCTGAGAGTTTAAATTTACTCTTACCCACTTCACAGATGCAGTTAAGGGCGAGGCTGGTTGGGTACACGAGGAATGTACAGAGGGTTATGGCCGCTGGGGTTAGATGCAGAGAGGTGGAGTGGCCGAGAGCTCTTAGGGGAGGGAGATTCCAGAGATTATGGCCTAGACCTCGGAAAACATGATCACCAGCGCTTAAAAGCGGAATCGTGGGGCGGCACGGTGGCGCAGTGGTTAGCACTGGGACTGCCGCGCTGCGGACCCGAGTTCGAATCCTGGCCCTGGGTCACTGTCCGTGTGGAGTTTGCACATTCTCCCCGTGTCTGCGTGGGTCTCACCCCCACAACCCAAAGATGTGCAGGGTTAGGTGGACTGGCCGCGCTAAATTGGCCCTTAATTGGAAAAGGAAAAATAATTGGCGACTCTAAAATCGGAACTGTGCATGGGGCCAGAATTGGAGGAACGCAGAGATCTCAGAGGCTGGCGGAGATGGAGGAGGCTACAGAGGAAAGGGAGGATGAGAAAAGGGAGGTGACATTTAAAAATCGTTGTCCATAAGTCGGTGAGCAGAGGCTCTGGTGGGCCAATGGGATTTGGCGCGAGTCAGGATACAGAGTTTTGGTTACAAGTTCCATAGAATCCCTACAGTGCAGAAGGAGGCCATTCAGCCCATCGAGTCTGCTGACCTGTCACAAAAGGACCCTTCCTAGACCCACTCCACCGCCCTATCCCCGTAACCCCATCAAACCTGCACATCTTTGGACTCTAACGGGCAATTGATCATGGCCAATCTATCTAACCTGCTCATCTTTGGATTGTGGGAGGAAACCGGAGCACCCGGAGGAAACCCACGCAGAACGTGTAAACTCCAGTCATCCCGAGGCCAGAATTGAACCCGCGTCCCTGGCGCTGTGAGGCCGTGCCACCATTATGGAGGGAAAGGTGCTTGTACACTGGGCTAATGCGCTAGTGGCAGTGATGCTGTGTCACACACACCCTCATGTTCTGTTAAGTAAGTTGCGACAGTGATACGGGGATGCTCCGATCTCGCACAGCGAAGACACTCCTGGGAGTCCCATTCGGCGCTGCTGCGTGCTAGGGAATCGCTCTACGCGGCGATGCCCTCGCCAGTCGATCAGCTCGCCCTCCACGGGCGAGGGAATGGAAGGTGCCCCCCCCCCCCCAACCCCGGGATCCAAACGCCAGCGAGAAGGGGAGGAGGGAAAAGAGGAAAACAATTCAGAGCCCTGAAGGAACAGCCTGAGCTGATGCTACAGCTAGTGCATTTCCACAGCACAGCACCAATGTAAAGTTCCAAAACAAGATTTGGGGTTTGCTGGTTGCCAAGCGACACCTCGGCAGAGGGAGTTTCGTAGACCACAGGCTCAATAACAATTGACCGGAGTATTGCCCCATGGAAAGTCCCACGGTGGTGGTGGTGGGGGAGAGATTCCCTACAGCAACCGTTATCGAGGGAATCTTAGCGGTTTAAAAAAAAAACACACAACAGGCAAACCCTGACATCCAACGCACATTAACCCTTTGTGGCCGGCGGTTCCCGTACTCTCACTCAGCACAGTAATAAACCGACAAGAGCTTCGGAAACCTGTCAACAACTTGCATTTGTATAGCGCCTGTACAAACGGCCCGGGGTGCGACACAAGAGTGGCAATGAGCAGAATTCGATACTGAGCCACATCAGGGTGTCTTAGGACGGGTGACCCAAGAGCTTGATCAAAGAAGTAGGGTTTAAGCATTTTTTTAAAATTACTCGGTGGGATGTGAGTGTGTCTAACAAAGCCAACATTTATTGCCCATCCCTAATGTTCCCTAAGAAGCTGGTGGTGAGCTGTGATTGAGGGAAAGACAGCTACTTGACCCAACGATAGCTGAGAGAATGGCGATATCATTTTTAGAACATAGAGCATACAGTGCAGAAGGAGGCCATTCGGCCCATCGAGTCTGCACCGACCCACTTAAGCCCTTACTTCCACCCTATCCCCGTAACCCTCCTAACCTTTTTGGACACGAAGGGCAATTTATCACGGCCAATCCACCTAACCCGCACATCTTTGGGCTGTGGGAGGAAACCGGAGCACCCGGAGGGAACCCACGCAGACACGGGGAGAACGTGCAGACTCCGCACAGGCTGACCCAGCGGGGAATCGAACCTGGGACCCTGCCGCTGTGACGCCATAGTGCTAACCAGTGTGCTACCGTGCTGGAGAGACAGAGAGAGGCACGGGGCGGTAATTCCACAGGACAGCGTTAAGTCTCGAGGGCAGCAGGCGACCCCTCGCTCCAGCCTCTGCGTAACCTCCGTGTTCCTGCTGCCGCAGCAAGGAGACACACCTGAGGGGTGGAGCGGGCTCTCTAACCGAGACGGGGAAAGTCTGACCTCACCGGCGAAGATGAGCGAACCCCCCCCACCACTGTGCTGTGACGAAGAAATGTTTTGCTGGCTTTGTTTTGTTTTCAAACTCTTGATGTTAAAACCACAGCGGGGGAAGGGGGGGGGAGGGAGATTTCCTTTCTCAGTTTTTCCGTTACTTGCGGGCAACCTTGACTGAGGCAGGACGGCTCGGAACACGATCGTCACCTTCTGAACCCTCTCCCCAGCAGTTAACCCTTTCCCAGCATCCCCCCCCCCCCCCCCCACCCCCCCACCCAACAAAAAAGGATTTGTTGATCCAACCCGCCTCTTACAACCCCAGGGTGCCCCAAAGCGCTCTCCCGCCAATTAAGTACTTTAGAACGTACTAAAGTACGGGCGGCCAATTCCAGCACTGCAAGATCCCACAGACAGAAATGTGATCTGGACCCAGATGTCTGCATTTTGTTTTGTGATGTTGATCTTAGGATAAATATTAAGGAGGACACCAGGGACAACTCCACTGTCCTGTCCAATTCGCCCAACAAGCACGTCGTTCGGGAGTTGTGGGAGGAAACCGGAGCACCCGGAGGAAACCCGCGCAGACACGGGGAGAACGTGCAGACTCCAGACAGACAGTGACCCAAGCCGTGAATAGAACCCGGGTCCCTGGCGCTGTGAAGCAACAGTGCTAACCACTGTGCTACCGTGCCGCCCTCCACTCTGTCCAGCCACCCCCTCATGATCTCGAACACCTCGAACGTATCTCCTCTGAGCCCTCTCTTCCCTGAGGAAAACTGTCCCAACATCTTCAATCTGTCCACTTAAGGATGAGGGGTGATCTCCTTAAACATGTTGAGATCTTAAGGGGCTGACAGCGTGATGCACAATCAATGGACACGAAACGTAGATAAAGTCCGAACGATAGGCTTTAATACACAAGAAGTGGACCCGGCAGCAGACGTACAGAAGAATGGCAGACTGCCGGGGAACACGGGCTCTAATACCCCGCCTCGTAGGCGGAGCTATCTACCTCTCAGTTAATCGGCTGAGAGGCACATGACAAACCTGGGCCAATGAGCAGCGAGTCCTCTGCACCAATGGCAGCTCACACTTCCAGGTACCGTAATACCCCCTAGTCATACTACCACACAGGGTCAATGTTGAGAGGATGTTTCCTCTCCTGGGAGGGTCCCGGACCAGAGGGCAGAGTCTCAGAATAAAGGGGCCGCCAATGTAACACTGAGACGAGGAGGAACTTCTCCTCTCAGAGGGGTGCCAGTCTATGGAACTTTTTGCCACAGAGAGCTGTGGGGGCAAAGCCCATGTGGATACTTAAGGCTGGGATTGATTCTCGATCAGTCAGGGTATCAAGGATTACGGGGAAGGGCAGGAAAGTGGACGTGAGGAATGTCGGATCACTTTCGGAATTTCTCCACTTGGAGAAGATTAAATACCCCATCCGAGGGGTGGGAGGAAGGCTTCCTCACTGCAAGGGGGGGCAATTTGGCGGCCTGTTCCGAAACCTGTTCGAGGCCAACGACAGCCAATAGAGGGAGAACTGGAAGGATTAGAAAGGGAAGTGGGGGGGGGGGGAGACAAGGAAGAAGGTCAGGGACACCCAACCCAGGTTGGAGGGTGGGGAGGAGGAGGCAGAGAGCCGGAGAGGGACAAAGAGAGACAACATTGGAGCAACTGCCCCCGCACCCCCCCCCCCCCCCCCATCCACAAAAAGAATACGGCTGAAGCCGACGGAGGGAGAAAAGGAGGGGTGAGGGGAAGAGGGGGGGGTTGGAACAATGGGCGAAATTCTCCCCCACCCGGCGGGGCGAGGGGTCCCGGCGTAGCGGAGTGGCGCCAACCACTCCGGCGTCGGGCCTCCCCAAAGGTGAGGAATTCTCCGCACATTTAGGGCTAGGCCCGCGCCGGAGTGGCTCCCGCTCTGCCGGCCGCTGCAAACGGCCTTTCGATCGGCGTCAAGGCTGGCCGAAAGGCCTTCGCCGGTCGGCGTGAGTCCGCGCATGCGCCGGAGCGTCAGCACCCGCTGACGTCACCACCAGCGCATGTGCAGTGGAGGGGGTCTCTTCCGCCTCCGCCATGGTGGAGGCCGTGGAAGCGGCGGAAGAAAAAGAGTGCCCCCACGCCACAGGCCCGCCGGCCGATCGGTGGGCCCCGATCGCGGGCCAGGCCACCGTGGGGCCACCCCCCCGGGGTCAGATCGCCCCGCACCCCCCCCCCCCCAGGACCCCGGGGCGCCGCGGGGGGGGGGGGGGGGCCCTCCGATCGGCGCGGCGTGATTCCCGCCCCCGCTGATTCCCAGGCGAATTCCGGCCACGGCGTGGGCGGGATTTACCCCAGCCCCGGGCGATTCCACGACTCTGCGGGGGGTCGGAGAATTCCGCCCAATGAGAGGGGGAGGGGGATCGACCAAGGAGGACATCAGGGAGAGTGGGCGGGGGAGAGGGGGAGGGGTTACAGAAAGGGGGGCTGGGGGACAAGCCGAACTAGACAACAACAATTTGTAAATAAAGAAATGGAAGACAAAGCCTTTTTACACTGTGTAATGGTGTAAAATTTGCATAATTTTGAAAATGCCAGTTAAAAGATTTTAAAAAAAAATGTCAGATCAACCATGATCCTATTGAATGGCAGGACAGGCTCGAGGGGCCGAACTGCCTCCTCCTGTTCCTATTTCTTATGGTCTTATGGGAAATATAGTCCCTCATTAAGACCATAGCACAATTAGGCCACTCGGCCCATCGAGTCTGCTCTGCCATTCAATCATGGCTGATATGTTTCTCATCCCCATTCTCCTGCCTTCTCCCCATAACCCCTGATCCCCTTATTAATCAAGAACCTATCTATCTCGGTCTTAAAGACACTCAGTGATTCGGCCTCCGCAGCCTTCTGTGGCAAAGAGTTTCAAAGATTCACCACCCTCTGGCTGAAGAATTTTCTTCTCATCTCAGTTTTGAAAGGATCGTCCCTATAGTCTGAGATTGTGTCCTCTGCTTCTAGTTTTTGCGACAAGTCGAAACATCCTCTCCACTAGGGGCTTTTCACAGTAACTTCATTTGAAGCCTACTTGTGACAATAAGCGATTTACATTTAATTTCATTTCACGTCCACTCTATCCAGGCCTCGCAACATCTTGTGCGTTTCAATAAGATCCCCCCTCATCCTTCTAAACTCCAACGAGTACAGACCCAGAGTCCTCAACCGTTCCTCATATGACAAGACATTGCTGGAAGCATTCTCGTGAATCTCACTGGCTCCCCTGAAATAATTTTTAAAAAAAATCTTTTTATTAGCATTTCCCAACCCGTTGCGCAGTCTTTTGGTACCTCATCTGTCTTGGTGTTTTTAAAAAAATTCTTATTAGGTTACTCCTCGTTGCTGGCCTCGAACAGGTTTTGTAATAGACCGACAAACTGTCCCCAAGTATCCAGGAAGCCTTCCTCTGGCCCTCGGTTGACTTACTTAATCTTCTCCAGCTGGAGAAATTCCGAGAGGTCAGTGAGTCAGTCTGTAGCTTCGGGTGATGCTGTCGATCGCCAGCCGAGCAGGATTCTCCGGCGTGCGATTAGGGAAGCGAAAGCGAGGGCGTTAGCCGCCTTCCCCATGTGTAGCTCTGGCTGCTCCGATACCCCGAAGATTGCCACTATCGGGCATGGCTTCACCCTCACCCCCACAACCTTGGACAAAGCCTCGGAGAAGGCTGCCCAGAACCCAGCCAGCTTGGGGCAAGCACAGAACATGTGGGTGTGGTTGGCCGGGCCCCTCTGGCATCGCTCACATTTGTCCCCCACCTCCGGGAAGAACCTGCTCATTCGGGGAACATAGAACAGTACAGCACAGAACAGGCCCTTCGGCCCTCGATGTTGTGCCGAGCCATGATCACCCTACTCAAACCCACGTATCCACCCTATACCCGTAACCCAACAAACCCCCCCCCCCTTAACCTTACTTTTTAGGACACTACGGGCAATTTATCATGGCCAATCCACCTAACCCGCACATCTTTGGACTGTGGGAGGAAACCGGAGCACCCGGGGGAAACCCACGCACACACGGGGAGGATGTGCAGACTCCACACAGACAGTGACCCAGCCGGGAATCGAACCTGGGACCCTGGAGCTGTGAAGCACTTATGCTAACCACCATGCTACCGTTCTGGTCAGGTGCGCTCTGTGCACCACTTTGAGCTGCATTATGCTGAGCCTTGCGCAGGAGGAGGTGGAGTTAGCCCTGCTCAGTGCTTCGCCCCATCCCATCTCTGTCCCCAGTTCGTCCTCCCATTTTTGTCTGGTCTCGTCCAGTGGAGTCCAGGCTCTGTCTAGTAGCTGTCCGTATATTTTCCCACATAACTCCCCCCCCCCATTCTCATTGCTTGTGCCTATCAGGTCCTCTAGTACTGTGGTTTCTGGGGCCCCGGGGTATCCTACTGTCTCTTTGCGGAGGAAGTGCTTTATTTGGAGGTGTCTCATTTCCTGTCCTTTTGCTAGCCTCCACTTCCTCGTCAGTTCGTCTAGTGTCCCTCCCCTGAAATAATAAACGCAGGAACTGAGTAACAAAGTAGGCCTCAACCCGCATGAGAGTGAAAATCAATGGACCTGCGTCAGCTCGCGGCAGAGCAGAAGCAAACAGGCTTGAGGCTGTTCAAACCCACTGGAAGAGGGCTTCTCCCATTCTTCCACAATCTCAGCGGTCCTCTCGGGCAGAGGTGCACAGACCCATTCAAAGAAGGACAGGGTTAGTTAGTCTCCTTGACGTCCAACTTACCCCTCAATCAACATCGTCGGGTTACCCCAGAGAGAGGGGGATCCGAGGCCAACCGATTCACTGAAGGAACAGTAAGGTGTCGTAACGGGGGAGGAATGGAATCGAGGAGCCCATAAGGCCTTCACGGGGAAGTACAGCAAGAGTGAAGGAAATATGGCTCTGCTGTGTGTCTAAGTTTTGGCTCACGGTTGGATTTGGACTCCTGAGAATCGTGAGGCCTGTGTTCCGCAAAGTGTGGGCGCTGGGCCACGGCTGGTCCATGAGGGTCCTCCGGGTTCTCTGCAGGCTGGTCCAAAACGCAAGTCGCTGACGTGCAACGGGTCACAGGGAATATCCTCACCCCCCAAAACCCACGGGACGTCACATAACCAAACTGGCTCTCGTGTGCATGGCATGAATCGGCGTAACTGCGAGCAACAACCCTGTGGTTTTATCAGCGGGATTACCTTCCTGCCGATTTGCTGTTCGCTTAATATCGATGTAATTTAAGTATTAGATTCTCCCCTTGTTCCGCACTGCAACCAATCACTGTTTGTCGATGTACCATTTGTCAATGTTCTCTGTTCATTATTTTTTTGTCTACGATGTGCGTACTGTGTACGTTCCCTTGGCCGCAGAAAAATACTTTTCACTGTACGTCGGTACAAGTGACAATCAATCAAATCAAATCAGATGAAGAATATTGAGATAATTTTATAATATATTAGAATGTTTCAGATAAACGTGTTCTCTTGCAGTATTGATGTTTAAAAAAAATAAATTTAGAGTATCCAATTCGTTTTTTCCAATTAAGGGGTAATTTAGCGTGGCCAATCCACCTACCCTGCACACCTTTGGGTTGTGGGGGCGAAACCCACGCAGACACGGGGAGAATGTGCAAACTCCACACGGACGGTGACCCAGAGCCGGGATCGAACCCGGGACCTTGGCGCTGTGAGGCAGCAGTGCTAACCACTGTGCCGCCCCTTATCCTAAAACGATGACCTCTCGTTCTAGCTTCGACAAAGGGTCATCGGGACTCGAAGCGTGAGCTCTTTTCTCTCCCTACAGATGCTGCCAGACTTGCTGAGATTTTCCAGCATTTTCACTTTTCGTTTCAGATTCCAGCATCCACAGTAATTTTCTTTTATCTCGTTCTAGCTTGTCCCACAAGAGGAAGCATCCGCTCTACTTCTACTTTGCCAACACCTTTCATCATCTTACTTATCTCAATTAGATACATTCTGAGGGGTTTCTCTGGGGTAGTATTCGAAGCAGGTGGGGTAGGATTGTTAGGTGGTCCGTGTACTCTTTTGCCCTCAGGGTCTATAGACGAAAATATTTGAGGGCAACTGCACTAGAATATACTCCAAGTAATTGGAGACATGAAGTATTTGTTAAGTTACACAAGAAACCTAAAACCATGGAGTGAAATTGTTTTAGAACTATTAACTTAATGAATCACCCCAGTAAAATTATCTTGAAAATCATAACGGGAAAAAATACATTTGAAGCAGAAATTAGTAAAACGCAGTCTGGATTTATTCTGGAGTAGGAATGAGAGGGGGAATATTTAACTAAAGAAAAATTCTTGGTAAATATCTAGAAGTGAAGAAGTACATTTCCATGTGCTTCATAGACGCTGAAAAAGCAACCAATCATTTTTATCACCAAAAGTTCATAGGCATGTTGCCGAAATGTGAAATTGACAGTAAAGATGTGAGAATAATCCAGAGCCTATACTGGGACCAAATAGCGAGCGTCAGGCTGGAAGAGGGACAATCAGACATGTTTCAATCGAAGAGAGGATTGTATCGAGGCTGTGTACTGTCGTTCAAATCCATACACCGAGTAAATATTCAAAGAATTAGATGTACTCCCAAGGGGAAAAATTGGAGGCAGTAACATCAACGTGCGGTTCGCTGACAACACCATTATCCTTGCAGAATCGGAAGTCAGAAAATATTGTACAAAACATTGTAGATCAAGTAAAAACTAGAAGTTTCAAACATGGACTGAATATAAAAGACAAAACCAACGATAGTTAGCAGGAATACCTTAGAATAAAAAGAGTGAAGAGGATGATGCCACATTGGAACAAGTACATTGGTTTGTCTATTTGGGACCAATGGTAACAGGATATTGCAGAAGTTGGGACTGAGATAGCCAGAGGTAATTCTGTGAAGAAGAAGAATGTGTCAACAAGAAACCTCGAGATTGCAACGTGGAAATAAAACTCCCATGATGCTGCATTCTATACACTTTCCTGTCTGCCTCAAAGGTGGACAATAGGTAAAGATTTGTGGAACAGAGGCTGTTGCAATGAGGGCAGGAGAATTAGAGGGGGGGGGGGGTCAACGTAGGCGTAGTTGGATGACGGGCGTCACAGGGCACTTGCAGACGAGTTAGTGGATGTGCAAGGCTGGGGCAAGACAGATGAGCGTGGGCAGCAGGGTGGCGCAGTGGGTTAGCCCTGCTGCCTCACGGCGCCGAGGTCTCAGGTTCGGTCCTGGCTCTGTGTCACTGTCCGTGTGGTGTTTGCACATTCTCCCTGTGTCTGCATGGGATTCGCCCCCACAACCCAAAGATGTGCAGGGTAGGTGGATTGGCCAGGCTAAATTGCCCCTTAATTGGAAAAAATGAATTGGGTACTCTAAATTTATAAAAAGAAAGGAAAACAAAAGACGGACGAGCGTGACACGCCATGCCAGCAGGTCACCCGGGAGGAGTAGCTACAGAATCGAAGGAAAGGTGAATGCAGAGGGGAGGGAACAAGAGATTAGCAGTGCAATACAACGTCAAATATTTTCCTCACATCACTCATGTGCAAATCCAACTGGAATTTCCCTTCAGATGCACATTTGAGAAGTGAGAGACTGCCAAGGAACACTGCCTATTACAGAGGTCTGCGGCATTAAGGAGAGAGAATACAGATGTGCTGATTATTCTGCTCCCTCAGTGCCGCAGGCACTGGTTTCAGTGCGTGAGAGTTTAGCAGAATTGAGAGAGGGGATCATTTTGAGATGCGGACCGTCCGCTCGACAGGGTGAAGGGGGGCTGCTGAGAGGGTGTCTCCTCTGGTGGGGGAAATCTAGAACTCGGGGGCACTGGATAAGGGGGCTCCCATTGAAGACAGAGATGAGGAGGAATTCTTTCTTTCTAAGGCCATGACACTTTGGCATTCTCTACCCAGACTTTAGTGTATTCAAGGGTGAGATAGACAGGCGGCGGAGTCAAAGGGGATGGGGAACAGACAGGAAAGTGGGGTTGAGGCCAAGATCCAATCGGCCATGATTAATTGAATGGCGGAGCGGACTCGAGGGGCTGTTTGGTCCTCTTCAGCTCCTGGTCCCTGTGGTCCTGTCACTCGGTGGCTTAGTCGAACCGGGAGAGCTTTCATAAAATTCACTGAGCGTAGAACCCTCGCAGCCTCTTCACATCCATGAGCCAGTTGCCAGGATATTTTGGAACCATAAATAGCTCATGATCTCACCCACTCCCATTTGTTTCTGCTTGGCCTGCGTCCAGGGAAACTCCGCACAATCGACCTTCTGTCGTTAACATTCCAGCTCCCTTCAAGGCTGTGACACAGTTTCCAGTCAACCGAAGCACAGGCAGACAGTGATTCTGATGTAAGCGTTTCAGGACTTTGCAAAGCAATCTGACAAAGTGGCGTGGCCAGAAAGGAACTTCAAAGTACCGTGGAAGTTTGCAGCCGGCCAGAAGGCCATTCAGCCCATTGGGCCTACGCCAGCCCAACCCCAGCTCTTGGTCTGTAGCCAGGTAGAATGGTGACAGCGCAGAAGGAGGCCATTTGGCCCATTGTGTCCCTGCTAGCAGACTGCAAGCGCAATGCACCGCCTGCCTCTGTGCCTCGCCTTTTTCTCTGTAGCCACTTTTCTTCCTCCCTCTTCTGAAAGCCACGATTGGACCTGCCTCCACCACACTCTCTGGCAGTGCAGTGACTTAGGGGCTGTTTAGCACACTGGGCTACATTGCTGGCTTTGAAAGCAGAACAAGGCAGGCCAGCAGCACGGTTCGATTCCCGTAACAGCCTCCCCGAACAGGCGCCGGAATGTGGTGACTAGGGGCTTTTCACAGTAACTTCATTGAAGCCTACTTGTGACAATAAGCGATTTTCATTTTTTCATTTTATTCCAGATCCCAACCACTTGCTGCGTAGAGAAGTATTTCCTCCTTTTACGAGGGTTTTGGCCTCTACCACCTCTTCAGGCAGTGAATTCCAGACCCCCACCACCCTGGGGTGAAAGGTAATTCCTCCAAATCCCCTCTAAACCTCCAACCTCAACGCTAATCTATGCACCTCAATTACCAACCCTCAATCAAAAGGAATACATCCTTATTCAATGTTGCCAGACCCCATATAATTTCATACACCTCAATTTCATCTCCCTTCGGGCAGCAGGGTGGCGTAGTGAGTTAGCCCTGCTGCCTCACGGCGCTGAGGTCCCAGGTTCGATCCCGGCTCTGGGTCACTGTCCGTGTGGAGTTTGCACATTCTCCCCCGTGTCTGCGTGGGTTTCGTCCCCACAACCCAAAAGATGTGCAGGTTAGGTGGATTGGCCACGCTAAATTGCCCCTTAATTGGAAAAAATGAATTGGGTACTCTAAATTTCTTAAAAAATAAATAAAAATAGGGCAGCACGGTGGCCTAGTGGTTAGCACAACCGCCTCACGGCGCTGAGGTCCCAGGTTCGATCCCGGCTCTGGGTCACTGTCCGAGTGGAGTTTGCACATTCTCCCCGTGTCTGCGTGGGTTTCGCCCCCACAACCCAAAAATGTGCAGAGTAGGTGGATTGGCCACGCTAAATTGCCCCTTAATAGAAAAAATAATTGGGTAATCTAAATTTATAAAAAAGAACAAAACAAAAAAAAATAAATAAATAAATAAAAATGTAATCACCCCTCAGTTTACATTCCAAAGAAAACAATTCGAGCCTATCCAATTTTCCCTCATCGTTCAAATACTCTGATCCAGGCAACAGCCTTGTAAATCTCCCCCATACCCGCTCATGGCTGAGATCTATTGGCTGTGTCTGAATCTTGCGAGATGCTGTGATGTGGATCCCACCCACTGTGACGGGACCACTTTCTGACAATTCTGCATATTATTATATATTTTTTTAATTTAGAGTACCCAATTTTTTCCAATTAAGGGGCCATTATTTATTTTAGCGTGGCCAATCCCCCTACCCTGCACATCTTTGGGCTGTGGGGGCGAAACCCACGCTGACACGGGGAGAATGTGCAAACTCCACACGGACAGTGACCCAGAGCCGGGATTCGAACCCGGCTCCTCGGCGCTGTAGTCCCAGTGCTAACCACTGTGCCGCACGCCACCCTCAAATCGGCACAGTCCCACTCTAATATACACCCCCAAGGTGGAACCAAGGCGTGGGATTTAACCCTGTCACCTTGGCCGAGCGACATTCGGTGCCGTTCTCCTCTAACGGGCAGCAGGCGGAACGGCACTCGTGGGGGTCTCCCAGGGGATCGGTGGCCCCCCCAGGTGCTTTCCCTCTGGGTAGGGTGGCACCCTGGCACTGCCAACTGGGTGCCAAGCCTGGCGCTGCCAAGGTGGCATTTTCCACATGACAGGAATCAGGCCGAGGATGCCCTGCACTGCCGATGGGCAGGCCGAGAACCCCCTTATAGGTGTTTCCCAACCACTACACATGAGTAAACAAAACTGGTCATCGAGGTGCAAATGATGTTCGAGCGGTAAGTATAAACCTGGGTCCATCAGTTAGGTTAAAGTAGAATCTTGAAGGAGGTTTTGCGGGGGTGGAAATTCCAGAGCGGAGAGAGCAGGCGTTGGATCAAGGGTTGCGTGTGGGTGATGACACGGTAGCACAGTGGTTAGCACTGTTGCTTCACAGCGCCAGGGTCCCAGGTTCGATTCCCGGCTTGGGTCACTGTCTGTGCAGAGTCTGCACGTTCTCCCCGTGTCTGCGTGAGTCCGGTTTCCTCCCACAAGTCCTGAAAGGCATAGAACATACAGTTCAGAAGGAGGCCATTCAGCCCATAAAGTCTGCACCGACCCACTTAAGCCCTCACCTCCACCCTATCCCCGTAACCCAATAACCCCATCTAACCTTTTTTGGTCACTAAGTGCAATTTAGCATGGCCAATCCACCTAACCTGCATGTCTTTGGACTGTGGGAGGAAACCGGAGCACCCGGAGGAAACCCACGCAGACACGGGGAGAATGTGCAGACTCCGCACAGACGGTGACCCAGCCGGGAATCGAACCTGGGACCCTGGCGCTGTGAAGCCACAGTGCTGACCACTATGCTACCGTGCTGACGTGCTTGTTGGGTGAACTGGACATTCTGAATTCTCCCTCCGTGTACCCGAACAGGCGCCGGAGTGTGGCGACTAGGGGCTTTTCACAGTAACTTCATTGAAGTGTTAATGTAAGCCAACTTGTGACAATAATAAAGATTATTATTATTAAAAGAAAGAAGGCAGGGAATACGCAAGAGGGCAGAATTGGAGGAACGCTAACATGGAGGTGGACAAAGAACGAGGGGAGACCATGGAGTGGATTTGAACACAAGTTTGAGAATATTTGAAATTCAGGCCCAGCTGAATTGTTAGCCCACTCCGCGAGCACAGGGGTGACGGGAGAACAGGACTCAGTGCAAGTTAGAATACGACAGGAAAACCAGGCCCACCTCGTGTTTACAGGAGCGAGGAGGGGGCACAGTAGAGGAGAAGTGTAACAGCCACAAGGATCCCTTGGGCGACCTTGGAATTTACTGCACAAACCCGTGGGGGCCACAGTGATAGAATCTGGGCCTTTGCCGAGCTTGAACAGCCAAGGTCAAAGAGATTATAATTTTCATGTTGCTTTTCAAAACAACAGACGGTTCGGGATCCGAGGTCAGGAACAATACGACGAGTCGATGCAGAGGAAGGCTAGAATCCAAAATTATTTTTGTTTAAGATTAAAATTAGCCATGGGTTTTCTGGGACACAAACTTGGAACGTTACACTGGTCAACACTCAGCAAGCACTGAGTGGAGGGATTGTTACAGAGGACTCATCTATCAGGGTGTCACAGTGAGGGGTGTGGAGTGTACCAGTGTTACAGTGAGGGGTGTGGGGTATATCAGAGTGTCACAGTGAGGGGTGTGGAGTGTACCAGTGTTACAGTGAGGGGTGTGGAGTGTACCAGTGTTACAGTGAGGGGTGTGGGGTATATCAGAGTGTTACAGTGAGGGGGTGTGGGGTATATCAGAGTGTTACAGTGAGGGGGTGTGGGGTATATCAGTGTTACAGTGTGGGGGTGTGGGGTATATCAGTGTTACAGTGAGGGGTGTGGGGTATATCAGTGTTACAGTGAGGGGTGTGGGGTATATCAGAGTGTTACAGTGAGGGGTGTGGGGTATATCAGAGTGTTACAGTGAGGGGGTGTGGGGTATATCAGTGTGTTACGGTGAGGGGTGTGGGGTATATCAGTGTGTTACAGTGAGGGGTGTGGGGTATATCAGAGTGTTACAGTGAGGGGTGTGGGGTATATCAGTGTTACAGTGAGGGGTGTGGGGTATATCAGTGTTACAGTGAGGGGTGTGGGGTATATCAGAGTGTTACAGTGAGGGGGTGTGGGGTGTATCAGAGTGTTACAGTGAGGAGCGTGGTGTATATCAGAGTGTTACAGTGAGGGGGTGTGGGGTATATCTGAGTGTTACAATGCGGGGTGTGGGATATATCAGTGTTACAGTGAGGAGCGTGGTGTATATCAGAGTGTTACAGTGAGTGGGTGTAGGGTATATCGGAGTGTTACAGTGCGGGGTGTGGGATATATCAGTGTTACAGTGAGGGGGTGTGGGGTATATCATAGTGTTACAGTGAGGGGTGTGGGGTATATCATAGTGTTACGGTGAGGGGTGTGGGGTATATCAGTGTTACAGTGAGGGGTGTGGGGTATATCAGAGTGTTATAGTGAGGGGTGTGGGATATAGAACCATAGAACAGTGCAGCACAGCACAGAACAGGCCCTTCGGCCCTCAATGTTGTGCCGAGCCATGATCACCCTACTCAAACCCACGCATCCACCCTATACCCGTAACCCAACAACCCCCCCCTTAACCTTACTTTTTTTAGGACACTACGGGCAATTTAGCATGGCCAATCCACCTAACCCGCACATCTTTGGACTGTGGGAGGAAACCAGAGCACCCGGAGGAAACCCACGCACACAGGGGGAGGACGTGCAGACTCCACACAGACAGTGACCCAGCCGGGAATCGAACCTGGGACCCTGGAGCTGTGAAGCATGTATGCTAACCACCATGCTACCCTGCTGCCCCCTATATCAGAGTGTTACAGTGAGGGGTGTGGGGTATATCAGTGTTACAGTGAGGAGTGTGGGGTATATCAGTGTTACAGTGAGGGGTGTGGAATGATTAAGAGTGTTACAGTGAGGAGTGTGGTGTATATCAGAGTGTTACAGTGAGTGGGTGTGGGGTATATCAGTGTTACAGTGAGGGGTGTGGATTGTATCAGAGTGCTACAGTGTGGGGGTGTGGGGTATATCAGAGTGTTACAGTGAGGGGTACATAGAACATTTCAGCGCAGAACTGGCCCTTCGGCCCTCGATGTTGCGCCGACCCGTGAAACCATCTGAAGCCTATTTGACCTACACTATTCCATTTTCATCCATATGTCTATCCAGTGACCACTTAAATGCCCTTAAATTTGGCGAGTCTACTACTGTTGCAGGCAGGGTGTTCCACACCCCTACAACTCTCTGAGTAAAGAAACTGCCTCTGACATCTGTCCTATATCTATCACCCCTCAATTTAAAGCTATGTCCCCTCGTGTTGGTCATCACCATCCGAGGAAAAAGACTCTCACTGTCCACCCTATCTAACCGTCTGACTATCTTATATGTCTCTATTAAGTAACCTCTCAGCCTTCTCCTCTCTAACAAAAACAACCTCAAGTCCCTGAGCCTTTCCTCGTAAGACCTTCCCTCCATACCAGGCAACATCCTAGTAAATCTCCTCTGAACCCTTTCCAAAGCTTCCACATCCTTCCTATACATGTGTTGTATATCAGAGTGTTACAGTGAGGAGTGTGGGGTATATCAGAGTGTTACAGTGAGGGGTGTAGGGTATATCAGTGTTACAGTGAGGGGTGTGGGGTATATCAGTGTTACAGTGAGGGGATGGGGGATATATCAGAGTGTTACAGTGAGGGGTGTGAGGAATATCAGAGTGTTACAGTGACGTGTGGGATGTATAAGAGTGTTACAGTGAGGGGTTGTGGGGTATATCAGAGTGTTACAGTGAGGGGTGTGGGGTATATCAGTGTTACAGTGAGGTGTGTGGGATATATCAGTGTTACAGTGAGGGGTGTGGTGAATATCAGAGTGTTACAGTGAGGGGTTGTGGGGTATATCAGAGTGTTACAGTGAGGGGTTGTGGGGTATATCAGAGTGTTACAGTGTGGGGGTGTGGGGTATATCAGTGTTACAGTGAGGGGTGTGGGGTATATCAGAGTGTTACAGTGAGGGGTGTGGGGTATATCAGAGTGTTACAGTGTGGGGGTGTGGGGTATATCAGTGTTACAGTGAGGGGGTGTTGGGTATATCAGTGTTACAGTGAGGGGGTGTGGGGTGTATCAGAGTGTTACAGTGAGGGGTGTGGGGTATATCAGTGTTACAGTGAGGGGTGTGGGGTATATCAGAGTGTTACAGTGAGGGGGTGTGGGGTATAGCAGTGTTACAGTGAGGGGGTGTGGGGTATATCAGTGTTACAGTGAGGGGGTGTGGGGTATATCAGTGTTACAGTGAGGGGTGTGGGGTATATCAGTGTTACAGTGAGGGGGTGTGGGGTATATCAGAGTGTTACAGTGAGGGGGTGTGGGGTATATCAGAGTGTTACAGTGAGGGGGTGTGGGGTATATCAGAGTGTTACAGTGTGGGGGTGTGGGGTATATCAGAGTGTTACAGTGAGGGGGTGTGGGGTATATCAGAGTGTTACAGTGAGGGGGTGTGGGGTATATCAGAGTGTTACAGTGTGGGGGTGTGGGACACACTCCAATGTCCGAGAAAATGTTTTGTTGCCTTTGGCATGAATATGTCAATGTGGACCTAGTTCGCTGTATGTGTATAGCATGTGTAGAAAGTGTCCAGATTTACGAGGCTGTAGCAGCAGGGAATGATGTAACACTGGTTCAGTGAGAGGTTTCGTTATGGGGGAACTCCAGTACTCACATTGGCAAGTCTGAGAGTAACCAGGATTCACAGTAACACTGATATACCCCACACCCCTCACAGTAACACTGATATACCCCACACCCCTCACAGTAACACTGATATACCCAACACCCCTCACAGTAACACTGATATACCCCACACCCCTCACTGTAACACTGATATACCCCACACCCCTCACAGTAACACTGGTATACCCCACACTCCTCACAGTAACACTGATATACCCCACACCCCTCACTGTAACACTGATATACCCCACACCCCCTCACTGTAACACTGATATACTCCACGCCCCTCACTGTAACACTGATATATCCCACACCCCTCACAGTAACACTGATATACCCCACACCCCTCACAGTAACACTGATATACCCCACACCCCTCACAGTAACACTGGTATACCCCACACTCCTCACAGTAACACTGATATACCCCACACCCCTCACTGTAACACTGATATACCCCACACCCCTCACTGTAACACTCTGATATACCCCACACCCCCTCACTGTAACACTGATACCCCACACCCCTCACAGTAACACTGATATACCCCACACCCCTCACTGTAACACTGATATACCCCACACCCCCTCACTGTAACACTGTGATATACCCCACACCCCCTCACTGTAACACTGATATACCCCACACCCCTCACTGTAACACTGATATACCCCACACCCCTCACTGTAACACTAATATACCCCACACCCCTCACTGTAACACTCTGATATACCCCACACCCCTCACAGTAACACTGATATACCCCACACCCCTCACTGTAACACTCTGATATACCCCACACCCCTCACTGTAACACTCTGATATACCCCACACCCCTCACTGTAACACTGATATACCCCACACCCCTCACAGTAACACTGATATACCCCACACCCCTCACAGTAACACTGATATACCCCACACCCCTCACAGTAACACTGGTATACCCCACACTCCTCACAGTAACACTGATATACCCCACACCCCTCACAGTAACACTGGTATACCCCACAATCCTCACAGTAACACTGATATACCCCACACCCCTCACAGTAACACTGATATACCCCACACCCCTCACTGTAACACTCTGATATAACACACACCCCTCACTGTAACACTCTGATATACCCCACACCCCTCACTGTATCACTGATATACCCCACACCCCTCACTGTAACACGCTGATATACCCCACACCCCTCACTGTAACACTGATATACCCCACACCCCTCACAGTAACACTGATATATCCCACACCCCTCACAGTAACACTGATATACCCCACACCCCTCACAGTAACACAGGTATACCCCACACTCCTCACAGTAACACTGATATACCCCACACCCCTCACTGTAACACTGATATACCCCACACCCCTCACTGTAACACTAATATACCCCACACCCCTCACTGTAACACTCTGATATACCCCACACCCCTCACAGTAACACTGATATACCCCACACCCCTCACTGTAACACTGATATACCCCACACCCCTCACTGTAACACTGATATACCCCACACCCCTCACAGTAACACTGATATACCCCACACCCCTCACAGTAACACTGATATACCCCACACCCCTCACAGTAACACTGGTATACCCCACACTCCTCACAGTAACACTGATATACCCCACACCCCTCACAGAAACACTGATATACCCCACACCCCTCACTGTAACACTGATATACTCCACGCCCCTCACTGTAACACTGATATGTCCCACACCCCTCACTGTAACACTCTGATATACCCCACACCCCTCACAGTAACACTGATATACCCCACACCCCTCACAGTAACACTGATATACCCCACACCCCTCACTGTAACACTCTGATATAACACACACCCCTCACTGTAACACTCTGATATACCCCACACCCCTCACTGTATCACTGATATACCCCACACCCCTCACTGTAACACGCTGATATACCCCACACCCCTCACTGTAACACTGATATACCCCACACCCCTCACTGTAACACTGATATACCCCACAGCCCTCACTGTGACACTGATATACCCCTCACTGTAACACTGATATACCCCACACCCCTCACTGTAACACTGATATATCCCACACCCCCGCACTGTAATACTGATATACCCCACACCCCTCACTGTAACACTGATATATCCCACACCCCCACACTGATATACCCCACAACCATCACTGTAACACTCTGATATACCCCACAACCCTCACTGTAACACTGATATATCCCACACCCCTCACTGTAACACTCGGATATACCCCACACCCCTCACTGTAACACTCTGTTATATCCCACACCCCTCACTGTAACACACTGATATACCCCACACCTCTCACTGTAACACTCTGATATATCCCACACCCCTCACTGTAACACACTGATATACCCCACACACCCTCGCTGTAACACTGATATACCCCACACCCCTCACTGTAACACTGATATACCCCACACCCCCTCACTGTAACACTGATATACCCCACACCCCTCACTGTAACACTGATATACCCCACACCACTCACTGTAACACTGATATATCCCACACCCCCTCACAGTAACACTGATATACCCCACACCCCCTCACAGTAACACTGATATAACCCACACCCCTCACAGTAACACTCTGATATACCCCACAACCCTCACAGTAACACTGATATACCTCGCACCCCTCACTGTAACACTGATATACCCCACACCCCCACACTGTAACACTCTGATATACCCCACACCCCTCACTGTAACACTGATATACCCCACACCCCCTCACAGTAACACTGATATACCCCACACTGTATCACTGATATATTCCACACCCCTCACTGTAACACCCTGATATACCCCACACCCCTCACAGTAACACTCTGATATACCCCACACCCCTCACAGTAACACTGATATACCCCACACCCGTCACTGTAACACTGATATACCCCACGCCCCTTGCTGTAACACTGATATACCCCTCACTGTATCACTGATATATTCCACACCCCTCACTGTAACACTCTGATATACCCCACACCCCTCACAGTAACACTCTGATATACCCCACACCCCTCACAGTAACACTGATATACCCCACACCCCTCACTGTAACACTGATATACCCCACACCCCTCGCTGTAACACTCTGATATACCCCTCACTGTATCACTGATATATTGCACACCCCTCACTGTAACACTCTGATATCCCCCTCATTGTAAAACCCTAATATAGCCCACACCCCCTCACTGTAACACTGATATTTCTCACACCCCTCACTATAACACTGATATATCCCACACCCCTCACTGTAACAGTCTGATACACCCCACACTGTAACACTCTGATATACCCCACACCCCTCATTGTAACACTCTGATACACCCCACACTGTAACACTCTGATATACCCCACCCCTCACTGTAACGCTCTCCGATATACCCCACACCCCTCACTGTAACACTATGATATACCCCTTACCCTTCACTGTAACACTCCGATATACCCCACACCCCTCACTGTAAAGCTGTCCAATATACCCTACACCCCTCACTGTAACACTCTGATATACCCCATACCCCTCACTGTAACACTCTGATATACCCCATACCCCTCACTGTAACACTCTGATATACCCCACACCCCTCACTGTAACACTCTGATATACCCCACACCCCTCACTGTAACTCTGATATACCCCACACCCCTCACTGTAACACTCTGATATACCCCATACCCCTCACTGTAACACTCTGATATACCCCACACCCCTCACTGTAACACTCTGATATACCCCACACCCCTCACTGTAACACTGATATACCCCACACCCCTCACAGTAACACTCTGATATATCCCGCACCCCTCACTGTAACACTCTGATATACCCCATACCCCTCACTGTAACACTCTGATATACCCCACACCCCTCACTGTAACACTGATATACCCCACACCCCCACACTGTAACACTCTGATATACCCCACACCCCTCACTGTAACACTGATATACCCCACACCCCCTCACAGTAACACTGATATACCCCACACTGTATCACTGATATATTCCACACCCCTCACTGTAACACCCTGATATACCCCACACCCCTCACAGTAACACTCTGATATACCCCACACCCCTCACAGTAACACTGATATACCCCACACCCGTCACTGTAACACTGATATACCCCACACCCCTTGCTGTACCACTGATATACCCCTCACTGTATCACTGATATATTCCACACCCCTCACTGTAACACTCTGATATACCCCACACCCCTCACAGTAACACTCTGATATACCCCACACCCCTCACAGTAACACTGATATACCCCACACCCCTCACTGTAACACTGATATACCCCACACCCCTCGCTGTAACACTCTGATATACCCCTCACTCTATCACTGATATATTGCACACCCCTCACTGTAACACTCTGATATCCCCCTCATTGTAAAACCCTAATATAGCCCACACCCCCTCACTGTAACACTGATATTTCTCACACCCCTCACTATAACACTGATATATCCCACACCCCTCACTGTAACACTCTGATACACCCCACACTGTAACACTCTGATATACCCCACCCCTCACTGTAACGCTCTCCGATATACCCCACACCCCTCACTGTAACACTATGATATACCCCTTACCCTTCACTGTAACACTCCGATATACCCCACACCCCTCACTGTAAAGCTGTCCAATATACCCTACACCCCTCACTGTAACACTCTGATATACCCCATACCCCTCACTGTAACACTCTGATATACCCCATACCCCTCACTGTAACACTCTGATATACCCCACACCCCTCACTGTAACACTCTGATATACCCCACACCCCTCACTGTAACTCTGATATACCCCACACCCCTCACTGTAACACTCTGATATACCCCATACCCCTCACTGTAACACTCTGATATACCCCACACCCCTCACTGTAACACTCTGATATACCCCACACCCCTCACTGTAATTCTGATATACCCCACACCCCTCACTGTAACACTCTGATATACCCCATACCCCTCACTGTAACACTCTGATATACCCCACACCCCTCACTGTAACACTCTGATATACCCCACACCCCTCACTGTAACACTGATATACCCCACACCCCTCACTGTAACACACTGATATACCCCACACCCTCTCACTGTAACACTGATATACCCCACACCCCTCACTGTAACACTGATATACCCCACACCCCTCACTGTAACACTCTGATATACCCCACACCCCTCACTGTAACACTCTGATATACCCCACACCCCTCACTGTAACACTGATATACCCCACACCCCTCACTGTAACACTCTTATACATCCCACACCCCCTCACAGTAACACTCTGATATATCCCGCACCCCTCACTGTAACACTCTGATATACCCCACACCCCTCACTGTAACTCTGATATACCCCACACCCCTCACTGTAACACTCTTATACATCCCACACCCCCTCACTGTAACACTCTGATATACCCCATACCCCTCACTGTAACACACTGATATACCCCACCCCCTCACTGTAACACTCTGATATACCCCACACCCCTCACTGTAACACTGATATACCCCACACCCCTCACTGTAACACTCTGATATATCCCGCACCCCTCACTGTAACACTTCCCGGAGAAGGAAGAAGGAAGGTGGTGGGGGGAAAGCAGTGGCAGGAGATGCTGCAGCAGTCCCTCCCACCGCTGGCGCAGTGATGTTAGGAGGTCTCCCTCCAGAGGACCTCGAGACGTCTCAACTCCAATCCCTGCAGCAAGGCGAGTGGCTCCTCCCTCGTTCTGAGACAAAAAGGGGAGAGGAGGGGGAATGCAGTGTCGGCTCGCTTTCCTGTCCACCTCCCTCGGCAGCAGGTCACGAGCAGAGCAGCTGATGCTTTAATGGGTGACTGTGTGGGGTGGGAACACAAATATAGGCTTGTCACGGTGAAATGTCACCTGGGAAACCTACCTTCCCGTCAGTGAATGGAAATCAATATCATGTGCAACTCACATGACTGAAAATATGTCTCAAAATCTAAATGTGATACAAATACTAAATTTGAACCCCATTTACATTCTGCCTCGCCCACACACCAGTCACAGCTGCATGGGCTACATATCCTTGTTGATTTACCTGATTTTACATCAACTGCTGTTGACAATCACAAAAATACATTTTCTCGGGCAGCACAGCGGGGCAGTGGTTAGCACTGCTGCCTCACGTCGCCGAGGTCCTGGGTTCGATCCCGACTCGGGTCACTGTCCGTGTGGAGTTTGCACATTCTCCCTGAGTTTGCCTGGGTTTCACCCCCACAACCCAAAGATGTGCAGGGTAGGTGGATTGGCCACGCTAAATTGCCCCTCGGTTGGAAAAAAAAATGAATTGGGTAGTCTAAATTTAAAAGAAAAAAATACATTTTCTGCAGAGATCTTTCCCTCCGCGTCCCTCACACAATCTTTCTAAAGGTTACGGGGCGGTGGGTACAGTCACACGACTGTCACAGTGTTTGACAGGGTCCCCAGACTGTGTCAGTGTTTGACAGGGTCCCCAGACTGTGTCAGTGTTTGGCAGGGTCCCCAGACTGTGTCAGTGTTTGACAGGGTCCCCAGACTGTGTCAGTATTTGACAGGGTCCCCAGACTGTGTCAGTATTTGACAGGGTCCCCAGACTGTGTCAGTATTTGACAGGGTCCCCAGACTGTGTCAGTGTTTGACAGGGTCCCCAGACTGTGTCAGTGTTTGGCAGGGTCCCCAGACTGTGTCAGTGTTTGACAGGGTCCCCAGACTGTGTCAGTATTTGACAGGGTCCCCAGACTGTGTCAGTGTTTGACAGGGTCCCCAGACTGTGTCAGTGTTTGACAGGGTCCCCAGACTGTGTCAGTATTTGACAGGGTCCCCAGACTGTGTCAGTATTTGACAGGGTGGCCAGACTGTGTCAGTGTTTGACAGGGTGGCCAGACTGTGTCAGTGTTTGACAGGGTCCCCAGACTGTGTCAGTGTTTGACAGGGTCCCCAGACTGTGTCAGTATTTGACAGGGTCCCCAGACTGTGTCAGTATTTGACAGGGTCCCCAGACTGTGTCAGTATTTGACAGGGTCCCCAGACTGTGTCAGTATTTGACAGGGTGGCCAGACTGTGTCAGTGTTTGACAGGGTCCCCAGACTGTGTCAGTGTCTGACAGGGTCCCCAGACTGTGTCAGTGTTTGACAGGGTGGCCAGACTGTGTCAGTGTTTGACAGGGTCCCCAGACTGTGTCAGTATTTGACAGGGTCTCCAGACTGTGTCAGTATTTGACAGGGTGGCCAGACTGTGTCAGTGTTTGACAGGGTCCCCAGACTGTGTCAGTGTTTGACAGGGTCCCCAGACTGTGTCAGTATTTGACAGGGTCCCCAGACGGTGTCAGTGTTTGACAGGGTCCCCAGACTGTGTCAGTGTTTGACAGGGTCCCCAGACTGTGTCAGTGTTTGACAGGGTCCCCAGACTGTGTCAGTGTTTGACAGGGTCCCCAGACTGTGTCAGTGTTTGACAGGGTGTCCAGACTGTGTCAGTGTTTGACAGGGTCCCCAGACTGTGTCAGTGTTTGACAGGGTCCCCAGACTGTGTCAGTGTTTGACAGGGTCCCCAGACTGTGTCAGTATTTGACAGGGTCCCCAGACTGTGTCAGTGTTTGACAGGGTCCCCAGACGGTGTCAGTGTTTGACAGGGTCCCCAGACTGTGTCAGTGTTTGACAGGGTCCCCAGACTGTGTCAGTGTTTGACAGGGTCCCCAGACTGTGTCAGTTTTTGACAGGGTCCCCAGACTGTGTCAGTGTTTGACAGGGTGGCCAGACTGTGTCAGTATTTGACAGGGTCCCCAGACTGTGTCAGTGTTTGACAGGGTCCCCAGACTGTGTCAGTATTTGACAGGGTCCCCAGACTGTGTCAGTGTTTGACAGGGTGGCCAGACTGTGTCAGTGTTTGACAGGGTCCCCAGACTGTGTCAGTATTTGACAGGGTGGCCAGACTGTGTCAGTGTTTGACAGGGTCCCCAGACTGTGTCAGTGTTTGACAGGGTCCCCAGACTGTGTCAGTGTTTGACAGGGTCCCCAGACTGTGTCAGTGTTTGACAGGGTCCCCAGACGGTGTCAGTGTTTGGCAGGGTCCCCAGACTGTGTCAGTGTTTGACAGGGTCCCCAGACTGTGTCAGTGTTTGACAGGGTCCCCAGACTGTGTCAGTATTTGACAGGGTCCCCAGACTGTGTCAGTATTTGACAGGGTCCCCAGACTGTGTCAGTGTTTGGCAGGGTCCCCAGACTGTGTCAGTGTTTGACAGGGTCCCCAGACTGTGTCAGTGTTTGGCAGGGTCCCCAGACTGTGTCAGTATTTGACAGGGTCCCCAGACTGTGTCAGTATTTGACAGGGTCCCCAGACTGTGTCAGTGTTTGACAGGGTCCCCAGACTGTGTCAGTGTTTGACAGGGTGGCCAGACTGTGTCAGTATTTGACAGGGTCCCCAGACTGTGTCAGTGTTTGACAAGGTCCCCAGACTGTGTCAGTATTTGACAGGGTCCCCAGACTGTGTCAGTGTTTGACAGGGTCCCCAGACTCTGTCAGTGTTTGACAGGGTCCCCAGACTGTGTCAGTGTTTGACAGGGTGGCCAGACTGTGTCAGTATTTGACAGGGTCCCCAGACTGTGTCAGTATTTGACAGGGTCCCCAGACTGTGTCAGTATTTGACAGGGTCCCCAGACGGTGTCAGTGTTTGACAGGGTCCCCAGACTGTGTCAGTGTTTGACAGGGTGTCCAGACTGTGTCAGTATTTGACAGGGTCCCCAGACTGTGTCAGTGTTTGACAGGGTGTCCAGACTGTGTCAGTGTTTGACAAGGTGGCCAGACTGTGTCAGTGTTTGACAGGGTGTCCAGACTGTGTCAGTATTTGACAGGGTCCCCAGACTGTGTCAGTGTTTGACAGGGTCCCCAGACTGTGTCAGTGTTTGACAGGGTCCCCAGACTGTGTCAGTGTTTGACAGGGTCCCCAGACTGTGTCAGTGTTTGACAGGGTCCCCAGACTGTGTCAGTATTTGACAGGGTGGCCAGACTGTGTCAGTGTTTGACAGGGTGTCCAGACTGTGTCAGTGTTTGACAGGGTCCCCAGACTGTGTCAGTGTTTGACAGGGTCCCCAGACTGTGTCAGTATTTGACAGGGTCCCAGACTGTGTCAATGTTTGACAGGGTGGCCAGACTGTGTCAGTGTTTGACAGGGTGTCCAGACTGTGTCAGTGTTTGACAGGGTCCCCAGACTGTGTCAGTGTTTGACAGGGTCCCCAGACTGTGTCAGTGTTTGACAGGGTCCCAGACTGTGTCAATGTTTGACAGGGTCCCCAGACTGTGTCAGTGTTTGACAGGGTCCCCAGACTGTGTCAGTGTTTGACAGGGTCCCCAGACTGTGTCAGTGTTTGACAGGGTCCCCAGACTGTGTCAGTGTTTGACAGGGTCCCAGACTGTGTCAGTATTTGACAGGGTCCCCAGACTGTGTCAGTGTTTGACAGGGTCCCCAGACTGTGTCAGTGTTTGACAGGATGGCCAGACTGTGTCAGTGTTTGACAGGGTCCCCAGACTGTGTCAGTGTTTGACAGGGTCCCCAGACTGTGTCAGTGTTTGACAGGGTCCCCAGACTGTGTCAGTGTTTGACAGGGTCCCCAGACTGTGTCAGTGTTTGACAGGGTGGCCAGACTGTGTCAGTATTTGACAGGGTGTCCAGACGGTGTCAGTATTTGACAGGGTCCCCAGACTGTGTCAGTGTTTGACAGGGTCCCCAGACTGTGTCAGTATTTGACAGGGTCCCCAGACGGTGTCAGTGTTTGACAGGGTCCCCAGACTGTGTCAGTATTTGACAGGGTCCCCAGACGGTGTCAGTATTTGACAGGGTGTCCAGACGGTGTCAGTATTTGACAGGGTCCCCAGACTGTGTCAGTGTTTGACAGGGTCCCCAGACTGTGTCAGTGTTTGACAGGGTCCCCAGACTGTGTCAGTATTTGACAGGGTCCCCAGACTGTGTCAGTGTTTGACAGGGTGGCCAGACTGTGTCAGTATTTGACAGGGTCCCCAGACTGTGTCAGTGTTTGACAGGGTCCCCAGACTGTGTCAGTGTTTGACAGGGTCCCCAGACTGTGTCAGTGTTTGACAGGGTGGCCAGACTGTGTCAGTGTTTGACAGGGTCCCCAGACTGTGTCAGTGTTTGACAGGGTCCCCAGACTGTGTCAGTGTTTGACAGGGTGGCCAGACTGTGTCAGTGTTTGACAGGGTCCCCAGACTGTGTCAGTGTTTGACAGGGTCCCCAGACTGTGTCAGTGTTTGACAGGGTCCCCAGACTGTGTCAGTGTTTGACAGGGTCCCCAGACTGTGTCAGTGTTTGACAGGGTGTCCAGACTGTGTCAGTGTTTGACAGGGTGGCCAGACTGTGTCAGTATTTGACAGGGTTCCCAGACTGTGTCAGTGTTTGACAGGGTCCCCAGACTGTGTCAGTGTCTGACAGGGTCCCCAGACTGTGTCAGTGTTTGACAGGGTGGCCAGACTGTGTCAGTATTTGACAGGGTGGCCAGACTGTGTCAGTGTTTGACAGGGTGTCCAGACTGTGTCAGTGTTTAACAGGGTGTCCAGACTGTGTCAGTATTTGACAGGGTCCCCAGACTGTGTCAGTATTTGACAGGGTCCCCAGACTGTGTCAGTATTTGACAGGGTCCCCAGACTGTGTCAGTGTCTGACAGGGTCCCCAGACTGCGTCAGTGTTTGACAGGGTGGCCAGACTGTGTCAGTATTTGACAGGGTCCCCAGACTGCGTCAGTGTTTGACAGGGTGGCCAGACTGTGTCAGTGTTTGACAGGGTCCCCAGACTGTGTCAGTATTTGACAGGGTCCCCAGACTGTGTCAGTGTTTGACAGGGTCCCCAGACTGTGTCAGTATTTGACAGGGTCCCCAGACTGTGTCAGTGTTTGACAGGGTCCCCAGACTGTGTCAGTGTTTGACAGGGTCCCCAGACTGTGTCAGTATTTGACAGGGTCCCCAGACGGTGTCAGTGTTTGACAGGGTCCCCAGACTGTGTCAGTATTTGACAGGGTCCCCAGACTGTGTCAGTGTTTGACAGGGTGTCCAGACTGTGTCAGTGTTTGACAGGGTGGCCAGACTGTGTCAGTATTTGACAGGGTGTCCAGACTGTGTCAGTGTTTGACAGGGTCCCCAGACTGTGTCAGTATTTGACAGGGTGGCCAGACTGTGTCAGTGTCTGACAGGGTCCCCAGACTGTGTCAGTATTTGACAGGGTCCCCAGACTGTGTCAGTATTTGACAGGGTGGCCAGACTGTGTCAGTGTTTGACAGGGTGGCCAGACTGTGTCAGTATTTGACAGGGTGGCCAGACTGTGTCAGTGTTTGACAGGGTCCCCAGACTGTGTCAGTATTTGACAGGGTCCCCAGACTGTGTCAGTATTTGACAGGGTCCCCAGACTGTGTCAGTATTTGACAGGGTCTCCAGACTGTGTCAGTGTTTGACAGGGTGTCCAGACTGTGTCAGTGTTTGACAGGGTCCCCAGACTGTGTCAGTATTTGACAGGGTCCCCAGACTGTGTCAGTGTTTGACAGGGTCCGTGAGAGGATGCTACAATCTGAGCTGGTCCACCAGAGTGTACCGGGTTTCGTGGCGTTTCCACAGGTGTGGCAATATTTGAGGGAGGTACCCAGGAGTTCAGAAGGTTGGTGAGGCGATTTGATGGTGGTGCTCAAAATCTCGAGGTGTCTGGACAGAATCGAGGCAGAGAAACTGTTCCAATGGGCAAGGATCGAGGGGGGCACACGTTTAAGGTAATGGGCAGGAGGAGCAATGGAGACTTGAGGAAAATGTTTGCACGCAGCGAGAGGTTAGGATGTGCTGGGCCTTGGAAAGGGTCCAGGGAAGGTTCACAAGAATGATCCCTGGAATGAAGAGCTTGTCCTATGAAGAACGGTTGAGGACTCTGGGTCTGTACTCGTTGGAGTTTAGAAGGATGAGGGGGGGATCTTATTTAAACTCACAGGATACTGCGAGGCCGGGATAGAGTGGATGTGGAGAGGATGTTTCCACTTGTAGGAAAAACTAGAAGCAGAGGGGACAATCTGAGACTAAAGGGGCAGCACGGTAGAGTAGTGGTTAGCACTGTGGTTTCACAGCTCCAGGGTCCCAGGTTCGATTCCCAGCTTGGGTCACTGTCTGTGTGGAGTCTGCACGTTCTCACTGTGTCTGCGTGGGTTTCCTCCGGGTGCTCCGGTTTCCTCCCACAGTCCAAAGACATTCAGGTTAGGTGGACTGGCCATGCTAAATTGCCCTTAGTGTCCCAAAAAGGTTAGGTGGGGTTACTGGGATAAAGGGGTTAGGATGCAGGCATGGGGTGTAAGTAGGGTGCTCTTTCCAAGGGCCGGTGTAGACTCGATGAGCTGAATGGCCTCCTGCTCTGTAAATTCTATGATTCTATGAAATCAGAGATGAGGAGGAATTT
The DNA here is from genome assembly GCF_902713615.1 of Scyliorhinus canicula. Lineage (NCBI taxonomy): Eukaryota > Metazoa > Chordata > Chondrichthyes > Carcharhiniformes > Scyliorhinidae > Scyliorhinus > Scyliorhinus canicula. The sequence continues at coordinate 17,938,770 of NC_052172.1, forward strand.
CTTCTGCCAGAGGGTGATGAATGTGTGGAAGTCTTTGCCGCAGAAGGCAAATCAGTGAGTGTCTTTAAAGCGAGATAGACTGAATGGGCCGAATGGCCTAATTCTGCTCCTATGTCTTATGGGTCTGGAATGCGAAGACCACGGGAGCGTAGCGAATTAGGCCGCGGGTCAGTCGCTGAGCCTTTTGCAAAATAAAACGGAGGTTTCGCATTCGTGACAAATCGACAGCTGGAGTGTAAGAGACGAGGCGCTAAACACCAGACTTTCTCTCAGCGGTATTTGAAGACATCCCGTGCCACCGCTGGTGGAGATTCGTTGTGTTACAACAATAACACCACAGCAGATCGTTCCACTGTGAGAGTGTGGGCACGTGCCTGCCTCAAATTGGAAGGGGCTGTAGATACCAGTGGCTCTAGCAGTTTCTGTCGCTGGAGATTAAACGTTGCAAATAACTCTTAAGTTTCTTTTCCGCATCGAAACAAACTGTGAGATGTCTGTGCTTCTGGCATTTTTACGGTAAAGGCCATGCATATGATCATCGTGTTTGGAAATATACATTTCAGCTACATCTCACCCACTTTGGATATTTGTCGACTCGGAACGAAACACCACGAGAGGCCATTTGGCCCGTTGGTTTAGCTCACTGGGCTAAATCGCTGGCTTTTAAAGCAGACCAAGCAGGCCAGCAGCACGGTTTGATTCCCGTACCAGCCTCCCCGGACAGGCGCCGGAATGTGGCGACTAGGGGCTTTTCACAGTAACTTCATTGAAGCCTACTCGTGACAATAAGCGATTTTCAATTTCAATTTTTTTTTTCATCTTCCCCGTGTTGTCTCTTTTAAGGAGCAATCTGATTAGTCCCGCTTGCCAACGCATCAGCACCCTTTGGCAATTGCATTGCTATGCCACTTGCATTGTTAAAGATAGGTGATAATCACTGGCTCAACTATAATTGGTGCTACTTGGGTTGGGGGGGGGGGTTAGAAAGTTGCCATTCTGCTAAACCATTCTGAAGATAAACTGGCTTTGGGGGAACCTCAAGCTTCAGAGTTATTCCTTCGCCGTATACGATTACCGGTGTTAACTCCACCCCCTCTGCTCTTCCCCCAAAGTGCAACACCTCTTTTCAAATTCCCTTTTTAAAACTTGTATCTTTCTCCACTGCCTGTTCAGACAGGGCTTTTGGGATTGCAACAGGCTGCATTCAAAAGAAAAAGGACATAAGAAATAAGAACAGGGGTAGGCCATTTGGCCCCTGACCCTGCTCCGCCATTCGATATAATCTTTTATTTTTTTCCAATTAAGGGGCAATTTAGCGCGGCCAATCCACCTAGCCTGCACATCTTTGGGTTGTGGGGGTGAGACCCACGCAGACACGGGGAGAATGTGCAAACTCCACACGGACAGTGACCCAGAGCCGGGATCGAACCTGGGACCTCAGCGCCGTGAGGCAGCAGGGCTAACCACTGTGCCACCGTGCTGCCCTTTTGAGGTAACCGTGGCCAATGTTCTGCCTTCAACTGCCCCTTCCTGCCCCGCTCCCCTTATCCCTCGGATCCGAGCGATTAAAAACCTTTCCGCCTCAGCCTTAACGTATTCAATGATGAAGCATTCACAACCCTCTGGGGTTGCAAAGTGTAATATCCCGCACGAGACTGGTGGGATGGGAATGAATATCTTCCCTGTAGCTCACACAGTGTATGAGCTCCCCAACTCCTGTTTAGTATTGTATAAACGGTCAACCAAGGGGCAGCACGGTGGCCTAGTGGTTAGCACAACCGCCTCACGGCGCTGAGGTCCCAGGTTCGATCCCGGCTCTGGGTCACTGTCCGTGTGGAGTTTGCACATTCTCCCCGTGTCTGCGTGGGTTTCGCCCCCACGACCCAAAAATGTGCAGAGTAGGTGGATTGGCCACACTAAAATTGCCCCTTAATTAGAAAAATAATTGGCTAATCTAAAAAATAAAAAAAAAAATAAAAAAATAAAAAATAAACGGTCAACCAATAAGACACCGACCCAGAGACCCGAGAGGGATTTACCAGGATACACTTTTATTGCAAATAAATCAAAGTTCTTTATTTCACTTGGTTTTGACTCCCCCCCCCTCAATCATTGGAGCTTCATTTCTCTGGCACTTGACACAACCTCGTGCGTCCCCCCGAGATCCTTTGCAACTAATGTAGCGCCTTCAGAAACGCAGGCACTGCTGTAGGGTCGGGAGCCCGGCAGTCAATTTCTGCACAGCCAGCTCCCACAAAAAGGGAATGCGGCAGAGTGAAGACCAGATGCTTGTGGTGGGGGGGGGGGGGGGGGGGAGAAGGAAGGGGGGGGGGGGGGGGGAGGGGAGGGGGGGGGGGAAGGAAGGGGGGGGGGAGGGGAGGGGGGGGGGGTTAACGTTCCCGCGAAACCCGCCGATCGGCGAAATTTGGGACGACTCTGCAGGGAGTCTGTCAGATCGGTTGCAGCCATCCTACAGTGCGACCCGTGAATAGGTTCAGAGGCGACAAAATTAATTAATTTGAAGAGTAATTTTCCAGGGAAATTGAAACAAGGAAAATGTGAAGTTTGTCACAACGTCAAGTGCTTTGGTTGAGAGCGAAGGAGGCCCGCGACGAGGGAATAGAATCGCAGCAACAAGGAAGGCCCAGATGCAAACAACGGGAGACGACGCACGCACCGTGAGCACTTTCCACGACAGAAAATAAATCATGGACACCTTCCTTATTGTTCAACTTTATTTAAGCGGGCTTTCGAAAGAGGGCTTCTATTTCTTGAATAAGTGAATATTTGTGCCTGCGATGGGTGAACTGGTGTTTGAAGATTTTTGCGCGGATAAGCAAATTCACAAAAGAGGAAGTCACAAATGGTGAAACTTTATGCTATTTAATGATGGTGATGGAGATGGTGGCCACCACATTGGGGAGAACCTTCACCTTTTCTTTGAAATACAGCAGAGAGATCTTTTACTTTTAGTCAGAGGGCAGGCTGGGTGTCGGTTATAATAATCTTTATTAGCGTCGCAAGTAGACTTACGTTAGCAATGCACTGAAGTTACTGGTTTAAAATCGCCCACCAAAGGCGGCACCTCTGACAGTGCGGCACTCCCACAGTACTGACCCTCTGACAGTGCAGCACTCCCTCAGTACTGACCCTCTGACAGTGCAGCACTCCCGCAGTACTGACCCTCTGACAGTGCAGCACTCCCGCAGTACTGATCCTCTGACAGTGCAGAGCTCCCTCAGTACTGACCCTCTGACAGTGCAGCACTCCCTCAGTACTGACCCTCTGACAGTGCAGCACTCCCTCAGTACTGACCCTCTGACAGTGCAGCACTCCCTCAGTACTGACCCTCTGACAGTGCGGCGCTCCCTCAGTACTGACCCTCTGACAGTGCAGCACCCCCTCATTACTGACCCTCTGACAGTGCGGCACTCCCTCAGTACTGACCCTCTGACAGTGCGGCGCTCCCTCAGTACTGACCCTCTGACAGTTCAGCACTCCCTCAGTACTGACCCTCTGACAGTGCAGCACCCCCTCATTACTGACCCTCTGACAGTGCAGCGCTCCCTCAGTACTGACCCTCTGACAGTGCAGCGCTCCCTCAGTACCGGACTGGGCGCCTTGGGCTCGATTTTCCTGCCCTAATTCCTAGTGTGGGGCTTGAACCCAGAGCCCCCGGAGTCGGAGACGGTGCAGCGCTACCAGCTAAACTGCAGCTGAAACTTTGGTTAGAGTTCTTCAGTGGCCACTGTTTCCACGATCATCCTCCAACACTTTGCTGCAGCAGCGAAGATAATTAGTGATTGTCAGCAATACCCAATTGCTTAGGTAGCATAGTGGTTAGCACGGTTGCTTCACAGCTCCCAGGTTCGATTCCCGGCTTGGGTCACTGGCTGTGCGGAGTCTGCACGTTCTCCCTGTGTCTGCGTGGGTTTCCTCCGGGTGCTCCGGTTTCCTCCCACAAGTCCTGAAAGACGTGCTGTTAGGTGAATTGGACATTCTGAATTCTCTCTCTGTGTACCCGAACAGGCGCCGGAATGTGGCGACTAGGGGCTTTTCACAGTAACTTCACTGCAGTGTTAATGTAAGCCTACTTGTGACAATCAAAATTATTATAGAAATTATTATTAGAAGAGGATAATGGTCAGAGCAAAGAACACTGGCTGACGGTCTCCGTACATCTGATGTATTGATGGAGCAGTGGCCTGATCTGTTCAATCGCAAGTGACGTCTGCTCATCTCATTCCAAACACCGCACTTCGGTATCAAACAAGCCCATTCTTTCATACTCATTTCTACTGATGCGGAGCCAGAAACCTACAAGGAACCCTCACCGTGCAATCTTTGGTCACCGACCGCGATTAACTCTGATCAGCTTCAAATCTTACAGACGAGGAGGGCGGCTGCACCTTTGCACGGAATATTTACATGCTGCAGTGATACTTTCACGAGGAGCAGAAACATTTGTGCTTATGTAGCACTTTATTTGGGACAAAAGGGAAAATGCTGGAAAATTTCAGCAAGTCTGGCAGCATCTGTAGGGAGAGACAAGAGCTAACGTTTCGAGTCCGATGACTCTTTGTCAAAGCTAACAGACAGAGAAAGTGGGGAATATTTATACTGTGGAGTGAGAATGAAAGATTAGTCTTTGCCACGGAAACCCAGGGAAACCGGGTGCTAATGGCCACAGAAACCAAGGGGAAAGAGTGTTAATGGCAGTCAACAGAGGACAAAAGATGTGAAAGGTCAAACAGCAGGGAAACTAACAGAGGATGAACTGTAGGTGTGGGGGGAGGGGAAGGGGGAAGCAAATAGGAGAAAGGTGAAGGAAAGGTGGATAAGATTGGTGGGGGAAATTAAATGTATATTAAGAAAGAAATGGTAAAAGACAGATAAAATGAAATGAAAACAAATGGGTCGAGGTGGGGCTGATCATCTGAAGTTGTTGAATTCGATGTTCAGGCCGGAAGGCTGTAGCGTGCCTAACCGGAAGATGAGATGTTGTTCCTCCAGTTTGCGTTGAGCTTCACTGCAGCAGGCCAAGGACAGACTTGTGGGCATGGGAGCAGGGTCTTGTGTTAAAATGGCAAGCAACAGGCAGGTCAGGGGCCTGAATGCGCACAGACCGAAGATGCTCAGCAAAGCGATCACCCAGTCTGCGTTTGGTCTCTCCGATATAGAGGAGACCACATTGGAAGCAGCGAATGCAGTAGACCAAATTGGAAGAGAAGCAAGTGAAACGCTGCTTAACCTGGAATGAATGTTTTGGGCCTGGAATGTTAAGCATGGAAGACTTTACCTGGGAATTCTGTTGAAAAGAGACATGCTGCTGAAGTTTTTCGTCCAGCACTCATCAGGACAAACACAAGAATGCTAAATTTCAAACTATCACAACAATTTATACCACAGGAGAAAAGGGTGCGGATTGATTGTTAAGTCGGTTGTGGCTGAAGCTGTTGCCATGGAGAGAGCAATGGAAGGGAAACTATAGGCTCCCTAAGTTGCTAGCTAATTCAAAAAAGGCTCAAGGCCTGAACATATTCCTTTTGTTGGCAGAGAACGGATTCCTCCGCATGAATGCATGTCACTTCGAGCAAGCGTAAATGAGCCACGTAACGAGCTCCACTGATGATCATAAATTGGTTTAAATTGCAACAGATTGTGAAGTGTAATACACATTAAACCTCTAGAAGCAAGTTCAACAGCTATTTATTGCACAGTAAGCTCCAATAAACCACCACGCTGGGAAAAAAAAATGGCATGTTGTCGAAGCTTTGCGTCCTGTACTCATCAGGGCAAATGCCAAATTTCAAACGGTCACCGCAATTTATACTACAGAAGAAAAAGGGGGCTGATTGGTTGGCAAGTCGACTAAATACCCCATTGCTTTCTCCATGGCAACGCTTCAGCCAATCAGACTCAACGTGCCGACGGAGCAGCACTCTTTCCTCCTGCAGCATATATCGTTGTGCTCATTTGAAATTTGATATTCTTGCATTTGTCCTGATGGGTGGAAGATTAAAAACTTTGACAACATGTCTAATATTTCAGCAATATTCACGTCAGGTAACATCCAGTGATTTGTACCCATTGGGTGTTTAAAAAGGATCCCAGTCGCGTTTTCCTGGTCGAAAGAGATTCACCCACACATTAAAACATTCTTCATTGTATTATTCTTTAGGGAGGAATGTTAAATAGCAATCACATTTCACAAGGTGGATGGGCCGCCGCCTTAACCACTCCAAAAAAAAACCTCAGCATTTTAATTTGGGAGTTCGGGTCAAGAGTCACTTTAACCTCTGCCCCTTGACCTCTGAGGCAGTTCTGTCGGCTCCGCATGCTCAAACAGGTAGGCAAACTTCAGGAAGCAAATGTTGCCAAAACAAATCTAACATTGGTTATATAACCTGCAGCTCTGAAGATCTTAAAGGGCCCCGAGCTCGGTTACGATTTCTGTTCTATAATCACTGGCTCCGACAGTTTCTCCATGCTCAGCTTGTGAACTAGTTCCTCGGTGTAAACCTTAAACAGCGGCGCTGGATCCTGAAATACAATTTTCAGAAAGGTTGTTAAGCTCGTCCCGGCAGGATAGTTGCTTGACAGTCGCTACCCGAAATTCCGGTCACTTAAGAGTCGAGTAGAATTCCTACGGTGCGGAAGGCCATTCGGCCCATCGAGTCTGCAACGATCTTCTGAAAGAGCACCCTACCCAGGCCCACTGCCCCGCTCTATCCCCGTAACCCCACCTAACCCTGCACATCTTTGGACTGTGGAAGCACCCGGAGGAAACCCACGCAGACACGGGGAGAGCGTGCAGACTCCTCACAGTCACCCGAGGGCGGAATTGAACCCGGATCCCGTGAGGCAGCAGTGCTAACCACTGTGCCGCTCTGTTCAGTGGTGGCAAGAAGGCAAATGTGCAAAGTGGGGAGGGAGGGATCGGATATACACACATGGCACTCAGCGACATCTTTAAAAAATGGGGATGCTTGGAGCACTGTTAAATATTGTCTTTAATACTTTAAATGAACTGCCTTTCCCAGCGACACTTCTGCAAAACCTGAACTCACTTTTCATAATTCTTTCTACAGATGATCAAGTTTTCTTTTCGGAGAATGACAGAGCACAGGGTACCATTCTTTTTTAAATAAATTTAAAGTACTCAATTATTTTTTTCCAATTAAGGGGCAATTTAGCATGGCCCATCCCCCTACCCTGCACATCTTTGGGTTGTGGGGGCGAAACCCACGCAGACACGGGGAGAATGTGCAAACTCCACACGGACAGTGACCCAGAGCCGGGATCGAACCTGGGACCTCAGCGCTGTGAGTGAGCAGCGCCTCCATGCCGCCCTTGAAGGCTGTTCTAATCATTATACCACTGCCAGCTCTTTGACCAATTAGAGCTGCTCAATGGGTCTTTCTCCATAGCCCATTTAAAGTCCACTGAATAATAATCTTTATTAGTGTTACAAGTAGGCTGACATTAACACCGCAGTGAAATTACTGTGAAAAGCCCCTAGTTCCCCACACTCCGGCGCCTGTTCGGGTACACCAAGGGAGAATTCAGAATGTCCAATTCACCTAACAAGCACGTCTTTCGGGACTTGTGGGAGGAAACCGGAGCACCCGGAGGAAACCCACGCAGACACGGGGAGAACGTGCAGACAGTGACCCAATCCGGGAATCAAACCCGGGTCCCTGGCGCCGTGAAGCAACAGTGCTAACCACTGTGCTACCCTGCCGCCATTCCAATATAAGTGGAACCTACAGCCTAGAATTTTTAAACGAGAAGGCAGTAGTCCACACAGGTTTAAAGATTGAATCGGGGGGGGGGGGGGGGGGGGGGGGGGGGGGGGGGGGGGGGGGCACGGTGGCGCAGTGGTTAGCACTGCTGCCTCAAGGTGCCATGTACCCGGGTTCGAACACTGTCCGTGTGGAGTTTGCACATTCTCCCCGTGTTTGCGTGGGTCTCACCCCCACAACCCAAAGATGTGCAGGTTAGCTGGATTGGCCACGCTAAATTGCCCCTTAATTGGGAAAAAAAAAGGAATGGAGTACTCTAAATGTTTTCAAAGAAAGATGGGTTTGGAATTTTAATCCTTACCTTCTTCTCGAGCAGCCTCTGTTTCTCCACAGCTTCCTCGAGGCTCAGACCAACCCACTCTGTCTCCTCCTCGGGAATCACAAACGCCTGCAACACAAAGCAACCCCACATCGGTCTAACCTCGTAGAATCATACAAGGCAGAAGAGGCCATTCAGCCCACAGTGCCCGTGATGGCTCTTTGACAAACCTATCCAAAAAGACCCGCTCCCCCCTCCTTTCCGCGCTGCCCTGTGTTTTTTTTCCCCCATCTGGGAGGAGTCAATGTTGTTCTCCTGTCCCCCCCCCCCCCTCCCCTGCATTCATGTATGTTGAACCCTATTCTCTTTGCTTACAGCGATGTATCATTTTTGCAATTTTGAGGGCAGCACGGTGGCGCAGTGGGTTAGCCCTGCAGGCTCACGGCGCCGAGGTCCCAGGTTCAATCCCGGTTCTGGGTCACCGTCCATGTGGAGTTTGCACATTCTCCCCGTGTTTGCGTGGGTTTCGCCCCCTCAACCCAAAGATGTGCGGGATAGGTGGATTGGCCACGCTAGAATTGCCCCTTACTTAGAAAAAAGGAATTGGGTACTCTAAATTTATTTCAAAATGTTTTTTTTGCAATTTTGTTGCATTGTTTGCAAAAATGCTAAATCTGAATAGACAATTTAAAAAAAAGATTCCCATCTCTATTCCCAATCGCCTTAAATGTGTGTGTCACCCCGCCAGTGGAAACGGTTTCCCTTTACTTGCGCCATCAGAGATCAGAGCCCCTCACGATTTTGAACACCTCGCTGAAATCTCCCTTGAATCCTCAGAGCGCAAAGGGGAACGACCCCAGAGTCTCGTGGAGTTGGATTGCAAATAGGCCTTGATTCAAATCGAACGGTGGGAGAGGGGGCCGGAGGGGATGCAGAATGGCACCTCCTGCTCCGAGGTTCAAATGTCCCACAGATCTCTAAACCGTCCTCCCCCCGCCAAGCTTTAAGAACATAGAACTGGGCAGCATGGTGGCCTAGTGGTTAGCACAACCGCCTCACGGCGCTGAGGTCCCAGGTTCGATCCCGGCTCTGGGTCACTGTCCGTGTGGAGTTTGCACATTCTCCCCATGTCTGCGTGGGTTTCGCCCCCGCAACCCAAAGATGTGCAGGGTAGGTGGATTGGCCACGCTGAATTGCCCCTTAATTGGAAAAAATAATTGGGTAATCTAAATTTAAAAAAAAAAAGAACATAGAACATTGCAGCGCAGTACAGGCCCTTCGGCCCTCGATGTTGCGCCGTCCTGTGAAACCCCTCTAAGGTCCCTCTACACTATTCCCTTATTGTCCATATGCCTATCCAATGCCCATTTGAATGCGTTTAGTGTTGGCGAGTCCACTACTGTTGCAGGCAGGGCATTCCACGTCCTTACTACTCTCTGAGTAAAGAACCTACCTCTGACATCTGTCCTATATCTATCTCCCCTCAATTTAAAGCTATGTCCCCTCGTGCTGGACATCACCATCTGAGGAAAAAGGCTCTCACTGTCCACCCTATCTAATTTTTGAGAAGAAAAATCTCAGCGACCGACCCTGCAAGGAATCTTCAGCCATCCCCTCATTTCACAGCTGGCCGCAGCATGACCCCGAGTCTAGAACCGTACCTTATATTTCTCATAGATGATCTCCCGCTTGGCAGTGTCGTCGGGGTAAAGCTCGGTGTCCTTGCGAGCCAGCCTCAGCAGCATGGCGCGCTTCAGATCCATCCCCAGCTTCGAATTCAGGTCGACCTTGGGGGTCTAGAGAACAATTGGCGGCAGAGAAAACAAGTTAAAATAAGCTCCGACTCCTCTGTGGGAAGCGAAGTGCCGACAATAATCCCAGGACATTCCCATTCCCCGGCAGACACGCTCAGGGCTGTACTGAGGGAGCGTCGCACTGCGACATGACAGGTTAAACCGTCTGCCCACTCAGCTGGGTGTAAAATATTACATGGTCACTATCTGGAAAAGAAAGCCAAGATGTGGAGATGCTGGCGTTGGACTGGAGCACAGTAAGAAGTCTTACAGCACCAGGTTAAAGTCCAACAGGTTTGTTTCAAATCACTAGCTTTCGGAGCACAGCTCCTTCCTCAGGTGAATGATGAGGTAGGTTGCAGAAACATATATATATATAGACAGACAAAGTCAAAGATGCAAGACGATACTTTAAATGTGAGTCTTTGCAGGTAATTAAGTCTTTACAGATCCCGAGATGGGGGTAACCCCAGGTTAAAGAGATATGAATTGTCTCAAACCAGGACAGTCGGTAGGATTTCGCAAGCCCAGGCCAGGTGTTGGGGGGGGTGGGGGGGGGGGGGGGGTGTGAATGTAATGCGACATGAATTATGTTCTGCACACATGAGTACGGCCTCAACCGGGACCTTGGATTCATGTCGCATTACATTCACCCCCGCCGCATCTGGCCTGGGATTGCGAACTCCTACCAGATACAAGAACAACGATACTTTGAATGCGAGCATTTGCAAGTAATTAAGTCTTTACAGATCCAGATATAGGGGTAACCCCAGGTTAAAGAGGTGTGAATTGTCTCAAACCAATTCACACCTCTTTAATCTAGGGTTACCCCTATCTCTGGATCTGTAAAGACTTAATTACCTGCAAATGCTCGCATTCAAAGTATCGTCTTCCATCTTTGCCTTTGTCTATATATATGTTTCTGGAACATACCTCTTTGTTCACCTGAGGAAGGAACAGTGCTCCGAAAGCTAGTGTTTGAAACAAACCTGTTGGACTTTAACCTGGTGTTGTAAGATTTCTTACTGTGGAAACGAAAGAGCAAAGCAGGTGCCCTCTGTGCCCTGCGGCCAATATTTATTCCTCAACCACAACCATTGAAATGTCTGCTTGTCCAAGGTCAAGACAGAGATTTAATTCCCTCCTTAAATCTTGGCACCTCTCTTTTCTCCCTTGAGACACTCCTTAAACGTTACCCCTGCGACCACTCTTTTAGTCAGTGGTCCTGATATCTCTCGAACCCCACCTCCGATTGCCGCTATCTCTCCTGTGAACCCCCCCCCCCAACCCGTCACCTCGCCGTTGCTGGTTTCAGACCGCCAGGGACTGAAGGAGCGAACAGGCAGCCACCCGATCAAGCAAAGCATTCCCCAGCTCCGGCCGACCCCGGGGAACCCCCACCTTCAAGATGTAGAAATCAAAGCCGAAGCAGGCGTCCACCAGGTCGAGGGTGCGCATGGTCACCTGCACGGTGAAGGTTTTGTCCAGGATTTCGCTGTAAAGCTCTCGCACAAACAGCTGCGGCTTCCAGGTTTTCCTCAGGCGGGTGGAGAGCTGCGGAGGAAGAGGAGACGGACGCAGTTCAGGCCGTGAGACAGATCGAAGGTCCACCGGGCTGGGCCTCAAACAGAAACGCACCTCAAACGATTCACCCTCCCGTCTCAGGCGCACCACCACCCGCTTTCCGTCGCTTCAACAGCCACCACCTCGGCCCCCGAAACTCTGAAACCCCCCCCTCCCCCCCCAATCTTCTCCACCTTGTAGTGTTCCACCTGAGAATTATTGACACTAAATTTTGACGCTAAGTCACACAGGAGGAGTTAATCCAAGACAGACTTGAGGAAGAATTTCTACTCTCAAAGAGCGGTGAATCTTTGGAATTCTTTACCCCAGGAGGTTCTGCAGACCGCCCTTGAACATCTTCCAGCACAGTGGTTGGCACTGCTGCCTCACAACGCCAGTTTCGATTCCGGCCTCCGGTCACTGCCTGTGCGGAGTTTGCACTTTCTCCCCCGTGTCTGCGTGGGTTTCCTCCGGGTGCTCCGGTTTCCTCCCGCAGTCCAAAGATGTGCAGGGACTAAGGGGTAATTTAGCACGGCCAACCCACCTAACCTGCACATCTTGAGAACCCGGAGGAAACCCACGCAGACACGGGGAGAACGAGACCGGAATTGAACCCGGGTCACTGGCGCTGTGAGGCAACAGTGCTGACCACTGCGCCATGGGGAGGCACCAAGGATGAGAATTCTAAATTTAAGGTGGGCATTGCCCAAGTCCTGGACTTCTGTCTGACTCCAATGCAGAGCTGTGGAGGCGGTGGTTTTGCAGTATTGTCATTGGGCTAGTAGTTCAGAGCCCCAGCCCAATGCTCTGGGGGGGGATGCAGGTTCAAAACCCACCACAAGGGCAGCTGGTGGAATTGAAATTCAATTGATAAAATCTGGGATTGAAAGCTGGTCTCAGTAACGGCGACCGTGACAACGATCATCAATTCTCGCAAAAACCCATCTGGAACATTTACCTCCCCCCCCCCCCCCCGCCTTTAGAGAAGGAAATCTGCTGTCCTTACCCGGTCAGGCCGACATGTGACTCCAGACCCACTCTTAACTGTTCCCTATGAAACGGCCGAGCGAGACGCTCAGTTTAATTAGGGGTGGGCAACAAATGTTGGCTGAAGTGAAGCCAAATCTTTTTTCTTTTTAAATTTAGCTTTTATTCTTCCATTTGATAAGGGCGTCTCTGGCAAGGCCAATCCAGTATTTAAAATCAACGATTACTGAAACTAGCTTTGTAATTCCAGATTTTATTAATCGAATTTAAACTCTAGCCCACTGCGGGGGGTGGGATTTGTAACCCCCGTGTCACCAGAGCATTCGGATGGGGCCTCAGTCCAGAGACAGCATCACTGTGTCACCTTCTCCCCATTCTATAGCTTCCGAATAGAAGGCGGGGAAGTAAATGCAAAAAAAATGAGTTGACCCTACAGATCACACTTCAACTCCGTACCTTGTCATTATTGGCATATCTGAATCCTTGTACGTAACCCTCTCCTCCCCATAACCCTCTCTGCGACTCTGGTGGGTAGTAGATAGGAATGGGAATGTCTTGCACACGTTCTGGCTGCCCGGTGTGCGGGTTCCTTTTGTATTTCACCCCGTGGGGTTTAAAGTGAACAGGCGTGGGTTCCTGGGCATCTTCGTGGGCGCGGAGATAATGAGCCGGCAACCGAGAGTAGATTCCCTCCTTCAGTCGCAGTGCCTGCCAGATCCGGGGCGGGTACTTGTGGAGAGGCATCATTCAGCGTGAGCTGCGGAGGAGTCGGAATGAGGTCAGTTCGGAGGAACATCGCAGTACACAGTGAGATTCAAACCCCTGCCTACCCCGGCGCTAATGCCGCCGCCATAGAGCCAGAAGATACTGGGTTCAAGCCCTGCTCCGGGAGCTTGACTCCCAGGCTTTCACTCCCAGTGCAGTCCTGACGGAGTGCTGCACCGTCAAGAGATGCCCCAGGTAGTTTATTCCCAGATGGGGTGTTAAAACAGAGAAGCTATCTGCCCTCTTGCGTGGGTGTAAAAGATCCCACGGTCACTATTTTGAAGAGGAGCAACGACGTCCTCCCCGGTATGCCAGCCAACATCTATCTCAAAGCCAATAACTGAATCAAATTATCTAACCACCGCTTTGATGGCTGATTGTGGGATCTTGCTGTGCGAAATCTGCCTGCCCTGTTTCCTACATTACAGCAGCGATTACACTTTGTAAAAGTGCTTTTAGCGGCTCTTAAGCGGCGCCATGGGACATCACGGAAGTAGTGAAAGGCTCTGTATAAATGAAAGCTCTTTCTTTCTACATCTGAGAAAGTACATCTTTTATCTGAGAAAGTAAATATTGCTGCCAGCTAGGTGAGAAAGGGCAGGGGGCAAACTCCCCACGGACAGTGACCCAGAGGCGGGATCGAACCTGGGACCTCGGCGCCGTGAGGCAGCAGTGCTAACCCACTGACTGCATCACCGTGCTGCCCCGGATAACTCTTTCAAAGAGCCAGCAACGGGCAAGAATGGCCTCTTTCCGCGTGGGGTTCCATGGAACACCCCACCCACCCACCCTCCAATTCTCTTCCCTCTTCAGCCTTGATCTAACAGAATGGCAGATCCCAGGGTCGAGGGGCTGAATGGCCGCCTCCTGTTCCTGCAGGCAACAAACTTGGGATGTTCAGGCTCCCATTTTTTTTTAACCCCACCACGATGCTGCCTCCTATAATCCCCTCTAACTTTTGGGTTCGGTCCCACCGGCACTTCAAAATGGGGAGGCATCAGTGGGCTATTTAACTGCAGTAGGCATCACAAACCATTGTTTTTTTTTCCCCCTCCCCACTCAAAAAAATAACTTTGAATGACAGGGCCAGCATGAGGGTCACTCCTCCACCCCAGGGCTGGGTTATTGGCTATTGGCCCCACTCCCACCCCCAAGGGTACTGAGGACCACAACCCCCACCCCTCCCCTCTGGGGGCAGCCAGTTCAGGCGAGGCCGGGGATACCGCGGGCTGCTAGGCCCAGAAGCCTCCCCCTGCGGCAGAAGAGCCTCCCTCGGGCCCTGTTCCCCATGCCTCCTCCCCATTCCTCCCTCACTCACTCGAGCCTCAGGCTTCACAGGGACCGCCAGGCCGCGCCGGCCAGCCACCGGAAGTCCCGCCTCCGCCGTCTCCGATTGGCCGGTTCTCCCAGGATTGGGGGGGGGGGGAGCCACGATCGGATTGGGCGGCCCCACCCGTCCATCACAGCCGGGGACCCGCCCCCCATCCTTGACCTCCAGGGACCGTCTCAGAATGGCCGACGCAACGGGAACGTCTCCAAATTGCACCCGCTGCCAGAAAACGCAAAAGACCCATTTCGCAGCCTGTGGATTAATGCTCAAAATTCAGTGCAGCCTACAATTGACACTCAATGAGGTGGTTATCGATAATTTGTTTGTTAGTACAGAGTTGGAATATTCCGAAAGAAAGTGATGCGGGCCAGAATTTTCCAGTTGTTCGTTGGCGCTAGATTTAAGGGGCTGGTTTAGCACACTGGGCTAAATCGTTGGTTTTGAAATCAGACCAAGGCAGGCCAGCAGCACGGTTCGATTCCCGTACCAGCCTCCCCGAACAGGCTCCGGAATGTGGCGACTAGGGGCTTTTCACAGTAACTTCATTTGAAGCCTACTCGTGACAATAAGCGATTTTCATTTTTTTCATTTCATTTCTCTGTTCCCGCCGGCAGCACATCCTCCTTCACCTGCGTGTTTCCCGCCCGCGTGGGGTGGCATCAATGAGAAATCCCATTGACAAGCGGACGCCGGAGCGCCCCGCCCACGCTGTTGAAGCCTTTTGCCTTCAGGACAGATACAAGAATACCAAATTTCAAATTTGTTTTATAAAATATAGAGTACCCAATTATTCTTTTTTCCAATTAAGGGGCAATTTAGCGTGGCCAATCCACCTGCCCTGCCCATCTTTGGGTTGTGGGGGGTGAAACCCACGCAGACGTGGGGAGAATGTGCATACTCCACACGGACAGTGACCCAGAGCCGGGATCGAACCCGGGTCCTCAGCGGCGTAGTCCGTTAACCACTGCGCCACCTGCCCCCCCCAAAATTTCGCCAACTTGAATGAAAATGAAAATCACTTATTGTCACGAGTAGGCTTGAATGAAGTTACTGTGAAAAGTTCCTAGTCGCCACATTCCAGCGCCTGTCCGGGGAGGCTGGTACGGGAATCGAACCGTGCTGCTGGGCTGCTTTAAAAGCCAGCGATTTAGCCAAGTGAGCTAAACCAGCCCTGAATTTCTGTCAGGTACTCAGAAGTGCCCATTGCTGCAGGTACGAGTGATCTTACCAGCACTCGATTTCCGCCTTGAGATTTTTCCAGCATTTTCTGGGTTTTTTTAAAATTTATGCTGTACGATTGGTTGGCAAGCTGACTCTGGTTGGTCGGGGCAATGCCACGCGGAAATGCGGCATGGAACGCATTGTCCCCAGGTTTTTCGTTTAGTTCAAATAAAAAGGCGCCATGCCTGGACGTGTTCTTCCTAGTTGCAGAAGGCTTGTCCTTATGCACGCAGCTCACGTGCCCAAACTATAGCCGTTAGTGTGATTCTCAGCGCGCTCAAAGTTGTTCAGTCAGTGCTGTCCAATTGTGGAATCGAATCTAACAGTGAAACATAATGTTCTGCATTTTTCACCCACATTCAGATTGGTTTAGTACGTTTACTACACTACCCCGTGCTGAGAGCCAGGGCGGGATGGGGGGGGGGGGGGGTGAGGGGGGAATTGTTTCGTACGAACCCCCAGTCGCTTGGACATCAAGGAACCATCAATGAGCAGTTATTGTACCGTGCAATTGGCACTTCACAAAGTGTTTCCTGTCACTTGGAGAGGTAGGGGAGATCAATAACATGCTTTGGGGGAATGGTTGACAGGATCTGATGATCTAATGATCGATGAGGGGGTCTAGAGTAGGTCGGGTGGGAAGGGCAGAAGGGCTGAGAGTGAGAAGCCCACCGGTTTAAACCGGTTGGTGAAGAAACTAACGGCGACCTTGCGGGGGGAGGGGGCATGTTGTTAACGCAGCGAGTGGTTAGGTTTGGAATGCGCTGCCTGAGAGAGCGTGGGGTGGCTGCTTCAGTTCAGACTCTCCAACAGGGGATTATCCGAAGAGAATATCAACCATGTAATATCCCGCACGAGAGTGGGCACGATTGTCTTTCCCGTGGCTCCTTGCGGAGAGCCTGCTCCCCCTCTGCATAAAAGGTCGGCCATTCAGCCCCTCGACCAGAATAGGGACCCGGCAACGGATCTACCGGGTAGCGTAGATATCGATTGTGTTTCTTATTTTACATGGCGTGGTCGCCCCTTGTCCTTATTAAAGTTATGAGGAGGGCAGCACGGTGGCACAGTGGGTTAGCACTGCTGCCTCACAGTGCCAGGGTCCCAGGTTCGATCCCGGCCCCGGGTCACTGTCCGTGTGGAGTTTGCACATTCTCCCCGTGTCTGCGTGGGTTTCGCCCCCACAACCCAAAGATGTGCAGGGTAGGTGGATTGGCCAGGCTAAATTGCCCCTTAATTGGAAGAATTGAATTGGTACGCTAAATTTATATTTTTTTAAAAATTAAAGTTATGAGGTAAAGGCAAGGGGGGGGGGGGGGGGTGGAGCTGGGGGGGTGGAGCTAGCCAATTTGCACCGGCGGAGAGCCAGTAGGGACTTGATGGGCCAAACGGCCTCCTTCCGTGAGGCAAGCGTTCGATAGTTCGAGGCCACCCTGCTCCTCTGGAGCCCAACATCACTGTGGGGCCCTGAGCTGGCAGCTGTACAGGGCTGGGAGGAGCATCTGGTCAGAGCACTGGACCAACATAATCTCTGATATAGAAAACAAACACACACCCCCACACCCACACACACACACCCACACACACTCACACACACACCCCCACACCCACACACACACACCCACACACACTCACACACACACCCCCACACACACACACCCCCACACACACACACACACACACTCACACACACACTCACTCACGCACACACACTCACGCACACACACTCACGCACGCACACACACTCATGCACAGACACTCACACACTCACTCACACACCCCCACACTCACGCACACACACTCACGCACACACACTCACACACACACACCCCCACACACACACTCACACACACAAGACAGGGAGGTCAGCCACTGGGGTTACATCTGACAATTTTATTGCAAAGAAAGACTGTATAGTCGGAGCATTTTAAATACAGAGGCGATGACGGCCAGTCTGAGTTTGTCTGCGTCTCTGTGGACAGTCTAGCCCAGCGCGCAGGCCCAGCTGAAGAGAGGCAGGGTTTGCATTCACGTAGCGCCTCTCCCAGCCTCGGGACGACGCCAAGCGCTTCGCCGCCACTGAAGCTCCCTGTCGTGGCCTCGAAACCACGGCAGCCGATCAGCACACGGCAAGGTCCCACCAGGCCACGGTGTGATGGCGAGCACATGAATAATCAGGTTTCATTTCGCGACGTCAATTGAAGGGGTTGAGTTTCGGCCGGGACGTTCGACAATTACCCCCCCCCCCCCCCCCCCCCCCCACCCCCACCCCCGCCACCCCCAAAATGGGCCACGGGATCTTTTACAACCAATCTGAGCAGGCGGGTGGGGAGGTGCCCGTGCAAAAAGACAGCAGGGTCAGCCTGGCTTCCTCTTCCACAGGCCCTGAACGCGGGACTTGAACCGGGAACCTCGATGATTCAGAAGCCAGAGTGTGACCTACCCAACCAGCACCGAGCACAGCCATCCCTGGGGTATCACTGCTGTCACAGGGACTTTGCAGAAGGTTCCGCCGATTTGATTGAGGGACGGCAGCCTCAAGGATCTATCAAGGGGGAGGTCATCTATCATGGTATCATGGTGACATAGTGTTTAGCACTGCTACCTCAAGCTCCAGGGACCCGGGTTCGATTCCGGGCTTGTGTCACTGTCTGTGTGGAGTCTGCACGTTCTCCCCGTGTCTGTGTGGGTTTCCTCCGGGTGCTCCGGTTTCCACTCACAGTCCAAAGATGTGCAGGTCAGGTGGATTGGCCGTGATCTATTGCCCTTTATTTGGTGGGGTTCCAGGGATAAGGTAGGGGAGTGGGCCTAGCTTGGCCCACACACACACACACCCACACACACACACCCACACACACCCACAGACACACACACACACTCACAGACACACACACCCAGACACAGACACACACACCCACACACATACACACACACAGACACACACACTCACACACACAGACACACACACTCACACACACTGACACAAACACTCACACACACACACTCACACACACACACACACACACACACACTCACCCACACACACATGCAGACACACACACACACCCACAGTGCTCGGACCACTGTTGTTTGTGATATACATAAATGATCTGGATGAAGGTATAAGTGGCCTGATGAGCAAGTTTGCAGATGATACTAAGATTGGTGGAGTTGCAGATAGCGAGGGGGACTGTCAGAGAATACAGCAAAATATAGATAGATTGGGGAGTTGGGCAGAGAAATGGCAGATGGAGTTCAATCCAGGCAAATGCGAGGTGATGCATTTTGGAAGATCTAACTCAAGAGGAGACTATATGGTCAATGGAAGAGTCCTGGGGAAAATTGATGTACAGAGAAATTTGGGAGTTCAGGTCCATTGTACCCTGAAGGTGGAAACGCAGGTCGATAGAGTGGTCAAGAAGACATACAGCATGTTTGCCTTCATCGGACGGGGTATTGAGTACAAGAGTCGGCAGGTCATGTTACAGTTGTATAGGACTTTGGTTAGGCCACATTTGGAATACTGCGTGCAGTTCTGGTCGCCACATTACCAGAAGGATGTGGATGCTTTAGAGAGGGTGCAGAGGAGGTTCACCAGGATGTTGCCTGGTATGGAGGGTGCTAGCTATGAATAAAGTTTGAGTAGATTAGGATTGTTTTCATTGGAAAGACGGAGGTTGAGGGGAGACCTGATTGAGGTCTACAAAATTATGAGAGTAATGGACAGGGTAGATAGCAACAAGCTTTTTCCAAGAGTGGGGGTGTCAATTACAAGGGGTCACGATTTCAAGGTGAGAGGGGGAAAGTTTAAGGGAGATGTGCGTGGAAAGTTTTTTACGCAGAGGGTGGTGGGTGCCTGGAACGCTTTACCAGTGGAGGTGGTAGAGGCGGGCACGATAGCATCATTTAAGATGCATCTGGACAGGTATATGAACGGACGGGAACAGAGGGAAGTAGATCCTTGGAAAATAGGAGACAGGTTTAGATAAAGGATCTGGATCGGCGCAGGCTGGGAGGGCAGAAGGGCCTGTTCCTGTGCTGTAATTTTCTTTGTTCTTTTGTACACACACACAGACACCCACACACACACACCCACACACACCCACACACACACCCACACCCACCCACACACACACCCACACACACACCCACACAACACCGAGGCACACTTCTGCGCACATGGACACACAAACCCGAACAAAGACACACACACAACCACCTAACAAACACATACACACCCCTGACAAACACACACAGACATACACAAACCCCTAACAAATACACACACCCACCCCTAACAAACTTTGGGGGCAGCACGGTAGCATGGTGGTTAGCATAAATGCTTCACAGCTCCAGGGTCCAAGGTTCGATTCCCGGCTGGGTCACTGTCTGTGCGGAGTCTGCACGTCCTCCCCGTGTGTGCGTGGGTTTCCTCCGGGTGCTCCGGTTTCCTCCCACAGTCCAAAGATGTGCAGGTTAGGTGGATTGGCCATGGTAAATTGCCCGTAGTGTCCTAATAGTAAGGTAAGGGGGGGGGGTTGTTGGGTTATGGGTATAGGGTGGATACGTGGGTTTGAGTAGGGTGATCATTGCTCGGCACAACATCGAGGGCCGAAGGGCCTGTTCTGTGCTGTACTGTTCTATGTTCTATAAACATACAGATGCACACACCCCTCACAAACCCGAACAAACACAAACAAACACACACAACCTTCAACAAACAAGCCCTTACCAAACATACCCAAACAGCTAACAAACACACACAAACTGTTTAAAAAAATATGCAAATCTCTAACAAACCCACACAAACCCCTATCAAACACACACATAGGGCAGTACGGTGGCGCAGTGGTTAGCACTGCTGCCTCACGGCGCCGAGGTCCCAGGTTAGATCCCGGCTCTGGGTCACTGTCCGTGTGGAGTTTGCACATTCTCCCCGTGTTTGTGTGGGTTTCGCCCCCACAACCCAAAGATGTGCAGCGTAGGGGGATTGGCCATGCTAAATTGCCCCTTAATTGGAAAAAATGAATTGGGTACTCTAAATTTAGATTAAAAAAACAAACACACACATACACAAACCCCGAACAAACACACAAACCCCGAACAAACACACACACAAAATAATAATTGGGTACTCTAAATTAATTTTTTGAAATGAAATGAAATGAAAATCGCTTATTGTCACGAGTAGGCTTCAATGAAGTTACTGTGAAAAGCCCCTAGTCGCCACATTCCGGCGCCTAACCCTAATTTTTTAAAACACACACTGTGGTAGTAACCACTGCTGTATATGTTAGGGTGTGTATGGTAGGACCTGTACTACCGGTACGCGGGTAGTCCCTGCCTGCTGGCTCCGCCCAGTAGGCGGAGTATAAATATGTGTGCTCCCCGTACAGCAGCCATTTTGCCAGCTGCTGGAGGAGGCCACACATCTTAGTGTAATAAAGCCTCAGTTGTATTCAATTCTTGTCTTTATGCAATTGATCGTGCATAACACAAACCCTAACAAACAGCCCCCCTAACAAACACACTAACTTAACACATACACACACACACACACATACAAGAACATGCTGTCACAAACATACGTACAAATGAACACACAAACACAGACACGCACACTCGTACGTTACACAGTTAGACACAGACACACCAGGGGTTTGCCGCATCCTACGCTCCCTTTGGCCAATCGCAGCAGAGCTTCTTAGCGCACTGTGGGCCGCAGGCTAGTTGGCAGACCTTCACGCTCCCCCCCGCAGGGCTGATGTACTCGGGCTGTATGGTGGCAGAGTGAATCCCCTCACTGTCGAACACCCGCCTCAGATCCCCGGACACGCGGGCAAAGCCGGCGAGGCTGCGGCACTGCACGTGGGCGCTGGCGAGAACCCGGCGGGACGAGAGGCGCCAGACGTGGAGCTCGTGGACGGCGACGACCCCGCTCACGGCCGCCAGCCGCTCGGTCAGCCCGCGCAGGTCCACCTGCTCCGGCACGCATTCCAGGAGGAGGAGGACAGACACCTTCAGCCGGGGGGCCACGCTGGTCACCAGCGCCAGCGCCGTCAGCAGCGAGAGCCCGGGGTCCAGGTAGGGTAAGCAGTCCGCGTGCCAGCTGCCGGCCGGCGCTGCCGGCAAGCTGTGAAGGAACCCGACCACGAGAGCCAGCACCGAGTTCAAAACCGACTGGGCGATGCCAACGAGGCAGCTGAGGATCCGCCACCAGCCGGTCACCGGGACCCTCTTGCCCTGGGCGTCGCGGTCCGCTGTGTCTCTGGCCGCTGCCGGATCGTCCTCCCATCGGGTGGAGTCAGTGCCTGGAAGGGGACAGAGAGAGAGATTTGGTGAAGTGACACAGTTTGTGTGGAATTTGCAGGCAGCTCTGCCATCTAGTGTTCACGGGCAGTAGCGCAATTGAAAACAAAACCTGGCTGTCGGGCAGCACGGTGGCGCAGTGGGTTAGCACTGCTGCCTTGCGGCACCGAGGACCGAGGTCCCAGGTTCGACCCCGGCTCAGGGTCACTGTCCGTGTGGAGTTTGCACATTCTCCCCGTGTTTGCGTGGGTTTCACCTTCACAACCCAAAAGATGTGCAGGGTAAGGGGGATTGGCCAGGCTGAATTACCCCTTAATTGGAAAAAAATGAATTGGGTGGGCACTCTAAATTTATTTTTAAAAAAAGAAAAAAAAAGAAACTTGGCTGTCAATCCATGTCGCAGAAAATGAGCAAGCACAATAGGAGGCCATTCAGCCCATCCGCCCTGTGCCGCCTCTTTGCCAGAGCTACCCAAATAGCCCCATTGTCCCAACTCTTTCCCCGCAGCCCGGCAAACATCCTCCTACAAGTATTAACCATCCTATCGGGCTGCATCACAGCCTGGGTATGGCAACTGCTCAGCCCAGGACCATAAGACAAACTACAGAGAGTCGTGAACACCGCCCAGTCCATCACACGAACCTGCCTCCCATCCATTGACTGCATCTACACCTCCCGCTGCCTGGGGAAAGCGGGCAGCATAATCAAAGACCCCCCCCCCCCCCCACCCCCCCACCCGGCTTACTCACTCTTCCAACTTCTTCCATCGGGCAGGAGATACAGAAGTCTGAGAACACGCACGGACAGACTCAAATACAGCTTCTTCCCCACTACCCTCTAATGGACTGAACTGATCTCTTCACACATCTTCTCTACTGAGAAGTACTACACTCCGTATGCTTCGCCCGATGCCTGTGTCTATGTTTGTATTTTATTTTATTTATTGTATTTTATTGTGTATTTTATGTTTGCCCTATTATGTATTTTCTTTTCATGCACGGAATCATCTGTTTGAGCTGCACGCAGAACAATGGGCGCCATTCTCCGCTGCCCACGACGGGTCGGAGAATAGCGGGAGGGCCTTCCCGACAATTTTCACGGCCTCCCGCTATCCCCCCCCCCCCCCCCCCCCCCCCTCCGGCCGCCCCCCGACACGAATCGCTGCTCGCCGTTTTTTACGGCAAACAGCGATTCTCCGCAGGCCGATGGGCCGACTACCGCGGAGTTTACGGCCGTTTTCACGGCTGCGATCACACCTGCTTTCAGCATTCGTGAAAACGGCCGCAAAGTGCCCGTCCCGGACAACCATGGCACCGATTGGCACGGCCACACCACGGCCGTGCCAAGGGTGGCATGGGCCTGCGATCGGTGGGCACCGATCGCGGGCAGCGGATCCGATACCCGCGCACTATTTGTTCTTCCGCCGCCCCGCAGGATCAGTCCGCGGGGCGGCTGAGGGGCATGACGGCCCGCGCATGCGCGGGTTTGACGCGTCTGCGTGATGACGTCATCCGTGCATGAGCGGGTTGGAGCCGTCCAACCCGCGCATGTGCGGCTGACGTCATCGTGCGCGTCAGCTGTCGTGACGCTTGGCGCGCGGACTTAGCGACGGTCGCTAAGGCCGCGATGCCGTGCTTCACGGGGCCGTGCTGCTAGCCCCGCCCTGGGGGGAGAATCGGGTCCCGGGAGGGGGCACGGAGGCTGCCGTGAAACACGGCCAGTTTCACGGCAGCCTTTACGACTCGCCGCATTTGCTCCGCAAATGACAATAAACAAATCCAATCCAATTTGTCCAATCCTCTTTTGAACGAAATTATTGAATTTACTTCGATTGCCCTAACAGGCAGTACCTTCCAGGTCTCAACTCACTGCACATTTGTGTTTTTTAATTTAAAATACCCAATTTTTTTTTTCCAATTAAAGGGGCAATTTAACGTGGCCAATCCACCTGACCTGCACATCTTTGGGTTGCGCAGACACGGGGAGAATGTGCAAACTCCACACGGACCGTGGCCCGGGGCCGGGATCGAACCCGGGTCCGCGGCGCCGTGAAGCAGCAGTGCCAACCACTGTGACGCCGTGTTCTCCTCATCTCCCTCTCTTCTCTGCTGTAGGAAGGATGATCTCAGCTCCTCCAGTCTCTCCGCATTAGCTGAAACCCCCCCCCCCCCCCGCCCCCCCGCCCCGCCAATCACTGCCGCCATTCAAGTTTTTTAATTTGTGGGCTACAGGCCCAACGTCCATTGCCCATCCCTAATTGCCATTTGAGAAGGTGGTGGGTGAGCCGCCTTCCTGAACCGCTGCAGTCCGTGTGGTGTAGGTACATCCACAGTGCTGTTAGGGAGGGAGTTTCGGATTTTGACCCAGCGACAGTGAAGGAACGGCCGATATATTTCCAAGTCAGGGGGGTGAGTGACTCGGAGGGGAATCTCCAGGTGGTGGGGTTCCCAGGTATCTGCTACCTTTGTCCTTCTAGATGGTCACGGGTTTGGAAGGTACGGTCAAAGGAGCCTTGGTGAGTTGCTGCAGTGCATCTTGTAGATGGTACACACGGCTTTCACCTGTGTTGTGTTATGTACTCTGGGATAACACAGGCTGCAACTCGATGCAGCTTTGACCAAAAGATACTCCAGGCTTTGAAGTAAGTTCAATGTGATTTATTGAACCATTAGCACAGTTCTCTATGAGTTTGATTCTCCTGCTAATCTTGCTATAGTAACTCAGTCTAACTAACCAGTCTGCTCTAAGCCACGTGGTGGGTGTGATGCTTCTGATCTGCCCCTGTCCTACTCTCTAAGTGTTGCCTGTGGAAAGAGACAGAGCATGTGTGCCCTGTCCTTATATATGGGTTGTACTGCCCCCTTGTATTAGTGTCACTTCTGGGTGTTCTGACTGCCCATTGGGCATGTCCTATTCTATGTGTTCATTAGCTGTATGTCTGCATGTCATGATGTCTCTGGTGCTCCCTCTAGTGGTTACTTAGTCGTAGTGTATTCACATTAACCCCTTGTGTATTTACAGTGATGCATATCACCACAACCTGCACCCTGTGCAATCAGTCCAAAGATGTGCAGCTGGATTGGCCGTGCTAAGTTGCCCCTTAGTGTCCAAAGATGCTCAGGTTAGGTGGGGTTACGGGGATAGGGTGGGGGCCTGGGTCCGGCATTGTGGGGATTCTGTTGGATTCTATGATTTTGCAGGCGGGTCTGCCATCTAGTGTTGTCAGGGAGTAGTGCACCTTAAAATAAAATCCAGAAATTTAGGAAAATTCTCCGCAGTAAAATCGCAGCCGGCGCAGGGGCAGCAAATCTATGTTCCTGCGAGAAATCGGGAACCGGCAATCGGTTCATCAGATTCTGCGGGCCCCGAAAAACGGCCTACTCGGGGAGTACGCTGCGTTGGCTGAGGCCATTGGAAGAGGCCCCCGCTCGGCCATCCTCCGTCTCCGACCGGCCGAAGCGGCGACAGCGTGGAACTAACGTGCTCCAGCCGGTTGGGATACTCACGCGGCGGCTGCGGATTCAGTCTGTGGCCGCCCTGGTCGGGGGCAGGCCGGTCGGGGGGGCGGGGGGGGGGGGGGGGGGGGGCGGCCTGGGAAAGGTCGTGCGGGGGTTGAGGGTCAAGCACACAGCTGAACACTGTCCGTGCGGAGTTTGCACATTCTCCCCGTGTCCGCGTGGGTCTCGCCCCCACAACCCAAAGATGTGCAGGGTAGGTGGATTGGCCACGCTAAATTGCCCCTTCATGGGAAAAAATAATTGGATATTCTAAATTTTAAAAAGAAGCACACAGCTGATTGGGGGGGGGGGGGTCGCTTTTTTTGGGTTTTGGGTCTCGCAGCCTCTGGCCCGGAAGTGGGGGGGGGGGGGGGGGGGGGGGGGGGGGGGGGGGGCCGTAACTGCAGCAAAAGCTGCGAAATGCACTCCGGGTCCCTGCTCGGCCCCTGCAGGGCTGAGAATTAGTGACCCTTTCTCGCCAGTTTGTCTGGCGTGAAACTCCACCGATCTGACAGCGGCTTGGGGGGACATGATCCCAATCATGGAGAATCCAGCCCTTCGTTCTGTAAAATGTTCCCGATCAAGCACTTGACAAATCCCGCTTTGAAAGATGTTTTTGGACTTCTGAGTTCGGCATTCGAATAGCGACAGACACGTCTGCCAGTCACCCTCTGCTGGCTCTCCACGCTCGGAGCATCAATCGACCCCTCATTCTTCCCCCTATCAGCTCGCCCCTCTCATTCCATTCAAAGCAAACCTTTGCATCTTTTATTATCGGAGAAGGGCCGGCGGGGATTTGCTGCTCGAGCGGAGCTGGAAAATCCGCGGCCCCATCTGGGTCCTGCGTGCGGCCCCCAGGACACGTTTTGTTGGCCGTTGCCCACGCGCGGGGTCGCCTCATTGCGCTGATTCCCGTCCGTGTAGTTTTTTTGCCCACCGGCATGGCTGAAGTGATTCGGCCGTAAAACGAGGGCGAGTGAAGTGAGGGGCGAGTGAAGTGAGGGAGTGAAGTGAGGGGCGAGTGAGGTGAGGGGCGAGTGAGGCGAGGGGCGAGTGAAGCGAGGGGTGAGTGAAGTGAGGGGCGAGTGGTGAGGGAGTGAAGTGAGGGGCGAGTGAAGTGAGGGGCGAGTGAGGCGAGGGGCGAGTGAGGCGAGGGGCGAGTGGTGAGGGAGTGAAGTGAGGGGCGAGTGAGGTGAGGGGCGAGTGAAGTGAGGGGCGAGTGAGGAGAGGGGCGAGTGAGGCGAGGGGCGAGTGAAGTGAGGGGCGAGTGAAGCGAGGGGCGAGTGAAGTGAGGGGCAAGTGGTGAGGGAGTGAAGTGAGGGGCGAGTGAGGTGAGGGGCGAGTGAGGCGAGGGGCGAGTGAAGTGAGGGGCGAGTGAAGCGAGGGGCGAGTGAAGCGAGGGGCAAGTGGTGAGGGAGTGAAGTGAGGGCGAGTGAAGTGAGGGGCGAGTGAAGTGAGGGGCGAGTGGTGAGGGAGTGAAGTGAGGGGCGAGTGAAGTGAGGGGTGAGTCAATTGAGGGGCGAGTGAAGTGAGTTAAGTGAAGTGAGTGAGGTGAGGGGCGAGTGAAGTGAGGGTCGAGTGAAGTGAGCGGCGAGTGAAGTGAGCGGCGAGCTGATTGCTCACAACATTGAGGGTGAGAGTCGAGCGCTCTCTCTCTGCCCAAACTGTAAATATTTCTTTTGTTTTTACCATTTGAAGTTGATGACAGTTCTTTTAATAAATAAATGATTGAGCATCTTCTGTAACTCGCTATGAAATATTCTGTGTGTATTCAAGGCATTTAATCTCAGTCACAGGGTCAAGGTTAGTGAACAAACCTGATTACAATCTTGTGGCCCACTCACAGGACGAGGTTGCATATCACTGATTCATAGAATCATAAAATCATTTTCTTAATTCTTTCGTGGGATGTGGGCATCGCTGTGTTGGGCCAGTATTTGTTTGCCATCCCTAACTGCTCCTGGAACTAAATTCCACCAGCTGCTGAGGTGGGATTCGAACTCATGTCCACAGAGTAGTTGCCTGGGGCCTCTAGATCGTACTTGAGTGCTCCAGGATATGGACAGAGAATCTACACTAACGTTCCCAATGTAGTACTGAGGGAGTGCCGCACTGTCAGAGGGTCAGTACTGAGGGAGCGCTGCACTGTCAGAGGGTCAGTGCTGAGGGAGTGCTGCACTGTCAGAGGGTCAGTGCTGAGGGAGTGCTGCACTGTCAGAGGGTCAGTACTGAGGGAGTGCCGCACTGTCAGAGGGTCAGTACTGAGGGAGCCCCGCACTGTCAGAGGGTCAGTACTGAGGGAGTGCCGCACTGTCAGAGGGTCAGTACTGAGGGAGTGCCGCACTGTCAGAGGGTCAGTACTGAGGGAGTGCTGCACTGTCAGAGGCTCAGTACTGAGGGAGTGCCGCACTGTCAGAGGGTCAGTACTGAGGGAGTGCCGCACTGTCAGAGGGTCAGTACTGAGGGAGTGCTGCACTGTCAGAGGGTCAGTACTGAGGGAGCGCCGCACTGTCAGAGGGTCAGTACTGAGGGAGTGCCGCACTGTCAGAGGGTCAGTACTGAGGGAGTGCTGCACTGTCAGAGGGTCAGCACTGAGGGAGTGCTGCACTGTCAGAGGGTCAGTACTGAGGGAGTGCCGCACTGTCGGAGGGTCAGTACTGAGGGAGTGCCGCACTGTCAGAGGGTCAGTACTGAGGGAGTGCTGCACTGTCAGAGGGTCAGTACTGAGGGAGTGCTGCACTGTCAGAGGGTCAGTACTGAGGGAGCGCCGCACTGTCAGAGGGTCAGTACTGAGGGAGTGCCGCACTGTCAGAGGGTCAGCACTGAGGGAGTGCTGCACTGTCAGAGGGTCAGTACTGAGGGAGTGCCGCACTGTCGGAGGGTCAGTACTGAGGGAGTGCTGCACTGTCAGAGGGTCAGTGCTGAGGCAGTGCCGCACTGTCAGAGGGTCAGTACTGAGGGAGTGCTGCACTGTCAGAGGGTCAGTACTGAGTGAGTGCTGCACTGTCAGAGGGTCAGTACTGAGTGAGTGCCGCACTGTCAGAGGGTCAGTACTGAGGGAGTGCTGCGCTGTCAGAGGTTCAGTACTGACGGAGTACTGCACTGTCAGTCAGTACTGAGGGAGTGCTGCACTGTCAGAGGGTCAGTACTGAGGGAGTGCCGCACTGTCAGAGGGTCAGTACTGAGGGAGTGCCGCACTGTCGGAGGGTCAGTACTGAGGGAGTGCTGCACTGTCAGAGGGTCAGTGCTGAGGCAGTGCCGCACTGTCAGAGGGTCAGTACTGAGGGAGTGCTGCACTGTCAGAGGGTCAGTACTGAGTGAGTGCTGCACTGTCAGAGGGTCAGTACTGAGTGAGTGCCGCACTGTCAGAGGGTCAGTACTGAGGGAGTGCTGCACTGTCAGAGGGTCAGTACTGAGTGAGTGCTGCACTGTCAGAGGGTCAGTACTGAGTGCCGCACTGTCAGAGGGTCAGTACTGAGGGAGTGCTGCGCTGTCAGAGGTTCAGTACTGACGGAGTACTGCACTGTCAGTCAGTACTGAGGGAGTGCTGCACTGTCAGAGGGTCAGTACTGAGGGAGTGCTGCGCTGTCAGTCAGTACTGAGGGAGTGCTGCACTGTGAAATGAAATGAAATGAAAATCGCTTATTGTCACGAGTAGGCTTCAATGAAGTTACTGTGAAAAGCCCCTAGTCGCCACATTCCGGCGCCTGTCCGGGGAGGCTGGTACGGGAATCGAACCGTGCTGCTGGCCTGCTTGGTCTGCTTTAAAAGCCAGCGATTTAGCCTGGTGAGCTAAACCAGCCCCTGTCAGAGGGTCAGTACTGAGGGATGCTGCACTGTCAGAGGTTCAGTACTGAGGGAGAGCTGCACTGTCAGTCAGTACTGAGGGAGTGCTGCACTGTCAGAGGGTCAGTACTGAGAGAGTGCTGCACTGTCAGAGGGTCAGTACTGAGGGATGCTGCACTGTCAGAGGTTCAGTACTGAGGGAGAGCTGCACTGTCAGTCAGTACTGAGGGAGTGCTGCACTGTCAGAGGGTCAGTACTGAGAGAGTGCTGCACTGTCAGAGGGTCAGTACTGAGGGATGCTGCACTGTCAGAGGTTCAGTACTGAGGGAGAGCTGCACTGTCAGTCAGTACTGAGGGAGTGCTGCACTGTCAGAGGGTCAGTACTGAGGGAGTGCTGCACTGTCAGAGGGTCAGTGCTGAGGGAGTGCCGCACTGTCAGAGGATCAGTACTGAGGGATGCTGCACTGTCAGAGGGTCAGTACTGAGGGAGTGCTGCACTGTCAGAGGGTCAGTACTGAGGGAGTGCTGCACTGTCAGAGGGCCAGTACTGAGGGAGTGCCGCACTGTCAGAGGGTCAGTACTGAGGGAGTGCTGCACTGTCAGAGGGCCAGTACTGAGAGAGTGCTGCACTGTCAGAGGGTCAGTACTGAGGGATGCTGCACTGTCAGAGGTTCAGTACTGAGGGAGAGCTGCACTGTCAGTCAGTACTGAGGGAGTGCTGCACTGTCAGAGGGTCAGTACTGAGAGAGTGCTGCACTGTCAGAGGGTCAGTACTGAGGGATGCTGCACTGTCAGAGGTTCAGTACTGAGGGAGAGCTGCACTGTCAGTCAGTACTGAGGGAGTGCTGCACTGTCAGAGGGTCAGTACTGAGGGAGTGCTGCACTGTCAGAGGGTCAGTGCTGAGGGAGTGCCGCACTGTCAGAGGATCAGTACTGAGGGATGCTGCACTGTCAGAGGGTCAGTACTGAGGGAGTGCTGCACTGTCAGAGGGTCAGTACTGAGGGAGTGCTGCACTGTCAGAGGGCCAGTACTGAGGGAGTGCCGCACTGTCAGAGGGTCAGTACTGAGGGAGTGCTGCACTGTCAGAGGGCCAGTACTGAGGGAGTGCCGCACTGTCAGAGGGTCAGTACTGAGGGAGTGCTGCACTGTCAGAGGGTCAGTACTGAGGGAGTGCTGCACTGTCAGAGGGTCAGTACTGAGGGAGTGCCGCAGTGTCAGTCAGTACTGAGGGAGTGCTGCACTGTGAAATGAAATGAAATGAAAATCGCTTATTGTCACGAGTAGGCTTCAATGAAGTTACTGTGAAAAGCCCCTAGTCGCCACATTCCGGCGCCTCTCCGGGGAGGCTGGTACGGGAATCGAACCGTGCTGCTGGCCTGCTTGGTCTGCTTTAAAAGCCAGCGATTTAGCCTGGTGAGCTAAACCAGCCCCTGTCAGAGGGTCAGTACTGAGGGATGCTGCACTGTCAGAGGTTCAGTACTGAGGGAGAGCTGCACTGTCAGTCAGTACTGAGGGAGTGCTGCACTGTCAGAGGGTCAGTACTGAGAGAGTGCTGCACTGTCAGAGGGTCAGTACTGAGGGAGTGCTGCACTGTCAGAGGGTCAGTACTGAGGGAGTGCTGCTCTGTCAGAGGGTCAGTACTGAGGGAGTGCCGCACTGTCAGAGGATCAGTACTGAGGGATGCTGCACTGTCAGAGGGTCAGTACTGAGGGAGTGCCGCACTGTCAGAGGGTCAGTACTGAGGGAGTGCTGCACTGTCAGAGGGCCAGTACTGAGGGAGTGCCGCACTGTCAGAGGGTCAGTACTGAGGGAGTGCTGCACTGTCAGAGGGTCAGTACTGAGGGAGTGCTGCACTGTCAGAGGGTCAGTACTGAGGGAGTGCCGCACTGTCAGAGGGTCAGTACTGAGGGAGTGCTGCACTGTCAGAGGGTCAGTACTGAGGGAGTGCCGCACTGTCAGAGGGTCAGTACTGAGGGAGTGCTGCACTGTCAGAGGGTCAGTACTGAGGGTGTGCCGCACTGTCAGAGGGTCAGTACTGAGGGAGTGCCGCACTGTCAGAGGGTCAGTACTGAGGGAGTGCTGCACTGTGAGAGGGTCAATACTGAGGGAGCGCCGCACTGTCAGAGGGTCAGTACTGAGGGAGTGCTGCACTGTCAGAGGGTCAGTACTGAGGGAGTGCCGCACTGTCAGAGGGTCAGTACTGAGGGAGTGCCGCACTGTCAGAGGGTCAGTACTGAGGGAATGCTGCACTGTCAGAGGGTCAGTACTGAGGGAGTGCTGCACTGTCAGAGGGTCAGTACTGAGGGAGTGCTGCACTGTCAGAGGGTCAGTACTGAGGGAGTGCCGCACTGTCAGAGGGTCAGTACTGAGGGAGTGCCGCACTGTCAGAGGGTCAGTACTGAGGGAGTGCTGCACTGTCAGAGGGTCAGTACTGAGGGAGTGCCGCACTGTCAGAGGGTCAGAACTGAGGGAGTGCCGCACTGTCAGAGGGTCAGGACTGAGGGAGTGCTGCACTGTCAGAGGGTCAGTACTGAGGGAGTGCCGCACTGTCAGAGGGTCAGTACTGAGGGAGTGCCGCACTGTCAGGGGGTCAGTACTGAGGGAGTGCCGCACTGTCAGAGGGTCAGTACTGGGGGAGTGCTGCACTGTCAGAGGGTCAGTACTGAGGGAGTGCCGCACTGTCAGAGGGTCAGTACTGAGGGAGTGCTGCACTGTCAGAGGGTCAGTACTGAGGGAGTGCTGCACCGTCAGAGGGTCAGTACTGAGGGAGTGCTGCACTGTCAGAGGGTCAGTACTGAGGGAGTGCTGCACTGTCAGAGGGTCAGTACTGAGGGAGTGCCGCACTGTCAGAGGGTCAGAACTGAGGGAGTGCCGCACTGTCAGATGGTCAATTGAGGGAGTGCTGCACTGTCAGAGGGTCAGTACTGAGGGAGTGCTGCACTGTCAGAGGGTCAGTCCCCTCGCCTGCGGACCGGGAGCCAACCTCCCCCTCCAGCAGCTCGCTCACGCTCCGCCCGTCAGCAGCAGCTGTGAGGAGGGAGGGGGAGGGTGAAGACTAGACGCAGGGAGCTTCTTGTGCAGCCACCATCAGTCCGGATAGCGTCTTACACCCCACCGCAGGGCGCCCTGCTTCCCCACCTCACAGAATTGTTACAGGACAACAAGGAGGCCATTCGGTCCGTCATATCTGCAATGGTTCCGTCAATTTTGTGTCTGACAATCATTTCTCCAACACACCCCAGTGCCACCTGCATCCCCTTTATATACAAGTGCAGTCTATTAAACAATAAGTGTGGCCTATTAAACAATAAAAACTCCAGTTATAACTGGAGAACAGTAACTCTTCCCCAAAACGTGTCACTGGAATCCTTCTCGTGGATCTTTTTTGCACCCTCTCCAATACCTTAACATCGTAAAATTCTGATCCAGACACATTACTCCAGCCGAGGTCTAACTAAATTATAGAGGGTGATTGCAGACCTGATGGGCCAAATGGCCTCCTTGTGCACTGTAGGGGAAGTGAAGGTAACTTACCCTTGTCTTTGGGAGATGGGTGTTCTGCAGGGCTGTCCTGCAGGTCCTGTCCGCGTCCCAGACTTGGGCTGGATCTCCAGCCGCCCCCAGTGGATCGAAGCCACAAGTGAAGGCCCAGGTTGATGACGATGCCGCCGGCCCCCGCGGCGATGGGCAAGGCGGGCCTGTGCAAAGGGTGGGGGTCCAGGAGGCGGGACATGGCGGCCACGCTGACCGAGCAGCAGAGGGAGAGCAACAGCAGGTCGGCCACCAGCTCGCCCACCGCCACCAGCCTCTCCCAGGCGAAGGTGTGCGAGCAGGGGACGGGCCGGCGGGCCAGATATTCGGCCAGGACGGGCATCGCCAGGTCCAGCAGCACCGAGAGGCTGTGGAAGGAGTCGAGGAGCAGGGTGAGGGAGTCGGTCAGCTGGCTGAAGACCAGTTCCAGTAGTCCGAAAAGAAACAGCAGGCCCATCCAAACCCTACGGTTGGTACCGACCCCGCAGACGGCCATCGAAGCAACCTCGAGCGTTCCTGCCCGGATTCGCAAGAGATTAAAACAAAGTTAAACTACTATTGCCCTCCCTCCCCCTCCTGACAAATCCAAACCAGAGTCATCAAACACCCAGCCAATCAGTAGCACCTTACAAAGTCCCTGAGCTTTGTTTCAATGTGGTCTTTTCGCAAAACTAGAATAAAAAAACCTTTCTTTCCCAGACAAAGATATTTTCTCTGACTGAACTTTGTTAAAGTCAGACACAATCTTATCACTTAGCAGATAACATTTACCAATGGCTGAGTTTACTGCTCTCGTTTCTCTTTGTCTTAATTCCAAGATTTGGTTTGTTCCTTGTGTCTCTCTCTTTCTCTCTCTCTCTCTCTCTGTCTGTCTCCCTCTTTTTCTGTCTCTCTCTCTCTATATCTCCCCCTTTTTCCATCTCTCTGTCTCTCTCTCTCTCTCTCTGTCTTCCCCTTTCTCTCTCTATCTCCCTCTTTCTCCACCTCTTTCTCTCTGTCTCCCTCTTTCTTTGTCTCTCTCTGTGTCTCTCTTTCCCTCTTACTCTATCTCTCTCTGTCTCCCTTTCTCTCTCTCTCTCTCTCTCTCTGTCTCCCTCTTTCTCTCTCCGTCGCTCCTCATTGTCTCCCTCTTTCTATGTCTCCCTGACCTCCATCGGGTCTGCGTGGGTTTCCAAAGATGTGCAGGTTAGGTGGATTGGCCGTGCTAAATTGCCCAAAATGTTTAGGAGGAGTTACTGGGTTCTGAGGAGAGGCTGGAGGTGTGGGCTCAAGTAGGGTGCTCTTTCCAAGGGCCGGTGCAGACTCGATGGGACGAATGGCCTCCTTCTGCACTGTAAATTCTGATTCTACGATCTCCTTCTCTCTCTGTCTCCCTGTTTCTATCTATCGCCTTTCTCTGTCTCTCCTTCTCTTCTTGCATCTCTCTCTCCCTCTGAGTTTCTCTGTTCCCTCTCTCCAACTCTCTCTCTCTCCCGTTCTCTTTTCCCTCCCTCTCTTTCCTTTTTTTCTCTCTCACACACACTGGGCTGGATTGTCCCAAAATGGAACCGGGACCCCCACGCCGGGGTAAAAACGCTGGCGTTTCACTCTCGAGTTTCCAACAACAAGGATTAGTTGATTCACTCACCTGTAGGGGGCGAGCAGGGACCCGGAGTGATTCGCACAGCTTTAGTGCGGATACGGGCCCCCCCCCCCACCCGTACTTCCGGTCTGGAGTCCGCGCATGCGCAGAACGGCGGCAGCCTCCAGCGGCCACGCTGAGCGCCATGGCGGACTCGGACCACGGAGGCAGCTTCAAATTATAGGCCCCCCCCACTGAGTCCGCAGCCGCCATGCGAGATTCCCGACCGGCAATGGGTGGTTAGAACCACGCCGTCGGGAACTCGGCCGGCCGGGAGCGGAGAATCGCTGGGCGGGCCTCTGTCAATGCCCCCCCCCCCCCCAGCCGCGTGGCGTACTCCGCGAACCCGCCGATTCTCGGCTCCTGGAGAATCGGCAGCCCGGCGGCGGGCCTGATCTCGGCGTGAAATTAGATTCTCCGCCCCAGCGCAAACGCGATTTCGCCGCAGGGGTGCAGAGAATCCCCCCTCCCCCCCTCCCTCCCCTCCCCACTGTTTCCCCTACAATCCCCTCGTTTAGCTACAATCGAGAGATCACCAGGACCAGTTCTTCTGGCTGGAGTCGAGGGTTGGAACCCTTGATGGAATGTGACAGGGTGGAATAACCAAGAAGACAGTGAATCGTGGCTGTGTGTCTTCCGCTGACGGAGGAGGAGAGTGCGGTTCGCCAAATAGGCCCTAAGTAGCCTCAGGGAGGGGACTTAGCGATGGCGAATTAAACATTTTTCTCACACCCAGGACCCAAACAATCACCCCCCCCCCCCCCCCCCCCCCCCGCCTCCCCCTGGGCAGAGGGAGGGCTCGCAATCGCCCGTACCGCTGCAGAAAGAGAGACGTGCATTTAAGTAGCGCCTTCCGCAACTGCAGAACATCCCACTTGCACCTCGCAGCCTATTTTCTTGGTCCCGCAAACAGCGACAGATTTCGGTGGCGAGGTCAGTATCGGCCGGGACACTGGGCAGAAACCCCCTCCCCCCCCCCCCCCCCCCCCCCCTCAGCTCTTCTTGGGGATAGTGGCCGTGGGGTCTTCAGCACCCACACTGGAGGACCGTCGGGGCCTCGGGTTTAATGTCTCCTGGGGCAAATAACCAGCTGGAGTAGCCTTGCCACGGCGAATGGGGCCCGATGGCTGAGGAGACGATCGGGTTCGACTGTGATGCCTCCCACTGCCGAATAGCTGATAGACTTTTTCTCTCCCCCTCTCTCTCACTCACACACACCCCAGGGTACCACTGGCCGGGCAAATAACCAGCTGGAGTAGCCTTGCCACGGCGAATGGGGCCCGATGGCTGAGGAGACGATCGGGTTCGTGTGATGCCTCCCACTGCCGAATAGCTAATAGACTTTTTTTTCCCCTCTCTCTCTCTCTCTCACACACACACACACACACACGCCAGGGTGAGGTGTAGGGAACCAGCACCCAGTCAGAGTCACTGTGGCAACATTCCCTCCCTAAACCTCTCCCCCGTCCTTCAGGACACATCGTCAACAACCTCTTTGACTCAGGTTATGGTGGCTTGGCTCAGTTTTCCCTCTCTCTCAGGCGAGGCCAGCCTGTGCTGCCCATCCCTAATTGAATTGATTTCAGAGGGGAGTTAAGAGTCACGTGTAGGCCAGACCGGGTAAGGGCGGCAGATTTCCTTCCCCTAAAGGGTGGCATTAGTGAACCAGATGGGTTTTTACGACAATCGATGATCGTTGTCACAGTCGCCGTTACTGAGGCCAGCTTTCAATCCCAGATTTTATTCACTGAATTTAAATTCCACCAGCTGCCGGGGTGGGATTCGAACCCGCGTCCCCCAAGAC
The DNA here is from genome assembly GCF_902713615.1 of Scyliorhinus canicula. NCBI lineage: Eukaryota > Metazoa > Chordata > Chondrichthyes > Carcharhiniformes > Scyliorhinidae > Scyliorhinus > Scyliorhinus canicula. The sequence continues at coordinate 17,975,039 of NC_052172.1, forward strand.
GTTAACCTGGGATCTCTGGGTCACGAACCCAGTGACAGTACCGCCACACCACCATCTCCCAAATCTGGATCAGTGTTGAATTGTGTTTGATAATCCCTCCTCTGGGGTATCTGGGGCCATGTTACACCAGAGAAAGGCGCTGTGTCAGTGCGAGTTGTTGTTGCAGGGGCTGGAAGGTCTGCTGATCGACCGTGAGTTACTTCACGCCCGCGTTTCACTGGCTCTTTGTAAAGGATGCCTGCAGAGCTGAGCAGGAATCAGTCCTGCCCCGAGCCTGGAACATGATTCCCAACCGACCTGACGGAATTTCACAGCTCTGGTGATTGGAAATCTTCGCTGACCTCTTTCTGTCACATTGTAACGTTCACCAGCGCATCTTGTTTCCTTCCGCCCGCCGAATCCCTCGTCCGTCCCTGGCTCCGGACCCAACTGTCCCCATTCTTTATCCGTCTGGCATTCCTCCCGCTCTCCGCGAAGCTGAGCTCATCCCGAACCCTGTGTCCTAACTCGCAGCGACACCTCGTTCACCCATAACCCCGTGGTGATCTCCGACCCCTGCTAGCTCCCAGCTCAACCAGGCCTTAATTTCATAATCCTCCTCCTTGTCTTCAAACCCCTCCACGGCCTCACCTCCTCCGCATTCACCTCCAGCGAAGATGCTTTGGGAAAAGCAAATAGTCACTGACCCTCACCTCAGTCACCCTGATTGCAACACCAGCGGAAACCTGTGATTGAATTAGCCCAAGATCATTAACTAACTCCCTGCCTACGTTATCCAGTGTTTAACCTCTTCAAGGTAGCATTGCTAAAATCTGCCAACGCAATCCTTCTCTGGATACATTCAGAACTGCTCCATAATCAAACGCTTTCAGTAGTCGATCGATGGGGCTGCCTCCATACTCTCCCTCTTTGTTCCTGACCTCGTGGCTTGCCTCGCCCCTGAGCCAGAAGGTTCTGGGGGGTTTGAGCCCCACTTTCGAGTTGCTGATCCAACCTGACCCGCCCAGCGCAGCGCTGAGGGAGGGCTGCTCGGCTGCAGGAGCCGTCGTTCGATGAGACCTTACACCGAAGGTTACCTTCCCGAGTGGGCCCTAAAGATTAATGTCCTGGCCAATGTGTGGGCCCTAAAGATTAATGTCCTGGCCAATGTGTGGGCCCTAAAGATTAATGTCCTGGCCAATATGTGGGCCCTAAAGATTAATGTCCTGGCCAATGTGTGGGCCCTAAAGATTAATGTCCTGGCCAATGTGTGGGCCCTAAAGATTAATGTCCTGGCCAATGTGTGGGCCCTAAAGATTAATGTCCTGGCCAATATGTGGGCCCTAAAGATTAATGTCCTGGCCAATGTGTGGGCCCTAAAGATTAATGTCCTGGCCAATGTTTATCTCTCGCTCAACGTCGCATGACGATTAGCATTGCTGCAAGTGGGATCTTGCTGTGCACAAATTGGCTTCTGAGTTTCCAACATTGGCCAACGTATTTCAAAAAAGTGCTTCCTGGGCGGGGACATCAAAGTGCGGGTGAAAAGAGCTGAGGAAATCGCTTGCTGCCCGTTTCAGAAACTCGAGGCATGCCATTGGCCCTTTGAGATGACCTATGGTCAGGAAAGGCGCCGTGTAAATGCAAGGCTCTCGTTACTCTGGATAGAATCTCATCCTTCCTATCAATGTCACATCTCAGCACCAAACTTTGGTGATCAGCACAATCACTTTTTCATCGTTGATCAAGCATGTGCAACCATTCTGGAAAAAAAAATCAAAAACACGACGGATGCTGGAAATGTGAAATAAAACGAGAACCTTCTGGAAAAGCTCAGCGGGTCTGGCAACGTCAGTGGAGGGAGAAATCGGGGTTACGTTTCCACGTCCTCTCTTCAGCTCTGAAGAGGACTCGAAACGTTAACTCTTGTTTCTCTCCCCAGATGCTATAGGACATAGAACATAGAACATAGTACAGCACAGAACAGGCCCTTCGGCCCTCGATGTTGTGCCGAGCAATGATCACCCTACTTAAACCCACGTAACCCGTATACCCAGTAACCCAACAATCCCCCCATTAACCTTACACTACGGGCAATTTATCATGGCCAATCCACCTAACCCGCACATCTTTGGACTGTGGGAGGAAACCGGAGCACCCGGAGGAAACCCACGCACAAACGGGGAGGACGTGCAGACTCCACACAGACAGTGACCCAGCCGGGAATCGAACCTGGGACCACTGGAGCTGTGAAGCATTGATGCTAACCACCATGCTACCGTGAGGACCTGCTGAGTTTATCCAATAATGTTCTTGTTCACGTCTGAATATTTATTGGACATTGTTCTGTTGTTAATATTCCCTCTCCTGTTCCAACGCCGACCTGAATCCAGGCTGCGTTTGACCAATTTTTACAAAAAATATTTTATTTGGTTTTTAACATTTTATGCATTACACAAAACAATGCAAAAACGTCAAGAACAGAACTCTCAACTCCATCAACCAATACTCTAATCACTCAAATAACCCCCTCCCCCATCACTAAATCCCCCTGAGCATCTGATGAGAACCAACTCTTTAAGGTGAAGAATAAACAGACCCCCCTCTTTTGTGGAACCCCTCTATTGAGATTTTCATATTTCATAGAATTTACAGTGCAGAAGGAGGCCATTCGGCCCATCGAGTCTGCACCAGCCCTTGGAAAGAGCGCCCTACCCAAGCCCAGACCCCCACCCTATCCCCATAACTCAGTAACCCCACCCAACACTAAGGGCAATTTTGGACACTAAGGGCAATCCATCTAACCTGCACATCTTTGGGCTGTGGGAGGAAACCGGAGCACCCAGAGGGAACCCAGCACAGACAGCGACCCAAGCCGGGAATCGAACCTGGGACCTTGGAGCTGTGAAGCAATTGTGCTAACCACCATGCGACCATGCAGCCGTATTGCCCCTCTTAAAGCAAACGTTTTTACAATTTTTTTAGAGTCCCCAATTATTTTATTTCCAATTCAGGGGCAATTTAGCGTGGCCAATCCACCTACCCGGCAGATCTTTGGGTTGTGGGGGTGAGACCCACGCAGACACGGGGAGAACGTGCAAACTCCACACCGACGGTGACCTGGAGCTGGGAGCGAACCTGGGACCTCGGCGCCGTGAGGCAGCAGTGCTAACCACTGCGCCATCGTGCCACCCCCTATTTTGTAGCTAACGTAACGAATAATGAATGTCACCTGTCACATGGGATACCTCCTGAGAAAAGGAGCGTGCTGTAGAATCTTTTCATTTTGCACTCATCAGATCAGATTTGCCAGAGTACCAAATTGCCACGGGAGCAACAATTTATTAACTGCGTGAGAAAAGGGTGCTAATTGGTTGGAAAGTCTAACCTGATTGGTCAAGACGTTGCCATGGAGAATGTGTCAGGACGCTATTGCTCCCCCATGCTTGTGTTTAATTTTAAAAGACGCAACTCCTGCACGCGCTCTTTCTACCCGCAGAGGACTGGCCCTGTATATTCGGCGTGGCAATGCTTCGACCAATCAGATATGATGGGCGACCAACTAATCAGCACCCTTTTCTCGTGCAGTATAAATTGTTGCTTCCTTTGAAATTTGGCATTCTTGTGTTTGTCCTCATGAGTGCAAGACTGAAAGCTTCAACAGCATGTCTCCTTTCTCATCAGTTTTCAAGCTCTGTACTTGCTGAGTACCCTTTGGTATATATTTGATCACGATTTTCTGCCTCCCTTCTATTTTGTTTTCCCCAAGGGCTTTCAGATGATTTGATGTTCCTTGATCGATGCCTGGAGCTTTTCAACGTCAATTCCAAAGCATTCGTTGCCTCTGATATCATAGTGTTTTTTTTTTTGGAAATGTTTTTTATTGAGTTTTCATATTTTATATCCAACAAATTACAAATTATTAGAAAAAAAAACACGCAAAAATTAACATGTATATTTACAGGCAAGCATCTTCATAATAACAACTGTGGCCGCCCCCTTTAACCGGCATACATATTTTACATTCCCCAATATGGCCGAGGCACATGTTTATAGGCATTTATTTACAATTTGGTTTTGGGCCTTAGCTTGCCATCAGACTGTCGCTTGCGCTTTGTCCTTCCTTTTTTTATGGAATAATTTTTATTCAAGTTTTCAACAACAAATTTTATCACAACAGAGAAAAACAGTAACCCCTCCCCTCCAATACAAAAACAATAAATTAACAAGAAAAAGAAATAAGCATAAAACCATGAGAACAAACCCCCATAATGAACCCGTAGCCCCCCCCCCCCCCCCCCCCCCCCCCCCCCCCCCCGGCTACCTTCCCCCGATTCCCTATCCATTTTCCCCTGATTCTTGGCCACCCGACTATTCTTCCTCTTGTTCGTTGGCCACAAACAGGTCCCGGAACAATTGCATGAATGGCTCCCACGTTCTGTGGAAGCCGTCGTCTGACCCTCGGATGGGGAATTTGATTTTCTCCATTTGGAGAGATCCCGAGAGGTCGGACAGCCAGTCTGCAGCTCTGGGCGGTGCTGCTGACTGCCAGCCAATCAGGATTCTGTGGTGGGCGATCAGGGAGGCAAAGGCAAGGGCGTCCACCCTCCTCCCCAGGAATAGATCTGGCTGGTGATATCATAGTGTTGACCACTATCAGACAATGTTGTTATTTTGGCGATTTGATCAGGGCTGAACAGCTACAGAGATCTCTCCTGGAGGACAAGGTGAAAGGTGGCAGAAAGGGAGGGGGGGTCGCCCTAGTTGTGGTTAGATGATGGACGTCACAGGGTGTTTGTGCACGAGCTTCAGTGGATGTGTGAGGATAGGGAGCAACAGACGAGTATGACACACCATGACAGCTGGTAGAAGGGGCTACAAACATGAGGAAGAACTTTCTTCACTGGGAGTGTTGGCGTATGATAGGAGTATACGCCTTAAGAGCAGGACGAGGCCACTCGGCCCTTATAAGTCTGACCCTCCATTCAACAAAATCACGGCTGATTTGATGGCGGCTCAGCTCCACTTTCTTGTCTGCCCCTTCGACTCCCTCGTCGATCCAAAATTGGTCTAACTCAGCCCCTCCTTCCCCTCCCACTCCTCTCTGGGGAAGAGAATTCCAAACACTGGAAATCAGAATTTGAATTGTAAAACATTATAATCAAATTGAAAAGGTTTGGTTGGTGTTTGAATTTCATTGTTGGTGCTCCTTTTAAAGGAGGAAATTAGTCCGCTTCATAGATGGAAATGAAGGGAGGGTGGGGCTGGCCCTTTAAGAAGGTGAAGGTGGCCCATTAGGAAGGTGGGGGTGGTTCTTTAAGAGAATGGCGATGGCCCTTTAAGAGAAGAGAGAAGGCCCGTTGAGAGGATGGGATACCCCTTTAAGAGGATGAGATGCCCCTTTACGAGAACAATCTACTAAGAGGGTGGGAGTGGCCCTTTAAGAAGATGGGGATGGCACTTTAAGAGGGTGGAAAATGGTCCATTAAGTTGGGGCTGGCCCTTTAAAAGGGTGGAAGATGGTTCTTTAAGAGGATAAAGGATGGTCCTTTAAGGGGTGAAATGGCCCTTTAAGAGAGTGGTGATTATCCTTTAAGAAGGTGAGCTATTAATTGGATTCGGTGGTCTTTTAAGTGGATGAAGGATGGCCCTTAAGAGAAGGTGGGTTGGCCGTTTAAGAGGGTGGGCTCTTTAAGAGAGTGGGAGAGATGGTTCTTTAAGACGATGGAAGATGGTCCATTAAAAAAGATGAAGGATGGTCATTTATGAGGGTGGGATGGCCCTTTAAGAGGTGCAATTTGTCTTTTTAAAATAAATTTAGTGTACCCAATTCATTTTTTTTCCAATTAAGGGGCAATTTAGCCTGGCCAATCCACCTACCCTGCACATCTTTTTTGGGTTGTGGTGGCGAAACCCATGCAAACATGGGGAGAATGTGCAAACTCCACACGGACAGTGACCCAGAGCCGGGATCGAACCTTTGGTCCTCGGTGCCGTGAGGCAGCAGGCACTAACCACTGCGCCACCGTGCTGCCCTGCAATTTGTCTTTCAAGAGGGTAGGATAGCCCTTTAAGAGAGTGGGGCTGGTTGTTTCAGAGAATGGAAGATGATCCATTAAAGGATATGGTTGGTCCTTTAAGAAGATGGAATATGTCCTTTAAGAGGGCGGGATGGCTCTTTGAGAAGGTGGGATGTCCCTTTTTAAAACATTTTTAAAATTCTTGTCCTTTTTCACATTTTCTCCCCAAATTTACACTGAACAATAAACAATAATCAGTAACGAATGTTATGTCAATTCCCATATCAATAACAACCATCTCATCCTCCCAGCAAACCCCAGACATTGGCCCGCATGTTAACATAAACAAATGGCAAAAAGGAATCAGGAATCACCCATAGTCACCATTAACACATACAGTCCCTCTCCCCCAAACCTCCCAGCCCCTAACCTCCCTAATGTTTTGAAGTGATCCAATTCTCGAAAGTGCATAATGATTAACGCACATGAATTGTAGAACCACTCCATCCTTCCCCTCAGTTCAAACTTTTTTTTTTTTTTTTTTTTAAATTTAGATTACCCAATTATTTTTTCTATTAAGGGGCAATTTAGCGTGGCCAATCCACCTACTCTGCACATTTTTGGGTTGTGGGGGCGAAACCCACGCAGACACGGGGAGAATGTGCAAACTCCACACGGACAGTGACCCAGAGCCGGGATCGAACCTGGGACCTCAGCGCCGTGAGGCGGTTATGCTAACCACTAGGCCACCGTGCTGCCCCCCTCAGTTCAAACTTGACCTTTTGAAGCGTGAAGAATTCCAGCATATCCCCTCTCCACGCCAGGGCACAGGGTGGAGAGGCTGGTCTCCACCCAAACAGGATCCGCCTTCGGGCGATCAAGTGGCGAAGGCTACAACATCTGCCTCCGCGCCCGTTTCCAACCCCAGCTGGTCCGACACCCCGAATATGGCCTCCCGAGGGCCCAGGTCCAGTTTCACGTGCACCACTTTAGAGATTACCCGAAACACCTCCTTCCAGTAATCCTCCAGCTTTGGACAGGACCAAAACATATGAAGCTGGTTTGTGCCCCCCCCCCCCCCCCCCACAACATTCACACACATCTTCTACCCCCTCAAAGAGCCGGCTCATCCTCGCCCTTGTAAGGTGCGCTCTATACACCACTTTCAGCTGTATCAGCCCCAACCTCGCACACGAGGTGGAGGTGTTCACCCTCTGGAGCACCTCACACCAGAACCCCTCCTCCATATCCTCTCCCAACTCTTCCTCCCACTTTGCTTTGATCCCTTCTAGCGGCGCCTTCTCCTCCTCCAAAATAGCCCCGTAAACTGCCGATACTGTCCCCTTCTCCAGTCCCCCTGTCGTCTGCACCTCCTCCAGCAATGTGGAAGCCGGTTCTACTGGGAAGCTCTGTATCTCCTTTCTGGCAAAGTCTCGAATCTGCATGTCTAGATATTACCCCCTGCTCCAGCCCATGCTTCGCTCCCAGCTCCTTCAATTCCGCAAAACGACCCCCAAGAAACAAATCTTTTAGTGTCCTAATTCCTTTCTCCTTCCCATCTCCGAAAATTTCCATTCCACTTCCCTGGCTCAAATCTATGGTTGGGATGTCCCTTTAAGGGAGTGGGGAATGGCCCTTTGAGAGGGTGGAAGATGGTCTATTAAGAGGATGGGGTTGGTCCTTTAAGAGGTTGTGATGTCCCTTTAAGAGGGTGGGATGTCCCTTTGAGAGGATGGAATGTCCCTTTAAGAGGGTGAATGTCCCTTTAAGAGGGTGGTTTTCCCCTGTGACGTCCCCATGGTGGGTGGGGCCGGTGGGTGCCGGATGTGACGTTGGGCGGTGCCATGGTGGTCGGCGCCTACCCCATCGCCAAGCTGCTGCTGTTGGGAGTGCGGCAGGTCAGCCGGCCCCTCGCCAACTCCATCAAGGCCAACGCCCGGCGGAGCCAGTTCTTCAAGCGCTACATCTGCCTGCCGCCCGCGCAGAGTGAGTGCGGGAGAGGCCGGGGCGGCGGAACCTGAAGCGGCTAGGCCGCAGGGGGGTGGGGCTTGCGGGTGATTGGCAGCAGCGCCGGCCAATGGGGGAGGGACCCGATCGGGTCCGGGCCAATCCGGGGGCGGTCCCGGGTGATGGGCAGCTGCGGGGGCGGAGCCTGGCTGTAAAGTCACTTTGAGGATGTGGGGCTGGGGAAGGGCAAGTGTGTGTGGGGGAAGGGCAAGGGGGGGTGTGTGTGTGTGGGGGAAGGGCAAGGGGGAGTGTGTGTGGGGAAGGGCAAGGGGGAGTGTGTGTGGGGGAAGGGCAAGGGGAGTGTGTGTGTGGGGGAAGGGCAAGGGGGGGTGTGTGTGTGTGTGGGGGAAGGGCAAGGGGGAGTGTGTGTGTGGGGGAAGGGCAAGGGGGAGTGTGTGTGTGGGGGAAGGGCAAGGGGGAGTGTGTGTGTGGGGGAAGGGCAAGGAGGAGTGTGTGTGGGGAAGGGCAAGGGGGTGTGTGGGGGAAGGGCAAGGGGGAGTGTGGGGGAAGGGCAAGGGGGTGTGTGGGGGAAGGGTAAGGGGGTGTGGGGGGGAAGGGTAAGGGGGTGTGGGGGGGAAGGGTAAGGGTGTGTGGGGGAAGGGTAAGGGGGTGTGTGGGGGAAGGGTAAGGGGGTGTGTGGGGGAAGGGTAAGGGGGTGTGTGGGGGAAGGGTAAGGGGGGTGTGTGGGGGGAAGGGTAAGGGGGTGTGTGGGGGAAGGGTAAGGGGGTGTGTGTGGGGGAAGGGTGTGTGTGTGTGTGGGGGAAGGGCAAGGGGGGGTGTGTGTGGGGGAAGGGCAAGGGGGGTGTGTGTGGGGGAAGGGCAAGGGGGTGTGTGGGGGAAGGGCAAGGGGGGTGTGTGTGGGGAAGGGCAAGGGGGTGTGTGTGGGGGAAGGGCAAGGGGGGTGTGTGTGGGGGAAGGGCAAGGGGGGTGTGTGTGGGGGAAGGGCAAGGGGGGTGTGTGTGGGGGAAGGGCAAGGGGGGTGTGTGTGGGGGAAGGGCAAGGGGGGTGTGTGTGGGGGAAGGGCAAGGGGGGTGTGTGTGTGGGGGAAGGGCAAGGGGGTTGTGTGGGGGAAGGGCAAGGGGGGGTGTGGGGGAAGGGCAAGGGAGGTTGTGTTTGTGTGTGGGGGGGAATGGCAGGGGGGAAGGGCACGGTTGGGGAAGGGGTGGCGAGTGGGCACAATTGGGGAGGGGCAGTAGAATGGGGCAATGGGTGGAATGAAACGGGTGATAATGGTGTTGGGCATTTTGAATCTAATTAAGTGGGAATGGGTGCCAGGGCAGTAATTGTTTAATATTAATATAATTGACATGGAACGTTTATATACAGTCACCTGCTGACAGATTTCCAAAGCATGAAATGTCAGTGAAGGAATCTCGCACACTATTCACCCGAAAGAGCCGATATCTTCGTTACCACCTCAACACTCAGATTCATACTGATTCTCTGTTTCAGCCATAGACTCTGGTAGTCCACCAGTTGCCATGTCAGACCAGACTTTGCTAGCTGGTTACCTGATAAACCACCAAGGAGGATCTGTATTATTTCACGGGATGAGGGCATCACTGGGCTGGGCCAGCATTTATTGCCTATCCCTAATTGCCCTTGTGGGGGCAGTCAGCCACGTAGCTGTGGGGTCTGGAGTCACATGTAGGCCAGACCGGGTAAGGACGGCAGATTTCCTTCCCTAAAGGGGACATTAGTGACCCAGATGGTATTTTACAACAATCGATGATAGTTTGGTCACCGTTACTGAGGCTCGCTTTCAATTCCCGATTTTATGAATTGAGATTAAACTCCTCCAGCTGCTGTGGTGGGATTTGAACCCGAGACTTGGCTTGGGCCTCTTGATTTCACGTCCAGCGACATTGCCTCTACACCACCACCTTTCCCCAGCGCATGTTGGGTCGGGGACAAGACACCCTGCTTGGTTTTTGATTAAATACTGGATTTGCCCGTGGAATCTAACTTGAGAGAAACTAACTCAAGTTGGATGAGGGGGGATCTTATTGAAAGTTACAAGATATTGCGAGGCCTGGATAGAGTGGACGTGGAGAGGATGTTTCCACTTGGAGGAAAAACTAGAACCCGAGGGCACAATCTCAGACTAAAGGGACGATCCTTTAAAACAAGAGATGAGGAGGAATTTCTTCAGCCAGAGGGTGGTGAATCAGTGGAACTCTTTGCCGCAGAAGGTGCTGTGGAGGCCAAATCACTGAGTCCCAATTGTAGCTTGTTTTGACCTTGCCTCGTGTTTTATTTCCTGTTGCAGTCTACCACTGGGTCGAAATGAAGACCAAGATGAGGATGATGGGATTCAAAAGTGGTCAGGTGCAACCCTTGAGCGGGGAGGTGGCGGCGGACCTGGGCGGAGAGCTCCTGGGAGAGGCCTTTGTGTTCATCAATTGATTAATAAGGGGATCAGGGTTATGGGGAGGAGGCAGGGGAAGAGAAAATATCAGCCATGATTGAATGGCGGAGCAGACTCGATGGGCCAAGTGGCCTATGTCTTATGGTCTAACTGGGTCCTGAAGATTGATCGTTCAAATTTGGCAATGCCTGGAATAAACAGCTGGACAGAACATTAATAATTTGGAGCCTGGAGTAGGCAGTTTGAGCCTGCTCTGCCATTCAATACAGCCGTGGCTGATCTCGTCCCCACTTTCCTGCCACTGCCCACAACCCTTCCTACCCCTCTTAATTGAAAACCTATCTATCTCCACAAAGTAGCTTAGTGTTCCAGCGTCCACTGCACACTGTGGCAGCACAGATTCACGACACTTTGAGTAAAGTAATTCCTCCTCATTTCTATTTCAAAATCCGCCACCTCGACCTAAAACTGTGGCCTCTCGTTCCAGAATGTCCAGCAAGGACTGTGGTCCCATTGTAGCTTGTTTTGACCTTGCCTCGTGTTTTTTTATTTCCTGTTGCAGTCTACCACTGGGTCGAAATGAAGACCAAGATGAGGATGATGGGATTCAAAAGTGGTCAGGTGCAACCCTTGAGCGAGGAGGTGGCGGCGGACCTGGGCGCGGAGCTCCTGGGAGAGGCCTTTGTGTTCATCATCGGAGGCGCCTGTATCATGGCCGAGTACATCCGGCAGTCGTCCAACAGCGCGAGGAAAGAGGAGGAGCTGAGCAGCACGCTGCAGAGCTTGCAGGAACAGATTGCCCATCTCTCCTTGACTGTTGAGGAACTCGATGCCCGTGTGCGGGAGAACAATCGCCTCGCTCACTCGCGCCCTCAGACCTCGAAATAGCAACTCGGAGCCGAGCTGGGGTAAAATCTGCCTGCGGGGCTGGAATGTGTCCCAATTCGTACTGCCTTCCCAAGGAATCCTGTTGAATTGGGGGGGGTGGTTTGAGGAGGGGTTACAGAGAGCAGAGGGGTTGGGGCACTGTTGAATAACTTAACTGCCTGTTGTAAATACATCCGTTTGCGACGTTTGTTCTACCTTGCCCATTCTGTAAAATACTTGATCCTAACTGTACGCACCTCTGCATACATGGCTGCGCAATCTTTGTGCTGTTGTCACGTGTGTTTGCGTGCCTTGGGCCCCACTAAGTTTGTCAATCATGCAAGTCTAAATTTTGCTGCATTGTGTGTGTGTGTTACTCTTTTTTTTCCCACCCCCAGCTGTTGAGACTCTCTCACCTGTGACGAGGCACGTGCTGGGCCAATGTCGGGGGAGCCACGCTGGATGTAGAAGAGTGAAAATCACAGCATCGCAGAAGCCACGTTCGGGGAAACCGCGTGCGTGGCTGGCCTGTGTCGCCTGAAATTGCCCATTTCCAAGCAAATCCTCACGGTGGGGGGGGGGGGGTTTGGTCACCGTGTAGTTTCCACAACGCCCGCTTTCTGTTCCCTCGCTCCTCTCTTTTGAGATTTTCGTACACTCGAAACATGAGAGCATTTCAATTTGAGGAAGGGCAGACCCAGAAAGGCAACCCATCTCACTCCCGTTTCCGATACACTGCGATTTGTCTCTCGTCCAGCCTTTCACTGAAGAACTCCAAACATGTCCTGTCACAGCAGGCACATTAGTGAAGGGCACCAAACTCCAGTTTTTATATAAAAGAATGTTGGTACATGCTGACGACAATCTGCTACCCCACAAACGGCACAGGGGAAGATCACAGTTGCCCACCTTCTGATCTGACATTGAAGTTCAGGGGTGTGGGGAGGGGGATGAGATTTGACCCCACATATAGTTTTACACATCTGGGTGCTCTTTATACCAAGCCAGTATTTAGTTTAAAAAAAAAAATACGTGAATCATGTTTCTTCATTTCTACTGGAATTACAAACTCCAGCAGCAAATGCCTGGATTTGATTCCCTTTATTGGCTGTTGCGAATGGAGTGAGGCTGTCTTCCCCCAATCACACTTTCGCAGTGGTAAGATTTTAGTGAAGTGCCAATTCTGGCCATACTGCTCCATTAACTTGGAACTGTGAAAGTCACTCCGCAGCCTTTCCCAATCTGCGGATGATCCCAAAGAGTTTTTTTTTATTGAGTTGGGCGACGCCGGAGTTCCTGGCTGGGGGTGTCCCGGGATAACGAGTTAAGACTGCATTTAAACCACAATTTTTGCTTGGTACTAATCAAAGATTGGCAATACGATGGAGAGGGGTAATCTCCATTTTGCAGTATGTCTGGCTGAAGTTAGGCTGCACTTACTTGATAACCGCACTTTCCCCACAGCACCGCCGCTTGTATTCGAATGCACTTTGGAGCATGAAATCAGAATTGCATCGGCTTAATTTGAGTGTTTTCCCACCCTGATTAAATTTGAGGCCAGATTGTCCGTAATGAGTTGGTTTGAATGAGCCTGCCGACTACGTAAAAGTGCTACAGTTTGATTCCGATTATGGTGGCTGGGAGCAGTGTGGTAGTCGCTCCGTAAAATGGTCCGACTACTCCAGCAAAATGTAGGCTCCCTGGATAGAACTCTCACCTCCTTGAGTCAGAAAGTTTGTAGGTATGAGTTCCACTCCAGAGACTTGAGCACAAAATGTTATACCAATACTCCCTGGTGCAGAACTTAAATCGTCACCAGTCAGCCCTTTCTCTATCTCTCCCCCCCCCCTCCCCCCTCTCAAAAGGAGAAAGCAGCCTATGGTCATCTGCAACTATCGTGAGAAGTCTTACAACACCAGGTTAAAGTCCAACCGGTTTGTTTGGAATCACTAGCTCTTGGAGCTAGTGATGAAGGAGCTACGCTCCGAAAGCTAGTGATTCCAAACAAACCCTGTTGGACTTTAACCTGGTGTTGTAAGACTTGTTACTGTGCTCACCCCAGTCCAACGCCGGCACCTCCACATCCACCTGCGACAATGGCAACTTTACTTTTACTTACTTTACTGAGGCACCTCCATCTTTTTGGATGAGACCTTAGTGAACGTGTAAGAGCCCATGGCAACCAGTTCAAAGAAATGCCAGGGTGTTCTCCCCGATGTCTAGGCCAACATTCATCCCTCAAACAACATCACAAAGAAACAGATTATCTGGTCATTCTCACATCGCTGTTTGTGGAAACTTGTGTGCCATTATTTTTTTTACATCTATGTTGATGAAAGGTGCTATATAGATGCAGGTTATTTTACACTCAGCTGCAGCTTGGGGGCATGTGTCTAACTTACTATCCAGAGGTCTCAATACGTTTTCACAGCCATGTAGCTATTAAGAGGAGTCTCTATCAGTCGTAAAGAATGTGGTGTTATGGTAGCAGGAGCTTAACCATGCTGGAACATCTGGAAAGGACGCCCAGCCCCTTCTAAAGGCTGGCACAGGATTACGGGCAAACATACACCTTTGTTCAATGGCAAGTTCTGTTCCCGTCGGAACGTCAGCCCTGGAGGTGACTGCACCAATCTCGGCTACAGCAGGATCTGTTTCTTTTCCATGGATCCACTCATCAAGTCCAGACTGCTCCTGGAAGCCAATCCCAAAGGCCCCGTAATCTGTCGTGGGAAGGCGGAGGCAGGAATATTTTCCCTTTAACCCAAGTGCAATCCAGATTATCAACTAAACCTCTGTTAATAAATCTGGTCACCCTGCCTGTGCCTTGAAGAGCATTGAGTGGTCAAATGAATCTGTGCCACCCAGCCACCAACCTGGAACATGACATAGAGCAGCTAGAATTATACAACACAGGAAGCCATTGAGCCCACTGTGGCTTCACAGCGCCAGGGGCCCAGGTTCGATTCCCCGCTGGCTCACTGTGCAGAGTCTGCACATTCTCCCCGTGTCTGCGTGGGTTTCCTCCGGGTGCTCCGATTTCCTCCCAGTCCAAAGACGTGCAGGTTAGGTGGATTGGCTTTGATTAATTGCCCTTAGTGACCAAAAAGGTTAGGAGGGGTTATTGGGTTACGGGGATAGGGTGGAAGTGAGGGCTTAAGTGGGTTGGTGCAGACTCGATGGGCCAAATAGCCTCCTCCTGCACTGTATGCTCTATGTTGTCCCCACAACTGATTATCAAAGCTCCATGTGCCTGGCTGTGCTTTTAATTGTCAGCCCGAATGCAAATGCAGAATTAAAAAGTTTTGCACTTGCACCTAGACTGGATGGGGGAAGTGGTACAAATGTTTATTCTTTACTCATTGTAGGCCTGCTCATGGTTTGGGGGTAGTGTCTGTTCTAGTTCTGGAGCAGCTGGAGCACTTTTTCTGTTGGAGCTTGAGGCAGAAGCTGATCATATTTGGGGAAATGAATGATTTTGATACAGCCAAAACTGTCAGTGACAGAAAGGGGCAAGAATGGATCAAGTAAAACTCCCATCGCAGGTTCCTTTGGAAAATTACACTGTAATGGGTCCTTCAGTTCAACTAGTGGTCCGGCTGGCATTCCATACAAGCTTCCTCTATCTCACCTCAACAGTAACCCTATTCATGTGGAATCTCACCCTGCACTAATTGACTGCTGGGTCTCCGACATTACAAAAGTGCCTCAACTTCAGAGGCATTTCGGTGGCTGTAAGGGTGTGACGTGAAAGATGATATACAGAGCTCAAAGAATCCAGACAGTGCAGAAGGCCATTCGGCCCATCGAGTCTGCACCAACCCTCTGAAAGAGCACTCAACCTAGACTCACCCCCCCGCCCTATCCCGGCGCATAAGAGCCTCTTCCGCTTCTCCATCCGTCTCTTCCTGACAATCTCTGCTCTCTCTCCAAGGTGGCAAAGTATATGTGCAAAATGCCAGCGTGGTTGAAGTCAGTGTGTGTGGGTAATGTGTGTACTCAGCACAGCAATGTGATTTTTTTTTTTGTTGCTTTAATGACAGACAAGCTTATTTTGTTGTACTAAAAGATTTATTTACAAAATTATTGTAAAATTGATACAAATAAAATCTATTGACATGTCACCTGTGGTTAAAACTTCAGATGATACAAAGCCAGGGCTGTCACAGTAGGGACACCAGGCAGAGCCGGCATGCAAGGCAACAGTAGATTGCAGCGAAAACAGAATGCTGGACAATCTCAGCAGGTCTGTGGGGAGAGAAGGGAGCTAACGTGGAGTCTGGATGGCTCCGTCGCACAGTCGTCCAGACTCGAAACGTTAGCTCTCCCCACAGACGCTGTCCGAACCCGCTGAGACTCTGCAGCGTTTCCCGTTTCAGATTCCAGGGTCCGTAGCAATTTGCTTTTATCTCAGTAGAGTGCAGCCGTCTGCACAATCGGGCGGAGGGTTAAGGTTTAGGAGCGGAATCAAAGGCTGCCTTGGTGTTCATCACACATAAAATAAACACAGCCCGCCTCTCACTTTCGTACACTAGTTATCCAGCGTGTTACGCCGTTCATTCCAGTTAAATCCAAAGGTTACCTTGGTGAAAACCGGAAGCGGGTTTTTGCTTTCAACAAAAGGAATGTGAACACTCCCAAGTTTGATAGTAAAGGCATCTGAAAATGAATTATCACGCCCCAGGTACAATGTTAACCTCCGATGCTGACTCAGTTGTTGAGCATTTTCACTTTCTGATACCAAATCGACAGTATCGTTTCCTGCTTCAAGATTAGGAGAACTACAACCATAAGGTTACAGAGTTGTCCACACACGAAGAGATAAAGTTGCACCTCACTGTCCAAATCAGACCAGTGAGGAACAGGTCAAACCGAGTGATTAGCATTAAAAGGCCTCCGTTGCTGCGTTAGTGAGCGGTGACTCTGTGAATGGTGGACAGACTGACTGGTACTGAGCTCACCTGAACCCACACACAAAAGTTAAAATAAAAGAGGATCTTAAAATGGAAAATTCATTGGGTGGGTCCCTTAAGCTAATCAGATACAAGGTTTGAAGAACTGGACCCAGTGCTGGGGATTTAAACACTTGGACTTATGAATCGCTAAAGCTGCCTGAGAGCATGGACACAGAGTCGTATGAACTATTAGCACCACAATGGAAGCATGGTAGCGCAGTGGTTAGCACTGCTGCCTCACAGCACCGAGATCCCAGGTTCGATTTCGGCTCTGGGTCACTGTCCGTGTGGAATTTGCACATTCTCCCCGTGTTTGTGTGGGTTTCGCCCCCACAACCCCAAAGATGTGCAGGGTAGGTGGATTGGCCACGCTAAATTGCCCTTAATTGAAAAAAAAAAAATTGGGTACTCTAAATTTATTTATTCTTAAAAATCCAGGCTTCTTGTCCTCGTCACATCTCCTCCCAAACTCCCACCCCAAAACATCTTTCAGAACGAGATTTTCACAGGACGAGCTCAGTCTTCCCACGCGTATGTTTTGCTCCTGAATAGGGCCCAGCTTTAATTCATTTTTAAAAAATATATAAATTTAGAGTACCCAATTCATTTTTTCCAATTAAGGAGCAATTTAGTGTGCCCAATCCACCGACCCTGCACATCTTTGGGTTGTGGGGGCGAAACCCACGCAGACACGGGGAGAATGTGCAAACTCCACACGGGCAGTGACCCAGAGTCGGGATCAAACCTGGGACCTCGGCGCCGTGAGGCAGCAGGGCTAACCCACTGCACCACCGTGCTGCCCTACCTCTCAATTAATTAACGCTCATCTCAAAAGTTATTTTAAGTGAATAAAACACAAGTTTGAAATATGACGCGAATCAAGGCGGTCAGAGTGTGCAGTAACTGGCCAGACAGCACCTGGAATACACAGTTCTGGTCACTGCTCCACAAGGGAAATAATGCTTCACTCAAAAGGGTTGGAATTCGCAATCCCGGAGGGTTGCGGTCGCTCCCTCGTTGAAAACATTCAAGGCTGTGGGATAGACATCTTTGGTGCCTCAGGGAATTAAGGGTTGTGGGGAGCGGGCGGTAACGTAGAGGTGAAGACCAGATCAGCCATGATAGTACCGTGAGTGGCACGATAGCACAGTGGTTAGCACAGTTGTTTCACAGCTCCAGGGTCCCAGTTTCGATTCCAGGCTGGGGTCACTGCCTGTGCGGAATCTGTACGTTCTCCCGTGTCTGCGTGGGTTTCCTCCCACAGTCCTGAAAGATGTGAGGCGAGGTGGATTGGCCATGCTAAATTGCCCTCAGTATCCAAAAAGGTTGGGTGGGGTTACGGGGATAGGTTGGAAGTGTGGGCTTAAGTGAGGTGCTCTTTCCAAGGGCTGGTGCAGACCTGATGGGCCCAATGGCCTCCTTCTGCACTGTAAATTCCATGATCTATGACTGCGGGAGCTGCCTTGATGGGACAAACGGCCTAATCTGGACCCTTCCCCCCCCCCCCCCCCCCCCGTTCTTGTATTTAAGGGCTAGAGGCAGCTCAGAGGATAGACGTGTACCTGATCCTTATAGAGTTAAAGTCCTGGGTTGACTGGAAGGATCTGAATGGTAATCTTACAAAGAAAGTTGAAGGGAATAGAAAAAGATAAATGTCAGGGTACAAAGATATTGGTGCAGCAGTATTTCAGAGACACTGGCTGATGTTGCTCGAATGTAAATTTTGCTCTATTAGGGAATTCTTCAGAATGACGCGCACATGGAATGAACTTCTAGATATCGGGGGAGACGGGGGAACAATCTGGGAACATTCTAAAACTAATTGGCTGCCAAAATAAGGGCATCGCAATTATATGGGCCAAATGGCCTTCACTCATAATAACCTTGCAAAGCAAATTAATTGGCAATGCCAGGTCTATTATCGTCGTACTATCCGGCCTTTGTTTTGCATTGTGGCTTCGGATCGCTCAGCGGTACAGTTAGGAAATACTTCTGCAGACAAATTGTGACACGGATAGAAACAAAGGTTCTGGTAAAATGCAACAGGTCCGGCAACATCTGCGCAGAGAGTAACAAGCGTTGACGTCACAGGTCGCATGACTCTTCTGTGGAGCTGCAGGGAGGTAGCAACGTGAAGGGTGTTGATAGGAGCAGGTTGACGGTCTGGGATGGGGGGGTACGGTTAAATAACAAAGATGCAAAGGAACAAACGGCGACGGGGGCGGTCATGGTTGGCAGAGGTTTAGAACTCTTAGGCAAAAGGCAACCGGTGTGAGCTAGATCAATTGTTTAATCTGATACCGTAGAGACTTATTTTTGCTAAGCTGAGGTATTAATGGATATGGGGCAAAATACAGAGTTTGGTTAGAAATCAGCCAAGATCTCAATGAGGGGCTGAATGGCCGACTCTCTTTTGTTCTGTGACATTTCAGTGAGTGGACAGTCATGGGTGCCTTTTCACTGAAAGGCTTGAAGGCCTGTGCTCATTTGGTGTGGGGGCTCATACCCAGGGAATTGACCCCTCGATAATTCCACACCCGGGATATTGTACAGAACACAGCACACGGGGAAGAATCACAGCCCGTATTAACGCGAGCAGCACTGGGAGGCGGTTTTCACCAGCCGCAGGTCCTGATCTCAACTCTCTAGATATTGGTCACACTCTGCCCACGCTCTCTCCCGACACACGGTAGATAATCCGTGTTGATCGTTCTCTCTGCGTTTAGGCAGAGTCATGGTCAGTAACTGTGCACACCCTTGGTTCGCCTAATAGTGTAACAGCCGCACAAAGGCGACACAGGACACAAAATGTTCGGCAATTTTAACCCAATCTTCCCATTTACAGTAAACAAATAAAGACGCGCCGTCCTTGAAGAGAAGGAAGCCTCGTTTAGTCCGCACGGGCTGTGATGATTTTGATCTGGGCCACGCAGATCGCTGAGGGCTGGTTGTCTGCACCCGTGCGGCCGTGGCAGCTTCCTCCCCTCCCCGGCTGGAGGATTTGCCGCCTCACTCACTCAGTCCGTGCGCCCAGCTTCTCCATGTACACCTGCAACGCATTAAGCCTGGCGTCGATTTCGGAAAGATCGCACGAATCCAAGTAATTTTCTGGAAGGGGAATAAATATCCAATTTTCATGCATTTTGAGAGAAACCCAACTTGCTGTCAGGTCACACAAAAGCTGTTCAGCTCCTCCTCTTGCTGAGCTGTACAGCTTCTGCCCCAAACAGATAAAAAAGCTGATTTAGCTCAGTGGGCTAGACAGCTGCTATGTAATGCAGAACAAGGCCAGCACCGCGGGTTCAATTCCCGTACCAACCACTCCGAACAGGCGCCGGAATGTGGCAACGAGGGGCTTTGCACAGTAACTTCATACTTGAGACAATAAAAGATTATTAGAGGGCAGCACGGTGGCGCAGTGGGTTAGCACTGCTGCCTCACGGCGCTGAGGTCCCAGGTTCGATCCCGGCTCTGGGTCACTCTCCGTGTGGAGTTTGCACATTCTCCCCGTGTCTGCGTGGGTTTCACCCCCACAACCCAAAAGATGTGCAGGGTAGGTGGATTGGCCAGGCTGAATTACCCCTTAATTGGAAAACAGTGAATTGGGTACTCTAAAATTTCATTAAAAAATAAAATAAATAAAAAGTTATTATTATTTCACCTCCTCTCCGACCCTCGCTCCCTCTAGCCCAGGGGTGGGCAAACTTTTCCGTGCAAGGGCCGCATTCAGAAATTCACAATTTTAAAGGGCCGCATAGTATATTAATTAATAGTCCCGGTTGTAACCAATTAGTGTGCGGCATATACCTCAGCGCTTCCCCCGCCGGCATCCTGCCTTTAGCCCTCTTTTTCTCTGCTTTTCAAAAATGGCGCTTCACCCGGTTATGATTCTGGGCGCCTCATATAGAACAGTACAGCACAGAACAGGCCCTTCGGCCCTCGATGTTGTGCCGAGCAATGATCACCCTACTCAAGTCAACGTATCCACCCTATACCAGTAACCCAATAGCCCCCTCCATTAACAAAAATTATTTTTTTTTTTTTTTGATGACTTGATCTTGGTGGGCCGCATAAAGACCTTTGGCGGGCCGCATGCAGCCCGCGGGTCGTAGTTTGCCCACCCCTGCTCTAGCCAGTATCTCAGCCAGCAGTTAGGTCAAGATCAGGGGTTCAGGATACACAAAGCCAGTATCTCACAGCTACATGGCGCAGCATGACCCAGCTCGAACGAGCTAGGTACCACCACCCAGGCAGGCAGTCACATCCTTAGTCATGATTTGGGGGCTCCCCACATGCTTCCCCCCCCCCCCCCCCCTTCTGTTCTGGTGTCTCCCAAGCATCTTACATATGCCGCCCTCCCTCCCCCACCCTATCTCTGACCTACTCGGTGTCCCTTGGCAGCATCTCCCAATAGCACAACCTTTGTTTTCACACGTAGACCGATGCCACCTCACCATCTCGACTCGTCCACTTGGTAAACTATTAGGCGGTTTAATCAAAATCCGGAACTGGAGGGGTCAGAAATTTCCACTAATTAACTATTGGCAAAACATCTGAAGAATTTGTCGCTGCTCCGACTTCCGTTCCCTCACAACCCACTGCGTCCATCTCGTTGGCAACTGTCTGAGATTGCAACCTTGCTGTCAGTCATGTTTGAGCCAGATACAAGCATCTGATCACAGATCTGCCCCATCAACACAGCCTCCTTTTTCTTCTCTTCCGTAACATCCACTGTCTTTTCTCCTGTCTCCACTCACCTGCTACTGAAACCTTCCTCCACACCTGCCGTGATTGTAAAATTCTTATCCTTGTTTTTTTTCCCTCCAAGGCCTCGTCCCCTCCCGAGCTCTGAAATCTCCTCCAGCCCCTCAACCCTCTGAAATATCTGCACTCCTCTAATTCGGGCCTCATGAGCATTCTCAATTTTAACCGTTCCCTCATTGGGGGCCGTGCCTTCAGCTGCCTGGGGCCCCCAACATTAGTTAGTGGAAGGAACTATTTAATTGGACAGAACCACACGCTTACCTTTGTTTTGCTTAGTCGGTGTGCTGGCTAAATGTTTCCTTGGTTTTGGCTTCCTCTGTGGCTGGGAGAAACAGAACAAGGAGGTTGAGATTTCATAGGCTCACAAAGATGGGTGGCACGGTGGTTATAATCATAATCTTTATTATTGTCACACGTACATTTACATTAACACTGCAATTAAGTTACTGTGAAAATCCCCTAGTCGCCACACTTCGGTGCCTGTTCGGGTGCACGGAGGGGGAATTCAGAATGTCCAATTCACCTAACAGCACATCTTTCGGGACTTGTGGGAGGAAACCGGAGCTCCCGGAGGAAGCCCACGCAGACACTGGGAGAACGTGCAGACTCCGCAGACTGTGACCCAAGCCGGGAATCGAACCTGGGACCCTGGCGCTGCGAAGCAACAGTGCTAACCACGGTGCTACCGTGCCGCCCCATAGCGCCAGGGACCCGGGTTCAATTCCGGCCTTGGGTCACTGTCTGTGTGGAGTCTGCAGTTTCTCCCCGTGTCTGCATGGGTTTCCTCCGGGTGCTTCGGTTTCCTCCCTCAGTCGAAAGATGTGCAGGTTGGGTGGATTGGCTGTGATAAACTACTCTTGTGTTCAGTCAAACAAGGTCTCTATTACAATAATCATATGGGATTTCAAGAGTAAACACTTCTTAAAGGGGGAAAAAAGTCCAGCGGGAGCCACCTCGTGTGCTGCTTCCTGCCATATTACGCCACCGGAATACCCACCATCCCAGTTCTTTGAAAGAACTATCCAATCAATCCCATTTGGCCAGCAAACTCATCCCTTTCGAGTATTTCAGCAGTTCCCCCTTTGTCCGCAACTACTGAATCTGCTCCCAAAACCTTTCCGAGACATGCATTCCCAAATCTTTTAGGTTTAGCGGTGGGAAATGGATGACAAGAGAGATGGGGATGGAACTTACAACTGCGCCTCCCGCAGCAAATCATCACCAGGGATCATTTTAAAACAAATGACCTGGTCATCACCCGCGTTGCTGTTCATGGGATCTTGCTGTGTGCAAAGCGGTCACCCCCGTTTCTGACATTAAGACCACGATCGCATCAGAAAGCTACTTGATTAGTTGTGAAGTGCTTTGGCATGTCCCGAGGGATCGGAAAACGCGCGGTGTGGTTAGAGGGCAATGCTTGAACTAAAATCAGAGGAAGCAGCAAAGGGGGAATCCAGATTTCAGTGGATCAGGGACTCACCAAGTTCGGACTGCTCCATGCAGCCAATCCCAATGGCCGTTTAGGTTTCCTGCTCCTCTGCAATCTGTTGTGCCAAGGCGAAAAGAAGGGGTTGATGGTGGGGTGGTTAAAAATAAGAATATTTTTCTTTTAAACTCATTACAATATTGCACTCATTATCAGCAAAACGTCAAGAAGACTGGGCGATTAAATCCATCACCTTCTGGTCTGTACTGTGTGTGCCTTGCACTGCGCTGAGCGGTGAAATTAATCTGGACCAGCCAGCTAACTACACAAACCTAGAACTTAACACAAGGCACCTAGAATCATGGAGGCACAAGGAGGCCATTCAGCCCATCATTTTTCAATGAGCTATCCAATTATTCCCTTTCCCCTTCACTCATCATGATCCTATAGGTTTAAAAAATATATACATATCCAATTTCCATTTGCAAGCTATCCGTAATGGGTCTAATTTTTTTTTAAAATTTAGGTTCGCAGTAAGTTTTCTAAAGGTGGAAGACATATTGTGAGGCAGGGTGTGTACGAGACTTACTCAATGTGGTCCTGCCAACCATTGGGGTACTGGCATCTCATTACAGACTTCCGATTGAGATCGTAGATATATATTTTTTAAAAATTCCAATTAAGGGGCAATTTAGCGTGGCCAATCCACCTACCCTGCACATCTTTGGGTTGTGGGGGTGAGACCCACGTAGACACAGGGAGAATGTGCAAACTCCACATGGACAGTGACCCGTGGCTGGGATCGAACACGAATCCTCAGTGGCGTGAGGCACCAGTGCTAAACGCTGTGCCGCCCGTGATCGTAGATATGGTTAGAATATCCATAGGAACAGAGAATTGGCCAATGTGGAACACAGGATGGCATAACCTCGCATGTGTGTCTCAGGAACGAGTGTGCTACAAGAATCTGGGTTCTGGGGGCAGCACGGTGACGCAGTGGTCAGCACATATATTAATGGTTCGACCCCAGCCCCAGGTCACTCTCCGTGTGGAATTTGCACATTCTCCCCGTGTCTGTGTGGGTCTGACCCCCACAACCCAAAAGATGTGCAGTGTTGGCGAATTGGCCACGCTAAATTGCCCCTTAATTGGGGAAAAAAAAAAAGAACTGGGTACTCTAAATTTATTTTTAAAAAGGATCTGGGTTCAAGCCTCACTCAAAACAAGCTGCGTTTGGCACCGAGGGAGTGAAACACAGTTAGGGGTTGCTGGCTTGCAGAAGGAAGGTTAAAACGGGGCTCCATTTGCCCTCTTGGGTAGACGTGCGAGATCCAGTGGCTACTAAATGAAGAGCAGAGAGTTCTCGGCAACATAAACATATCCAGATCTTGTACCGCTGTCACTAGGGTTTCAGGATGAAACTGGCGAACTATACCCAGTTAAATTGGGGTAGGTGACAGGATGGCACGGCGGCGCAGTGGTTAGCCCTGCTGCCTCATGGCGCCGAGGTCCCAGGTTCAATCCCGGCTCTGGGTCACTGTCCGTGTGGAGTTTGCACATTCTCCTCGTGTCTGCGTGGGTTTTGCCCCCACAACCCAAAGATGTGCAGGGTAGGTGGATTGGCCATGCTAAATTGCCTCTTAATTGGAAACAATGAATTGGGTATTCTAACATTTATAAAACAAAAACAAAAATTGGGGTAGGGGAAAAAACGTGCAGTTCAATTCTCAAAACCGGTGCTGTGTTTGAAGAGTAAGAAGTTTGGAGAGGGGGTGATGTTGTTGAAGCGTACAGGACCCGAGGGGGTTTGACAGGGTTGATGCTGAAAGGATGTTTCCTCTCTTGGGGGCGATCTAGAACTAGGAGGTACAGTTTAAAGAGGTTTCCCATTTACGATGGGGAGGAGGTTTTTCTCTCTCAGCGATCGGATAGTCTGTGAAATTCTCTACCCCAGAGAGCAGCAGAGGGCTGGGTCACTGAATATCTTCAAGGCTGAGGCAGGAAGATATTTGATCGACAAGGGAGTCGAGGGTTACGGGGCACAGACAGGAAAAGGCCACATCAGATCAGCCATGATCTTTTAAAAAAAAAAAAAATTTAGATTACCCAATTATTTTTTCCAATTAAGGGGCAATTTAGCGTGTCCAATCCACCTACTCTGCACATTTTTCGGTTTTGGGGGGGCGAAACCCGCGCAGACACTGGGAGAATGTGCAAACTCCACACGGACAGTGACCCAGAGCCGGGATCGAACCTGGGACCTCGGCGCCATGAGGCAGCTGTGCTAACAACTAGGCCACCGTGCTGCCCAGGTCAGCCATGATCTTAATGAGTGTCTGGGAAAACTCGAGGGGACGGAATGGCCTCCCCCTGCTCCGACATCTCAGGTCCTCGCGGTGGAAACAATTTCGGAAGAATATAGAAATTAGAAGCAGCACATCGGACAGTGTGTTAAAACCAATTCACGAAACACAGGCTCTGGCAACACTGCCCACTTTGCGTCAAATGTCTACCTGGATCTGGCGTGTCCTCTGCTGTCTTCAAAGTCACTGGCCGAGCTTGCGGAGGAGAATCTGCTCTGGCGAAATTCCGCTGCGGAAGAGATGTAACCAGGTGAGTAGCATCCCAGCGGACAGGTGAGAACCCACCCCTTAACTTGGCAGAGGCCGCAGGGGCAACCTCCTTACAAACAAAGGGCAGGAGGAAGCCATTCGGCCCCTCGGGCCTGCTCCGCCATTTAATAAGATCACGATTGATCACACAGTAACCTCAAACCTGCCCCCACCTAACCCCAATAACCCATCACCCCTCTCAGAATCCAAGACCGTCTACCTTTCCATGGAGACCCAGAGACCAGATAAACAGCCCTCTGCCCGCCCAAAATCCAGGACCTGGCTGATTGCCGCTCCCTCCTTTGTGTTTTTAAGTAATATTCAGGGCTGATTTCACTCTGCGCCCGTTTCGTATTTTACCTGCATCATCAGATGTCTCTCTTTCAGTTTTGTCCAAAGTTCGAGGAACTTGATCCTCTAATCCAAGGGTGGGCAAATTTTTTTTTTTTAAATTTAAGGTTAATGGGGGGGGGGGGCTGTTGGGTTACTGGTATAGGGTGGATACGTTGACTTGAGTAGGGTGATCATTGCTCGGCACAACATGTGTTTCATGTGAAGTTTCTACTTTAAAATATTAATTAATAAAAATTAATTGCTTTTTTTTTTCTTTAAAAACCTTTTATTTTGGCTATTTTAAATATTAATTATTTTACTTAATATACTATGCGGCCCTTTAAAATTGTGAATTTCTGAATGTGGCCCTTGCACGGAAAAGTTTGCCCACCCCTGCTCTAATCTTTCCTCAGAGACACTTTCTGCAGCCTGTTCTGGCATGTTTTAAAGTCATCGGCAACTTTGACAGGTTGTTAATCAGTTTGTTATGTCAATAATCAGCAGATCGGCTCGTTGGCCTAGGGGTATGATTCTCGCTTAGGGACTTTCATTTTACAGGGGCTGTTTAGCACACTGGGCTAAATCGCTGGCTTTGAAAGCAGACCAAGCAGGCCAGCAGCATGGTTCGATTCCCGTAACAGCCTCCCCGAACAGGCGCCGGAATGTGGTGACTAGGGGCTTTTCACAGTAACTTCATTGAAGTCTACTCGTGACAATAAGCGATTTTCATTTTCAATTTGTGCGTACTGTAGAGATAGGGTAGACTGCACCACACGCTTCGTCAGGAAAGGGATCCTTGTGTAATGTTTTACGTCTATTTGTATCTCTCAATTATTCAGCAGATCACTACGACTCCCGACCAGAATTCTCCATTCTCCATTGTTGATCGCATAATGGGGTTCTTTTACTGTATTGTCATTGCTTTATTGATGAATTTGAGGTGGCCCGTTGATTATATATTTTTTTTAAAAGAAAGAGACACAAGATGAGAGTTAGGAATGGCGAGAGATTTCTCAACCGTCCCTGTTGACCTTAAGAATTACTTTAGCTGCTGAAGTATGAAATTAGTCACTAATAATAGCATTAGCTATGAGGAGCGGTTGAATAAACTCGGTTTGTTCTCACTGGAAAGACGGAGGTTGAGGGGCGACCTGATAGAGGTCTACAAAATTATGAGGGGCATAGACAGAGTGGATAGTCAGAGGCTTTTCCCCAGGGTAGAGGGGTCAATTACTAGGGGGCATAGGTTTAAGGTGCGTGGGGCAAGGTTTAGAGGAGATGTAAGAGGCAGGATTTTTACGCAGAGGGTAGTGGGTGTCTGGAATTCACTGCCGGAGGTGGTGGTGGAAGCAGGGACGATAGTGACGTTTAAGGGCCATCCTGACAAATACATGAATAGGATGGGAATAGAGGAATACGGACCCAGGAAGTGTAGAAGATTTTAGTTTAGACGGGCAGCATGGTCGGCGCAGGCTTGGAGGGCTGAAGGGCCTGTTCCTGTGCTGTACTTGTCTTTGTTCTTTGTTCTAATACTTTTCTTGATAATAGATTTTGTCACAGAATCTGATACATATGTCTGTTTCCTACCAGTCTCCCAGCAGTCTCTCTTTATAGGTGCTCCACGTACTTAAGAAAATGCCCTTCATCCACATATCTAAATAAAGTTATCATACCATTGACATTTCCCACTCTTCATGAAAGCTCAAACGTTAACAGAATTTCTAACAAATTCTGATCAATTCAGTCCCCCTGAATTTGGTTAAGTTGGAAAATTGTCTGACATTCTTCCCAGTGCATGGATGTCAGGCTCATCCCCCCCCCCCCCCCCCCCCCCCCCAACGTGGTTCTCTCTCTCCCCCCCCCTTACCTGATGAGCTCCGACCGCGGCTTCGGTTACTCGCTTCTATCTTCCCAGCACTGCCTTCGCGGGAGCAGTGTCTGGATTTTGACCGGCCTCGTTCCTCGTTGGTCAGGGAGTTCATGGTCCGATAGATCTTCTTCAAACTGCATGTGAGAGATAGCGAGAGGCAGAGAGGGCGAGAGGCAGAGCAAGAGAGAGAGAGACACAGCGAGAGAGAGAGAGAGACAGCGAGAGAGAGAGAGACACAACGAGAGCGAGAGAGAGACAGCGAGAGCGAGAGAGACAGCGAGAGAGAGACAGACAGCGAGAGAGAGAGAGACAGCGAGAGAGAGAGACACACAACGAGAGCGAGAGAGAGAGACACAGCGAGAGAGAGAGAGACAGCGAGAGAGAGAGAGAGAGAGACAGCGAGAGAGAGAGAGAGAGACAGCGAGAGAGACAGCGAGAGAGAGAGAGAGACAGCGAGAGAGACAGCGAGAGAGAGAGAGAGACAGAGAGAGAGACAGCGAGAGTGAGAGAGAGACAGGGAGAGAGAGAGAGAGACAGGGAGAGAGAGAGACAGCGAGAGAGAGAGAGACAGCGAGAGAGAGAGAGACAGCGAGAGAGACAGGGAGAGAGAGAGAGAGACAGGGAGAGAGAGAGAGACAGCGAGAGAGAGAGAGAGAGAGACAGCGAGAGAGAGAGAGAGAGACAGCGAGAGAGAGAGACAGGGAGAGAGAGAGACAGCGAGAGAGAGAGAGACAGGGAGAGAGAGAGAGAGACAGGGAGACAGAGAGAGAGACAGGGAGACAGAGAGAGAGACAGAGAGAGAGAAAGGCAGAGAGAGAGAGAGACACAGCGAGAGAGAAAGGGAGAGAGAAAGGGAGAGAGACGGGGAGAGAGAGAGACAGGGAGAGAGAGAGACAGGGAGAGAGACAGAGAGAGAGAGACACAGCAAGAGAGAGAGAGGGAGAGAGACAGGGAGAGAGAGAGAAAGACACAGAGTCAGAGATGGCAAACATGAACATCATCTTAAAAGTACTGCACAGGCCTCAGCCCTGGCTCAGCAATCTCGCTTCTCAGTCCGTGGGTTCAAGTCCCACCTTGGAGATTGGAGCACAAAATCCCAGACAGTCCCAGTGCAGTATTGAGGGAATGCTGCACCGTCGGAGGTCCCCGAGGATCACTGGCATCTCTCCCTTCTTTGAGAGAGAGAGAGCTGACTGGCGACGATTTAACCTGAGGGTCACCACACCTCAGACGACGGACAAGGTCAAGAAGGCGGGGAGCCCTAATGGATAACCTCAGCCGGTGCGGGGATTGAACCCGCGCTGTTGGCGTCACGTCGCATCACGAACCAGCCGTCCAACGGACTGAGCTAACCGGCCACTCCGCATTTCACCAAGCACAGTGACGCAGAAAGATAGAACTAACAGATTGCTACATCACTATGTAAAGACGAGGTCCCCGTCATTAAATGAACCAGTGTTTTCACTTAACGATTTCCACTTTCAATAACTTACTTCCTCTGCTCCATCTCTTTCTGCTTCTGCTCCTTGTTGTGGACATATGCAGTTGGGTTAAAGCGGGACTGTCGGGTTCCTGAAGAGAGGAATGCCAGTGAGAACGAGAATGATTTGGCAACACCCTAAAACTCTGTTCCGTAATAACACTGAGCATCCTAACGTCGCCTTTCTCAAACTCTCTGGTGCTGTCATTCTTTCGTTGATCAGTAATCGCAGAAGCACACTTCAGAAAATTGGACTGAAACACATTGACAGGGCCAGAGAGAAGGGAGTTTCCACTACATCTAAACCTGGCCTGGGGGAAATGGACAACAGAGACTCAGGCGGCTCACAATGATTGTGTTCCGATCTTTGAGCACAGTGGTCAGCATGGTTGCTTCACATCTCCAGGGTCCCAGGTTCGATTCCCGGCTTGGGTCACTGCCTGTGCGGAGTCTGCACGTTTTCCCCGTGTCTGCGTGGGTTTCTTCCGGGTGCTCCGGTTTCCTCCCACAAGTCCCGAAAGACGTGCTTGTTAGGTGAATTGGACATTCTGAATTCTCCCTCTGTGTACCCGAACAGGCGCCGGACTGTGGTGACTAGGGGCTTTTCACAGTAACTTCATTGCAGTGTTAATGTAAGCCGACTTGTGACAATAATAAAGATTATTATTAAATGCTCACTCCCAGCATCATAAACTCAGATTTCGCTGAGGGGAGGCGGAGTATGGGGGCTGTTAACACAATCCTCAACTAAAAAGAACCACAAATAGTTCCAGGCATCACCGTTATGTTTTTTAAAAATAAATTTAGAGTACCCAATTCATTTTTTTCCAATTAAGGGGCAATTTAGCGTGGCCAATCCACCTAGCCTGCACATCTTTGGGTTGTGGGGGTGAAACCCACGCAGACACGGGGAGAACGTGCAAACTCCACACGGACAGTGACCCAGAGCCGGGATCGAACCTGGGACCTCAGTGCCGTGAGGCAGCAGTGCTAACCACTGCGCCACCCTGTCATTACCGTTACGTTAACAGTCTGTGGAAGCTAGGTTTTCCCCCTTACGGCAGATTTGACAAGAGGCATTTGAATTTGGATCAAGTAAATAAAGGAATAAAGGGAGGCAGTTTCCAACGGCTGAACGGTCAATAACTAGAGGACACAGGGCAATACAACCAGAGCAACTTGAGAAAGTCATTTTTTTTAAAGAAGTGGTTAGGATTAGGAATGCACAGCCCGAGTGGTGGTGCAGACAGACTCA
The DNA here is from genome assembly GCF_902713615.1 of Scyliorhinus canicula. NCBI lineage: Eukaryota > Metazoa > Chordata > Chondrichthyes > Carcharhiniformes > Scyliorhinidae > Scyliorhinus > Scyliorhinus canicula. The sequence goes on from NC_052172.1 coordinate 18,004,975, forward strand.
TTGTTTCTCTTCATATTTGAAGGATAAAAAATGACAGCGGCATGGGGATGGAGCAGGAGAGCATGAAGAACATGCTCTCCTGCTCCATCCCCACAGGAAAGCATGAAGAACATGCTCTCCTGCTCCATCCCCACAGGAGAGCATGAAGAACATGCTCTCCTGCTCCATCCCCACAGGAGAGCATGAAGAACATGCTCCCCTGCTCCATCCCCACAGGAGAGCATGAAGTGCTTGTCGCAGGGGCCTGCACAGACAATGGGCAGAATGGCCTCCGGTGCCCCATCATTCCATGATTCCCGCCCGACGGGCGAGTGTTTTTCTCTTTTGGGATAAACCGTACCTGTTGGAGAGGGAGAGAGTCGGAGGGCACGGCAGCGATTCCCCTGCTGGCTCTCCCTGGAAGAGGACCGCTCCCTCTCCCGGAACGAAGCCCACCGGCCGCTTCTCTCCCTGGACGTGGACCGCTCCCTCTCTCGGGGCCCTGACCACTGCTTGTTCCTTTCCCGCGAGGCCGGGTGGCTGTCCGAGTCTGCCCTGGTCTGGGAATGCCGGCCTCCGGAGCCGAGGTTTAAACCCGATCGGTTTTGTGGCGAGGGCCCCATCGGAGTCAGGCGGCTGAAAGTAAAAAGCAGAACATCAGGTGGGCAAGATGTGGGGAGCAGGAGGGGGGGGTCCAGAGAGGGGAGGATATCTTTAAAATGTGTAGCTGCAAATAGTGGGAACACTGGGATCCAATAAAACATCCCACGGTGCTTTAAAGGAACATTCACATGCAGAACAGCGCAGTGGAGGTCACAGATACGAGGCAAAGTGGAATTTATAATCTTTATTAGTGTCACAAGTAGGCTTAACATTATCACAATGAAGTTACTGTGAAAAGCCCCTAGTCGCCACATTCTGGCACCTGTTCGGGTACACAGAGGGAGAATTCAGAATATCCAATTCACCTAACAGCACGTCTTTCGGGACTTGTGGGAGGAAACCGGAGCACCCGGAGGAAACCCACGCAGACACGGGGAGAATGTGCAGACTCTGCACAGACAGTGACCCAAGCCGGGAATCGAACCCGGGTCCCTGGCGCCGTGAAGTAACAGTGCTAACCACTGTGCTACCGTGCTACCCTTGCCTTACAAAACACAATTTGGCTGAGTGAGTCCTTTTTGGCTGCATTGACTCAATGACCTGAATGGTCACCTTCTGATGTTGTAAATGCACTATATAGTTCACATTTAGCCACTCGCTGAGCATCCTTCGACAGAGCCTTCCAAACCTGTGACCTCTAACACCTGGAAGGATGAACATAGGCGAACACCACCACCTGCAAGTTCCTGCACCATCCTGACTTGGAAATATATCAGCCATTCCTTCACTGTCGCCAGGTTTAAATCCTGGAACCTCCCTAACTGCGCTGTGGGTGGACCTACACCACAGGGACTGTCTCGGTTCAAGGAGGCGGCTCACCACCACCACCTTCTGAAGGGGCAATTGGGGATGGCGACAAATGCTGGCCCAGCCAGCGAATCCCACATCCTATGAACAAATACAATTTAAATACAGTGAATAGGGTCAGGCAGTGACAGCGAGAAGCTAGCCGCTCTTCTCCGCATTTCAGTCAGGCACAGTCTAACCCTTGCCCAATGATCGACAAGAGTCCATCGAGGTGCTTTTCCCCTCCCTAGTCCAGGGGTTTTGGGGGGGTGGGGATCATTTCTTCGACAAGGGATCAGCTAACCCAGCGGGAATGTGGGAATCAGCCGGCAGCGGTAACCTGGATATACGCTCGTGTATTCTGTCACCAACTCACCCCCGTTTGTACAAGCTCAGCTCGGTGTTCAGGCTGTTCATTCGCACCTTGAGTTTCCGCTCCGACGTCTTCAGCTCTTCCAGCTGAGAAGTAAAATAAAGCGGGGGGAGGGGGGATAAAAAAATAAATCAGCGATATGGAAAAAAACCGAGCAGACAAGGTTAAGAGATTTGATCGTGATGCTCTAAATCATGAAGGGTTTTGATGGCGAGGATAAGGAGAACCTTTCCTGTGGCGGACAGGTCAGTAACTGGGGGGGGACGACAGATTTAAAGGTGATCAGCAAAGGAACCGGAGGGGTGATGACGGGGGGGGGGGGGGGGGGGGGGGGGGGGGGAGAAATAGAAAATTCCACCCAGTCGCCTGAAAGGGCGGCGGAAACCGATTCAATAGTAAGTTTAGAAAGGGGACAGGATAAATACTTTGAAGGGAAAAGATTTCCAGGGTTACAGGGAAGAGAGTTCGGGTGCGGGACTATAGTTTAGCCAAATAGCTGGTGGAAAGCAATGGGCTGAATGGCGTCCTTCATTAACACCGCAAAACCCAATACACTCGAGAGACAAGATCCAGTACTGAACGGCAATGGAAGCAATGGGAGCAAAGTCCTTTGATAGCGATAGGTGGGGATTTCGGTACAATACAAGCCCAGTTTGCTTTTTTATTCATTGAAGGGATGCGAGCATCGCTGGCTAGGTCAGCATTTACTGTCCATTCCCAATTGCTCTCGAGGTTTGTGGTGGTGACCACCCTTCTGAAATTTCTGCAGTCCGTGTGGTGTAGGTAGACCCACAGCGCAGTTCGGGAGGGAGCTCCAGCGACAGTAAAGGAACGGCCGATATATTTTCAAGTCAGGATGGCGAGTGGCTTGGAGGGGAACCTCCAGGTAGCGATGTTCCCATGTGCCTGCTGCCCTTGACCTTCTAGATGGGAGTGGCCCTGGGTTTGGATGCTGCTATCTAAGGAGCCTTGGCGAGTTGCTGCAGTGCATCTTGCAGATGGTACACACGGCTGCCACTGTGTGTCGGTGGGGGAAATAGAGAATGTTTGAAGATGGGGTGCCAATCAAGTGGTTTGCTTTGTCCTGGACGGCATTGAGCTAAGAGTGTTGTTGGAGCTGCGCTCACCCAGGCTAATGGAGGTTCCATCACACTCCTGACTTGTGCCTTGTAGATGGTGGACAGGCTTTGGGGAGTCAGGAGGTGAGTTACTTGCCACAGGATCCTGAGCACCTGTCCTACAGATCCTGAGCCACAGTATTTATGGCCGGGTCCAATTAAGTTACTGGTTAATGGTAACCCCCCCCCCCGCATTATATTGATAGCGGAAGTTTCAGCAATGGTAATGCCATTGAATGGCAAGGCTTACCCAGCACTCGTAATATCGTGGCATGGATCAGTTGGGTCAAGTTTGTGCTGTTCGGTACAGCAAATATAAAGAAGGTAATTCACTCTGTGTGTTTGAACCTTCCCGCTGTGTGCTTGACAGGTTAGAGTAAAGGGAGTTTCACTCTGCCTCCAACCTAAGCTTTGGCTGACCAGGAGGTGAAGCGATTCAGACTAATTCAGAATAGTGACGAGCATTAGCAGGCCCCTCAGCCCATTCTGTCTGTTCCAGCTCTCCCAAAGGAACAATTCACCCAGTGTCACTGCCCTGCCTTGTCCCTGTCGCCCTGACACGAGTTCCTCTTCAGATAATGACCCAATTACGTTTTGAAAGCCACAGTGAGTCTAACCTCTACACCCCCAGGCAGTGCATTCCGGATCCTAACCACCCACTGCGTGTAAACAAACTATTTCATGTCGCTGTTGCTACATTTGTGTTTGGGAACACTCCTCATGCAAGCCTTTGAAATATATCGCCGTTCCTTCACTGCGACTGGGTTTGGGGGAAGGTGGTGACATAGTGGCATTCTCATTGACAACTAGTCCAGAGACCTGGGTTCAAATCCCACCATGGCAGATGATGAAATTTGAATTCAATAAAAACCTGGACTTAAAATGATGAACAGCAAACTATTGCCGATTGCTGAAACAATCCATCTGGTCCACTAATATCCTTGAGGGAAGGGAATCTGCCAGGGTGGCGCAGTGGTTAGCACTGCTGCCTCGCGGCGTCGAGGACCCGGGTTCGATCCCGCGTCACTGTCCGTGTGGAGTTTGCACGTTCTCCCCGTGTCTGCATCCCCCACAATCCAAAGATGTGCGGGTTAGGTGGATTGGCCACGCTAAATTGCCCCTTAATTGGGAAAAAAAAACATAATTGGGTACTCTAAATTTATTTTTATAAAAGGGAAGGAAATCTGCCATCCTTATCTGATCTGGGTTAAATCTGACTCCAGATCTAGTGGTTGACTCTCAAATGCCCTCTGAGGTGAAGGGCAGTTAGGGGTGGGCAATAAATGCTGGCCCAGCATCCCGTAAATGATTTTTTTTTTTTTTTTTTTAACTGGAACTCCCTCCCTAACAGCACTGTGGATGTACCTACATCGCCTGAACTGCAGCAACTCAAGGTGGTGACTCACCAATACCTTCTCCAGGGCAATTAGGGATGGTCAATAAATGTGCTGCCAAGTCAGTGATTCATTGCCTCCCATGAACAAATAAAAAATAAATCAATGTCCTCTGATTCTCCATCTTTCCATCAATGGGACGTTTCGCCCATCGACTCTGTGCAGACCCCTCATGATTTTGAACATCCCTATCAAATCTCCTCTCAACCTTCTCCGAGGAAAAATAGCAAACTTCTCAATCTATCTACTTTTTAAAACAAAATTTTAGAGTACCCAATTCTTTTTTCTTCGTATTAAGGGGCAATTTAGCGTGGCCAATCCACGTACCCTGCACATCTTTGGGTTGTGGGGGTGAAACCCACGCAGACACGGGGAGAATGTGCAAACTCCACACGGACAGTGACCCAGAGCCGGGATCGAACCCGGGTCCTCGGCGGCGTGAGGCAGCAGCGCTAACCCACTGTGTCCGTGCTGCCCTCAATCTATCTACTTAATGGACGTTCCTCATCCCTGGAATCATTTTCTGAAGGTCTACATATCCTACCTAAAATGTGATGCCAGAACTGGTGTAACAATCCAACTGAGGCTCAACTAATGTTTTCTTCATGTGACTTTGGGTGACGTTTAGGGGGGGAAACGCGGTAGTATTTTGGTCGCCACACTACCAGAAGGATGTGGAGGCACTGGAGAGGGTGCAGAGGAGGTTTACCAGGATACTGCCTGGTCTGGAAGGTGTTAGCTATGTGGAGAGGCTGAACATATTCAGACTGTTTTCATTAGAAAGACGGAGGTTGAGGGGCGAGCTGATTGAGCTCTACAAGATTATGAGGGGCCATGGATAGAGTGGATGGGCAGGCACTCTTTCCCAGGGTGGAGGGGTCAGTCACCAGGGGGCATAGGTTTAAGGTCCGTGGGGCAAAGTTTAGAGGAGATGTGCGAGGCAGGTTTTTTTTACACAGAGGGTGGTGAGTGCCTGGGACGCGTTGCCAGGGGAGGTTGTGGAATCAGATACATTAACGGCGTTCAAAAGGTATCTTGACAAATACATGGATAGGATGGGTATAGAGGGATACGGCGCAAGGAAATGCTGAGGGTTTTGGCCAAGGGTGGTATCATGACCAGTACAGGCTTGGAGGGCCGAAGGGCCTGTTCCTGTGCTGTATTGTTCTCCGATTCGCTTCCAGTCCAATTCCTCACTTCCAATGAATAAAATTTAATAGGTGAAAAAGCTCAATCCCTAGGTGAAAATTTAACAGACAAGGCTCTGCAATATCCATTTTCAACATAAATGCTGCTGTCCTTACTCCATGAGCTGATATCTCACCTCATCCAACACCTGCCGGTAATCTTGGTTCCGTTTATTTGTTGCTCTCTGATTTTTCGTTTTCTCCTTCATTAGCTCCTCCTCCAAGCTTTGAATGATCTTCTTCAGGATTTTCACCTCCTTGGATGTGGATGCCGTGCTGGAGAGTTTCATCTGCTCCTGGAGCTGCAAGATCATAACCTCCAGCTCCTGTTTCTCCTGCAGCAACTTCTCGAACCTGAGGGGCACACCGAGGAACGATTGCACAGTGCTGAAAAGACGGCCGTGCCGCCGAAGCTTTCCGTCTCGCGCTCATCGGGACAAATGCAAGAATGCCAAATTTCAAACAGCGAGGGGGGGGGGCTTTTCCTCCGGTGTGTAGGCTGCCGGGCTGGGTGGAGGAGGGTGGGCGATGAATGAACTAGCTGCTTGCTGGCTTTCTGGCAAGTGGCTTAGGACAGTTGTTTCGGTTTGACCATTACAAAGTTCCATTCAAACCACTACAAGGGGACATAAATTTAAGGTGAACAGTGGAGGATATAGGGGGAGGTCAGAGGTAGGTTCTTTACCCAGAGAGTAGTGGGGGCATGGAATGCACTGCCTGTGGAAGTAGTAGAGTCGGAAACATTAGGGACCTTCAAGCGGCTATTGGATAGGTACATGGATTATGGTAGAATAATGGATTGTAGATTATTTTTTTCTTAAGGGCAGCAGGGTAGCATTGTGGATAGCACAATTGCTTCACAGCTCCAGGGTCCCAGGTTCGATTCCGGCTTGGGTCACTGCGTGGAGTCTGCACATCCTCCCAGTGTGTGCGTGGGTTTCCTCCGGGTGCTCCGGTTTCCACCCACGGTCCAAAGATGCGCAGGTTGGGTGGATTGGCCATGATAAATTGGCCCTTAGTGTCCAAAATTCTGTGATAATCTATGATTAACCTAGGACAAAAGTTCGGCACAACATCGTGGGCCGAAGGGCCTGTTGTGCTGTATTTCTCTATGTTCTAATTTGGACTGCAGGATAGAAGGGAGCTCATTGGTTGGCAAGCCGACTCTGATTGGCCGAGGCATTGTCATGGGAAAGCAACAGGAAACAATAGGCTCCCCAATCTCAAGGATAATACAGAAAGGCAGGAGGTTTGAACATAGTCCTTTTGTCTGCAGAGAACAAGACTCTTTTTATGAATGTATGTCACTTCTAGCAAGCCTAAAAGAGCCACATTACAAGCTTTATTGATCACCTTGAATTGGTTTAAGTACAGCTATTAGTGCACTCAGGATTGTTCAGTAGGTGCTGCCCAATTGCAGGAATCACATCTTAGGATAGATGTTTTGATTTGGGTTACGTTCACATATGCTGGGCAGCACGGTGGCGCAGTGGTTAGCACTGCTGCCTCACGTGCCAAGGTCCCAAGTTGGATCCCGGCCATGGATGGAGTTTCCTCAGGGTGCTCCGGTTTCCTCCCACAAGTCCAAAGATGTAGTTAGGGGGATTGGCCGTGCTAAACTGCCTCTTAGTGTCACAAAGATGTGCAGGTTGGGTTACGGGGGTAGGGTGGACGAGTGAGTCGAGGCAGAGTGCTCTTTCGGAGGGTCGGTGGAGACCCGATGGGCCAAATGGCTTCCTTCTTAGGGCAGCACGGTAGCATAGTGGTTAGCACAATTGTTTCAGAGCTCCAGGGTCAAGTGTTCGATTCCCGGCTTGGGTCACTGTCTGTGCGGAGTCTGTACGTTCTCCCCGTGTCTGCGTGGGTTTCCTCCGGGTGCTCCGGTTTCCTCCCACAGTCCAAAGATGTGCAGATTAGGTGGATTGGCCGTGCTAAATTGCCCTTAGTGTCCAAAATTGCCTTTAGTGTTGGGTGTGGGTACTGGGATAGGGTGGAGGAGTGGGGTTGGGTGGGGTGCTCTTTCCAAGAGCCGGTGCAGACTCGGTGGGCCAAACGGCCTCCTTCTGCACGGTAGGGATTCCATCGATTCTAGGCAGAGTTAATTCTTTCAAAGACCAATATGAGCCACAGATGAATATTGATAATGGAGGGAAGAATGGGCTAAAAAAAAAAAGGAGTCAACAGGGGGGTGGTCCATTTTGGTTGTAAAAAAAACAGTAATTATCCTCGGAATAGAGGCTGGCTCGTTATGGTGGGAGAACAGGAGGGCAATTAGGAATGGCAATAAATGCTAGATCTGTCCTTGTCCCAGGAATAAATACAATACATAAATGAGAAAAAAAGTACTATTTGTTACAATAGTGCAGATTAAAATGATGAAAGGATTGGAAATGGTAGATAAAAGCAGCCTGTTCTCAGTAGTTGAGTGGTCAAGAGATTAAGTATAGGAGGTTTAGGGCAGCACGGTGGAGCAGTGGTTAGCACTGCTGCTTCACGCCGCTGTGGCCCTGGGTCCGATCCCGGCTCTGGGTCACTGTCTGTGTGAAGTCTGCACAATCTCCCCGTGTCTGCATGGGTCTCGCCCCCACAACCTAAATATGTGCAGGGTAGGTGGATTGGCCAGGCTAAATTGCCCCGTAATTGGAAAAAGTAAATTGGGCACTCTCAATTTATTAAAACAAATAAAAATTTTATGAGGTTTAGAAGAAGGTGCGAGATAACATTTTTTTTAGGGTTGGGCAATGAGGCAGAATTTAGGTCAACATCCAGTATTGCGTAGGGTAAAGCGAAAGTGTTAAAGGGGTATGGATTCAGCAGCGGAGCTCCAACAGGGGCTGGTTGCTGTGCCGTGTTTGGCATATTGTAATTTCTAAGTACGGTCGAGGGTCGAATGCCTCCGCTTGAGGGCCCCAGACACGAGCCAAATCCTGGCTGCATGCCGTCGTAATACTACCTCGAGGAGAGTGGAGACTCTGCTCGTAGTGGGGAAATGCAAGGTATATAGTGTCAATGCCAAATTAAATTTGGGGAGATGGTTGGAGTGGAGCAGAGAGGAGGGGAAAAAAAGAGACTCACTCTGATCTCAGCCGCCTGAGCTCGGAGTCGCGGTAATCCTTGCCCTGCTTCGATCTCGCCGAGGCGAGTTCTTCCTTCAGTCCTCGGATTATTTTCTGGAGGGCGACCGGATCTGGCTTCCCTGCGTACGGTAACGGCAGCGGGTAGTGTATTCTGCAGACATCGGAAAGAAGGATCAGAGAGAGAGAGAGAGAGAGAGAGAAGCAGCTTCGATCATTTCAATCTTTGAAATTCTCTCCTCCAGTGGGTGGAGGGGTGGGGGAGAGGGGGGGCTGGGTCCGACTAACGTTTGACTGACAAGGGAGTCAATGGTGATGGGGGATCAGAAAGGAGAGTGGATGCGAGTCCACAATCAGATCAACCATAATATGGGCGGCACGCTGGCACAGCGGTTAGCACAGCTCCAGGGTTCAATTCCGGCCTCGGGCGACTGTCTGTGGGGAGTCTGCACGTTCTCCCCGTGTCTGCGTGGGTTTCCTCCGGGTGCTCCGGTTTCCTCCCACAGTCCAAAGATGCTCAGGTTAGGTGGATTGGGCAAGCTAAACCTTCCCCTCAGTGTCCAATGATGTGGTGAGGTGGGGTTGCGGGATTCGGGTGGAGGGCTGGGCCTAGTAGGGGGCTCTTTCAGAGGGTCGGCGCAGATTCGATGGGCCGAATAGCCTTCAGCTGCACTGCAGAGACTCTACGATGAACTGAATGAAGGCCAGGCTCGAGGAACTGAATGGCCTCGTCCTATCTCTCGTGATTTTAGGTTCACTGTTTGAGTCAGACAGTGAAAGGACGGCAGGTTTCCTTTGCTGAAAGGAATCAGTTGGGTTCAGGTGATCCATCAGTTTTGTGGCCATATTGAAATTGTCGCTGCTTTCTGTTTCCAGATTCCACCATGATGGAAGTTTGAATTTACATTCCCCAAGTTATTAATACAAGGCACTGGGCTATCAATGGTTAAGATGATAGATGGGTGAATTCTCCGCCGGCCGGATTCTCCGTTCCGCCGCTAACCCATCCCCGCCCACGGGTTTCCCGGGGATGTGGCGTAGCTACAATGGAAATCCTGTTGGCCAGCAGCGGGAATACAGAATCCCGATGCAGACGCCGCCCCGCCGAGGACCATGCGGCTGGGGAGGGGGAGAAATCACCCCAGTGAAATCACAATGACTCAAACTCAGAGGACATGAAGTTTCAACGATGCCTGTGGTAAGCCGGAATTCCGCAACGGCAACTCTGGATTAGCCGGACTTGCCTACGCTGGCCACGTGACCCTCCTGACCAATCAGAGCAGAGTTAGGCCACACAAGAGCGCAAAATCACAGAGTGCTGGGCAAGCCATCATGTGACATCAAGATCTCCTTGTAAAAAGAAGTGCTGAAACCTGCGAGGACGGCCAAACGTGTGAGAAAGTCAAAAGAAGCTGATGTGGCGAGTGGAAAACCACGTACGAGGTGGCAAGCACTCAACGCAAAGGGGCGGGATCATGTTTGTCGGCATAAGTACAGTGGTTAGCACTGCTGCCTCACGCCGCCAGGGACCCTGGTTCGATTCCAACCTCGGGTGACTGTGCGGAGTCTGCACGTTCTCCCTGTGTGTGTGGGTTTCCTCTGGGTGCTCCAGTCCCCACCTCCCCCACAGGCCAAAGGTGTGCAGGTTAAGTGGATTGGGCGTGCCAAATTGCCCCTTAGTGTCCAAACGGTTAGGTGGGGTTACAGGGAAATGGGCGGGGGTGGAAGCCTAGGTTAGGGTGTTCTTTCGCAGGGTCGATGCAGTCCTGATGGGCCGAATGGCCGCCTTCTGCACTGCAGGGATTCTATGATATCGAGCGGCACAGGGAAACATTCCTATGGGAATGGAGCCTCCTTCGAATTTGGAATCCGGAGACCCCGGGGTTTGACGCATCGAGATTTTGCTGTACAACTTTTCCGAATATTTTCCCAGCTCAACGGGAGTTGAACAAAAGAAGTTTATTCTCTTGAGGTTCTGCTGCTGATTGTGCCATAAATCTCGGAAATGAAATAAAATAATCATTACGCTGTTACATTAACCTGATAACAGTAGCGTCATTCTTTTGTCAGCGTTTGCAAAACCATGGATAGCAATAGATTGACTTGCAACATTTGTCGTCCGTCCCCCGTTCCCCCCCCCGCAGGCTGTAGCGGTGTTGAAGTTGAAGGTTGGATACTGCGCATCTAAATAGAAAACTTTTCGGAGAGCCCGCTTGTGAGATTTGTGCAAAGAGTTAGGAGTATAAGAACAGGAAATAACGCAAGACGATTTGACACGGCCTGAATCAGTGGATCATCAAATGCAGCTCAACATCGAGACATCAGATCAGACGGCTGCTGCGTGGATACGTTCACGGCACTTTTCACTATAAAAGCAGCGTTAGACAATTAACTGAAATGTCAGTGCTGCTCTGCGAAACAAACATATGCTGTAACCTTGAAAACAAACCCTTAATATTCATGCTGTGTCAAACCCAATTAATGCTGTGATACTGGGTCCGTGAACTATGTTTAAGTAAGCACGCTAGCACGGTGGCGTAGTGGGTTAGCCCTGCTGCCTCACGGCGCCGAGGTCCCAGGTTTGATCCCGGCTCTGGGTCACTGTCCGTGTGGAGTTTGCACATTCTCCCCGTGTCTGCGTGGATTTCGCCCCCACAACCCAAAGATGTGCAGGCGAGGTGGATTGGCCACGCTAAATTGCCCCATAATTGGAAAAAAAGTACAGCTGGGTACTCTAAATTTATTTTCTTTTTAAAAGATAAAGCTATTTTGTATTTAATGAAAATGAAAAATGAAATGAAAATCGCTTATTGTCACAAGTTGGCTTCAAAATTAAGTTACTGTGAAAAGCCCCTAGTCGCCATATTCCGGCGCCTGTTCAGGGAGGCTGGTACGGGAATTGAACCCGCGCTGCTGGCTTGCCTGGGTTTGATTTTAAAGCCAGCTCTTTAGCCCTGTGCTAAACCAGTCCCAATCTCCCTTCCGAATGGGTTCAGTCTGAGCTATCCTGATGCTGACCACCAGCTGGATATATCTCCTGGTCGGTTGGTTTTTGTGGGTGTTGAGCTCCACGAGGCCGCATGGAAAATTCTAGAACTTGGCTGACAAATCCTGACGAGGCAGTGACCCCGCTCACCTGTCAAACTCCACCGAGTAAATGAGGATGAGGTAGCGTTTGGCGTTGAGCGCTCCCGACTTTGGGGGCGGCGCGTGCCTCGTTGCAACGCCGGCTTTCCGGTTTCTCAGCAACTCCAGGTCGGAGTAGGTCAGCAGGTCGAGGGTCACCGATTCGCTGCTCTGAAACAAGATAAACAAACTCAATGGCGTGCTGCGGTCAGCCTTCCTGCGCCCTGACCTGCAGAGCATCGGGAATAACCGTGGGTTTCCTCCGGGGTCTCCGGTTTCCTCTCGCAGTCTAAAGACGGGCAGGTTGGGCGGGGTTACGGAGATAGGGCGGGGGGTGTGGGCCCGGGTGGCGTGCTCTCTTAGAGGGTCAGTGCAGCTACGGTGGGCTTCATGCAATCTATTCTAGAATGATATAATTTACAGTGCGGAAGGAGGCCATTTGGCCCATCAGTTCTGCACCGGCCCTTGGAAAGAGCAAATTACGTCTCCACCCTATCCCTGTAACCCCACCTAACCTTTCTTTGGAAACGAAGGGAACATTTAGCATGGCCAATCCACCTAACCTGCACATCTTTTGGACTGTGATTAGGAAACCGGAGCAAATCCACGGAGACACGGTGATAAAGTGCAGACTCCACACAGACAGTGACCAGAGGCCGGAATTGAACCTGGGACCTGAGAACGCAGAGATCTGATTATTTCTTACGTCTCCTCTCTGTACCCCCCCTCCCCCCCCCCCCCCCCCCCCCCCCATTTATTCCGAGGGGCGGTTTTGACCAGGGGAACTTGGAATGAAGACTGTACCAATTAGGCAGCATTCCTAACCTCCAAACATAAAACCGATTCACTAGAAATGCAATTCCGCCTCTTCTAGAAATTGAAGAACAGAAAACAATGACAGGAGGCTCAAGTAAAACCTGAAAATCAATTGCGTCTTTGAAACCAACCCCACTGCCGAAAAATCCAGACAATCTGCTGTTAAACGCCAACTCATAATTCACATTCAGTTGCAGTTATTTAATGATTCAAACTTTCAGATAGGAAGTTCCATTTTGCTGTATTATTTTCATTGCTTCATTTAGCTAATTGGATCATTCATTTTTTAAGTACAGAGATTGAATCAGGGCAGCACGGTGGGGGCAGTGGGTTACCCCTGTTGCCTCAAGGCGCCGAGGTCCCAGGTTCGATCCCGGCTCTGGGTCACTGTCCGTGTGGAGTTTGCACATTCTCCCTGTGTCTGTGTGGGTTTCACCCCCACAATCCAAAGATGTGCAGGGTAGGTGGATTGGTCACGCTAAATTGCCCGTTAATTGGAAAAAATTAATTGGGTACTCTAAAATTTAGAAAAAGAAAAGTACAAAGATTGAACTGTAAGTATATTGCACATGAAGTTAAAAACTTAAGGCAGCACGGTGGCACAGTGGTTAGCACTGCTGCCTCACACAGCGAGGACCCGCGTTCGATCCTGGCCCCAATTGACTGTCAGTGTGGAGTTTGCACACTCTCCCCATGTCTGCGTGGGTTTCACCGCCACAACCCAAAGATGTGCAGGGTGGGTGGATTGGCCGCGCTAAATTGCCCCTTAATTGGAAAAAAATAATTGGGCACTCTAAATTTATTTTTACAAAGTTAGCTCTTTCCATGACCGGGTGCCTCAGTGCCTAACAGCCCATGAAGTGCTCTTTGAAGCGTAGTCACTATTGCAATGTAAGAAACACTGCAGCAAACTTCCACACAGGAAGATCCCACAAACAGCACTATGATAAGCTCATAAGACATAGGAGCAGAATTAGGCCACTCGGCCCATCCAGTCTGCTCCGCCATTCAATCATGGCTGATATTTAATGATGTTGATAATGATGTTGATTGAGGGACAAATATCAGCCCCAGGATACCGGGGAGAACCTTCTTCAATATTGTGCCATTTGATCTCTTACATTCACCCGAGCAGGCAGTTGGGGCCTGGGATTAACTCTTATCTGAAAGATGACACCTCTCCCACAGCGCAAGCCTTCATCTGGATAGTCAGTAGCTTTCCCCAGGATGGAAAAGAAAATTACTAGGGAACATATGTTTAAAGTGCAAGGGGCAAAGTTTAGAGGAGATGTGCGAGGCATGTTTTTTTTTACATAAAAGGGTGGGGCATGCCTGGAACTCACTGCTGGGGCAGGTGATGTAAGCAGGTATGATAGCGGAGTCTAAGAGACATCTTGACAAATACATGAATAGGATGGGAATAGCGGGATTTAATAATTTTATAATCTTTATTGTGTGCAGCATGATGGCGCAGTGGGTTAGACCTGCAGCCTCATTCCGCCGAGGTCCCAGGTTCGATCCCAGCCCTGGGTCACTGTCCGTGTGCAGTTTGAAACATTCTCCTCATGTCTGTGTGAGTTTCACCCCCACAACCCAAAGATGTGCAGGGTAGATGGATTGGCCACGCTAAATTGCCCCTTAATTGGAAAAAATTAATTGGGTACTCTAAATTTATAAAAAAACAACATAATCTTTGTCACAAGTAGGCTTACATTAACACTGCAATGCCCCTTGTGAAGAGGACCACAAATATGAGGACGGTATGGTAGCACAGTGGTTAGCACAGTTGCTTCACAGCGCCAGGGACCCTGGTTCGATTCCCAGCTTGGGTCACTGTCTGTGCGGAGTCTGCACGTTCTCCCCATGTCTGCGTGGGTTTCCTCCGGGTGCTCCAGTTTCCTCCCACAAGTCCTGAAAGACGTGCTTGTGAGGTGAATTGGACATTCTGAATTCTCCCTCTGTGTACCCGAACAGGCGCCGGAGTGTGGCGACTAGGGGATTTTCACAGTAACTTCACCGCGGTGTTAATGTAAGCCTACTTGTGACACTAATAAAGATTAATAAAAAGACGAACACGTGGTCCAATTAAACTGAAAAATGCTTAAAACAAAACCGAATCAGAATTTTGCCAAAACCTATGCCATATATATCTATTTTTTTATTTTTTTTTTTGTTTAAAAATTTAGTGTACCCAATCATTTTTCCAATTAAGGGGCAATTTAGCGTGGCCAATCCACCCACCCTGCACATCTTTGGGTTGTGGGGGCGAAACCCACGCAAACACGGGGAGAATGTGCAAACTCCACACGGACAGTGACCCAGAGCCGGGATCGAACCTGGGACCTCGGCGCCGTGAGGCAGCAGTGCTACTCACTGCGCCACCGTGCTGCCCTTTATATATCTAATTTTAAAAGAATTGATCCATAAAAATCGCTCATCGACCGTGGAATACACTTACGCAAACCCGGATGTTACGTTGGCCAAGCTGATAGAGGAATGGAAACAAACTCTGATTCCAACCGATTCAAAATCAAGCTTATAAAACGTTATTGTAATGCAGACGCCACCGATTGCTGAAACAGGGGAGGGTGAAGTATCAGCCATGGCTTAGTGGGCAGCACTTTTGTCAAGTTGGAGTGTTTGTGGGTTCGAGTTCCACCTCAGGGGACTGAATGGCAGCAAGAGACGATTAAGGCCAACACTCCTTGTTCAGACGTGACGTTAAACCGGGCGCCCCCCCCCCCCCCCGCCCGCCCTCTGAGGAGGATGTAAAAGGTCCCGCTGCACTATTTTGAAGAAGAGCAGGACAGTTCTCCCCAGCCCTGGCCAATATTCATCCCGTCAACGTCACTGAAACGACATTATCTATGGGAGCTTGCTGTGCATGAATTTGCTGATATTTTTCCTACAATGCAGCAGGGACCACACTTCAAGAGTGCTCCGTTGCGGAGAGAGGAAGGAAAAAATGAGAACCGGAGGCTCGAGGTGAGGGCGGGATTTCTCATCGTACTTTCTGATCAGCAACACGGAGGAGGTAGAAGGGGAGCATTCGGAGGGATGGCTTGAGTCATGCCTGGAGTCGGGCTAAAAGTGGTGCAGAACAGATACCAGCGACAGACGTTTCCCCATCAAATCAGACTGTACCTTTGTGATGGCCGACTCCAACATGTTGCAGAAGATCGAGAACTGCTTGAAGTTTCCAGTTTTGTGAGTGACATCCTCAATGTCTGCAGAGCAGAGAGAGAAGAGGGACAGAGTCGGTTAGGGGTCTCCCACACCCCCACCCACCCACCCACCTCCACTTTCCTGTCTTATCCCCATATCCCTCGATTTCCTCACTGATTAAAAATCTGTCTCAGCCTTAAACATACTTCACGCCCCGGCCTCTACAGCTCTCTGCGGTAAAGAATTTCACAGATTCACTCCCCTCAGAGAAGAAATTCCTCCTCATCTCTGTCTGAAATGGGTGACCCCTCACTCGGAGATTCTGCCCTCTGGCCCCAGACCCTCCCACAAGGGGAAACAACCTCTCAGCATCGACCTCTCAGCATCGACCCTGTCCAACCCCCTGAGAATCCGATATGTCTCAATAAGGTCGCCTCTCATTCTTCTAAACTCCAATGAGCACGGGCCCAACCTACTCAACCTCGCCTTATAAGAAAATACCTCTATATCCAGGATCGACCAAGTGAACCGTCTCTGGATTGTCTCCAATGCTGGTGTATCATCCCTTAGATGAGGGGACCAAAACTGTTCCAGGTGTAGTCTAACCACCTTCTTTGAACGGTTGTAGGCCATGTCTGGACAGTGACTACAAGCAAAAAATCTTTCTCTTAATCATGTGACAGGCCCTCTTGCAGCAATCCTACTACCCACTGCACTGAGAGATCAACACTCTCAGCAGAGATAAGGCCTTGCTCAGTACAATGCTGGGACTGAGCATTCAGCCACTAGACTGTCAAAAGAGCTTGAAAAGCACAGCCTAGCGTCAAAAACGCCCAAGCTAGGCATGGCTAAAGGTAGGAGAAGCAGGCAGAAGATGACATTGATCACACGGGAAAGAGCAGCTTTGAACTTACACGCAGCCTCAAATTCTCCTCGCCACTGCTCAGAGGTCAGCCGGTCCTCAACTTCCACCTCCAACACGTCCCCGGTCACCATCATCGTGACGATGTACTCAATCCCCCGGAAAACATAATCTGCTTGCACTGAGGAACCTCCTTCCATGGCACAGGTAGAGAAGCGCGACTGTACTTCAGGGCAAGGTGACAAGATCCAGGAAGCCTCAACAGAGGCAACGAGCAGTTAAATCTTTTAAGCTGCAGATAACAAATTAAGTTACTTGAAATGGGATAAAACAACATTAAATATCACCAACATGCTGCCCCAGGTTGCTTTTTCTGTTTGTTGCGTATACTGGGAGGGGCCAGATGGAACAGCCTCCTATATAGTACCTGTGCAACACTAACATCTACTTGGCAATGTGGAAAATTGCCCGAGTATGTCATGTACACAAGAAATAGGACAAATGCAACCCAGTCAATTACCACCCCATCAGTCTACTCTCAGGATATCACTGCGGGAGTTCTTCAGGGAAGTAAAATAATTGCAGGGCTGCAGTTAAGGGCAGAAGAGTGGGGCTAGCTAAATTGTTTTTGTAGAGGGCTCGACAGGCCAAATGGCCTTCTCAATCATCGCCAAAGTGATGGAAAGAGTCATCAGTGCTATCAAACAGCACTTACTCAGCAATAACCTGCTCACGGACGCTCAGTTTGGGTTCCGCCAGGGTCACACAGCTCCTGACCCCATTACAGCCTTGGTTCAAATGTGGACAAATAGTTCTGAATGCCAGAGGTGAGGTGAGAGTGACTGCCCTTGACATCAAGGCAGCATTTGACAGAGTATGGCACCAAGGAGCCATCGCTAAACTGGAGTCGACGGGAATCGGGGGGGGGAACTCGCCGCTGGTTGGTGTCATAACTGGCGCAAAGGAAGATGGCTGCGGTGGTTGGAAGTCAATCATCTGAGCTCTGGGATATCACTGCAGGAGTTCCTCAGGGTAGCGCCCTGGGCCCAACCACCTTCAGCCGCTTCATCCACGACCATCGCAAGGTTAGAAGTGGGGATGCCCGCGGATGAACGCACAATGTTCAGCGCCATTGGCGACTCTTCGGGCACTGAAGCGGTCCCCGGCCCGTAAGCTGCAAGAGCTGGACAATAAATATCCAGGTTTGCGAGCAAGTGCCAGGCCGTGACCATCTCTTGCAAAGATCGCAGGGGGGGGGGGGGGGGGGCACAGCAAGTTAGCACTTCTGCCTCACAGCGCCAGGGGCCCAGGTTCGATTCCGGGCTTGGGTCACTGTCTGTGCGGAGTCTGCACGTTCTCCCCGTGTCTGCGTGGGTTTCCTCCGGGCGCTCCCCAGGAAACTGAATACCGAATTCAGTTTTTCCAATGAAGGGGCAATTTAACGTGGCCAGTCCACCTACCCTGGACATCTTTTGGGTTATGGGGGGCGAAACTTACAGTCCAAAGATGTGCAGGTGGGGTGGCCATGATCAACTGCCCCTTGGGGATAGAGCGGTGGGTGCTCTATCAGGGGGCTAGGTGCAGACTCGATGGGCTGCATGGCCTCTCCCTGCACTGTGTGGGGTGCTCTAACCTGGACATTCATCACCATGGCTGAATCCTCCCCTGACCCACCATCATCTCATCCCTCCCCAACAACCCCATTTTACCCGGAGCCGAACCGAGCCGCAATCTTCCTCCCTCCTCAGCCGTCCGCCCGCCTCTGTCTCTAGGCGCCCAGAAGCCCGGGCTCCGGCCCAAGCTCAACCTAACCCGCCCATCGCCGGCGCGCGCACCCGCCGGCCCTGATTTGCCCGGCCGCCGACGTCCGCGCCCGCCATTGGTCGAGCTCCACGTCAATCACGTTCGGGGAGTTGACAGCGTTTGGTTGACGCGTAGTTAGCAACCGGACGCACCACTGAGCGAATCAGAGAGGGGTGAGAGCGGAGAGACAACATGATAAATCAAATTTCCTCAACTTGTATTAAAAATGTAAATGGTAATGTGGTCAGTACCTCATTTTAATTCCTCTTTACGTTGTGTTGGTTCGCCTGTTTGTGCTTATTTGCGAAATAGTAGCACTCATTGCATGGTCCACCCCCTGTTGTGAGTGGAAATGGCCTGGTCGCGGAACGGGCGCTGGTGTGATGACGCCATCCCCCTGCGCCCCCAGGCCAGCTGTCAATCAAAGACCTGGGGCAGTTGGTTGTCCCTAGCAACCAGCAGATGCTGACATGTTCTCTCTCAGTTGCAAAGCTCCACCAAGGGTTTCCGGTCACCCCCCCCCCCCCCCCCCCCCCCTCCCCCCTCCCCCCTTCCTCTGATTTTTGTTTAATTTGTAGTTCTTTAGTTTCATTAATAATCTTTATTATTGTCACAAGTAGGCTTGCATTAACACTGCAATGAGGTTACTGTGAAAATCCCCTCGTCGCCACATTCCGGCGCCTGTTCGGGTACACAGAGGGAGAATTCAGAATGTACAAATTGCTGAACAGCACGTCTTTGGACTGTGGAAGGAAACCGGAGCACCCGGAGGAAACCCACGCAGACACGGGGAGAACGTGCAGACTCCGCACAGACGGTGACCCAAGTTGGGAATCGAACCTGGGACCCTGGCGTTGTGAAGCAACAGTGCTAACCACTGTGCTACCCGTGCCGTCCACAGGTAGAGATCAGCCTTGATCTGATTGAATGGCGGAGCAGGATCGAAGGTCTGAATTGCCTCCTTCTGCTCCTAAGTCCTATGAGCCCCACGGGGAGATCAATCAGGACATCCCGCAGGGTCCCGTGGGGATGAATGAACTTGCCTGGATGAGCGCAGCTCCAACAACGTTCCAGAAGCTCGACACTATCCAGGATGAAGCAGCCCCCCCCCCCCCCCCCCCCGATCGCCACTCATCCACCACCTTCAACAGTCTTTCCCTCCACCATCGATGCACAGTGGCAGCAAGTGTGTGCAATCTGGGAGATACACTGCACAAACTCACTTATGTAATAATTCCAGGAAGCGCGGAGTGAAAGATCAAAACTGAAAATGCAGGAGCGTCTCAGCGGGTCTGACAACGTCTGTGGAGAGAGAACGGAGCTAATGTTTTGAGTCTGGATGTCTCTTTATCAAAGCTGAAAGACCAAATTGGTTTATTTAAAACTGAAAACAAAGCCGCTCCTGCAGCACACAAAACAAACAGCCCAGCCCAGGATTATCGGAAACTGCCGGTCCAGGTCTGAGAGCCACATTTAAAGGTCCCGCTAACAAACCACAGCTGAGTGGGCCTCCAAGTCCCCTTGCCGGAGGATGTTGCAACAGGCGTAAAGGACGTCATCTCTGCTGAGATAGTCTCTGCTGGAGTGGATTCCCTGATCCAGCTGTTTTTTCACAGCCTTTGCATGGACGTTGACAAAACCATGCCAGCTTTTCCCCCCACAATCTTGGGATCCATTGGGAGCCATTCCAACATTCCACACATAGAAGGCACCTCCTGTTCCGAAGGTCCTATCGAGTCTTCTGGTGCCATAGTTCTTTTATTTGGTCTCCTGCTTTAACTCTCACTTCCTCCACCACCCTACCCCACATTGGGAAACAGCAGGCAGTCATTGTCCCATTAACAATCCTGCTGGTGCGACATTCACCATCATGTGCGGTGTGGTTCAACAATGAAAGTGGAACCGGGCCAATTTCATATCCAGGGACCCGGCAGGTTGTTTCTTCATTCTGATTTTGGATGTTTGAAATGCCCATTCAGCCAGGCCATTAGACGATGGATGGTATGTCACTGTTCTGATGCGTTTAACACCGTTTGACTTCATGAATGCCTGAAATTCTCCACTGGTAAAGTGGGGGAGTACCATTATCGGATACAAGGATCTCTGGTAGGCTGTGGGTACAGAAACTTTGACGGGGTTTTTCCATTGTTGTCTGAGAAGCCATGGAGGACAATACAATTAACTTCTAACCATTTCTAGTGGGCGATGACCATAATAAAGAACATTGATCCCAAGAACGGCCCAGTGGAGCTATTCCCATTCCCATGGGCCATTCCCATGGGTGCAGTGATGCCGAAGGTGGAAGTCTCTGGTTATCCTGGCATAATAATAATAATAATAATAATAATAACCTTTTATTGTCACGAGTGTGAAGTACTGTGAAAAGCCCCTAGTTGCCACATTCCGTCGCCTGTTCAGGGAAGCTGGTACGGGAATTGAACCCGCGCTGCTGGCCTTGTTCTGCTTTACAAACCAGGGGCAGGATTCACTCAGCCCAGGCCGGGTTGGAGAATCGCCGGGCCGGGCGCGAATCGCGCAACGCCACCTCGACCCTGGTCCGCCGATTCTCCGGTGTGCGGCGATTCGGCTCCATTGGCGCCGGTGCAGTCAGCGTGGGGGCCAGTTGGGGGCCACTCTAACCCCCCCCCCCCCCCCCCCCCACCGATTCTCTGCCCGGAATGGGCCGAGTGGCCGCACAAGAAAGCCCGATTCCCACCGGCGTCGTTCGCACCTGGTCTTACCTGGCGGGACCTCGGCATCCATCCTGCGGGGGCAGCCTGGTGGGGGGGGGTCCGACTCCGAGGGGGGGGGGGCCTCCACCGTGGCCTGTCCCACGATCGGGGCCTACCGATTGGTGGGCCGGCCTCTCGTGGTGGGGGCCTCTTTTGCTCCGCGCCGGCCCCTGTAGCCCTACGCCATCTAGGGCAGCACGGTGGCACGAGTAGATAGCACTGTGTCTTCACAGCGCCAGAGTCCCAGGTTCGATTCCCCGCTTAGTCACAGTCTGTGTGGAGTCTGCACGTTCTCCCCGTGTCTGCGTGGGTTTCGTTCGGGGGCTCCGGTTTCCTCCCACAGTCCAAAGATGTGCAGGTTAGGTGGATTGGCCGTGATAAATTGTCCCTTAGTGTCCAAAAAAAGGTTAGGTGGGGTTAATGGGTTACGGGAACAGGGTGGAAGTGAGGGCTTAAGTGGGTCGGTGCAGACTCGATGGGCCGAATGGCCTCCTTCTGCACTGTATGTTCTATGTTCTACACTGTGTTGGGGCCGGCGTGGAGAAGGGAGGTACCGCACATGCACGCATTTGTGCCGGTCACAGCGCGCATGTGCAGACCCGCGGCACCCATTTGACGCTGGTATCAGCAGCTGGAGCAGCGTGGGTCGCTCCAGTGCCGTGCTGGCCTCCTATAGGGCAGAGGATCGCTACACTTAGCTGTCCAATGACGCCGTTGTTCAACTCTCCAGTTTTTACGACAGTGTCAACACTCTGCCTTTAGATGGGAGAATCCCGCCCCAGCTGTCTGGCCCACTGATCTAAACCAGCCCAGACGCACTGCTTCAACAGATTCTCAATGTCTACATCGAGCCCGGGTCACCAGACATAGCTCCTTGCAAACATTTTCATCTTGGATACCCGGGGGGTGTGTATTGTGTAATTTGGTCAGGTGCTGACCTGGGTGGTGGATGACTGCTGGGGTTCCCAGGGTGATGCCACCTTCCACATTCAACCCGTGTCGTTTAGAGACGGCTTCAAGTTATCCGTGTAACGTCCTCGATTCCGCCACTGAGGATCACATGGCGCAATTTTGCCGGTGTGGAGTCCTCCCGGATCCAAGCATGAATGCGCTTAGCAGATGCTGTCAAGGTATCCAGTAGGTTCCAATGTGGGCGGAGGGGCCAAGCTTGGGGGCAATGGGAGGTGACTCAGGGCATCTGCGTTGGCAGTGTGCATTTTAGAACAGTACAGCACAGAACAGGCCCTTCGGCCCTCGATGTTGTGCCGAGCAATGATCACCCTACTCAAGCCCACGAATCCACCCTATAACTGTACCAGTAACCCAACAACCCCCATTAACCTTTTTTGTTTAGGACACTAAGGGCAATTTAGCCTGGCCAATCCACCTAACCCGCACATCTTTGGACTGTTGGAGGAAACCGGAGCACCCGGAGGAAACCCACGCACACACTGGGAGGACGTGCAGACTCCGCACAGACAGTGACCCAGCCGGGAATCGAACCTGGGACCCTGGAGCTGTGAAGCATTGATGCTAACCACCATGCTACCGTGCCGCCCATTTCCTGGGCGATGCTCGACAGAGTATTCGTAGCCCGCTAACAATAATACCCAACGTCGGATTCAAGCCGAGGTGATGGGGGAATCGCTTTATCCTCTTTGAAACAGGGGTTTATGATCTGTTACGATTGTGTAATGTTGGCCGTAGACATGTGGGTGGAATTTCTTCACCCCAAAAATAACAGCCAATTCTTCCTTTCAAATCTGAGAATAGAAGACGTGCTTGTTAGGTGAATTGGACATTCTGAATTCTCCCTCGGTGTACCCGAACAGGCGCCAGAGTGTGGCGACTAGGGGCTTTCCACAGTAACTTAATTGCAGTGTTAATGTAAGCCTACTTGTGACCTAATAAAGATTATTATTATTATTCCATTAGTCCTGATCATGGACATTTAATCTTTAAGCACCATTTCGACAGGGGTGAGTGGGCCTAGGTGGAGTGCTCTTTCGGAGGGTTGGTGCAGACCTGGTGGGCTGAATGGCCTTCTGCACTGTAGGGATTTTGGGATTCAGAGCGGTAATAATGACGTGATCCAATGTTCAACGATTTTTTTTTTGGTCTGCCGTTTGTGAGGTGATTTATTCTTAAATGAGAATTGTCTCTTTTTAAAATTTTCAATGTTTGCCTCTCGAAGATCAGTCAGGTCTGTTGCCAGATTCTTTACAACACTGATCTCAGAGGCGCCCCCCCCCCCCCCCCCATCTGTCATTTACAGGTACCACAACATGCTGCACAGTAACCGCACAAACTAATGCTGACCTCAGATTGCTGGAATCTCTCTAACTGAATCCCAATATGCAGCATATTCATTGTTTGCAATTCCGCCGTTTGCGAGGTTTCACGGAATTGTAACCCCTGCACCATGACAGGTCCCGCCAAAGTCGACCAACACCTTCCCCTCCACCTCGCGCAGTCGCAGGGCGGGTGAGCCACACAAAATAGACATTGGAGAGATTGCCACGACACCCTGGGATAGTGGACGATCAGGTCCAGCCCCACTTGACCCAGAGTCGCAGCACAGTTGAAATGAGATCTTTTTTTAAACCCAAAGGTCCTTGGTTGAACCCAATAAACTGCAATCATCAGGTCCGCAAGTTTAAAACACAAATAACCTTTTATTATGTACAGTATTATAATTAAGACAGAAATGTAGCTGACTATCTACTACCCCTTTCCCTAACCCCCCTTCTCTAAACACACACATAAACACACACACACACACACACACAGACAAACAACACAGAGGGAAATGTTGATGGAAAGGGAAAGAAAATATTAATAATAGGGTCAGGATCTTTGATGGACTGGGATGACTTCCAGTCAATGTCTTTCTGAAGTTCAGGCTTTCGTTTTGGTGCTTCTTCCTTCTAGGCTGGCGATGGTTTTCTCTGGCAAGATTGTCTACTTTCTCTGCAGACTCAGATTCGCAGCAACAGATGTGCCAGACACTCGCTGCTTTCAGAACGATAGAGCAGTTTTTTTCGCTTCAGTAGGCAAGAGAGGGAGAGAGCGTTCCTTTCACTTCCAAGGTCTAAACACTTCTGCTCAGCTCTCTCAGAGAGCATCACGCAGGAACCAATCACTGACTGTTGTCAGGCAGAACACTATCCCTGGCCAACCCACCGGTTGCCAGTTAACCAATCGAACAGACTCCCTCCAAACCTGGTTCCTAAGATCCACTCGGTGCCAAAGAGTCTGGTTTCTCCTTTCCAAAATACAAAACCTAGGAACACAGTGTCCTAACAAACAGGCTGCTTGTATCGTCTGCTGAAAGGCATATCCCGATTAAAATCCCACCCTATCTCATGTCGTGTCCCCTAAGGCCGGTCCTTGGCTTAGTGTCCACTGATGCTGAATTCTAAGTCATCTCCTTGACAGTTTTTATCAGTGATGGCTTGCCACTGCCTTCCACTCTCAGGGACAAGACGGTGAGGCAGATTCGAGGTGTACCTCAGTCGGAGGCGCTATTGGTGTTATTGCCATGTACCAGCTGAGCTAACATAGGCTGGTGCATAATAGCTGTGAGGAAAGATTGGGGGGGGGGGGGGGGGGGGGGGGGTGGCTGGGGTTGTTTTCCCGGAGACTGAGGGAGATTTAATTGAGGCCTATAAAAATACAAAGTGTCAGGATAGAGTGGATAGGAAGGACCTTTTTCCTTCACCAGAGAGGTCATTAACCAGGGAAAGCCAAACCAAAGATACTAGGGAGACCCCTTTGGTAGGAGGATGTAATTGCAGCGTGACATGTTTACATAGGTTGTTTCATTGTTGCAGTGAATTTAGGAATTTATAAGGAAAAAAGTCGACACAGAGTTCACGCAATCCTAAGATTTTTAACTATGTTATAGATATATTGTTATTATGTGAAATAAGCATCGTGCAAACTACTTTATTTGATACATAGAACACGAATGCTCAGTTAAACTGTGGCCTTAATGTACTTTCAGTGAGCTCTGAGCATTTAAAGCTATTAAATGGGTGTTAATCCATCTCCAAATCGAGGGCAGCGTGTAACAGGAACTGGCATCGAGCTGTCCCTGGCAGCAACCCTTCCTCCAGGCACCTGTCCAAACATTCAGTTTGAATCTCGCTTAACCACTCATCTAAAATCACCGAAAGGCTCACAGGATTTGAAATGCAACTGCAAATCTTATATTCACATCGAGAAAAGTGCTCGGCAGCAACAATGTGCCTTCCTCTGCTCATCTTTTTTTTAAAATAAATTTAGATTACCCAATTATTTTTTCCAATTAAGGGGCAATTTAGCGTGGCCAATCCACCTACTCTGCACATTTTTGGGTTGTGGGGGCGAAACCCACGCAGACACGGGGAGAATGTGCAAACTCCACACAGACAGTGACCCAGAGCCGGGATCGAACCTGGGACCTCAGCGCCGTGAGGCGGTTGTGCTAACCACTTGGCCACCGTGCTGCCCTCCTCTGCTCATCTTAAACTGTCTCCGTCTGTCTCTACCTGTCTGTCCCTTTCGCAAGGTCTCTCGTCCTCTCTGCCCACCTACTGCTACATCTTTGCCCCTCTTCCATTTTCTCTGACTTTCTCTGCCCCTTTCGCCTTCTCTCACTCAGTCTCTTTCTGCTCCTTTATTCTACTGGTCTGGAGGACTGTAGAATTGCAAAAGTTACACCCCTGTGCCCTACAGCGACTACAGGGCAGGTAGTTTAACTTTGGCAGTGGGGAAAAGTCTAAAAGGGAAAATCAGGTGGCATGCGGCGCAGTGGTTAGCACTGGGACTGCGGCGCTGAGGAACCGGGTTCAAACCCCGGGCCTGGGTCACTGTCCATGTGGAGTTTGCTCATTGTCCCCGTGTCTGCGTGGGTTTCACCCCCATAACCCAAAGGTGTGCAGGGTAGGTGGATTGGCCTTGCTAAATTGCCCCTTAATTGGAGAAAAAATAATTGGGTACTCTAAAATAAAATAAAAAATAAAAGGGAAAATCATGTTTAGCTAACATTCTGGAGTTTTTTTTGAGGCGGTAACAGAGGGTCGATGAAGGCAAAGCTGTTGATGTGGTGTACATGGGATTCCAAAAGACATTCCATACAGTGCCGCAGACTTGTGAACAATGTTATAGCTCATGGAATGGGGAGGCACGGTACCACAGTGGTTAGCATTGTTGCTTCACAGCGCCAGGGACTCGGGTTCGATTCCCGGCTTGGGTCACTGTGCGGGGTCCGCATGTTCTCCCCCGTGTCTGCTTGGGTTTCCTCCGGGTGCTCCGGTTTCCTCCCACAGTCCAAAGATGTGCAGGTTAAGTGGATTGGTCACGCTAAATTGCCCCGTAGTATCCAAATGTTAGGTGGGGTTGCTGGGATACAGGGATAGGGTGGAGGTGTGGGCTTAGGTAGGGTGGTCTTTCAGGGGCCGGTGTAGACGCGATGGGCTGAATGGCCTCCTTCTGCACTGTAAATTCTATGATGATTCTAAGAGGAGCAATATGGATGCGGAATTGGTCGAGTCACAGGAAACAGGAAGCAGTGATTAATGGATGTTTTTTTGGGCTGGTTTGTAACGGAGTTCCCCAGCAGTCAGTGATGTATATCAATGACCCAGACCTTAGGGTACAGAGCACAATTTCAAAATTTGAGGATGATACAAAAGTTGGAAGCATTGTGAACTCTGAGGAGGCAGCACGGTAGCATTGTGGATAGTACAATTGCTTCACAGCTCCAGGGTCCCAGGTTCAATTCCGGCTTGGGTCACTGTCTGTGCGGAGTCTGCATATCCTCCCTGTGTGTGCGTGGGTTTCCTCCGGGTGCTCCGGTTTCCTCCCACAGTCCAAAGATGTGCAGGTTAGGTGGATTGGCCGTGATAAATTGCTCTTAGTGTCCAAAACTGCCCTTAGTGTTGGGTGGGGTTCCTGGGTTATAGGGATAGGGTGGAGGTGTTGATCTCGGGTAGGGTGCTCTTTCCAGGAGCCGGTGCAGACTCGATGGGCCGACTGGCCTCCTTCTGCACTGTAAATTCTATGATTATCTATGATAAACAGGACATAGGTTTGTGGATGACATTCAATATGAAGTGGAGATGCTGGCGTTGAACTGGGGTGGGCACAGTGAGAAGTGCTAACCAACACCAGGTTAAAGTCCAACAGGTTTATTTGGAATCACTAGCTTTCGGGAGCACAACTCCTCACCTGATGAAGGAGCTACGCACTGAAAGCTCGCGATTCCAAATAAACCTGTTGGACTTTAACCTGATTCAACATCAAGTATAAATTAAAGGGGTACAACTCTAAATGGGATGCAGGAACAGTGGGACATGGGTGTAATTGTGCATAAATCAATGAATGTGGCAGGACAGGTTGAGAGACTGGTTAATAACCCACAAATAATATCCTGGGCTTTATTAAAAGATGCAAGTGCAAGGAGGTTATAAAGGTAAGCACACTGGTTACCCCTGTTCTACCATTAACACCTTCTGATCTCTTCATATGTCATTGTCAGCACCCTTCTTAGCCTCAATCACCACCTTTTACATACACTTTGTCTTTTTGTCCATGATACGTTTGCCAAAACCCACTTATCGCTGCCCTCTATTCAGCCCCACTGTTCCACGCCGCACCCCCCTAACAACAGTGTAAATGCGATCCTATTTCCAGTTCTCTCTAACTTTGACACAGAGTCAGCCAGACTCGAAACGCTGGCTCCCGTCGCTCTCCACAGACGCTGCCAGACCTGCCGAGGTTGTCCAGTATTTTCTGTTTTTGTTTCAGATTCCAGCGTCCGCAGTCATTTGTACGAATCACCAGTTTGACCTCATCCAGTTCTGGACTCTGCACTTTAGCAAGGATTAGAGAGGGTGCATGAAAGAGTTCCAGGGATGACAAACTTTAGCTTGCAGTTATACAGGGCCTTGGTGAGACCACACCTGGAGTATTGCGTACAATTTTGGTCTCCCTATCTAAGAAAGGTCATGATGTGGAGATGCCGGCGTTGGACTGGGGTGAGCACAGTAAGACGTCTGACAACACCAGGTCAAAGTCCAACAGGTTTGTTTCGAATCACCAGTTTTTGGAGCGTAGCTCCTTCATCAGGTGAATCCACGCCAAATTGCCCCTTAATTGGGAAAAAATTAATTGGGCACTTTAAATGTATTGAAAAGGTTTTTGAAAATGAATGTGTACTGGAGAGAAGTATCCTTTCCTCAGTGTTATGGGCCAGGGTTTAGAGAACCCCAAAGTGTATCATGGAGTGCACCTGACTCACAACTTTTACTAGGTTGTGGTATGGGGAGCACACGGCCCACTCTACAGGTGTGGTACAGCAGAAATGGAAAAGTATTTTTTTTAAAGCAAAACAATGTTTATTCTATGAACTCAAGTTAACCTTTTTAAAACATACAGTGAACATCTTAGCAACCATTAAATCAAATACAACCCCCAAAGAATACAACACTAAGTAATCCTTTAAGCTTTCCTCTTTAACATCCATACAACTTAAAAACAAAACCTTTATCAGAAGCACATCAGGTTAAAGTCACTACTGCTATTAGTTTTAAATCACCAGGATTGATTTACAGTCTTTAGATTACAGAGAGAGATTCATACACCTTCTGGCTGTGACTGCAGCTATCCAGCTCTGAAAACAAAACTAAAACACACCCTGCAGCAAACAGCCTAAAACGAAAGTAAAACGTTGACAGGCAGCCCAGCTCCACCCACACTCTGACATCATTGAAGTAATATGAGCAGTCAAACATTTCTTAAAGCGACATTCTCATGACATCACAGTTTACAAATTGAAACATTTTTGGGGGTCTGGTCCGGTCTCCTAATATAAATTGGGGTCTGGTCCGGGTACCACAACAGGTGTCATCTTTCTAAGAGCAGTCTCGGCTGGATATGAAAGGCGCCGTGGTCACTATTTCAAAGACGAACAGGGGATGTCCTGGCCAACATTCATCCCTCAATTCTCAGAGAGACAGATTACCTGGGTCGTTACCACATTGCTGTTTGAGGGAGAAAGGTACGGAAAGATAGGCTGAAAAGGGGCAAGAGGTATCTCACGCCTAGCGTAAATATCAGGAATGGGACTAATTGCGAAGCAGCATCAGGAACAATGGGGCGGAAGGAGGCCATTTAAGTTCCGGAACCCTTAACTCACTTAACAGAATTCTCAGTTTGGAAATTTCGGGTTAACCCACAGCAGTTACAGCTGTTTTGGAGGGTAGAGTTCCAGATTTCCCCTGCCCTTTGTGAGGAGATGTGCTTCCTGATGATACCGCTGAACAGCCTGGCTCTTATTTTTAAGACAGAGATAGATGGGTTCTTGATTAATAAGGGGATCAGGGGTTATGGATAGAAGGCAGGTGAATGGGGATGAGAAAAATATCAGCCATGATTGAATGGCATGAATAGAATTTACAGTGCAGAAAGAGGTCATTCGGCCCATCGGGTCTGCACCGGCTCTTGGAAAGAGCACCCTACCTAAGGTCAACATCTCCACCCTATCCCCATAACCCAGTAATCCCACCCAACACTAAGGGCAATTTTGGTCACTAAGGGTAATTCATCATGGCCAATTCACCTAACCTGCACATCTTTGGATTGTAGGAGGAAACCGGAGCACCCGGAGGAAACCCACACACACACGGGGAGGATGTGCAGACTCCGCACAGACAGTGACCCAAGCCGGGAATCGAACCTGGGACCCTGGAACTGTGAAGCGATTGTGCTATCCACAATGCTACCGTGCTGCCCATGCGGAGCAGACTCAATGGGCCGAGTGCCCTAATTCTGCTCCTGTGTCTTATGGTCTTATTTTAAGGTTATGTCCTCTTGTTCTGGACCCCCCACCTCCACCAAGAGGAAACAATCACTCTCATTACTCAACCGACTACCTTGATCATCTTAAAATACCTCAGCCCTCCGGACTCGAGGGGCTATACAAACCTAGTCTGTGTAAAACTGTCCTTCAAACCTTCTTCAAAAATAAATTTAGATTACCCAATTCATTTTTTCCAATTACAGGGCAATTTAGCGTGGCCAATCCACCTACCCTGCACATCTTTGGGTTGTGGGGGGGCGAAACCCACGCAGACACGGGGAGAATGTGCAAACTCCACACGGACAGTGACCCAGAGCCGGGATCGAAGCTGGGACCTCGGCGCCCTGAGGCAGCAGTGCTAACCCACTGCGCAACCGTGCTGCCCCTACTGTCCTTAAAACTTAACCCTTTAAGCCCAGGTGTCATTCTCTGTCTCCTCAGTGGCGGAGGCAAGTTAACCTTTAGGGACAGGTCAGGAATATAATCCGCAGACCTCCCCGGTCTATGCATCGTGTCTGGGAATGACTTTAATTAAATGACTGACTGGAGCCAAAGGGGTACTAAATTTGAACACAATGCCCCAGCGACGAAAGACTGTTATCGAACCTACTTTGTCACTCAGTCCCGAGGGGGGGCAACACTTCTATGGTTTTATTGCTTGATTCCCAAGTACAAATGGGTGGAAAATAACGGGAATGTTGTCTCAAATGACCTGTTCTCCCTGGTGTCCTGGCCAACACTCTACCCTCAAGTCAATATCACACACAATAAAAAAACAGATGTGCCGATCATTATCACGTTGCTGTTTCTGGGAGCTTGCCATGCATCAATTGGCCGCCAGGTTTCCTACATGACAACGGTAACTGCGCTTCAGAACTCTTGAGTGGGTGGAAAGTACTTTGGTTCGTGAAAGGCGCTATATAAATGCAAATTTGCCTTCCTCTTCACTTACATCAGATATGGGGCCCCCTTTGCACTACTTGGTCCTCAGATTTCCTTGACTTCATCAGCAGGGCACACTTTACAAAGACATCGCAGCAATCGGCCAACCTCAGGTTTTTTTCTGTTTTCTTTGGGTTTAAAGGGACCTCAGACGTATGCAGACTCGCTGGGTTGGGTCCTCCCCCGGGTGCTGAAATGTGACGGGACCTTCTTCCTGACTGCGAAGACGGACTTCCTCTTGTCTCGAACTCCCCTCACCGCCGTCTTGATCTTCCTCCAGCCCAGGTGGTTGAGCTCAGCGAGATTCAGAGCCACGCAGATGCCACTGACAGCGAACATGAAAACCAGGAAGATCGTCTTTTCCGTCGGTCTGGACACGTAGCACTCCACCTCCTTGACGCAGGGGTACCTGTCGCACTCAAAGATGGCGGGGACGTTGAACCCGTAGAGAAAGTACTGTCCCATCAAGAAGCCAATCTCCAAGGCGTTCCTGAAGACCACTTGGATGATGTAAAATCTCGATATGCCCTCCTGCTGTTTCACCGTCCTGCTTTTGCCACTGATCCACCCCGAAAGGTTGGGCCTCCTCTTGTTCTCTATGAAGTCTGGTTCCCGTGGCTTTATGGTTCCCTCTGGGCTCTGGCCCAGAGTCCCATTGACGAGGCTGCATCTGGGCCTCCTGTCCTCCCTCTGCTCCACGGGCGACCTAGCGAAGTCCCCGTCCAGGGGTGGATAGAGAGCGGGGGCGGGCTTTTCCTTCTGCTTGGACGACTGGTGCACGGAGTACGTGATGAAGCAGAGGCTCGGGGTGCACACCAGGATGATCTGGAAGACCCAGTATCTGATGTGAGAGATGGGGAAAGCTCGATCGTAACAGGCCTGGTTGCAGCCGGGCTGAAGGGTGTTGCACATGAACATGGCCTGCTCGTCTTCGTAGACCGTCTCCCCGACGATGGCCACGATTAAAATCCGGAAGATCACCACCACTGTGAGGAGTATTCTATATTAAAAAAAAATAAGACAGCAATTTACCTTGACAGACCTTCCTAGTATTGCTGGAAAAGGAGACGGCTGTCGAAGCTTCTCGTCTCATACTCATCAGGACAAACACAATAATACTAAGTTTTGAAGGGAGTAAGAATTTATACTGCATGAGGAAAAGGTGCTGATTGGAAGGCAAATCAATCCTGATTGGGGGAGGTGTCATGGAGAATGTACCAGGGAACTATTGCCCCCCGCACTTTTGTTTAATTCAAAAAAGGCACAAACCTACGTGATAATCTTAAATTGATTGTTAGCACACTTGCGATTGTTCAGCAAGTGGTGTCCAATCTTGTAAATGCTTGCTGAGGGAAGTTACAATTCAACCACATTGCTGAGGTTCTGCCGTTATGTGTAGGCCAGACCGGGTAAGGGCGGCAGATTTCCTTCCCTAAAGGGGCATTAGTGACCCAGATGGGTTTTTAACGACAATCGATGATAGGGGCGCGATCTACCGGCCACGCCGAGCCCCAATGGGAGTGCGATGTGGCTGGTAGACCCTGGGTGAAGCCTCCCGTGGGCTTCCCGACAGCCACGGCGCCTCACGGGATCTACCCATGTCCCTCAGGGATCAGGAACCCGCCTACAACAGGCAGGACCAAGCCACGCAAGTAGGCCTTGAAACTACTTCAGGTCTATTTACCCTGCATCCACCGGCCTCCTGGGATCTCCCAGCCTCCCCAGGGCGGCCGCAGCCGGGTGCCATTTGGTACTGGTCCACATAAACGTGGATCAGGCGGAACGCCAACCGGGGGGTCCCCCAGGTTATCAGAGACCTCGGGTGGCCAAGGATAGGGCAGGGTGGCTCCTTAGCCTTCCCCCTGGAATACGGGCACCTTGGCACTGCCATCCTGGCATTGCGTAGCTGACAGGAGCACTGCGAGGGTGATAGTGCAAGGGTGATAGATCGCCAGGGTGGCACTGCCAAGGATCAAGGCTCATGGGGGGGGCCATGTCCATGAAAGGAGGATGGAGGGGGGGATGTGAAGGGTGGAGGGGGTGCAGGGTGTGGACGAAGGGGCCTCTGTGAGGTTGGGGGGGGGAGTGATGGGTGGGTGTCCTGGAATAGGGGGCCTGTAAGGGGGTGTGGGAGAGGCCTGAAGATGGGAGAACTCCATAGTGGGGTGTCCTCACTTGGGGGTGGGGAGTGGGGTAGTGCCCATGTGCGTGTGTGGGGGTGACATTGCCCATGGGTAGAGGGTGTGGGGGACCCACAATCTAACTGAGAGATAGGGGCATCTTTTTTAAATGGTGGTCCGATCTCTGAGTTCACCACAGCGGATTCAAGAGGGCGGCTCACCACCACCTTCTCAAGGAGCAATTAGGGATGGGCAATGAAAGCTATGCCCTGGCCAGCGACAAACACATCCCACGAATTAATAAATAAATAGAGAGTCAGGAAAGGGTCAAATTCAGCTGAGGGAACGTGCATCATGATTAAATAACACTGCCAATCGCACAAAAATGAGGACATTGTAGAGAATGCCTGGTGGCCAAGGCATCGATGCCTTCCGGTTGGCAACACAGGAAGAGGCTGGTAGGGAAAATGAACACAGTGAATAACAATTAAGCCAGTCTTGGAAATCAGCCATCCAGAAAACTGACTCCTGCACTGTGATTTTAAACCACGAGTCTTTCCTCAGTTCATCTCCCACGCCTCGCAGGATGTACAGCTCCGAGTCTTTGTTTCCACACGCTCGCAATACCGCTCTTTGGTTTATTTCTGTCCGTACATCCTGCCTTAACCTCTAACTCTGACAAAGACATGTCCTCATATGAGCCATTATAATAATTACATGGTAAGAAGTCTTACAACACCAGGTTAAAGTCCAACAGGTTTGTTTCAAACAGGGCAGCACGGTGGCCTAGTGGTTAGCACAACCGCCTCACGGCGCTGAGGTCCCAGGTTCGATCCCGGCTCTGGGTCACTGTCCGTGTGGAGTTTGCATATTCTCTCCGTGTCTGCGTGGGTTTCGCCCCCACAACCCAAAAATGTGCAGAGTAGGTGGATTGGCCACGCTAAATTGCCCCTTAATTGGAAAAAATAATTGGGTAATCTAAATTTATAAAAAAAAAAAAAAAAAAGGTTTGTTTCAAACACGAGCGTTTTCGGAGCACTGCTCCTTCCTCAGGTGAATGGCGAGGTATACCTCGCCATTCACCTGAGGAAGGAGCTGCGCTCCGAAAGCTCGTGTTTGAAACAAACCTGTTGGACTTTAACCTGGTGTTGTAAGACTTCTTACTGTGCTCACCCCAGTCCAACGCCGGCATCTCCACATAATAATTACATGGGTATTAGACCTGACTCAGTGGGTGTCACCTGAGTCAGGATATTGAGGGTTCAAGTCCCCCTACAGAGATTTGAGTGTTATGAAAATCCAAACCGGTTGGCGCAGTCAGAACTAAGACACAGAGTTTTTCTTTACTGAGAGAGTTTAGCGACTTTGTTCAGTGTCATAGTCCTCCCCACACCCAGTGTCCCAGCTGTCACCAATTTATATTATTTAAAATTAGACAAAAATGACAGGTGTGACAGCCCCTAGTGGACACTGTAACTAAAATAAAACCGTAACTAACTAAATTAGATTGTCATTCCCGGGAGTGGGGTGGGGGGAGGGGTGGTGTATGCAACCCAGCCCCTGCGGTGCCCTCTGGAAGGCCTGAAGCATGGCGGTGGACACCGTGCGTTCCCTCTCCCAGGCCACCCAACCCCGAACATAGCCACGGTGGAGGGGCGGACAGTCAGGTCAGGCAATACCCTGCCCACGGCCGGAGCCTGTCAATGGCCAACGTGGCCCGGCTGAAGATTAGGAGCGTGGGACTGTTGTGCAAGCAAAGGTAGAGGAGCAGCCCCTTCAAGTAGCCCCCCATCTACAATGTGCTCAAAATTATATAATTAAACAATGCACTCCGCTCATGTATCCTAGCAACGCCATTAACATTGAGCACCTTGGGACGCCTCAAGGCCGTGAAAGGCGCTGGATAAATGTAAGTTCATTTCCCTGTACTGATGGTGACATTAATCGAGCTTGACGTCTCCCAGTACAGTACTGAAGGATTGCTACAGTGTCTGAAGTGTAAGCTGCTAAGTGACCACTAGGGGTATATAATAACATAATAATAATTGCTTTTTTGTCACGAGTAGGCTTCAATGAAGTTACTGTGAAAAGCCCCTAGTCGCCACATTCCGGCACCTGTTCGGGGAGGCCGGTACGGGAATTGAACCCGCGCTGCTGGCCTTGTTCTGCATTACAAGCCAGCTGTTTAGACCACTGTGCTAAACCAACCCCACTCGGCCTCAGGTATCCCAGCTTCTGCCATATATAATCCTTCCAGGTCTTTCGCAACCTGGCCCATAAGGAGGTATCAGATTTACATTAAAACATGATGGGGAAGGGCAGCACGGTGGCCTAGTGGTTAGCATAACCGCCTCACGGCGCTGAGGTCCCAGGTTCGATCCCGGCTCTGGGTCACTGTCCGTGTGGAGTTTGCACGTTCTCCCCGTGTCTGCGTGGGTTTCGCCCCCACAACCCAAAAATGTGCAGAGTAGGTGGATTGGCCACGTTAAATTGCCCCTTAATTAGAAAAAATAATTGGGTAATCTAAATTAAAAAAAAAAAAATAAAAAAAAACATGATGGGGAGGGGCGGCATGATGGCACAGCGGGTGAGCCCTGCTGCCTCACGGCGCCGAGGTCCCAGGTTCGATCCCGGCTCTGGGTCACTGTCCGTGTGGAGTTTGCATATTCTCCCCGTGTCTGCGTGGGTTTCCTCCGGGTGCTCCGGTTTCCTCCCACAAGTCCCGAAAGACGTGCTTGTTGGGTGAATTGGACATTCTGAATTCTCCCTCCGTGTACCCGAACAGGTGCCGGAATGTGGCGACTAGGGGCTTTTCACAGTAACTTCATTGAAGTGTTAATGTAAGCCTACTTGTGACAATAATTTTTTAAAATAAATTTAGAGTACCAATTCATTTTTTTTTCAATTAAAGGGCAATTTAGCGTGGCCAATCGACCTACCATGCACATCTTTGAGTTGTGGGGGCGAAACCCACGCAGACACGGGGAGAATGTGCAAACTCCACATGGACAGTGACCCGGGGCCGGGATCGAACCTGGGACCTCGGCGCCGTGAGGCATCTGTGCTAACCCACTGCGCCACCGTGCTGCCCCCAACCTGTGACACTAATAAAGATTATTATTATTCTCCCTCTCTCGTTCTCTCTCTGACACAAACAATACTTGTAAAATTCTCCATATAATGAATAAACTCACACATTTCAATAGGTGCACAGGGTTAATTGAAGACTGTATTTCCTTAATGCATGGATGAATCTCACATACATTGGAAATGGCAGCCAGGTTGTTCCTGAACATACTCGCTGCGGTTTTCACCTAACAGGCGAATATTTATTCACCCCGGTCTGAGGAAATCTCACCTTCCGATCATGGTGGAGTGCTGCTGAACTGCTGCCTCTAGAAGCCTCTCCAAGATTGACCACTCTCCCATGACTGGAAGAAGTATCGAGAAAGGATTGATGTAAAACAAAAAGTTCTGGGACTCTTCCCTCCTGCTTCTTATCTCGGCCTCCAGAGACCCTGTTCCACCGTTTCGATGGAAGAGGGATTCACAAAGCCACCATTCCTTCTGCAGAGCTGTGTGTCCATTCACTCGCGTTGCAAGCCATTGTTCCCCCACACCATTAAAAGATTATAATCAAAGTCGACTTCCTTTAATCGGATTCGGAATCATTCCATCAGGGAAAGGTACTTTGGTTGCCTGCTTGCTTAATCTGTGCCTAAAATGAATTCCAATCTCCAGCCTCCTGTAGCCCAGGCAGGTCCTGTCACAATCAATCATCTCAATCACCTCGTTTTTATATTGTGATGGGTTTTTTTATTCACAAAGGAATCTCAGCAGCTAGTCTGGCTAAATAAACCTACCCTGTGTAAAAGGGCCGTCCTCTTTCCCGTCATTGCAAAGCCCCAAAGGCTTGATTTTCTAATCTTAATTAACTGTGATGGCTTCTCTCTCCCTTGATTTTTCAGAGGCATGTCACCATCTGTACATAGACTTACATTTATCTAGCTCCTTACACCGCTGTGTGAGGGGGCATTCCAGAGTGCGTAACATCCAAGGACACTGGTGCCATCTGACAGCCCCAACTGCAGCACAGCAAGATCCCACAAGTAGAAATGCGACGATGGCACGTGGCACGGTGCTGCCACATGGCGCCGAGGACCCGGGTTCGATCTTGTGTGGAATTTGCACGTTCTCCCCGTGCCTGCGTGGGTTTCACCCCCACAACTCAAAGATGTGCAGGCTAGGTGGATTGGCCGCGCTAAATTGCCCCTAAATTGGAAAAAAGAAAGAAATGCCATGATGACCGGCTCTCTGGCTTTTAAGCGACATTTGTTTGGGGGTGATTCACGGAATCTGTTTACATCGCGGGAGAAGGCCACTGGGCCCATCGTGCCCCCTGCTGGCTCCCCTCTAAGGAACAATTTGCGTACCGCCCCCCCCACCAACCCTCCCTTCACATCCGTTTTGGGATATTTACAAAATTTGAGAAAATCTAGGAAGGTTTACAGCACTGAAGGAGGCCACTCTGCCCATCGTGTCTGTGCTGGCTGAGAAACGAGACACCCCCGATCCTCCCCCCCCCCCCGCCCGCCCCAAGCCCAATCCCAATTTTCAGCAGTCGTTCCACAGCTCGGAAAGTTACAGCACTTCAGAAGCTCATCCAGGAACCTTCTTTCTAAGGAGTTTTTTTTAAAATTTAGAGTACCCAATTATTTTTCCCCAATTAAGGGGCAATTTAGCGTGGCCAATCCACCTACTCTGCACATTTTTGGGTTGTGGGGGCGAAACCCACGCAGACATGGGGAGAATGTGCAAACTCCACACGGACAGTGACCCAGAGCCGGGATCGAACCTGGGACCTCAGCGCCGTGAGGCGGTTGTGCTAACCACTAGGCCACCGTGCTGCCCTCTTTTTAAGGAGTTGAGTGTTTCTGCCTCTTCCACGCTTTCAGGCAGTGAGTTCCAGACCCCCACAGTCCTTTGGGTGACAATTTATTTCCTCAATTTCCCCTCTCATCCCTCTACCAGTCACTTTACATCTTTGCCCCCCCCCTAGTTACTGCCCTCTCTACTAAAGTAAATTGGCCCTTCACATTCATTCTACCCAAGGACCTTCACAATCTTTTACACCTCAAACAAATCTCCCCTCCCCCTCCTCTGCTCCTAGAGGAACACCCCCGACCTACCCGATCTTTCCTCACGGCTGCAATGTTCCAGTTCTGGGTGGCAAAGCCTTCGTAAATCTGCTCTGTACCCTCTCAAATGCAGCTGCATCCTCCCCGTCATCGGGCGATCAGAGCGGCAGACGGTACTCGAGTTGTTGCCTAACTAGGGTTTCACACAGTTCCGGCGTAACCTCCTCGATTCCACGCCTCGGCGAATAAAGCAAGGGTTCCAAATGCCTTCTCAACCGATCCTGCTCGCGAAAAACGTCACTACAACGATGCCAATTGGTTTCACACGGCACATGGACAAATGACCATTAGCCGGCAGAATTGGGGCCGAAGATGTTTGGAGCGCGATCCCCGGTGGCGGCAGGGCGGGTAGGGTTACGCAAACCGCTGTAGACATCAGCAGCCTCGTAAGATCTCATCAGCGGCCAATGACAAGCTCCCCCCCAGCTGCCCAGAACATTTTTGTAAAAAGCGTATCCGTTGAGGTTTTACCTTTTAACAAACAACACAACAAAACCACGGGACTGTTGCAGATGAGAAAGAAAAGGTAAAGGCTCCACATGCATGAATACAGCGAGGGATGGGAACAGAAATATAACAAGCTCGATACAATTATTTGGATTTGGATTTGTTTATTGTCACGTGTACCGAGGGACAGTGAAAAGTATTTTTCTGCGAGCAGCTCAACAGATCATTAAGTACATGGGAAGAAAAGGGAATAAAAGAAAATACATAATAGGGCAACACAAGGTACACAATGTAACTAAAGGGGATAGGATGGCGGCATGGGGCTCAAGTCGGGTGCTCTTTCCAAGGGCCGGTGCAGACTCGATGGGCTGAATAGCCTCCTTCTGCACTGCAAATTCTATGATTCTATGATAAAACCGGCATCGGGTGAAGCGTTAATCAGTTCAGTTCATAAGAGGGTCGTTTAGGAGTCTGGTAGAAAAGATAAAAGGGAGAGGTTAGTAATAATGTTAGTCAGGAAGCACAGTGGCGCAGTGGTTAGCACTGGAACAACGGCGCTGAGGATCCGGGTTTGATCTCGGCTCCGGGACACTTACCGTGTGGAGTTTAAAAAAATTTTTAGTGTACACAATTAATTTTTCCCAATTAAGGGGCAATTACGCCCGCCCCAGCCAGGGGGACCAAAGAGAAGAAGAATCGTCAAGGCAACCAACAATTGGACGCCCTGGACGGGAGGGCCGGGATCGAACCTGGGACCTCGGCGCCGTGAAGCAACAGGGCTAACCCACTGCGCCACCGTGCAATCTGCCGGCCCACTCTGACCGCCACGGTCAAACGAGGATTCTGTACAAATAAACTCGGATCCTCATTGCAAAACCCCATTTAGGATCATCGAGGAAGACATATATCCCCCCCAAAAAAAAACAATTAGGGAATGTGCGCCAGGATAAAATTAAGAAATAAACGACGAGCACAGCAAGAGCTCGCAAAAACGCAGCCGCTCCCGCGCTCACATCACCGCACACCCCGCCTCACGCCGCACCTTTTTAAACCGGACATTGTGATTGGTGTTATGGGCCAGGGTTGAGAGAACCCCAAAGTGTATCATGGAGTTCAGCTGACCCACAACCTTTAATAGATTATCGCTTCTCGGCCTTTTGGCTAAGATCGAGCATAGATTGAGCCTTTTGGCTCAGATCTGGTATGTCTCCTTTATGGGGACCATGAATTGGATTCAATTTGAATTGGTTTTTTGAGCAGGCAAGGTGCTGGATTAGGGGTTTGCCCCTGTCCACACTCTGAGCCCTGGCTTTGTAACTCAGATAAAGTAATTAAAAAAAACAAAAAAAAAAACTTTTAATAGATTGTGGTATGGGGAGCACACGGCCCACTCTACAGGTGTGTTACAGCAGAAATGGAAAAGTATTTTTTAAAGCAAAACAATGTTTATTCTATGAACGCAAGTTAACCTTTTTAAAATATACAGTGAACATCTTAGCAACCATCAATTCAAATACAACCCCCAAAGAATACAACACTAAGTAATCCTTTAAGCTTTCCTTTTAACATCCATAAGACTTAAAGCACCTTTTTACCAGAAGCACATCAGGTTAAAGTCATTACTGTTATTAGTTTTAAATCACCAGGATCGATTTACAGTCTTTAGATTACAGAGAGAGATTCATACACCTTCTGGCTGTGACTGCATCTATCCAGCTCTGAAAACGAAACTAAAAGACACCCTGCAGCAAACAGCCTAAAACGAAAGTAAAAATCTGACAGACAGCCCAGCTCCACCCACTCTCTGACATCACTGCAGTAATAAACACCCATTTCTTAAAGGTACTCTCACTACAGATACTTATATACACACCCCATTTTTAAACACTCATTTCTTAAAGGTACTCTCACGTGACATTGGCTACAGCGAGGATGTGACTATCGTCGGTGCGACAGGTCAGTTTGAAGACGACACAGGATCCCTGCCCGACACCCGGGATGGGAAGGTGAAAAAATCCGACATTTAACAAAGGAAGATCACGGAGAGAGCTCCCAGCCGCAAATACTTCGGATTCACAGCTGGTGCCAGAGGGAAATGGTGTGAACGAAAGTGATTTAACAGGTGATTGATTTCGCCAATATTTGTCATGTTAACTTTACTCATTTTAATTTCATGTTTTAAGTTTGGATTTTTAAAAATATATTTAGCGTGCCCAATTCTTTTTTTTCCCAATTAAGGGGCAATTTAGCGTAGCCAATCCACCTACCCAGCACATCTTTGGGTTGTGGGGGCGAAACCCACGCAGACACGGGGAGAATGTGCAAACTCCACACGGACAGTGACCCAGAGCTCCAGGACATCACTGCAGGAGTCCCTCAGGGCCGTGTCCTCGGCCCCAACCATCTTCAGCTGCTTCATCAATGATCTGCCTTCCATCATAAGGTCAGAAGTGGGGATGTTCGCTGATGACTGCACAATGTTCGGCATCATTCACGACTCCTCAGATAATGAAGCAGTCCATGTCCAAATGCAGCCAAGACCGGGACAATATCCAGGCTCGGGGCTAACAAGTGGCAAGTTACATTCGTGCCACACAAGTGCCAGGCAATGACCATCTCCTACAAGAGAGGATCTAACCATTGCCCCTTGACATTCAATGGCATTACTGTGGTGGTATGATTTGCATAGCTGTCTGCCATTGGTGCAGAACACCGGCTTACCATTGGCCCTGGTCGGTCATGTGCCTCTCGACCGGTTGGTTGAGACCAGTCATGTGACAGCTCTCTGATTGGTCGAGAGGCTGAGTTAACCACGCCTCCATACCGAGGTATAAATAGTCGGAACGCCCGGCGGTCGTCCATTTTATTGTAGTCAACCGCAGGGCTAAGTTCTAGCTTATTAAAGCCTAACTTTTGTATAGCAACTCGTCTCTCGTGCAATTGATGGCTCATCAATTACCATCGCCAAATCCCCCACAATCAACATCCAGGAGGTTACATTGATCAGAAACTGAACTGGACTAGCCACATTAATACTGTGGCTACCAGGGAAGGTCAGGGGCTGGGAATCCTGCGGAGAGTAACTCACCTCCTGACTCCCCATCTACAAGGCACAGGTCAAGAGTATAATGGAATATTCTCCACCTGCTTGGATGAGTACAGCTCCAGCAACACTCAAAAAAACTCAACACCACCACCTTCTGAAGGGCAACTAGGAATGGACAAATAATGCTGGCCTATCCAGCTATGCCTACATCCTGTAAATGAAGTTTTTCAAAAAATGCCCTTCAGATATTGCTCCATCAGCCTAGCTCAGTTGGCTGGACAGCTGGTTTGTGATGTGGAGCGAAGCCAATAGTGTGGGTTCAATTCCCCGTACCGGCTGAGATTGTTCATGAAGGCCCCGCCTTCTCAACCTTTCCTCTTGCCTTAGGCGTGGTGACCCTCAGGTTAAATCAGCGCCTCAAAGGGGAAAACAGACTGTGGTCATCTGGGACTATGACATCCAATTATTTTTTTCCAATTAAGCGGCAATTTAGCGTGGCCAATCCACCTACCCTGCACATCTTTTGGGTTGTGGGGGGTGAAACCCACACAGACACGGGGAGAATGTGCAAACTCCACACGGACAGTGACCCGGGGCCGGGATCGAACCTGGGACCTCAGCGCCGTGAGACAACAGTGCTAACCACTGTGCCACCGTGCCGCCCTCTCTGGGACTATGATGACTTAACTCCCTCAATTCCGCACTGCTTAGGGGTCTATGACCTGGAGTGTGAGTTTGAATCCACAATTTTCTGACTTCGAGACAAGCCAGCCTTTGTTAACCCCACAACACCGGCAATGGAATTCGTACAGAAATTCAGGTGTGGGGAATGAGTTGCTGCAACACCTTTAAATGCCAACAGATGGCGCTACTGTGCTGGGTTTCCCTGCCTCCTTCCAATCGTCTCTTCAAGGGACAGATGCTGAGAGTTGCTGAGGGTCCCTGAAAGTCTGACCTTGAAGCCTTCTTGTTGGAACCTGAGCCCTGCAAGAAGGAAAACAGAGGTTGAATACCCTTTCTTCTGTCCACAGGGAGACAAAGGTGACCAGAAACCCTGGGCGGGATTCTCCGAGGCCCGCGCCGGGCTGGCGAATCGCCGCGACCTCGCCACGGCGTCCCGACGCCGGCAGGCGATTCTCCGAGGAGCGGAGAATCGGCACCATTTGCGCCGGCGCGTTTGGCACGGCGCTGGTCTTGGGCCGCTGTCCGTGGCCGGTCCGCCGATTCTCCGGCCTTGATGGGCCACACGGAAACAGCAGAGTCCCGCCGGCGCGTCCACACCTGCTCGCAGCCGGTGGGAACTCCAGGGTCGGGGGGTGGCGGCCGTTGGTGGGAGGGGGTGCTCCTTCACCGGGGGGGGGGGCCTCCGATGGGGTTTGGCCCGCGATCAGGGCCCACCGATCGGCGGACCGGCCTCTCCAGCCCCGGCCCTATTTTGTTACGCAGCCGGCCCCTGAACCCCCTCACCATGTTGCGTCAGGGCCGGCGTTTTGAGGAAGTCCCCCGCACATGTGCGGGTTGGCGCTGCGCCCAGTTGGCGGCGGGAAGGGAGGCTGGAGCGGCGTGAACCTCTCCAGCGCCGTGCTGGCCTCCTGTGGCTGCCAGAATCAGTAGTGTCCGTGCCCGTTTTGCGGCGTCGTTAAAAGTGATGGCGATCATGACGGCGCGGACACTCTGCCTCCATTTCGGAGAATCCCGCCCCATAGCTGCCGGTATACATAGGCACTGGGTGTAACCAGAACTGGGGTTCATTGTGGTGCACCACACAATCAAATTGCCGGCTAACTCTTACTGCTTCGCTTCAGATTTTTTTTTAATTTAATTTTTTTCCATAATTTTAAGGGGCAATTTAGCGTGGCCAACCCACCTACCCTGCACATCGTTTTGGG
Source organism: Scyliorhinus canicula (assembly GCF_902713615.1). Lineage (NCBI taxonomy): Eukaryota > Metazoa > Chordata > Chondrichthyes > Carcharhiniformes > Scyliorhinidae > Scyliorhinus > Scyliorhinus canicula. The sequence goes on from NC_052172.1 coordinate 18,048,540, forward strand.
TTTGTGGGGGTGAGACCCACGCAGACACGGGAAGAATGTATAAACTCCACACGGACAGTGACTCGGGGCCGGGATCGAACCGGGGCCCTCGGCACCGTGAGGCAGTGAGGCACCAGAGAGCATCATTCTAGAGCCTGTTAAATTGAGATTAGGGGAAGGTTGGAGCGGACGTATCAATGCAGATCCTCAATGAAGAAGCTTCTTTCTGCCTGCACTTGGCCAAGGTTTATTCATTTCCAGGATGTGGGCGGCGCTGGCTAGGCCCAGCATTTGTTGGCCGTCCCTAATTGCCCTGGAGAAGGTGGTGGGTGAGCCGCCTTCTTGAACCGCTGCAGTCCGTGTGGGGTAGGTACACCCACTGTGCTGTTAGGGAGGGAGTTCCAGGATTTTGCCCCAGCGACAGTGAAGGAACGGCCGATATATCTCCAAGTCAGGGTGGTGAGTGACACGGCGGAGAGCTTGCAGGTCGTCGGCTCTGCTGCCTTTGTTCTTCTCCGTAGCAGAGGTCAAGGGTTTGGAAATTGCTGTCAAAGGAGCCCTTGGTGCGTTGCTGCGTGGCATCTTGTAGATGGTACACACGGCTGCCACTGTGCATCAGTGATGGAGGGAGTGAATGTTTATGGAAGGGGGAGCAATCAAGCGGGGCTGCTTTGTCCTGGATGGTGTCGAGCTTCTTGAGTGTTGTTGGAGCTGCACTCATCCAAGCAAGTGTAGAGTATTCCATCACACTCCTGACTTGTGCCTCGTAGATGGTGGACAGGCTTTGGGAGGAGGTTATTCCCTCTGCAGGCAGGAGTCCCCACAGGGTGACCGCATTTACATCATTCCTCTGCAATCGTCAGTCTCAACTCAGCATATACGCAATTGCAATGCTCCACCAGCAGGGGGAACACATGGCTCACTTTGAGCAGCCAAGCCAACCTAGAATACTTCTAATATTTTTTAAAAATAGAGTATCCAAGTCATTTTTCCCATTAAGCGTGGCCAATCCACCTACCCTGCACATCTTAGAGTTGTGGGGGTGAGACCCACGCAGACAACATGCAAACTCCACATGGACAGTGACCTGGGGCTGGGATTGAACTTGGGACCTCGGCGCCGTGAGGCAGCAGTGCTAACCCACTGCGCCACCGTGCTGCCTAAATACTTCTAATTTTTCTGCTCCCTCACGTAAAGCGAGACTTGCATTTATATAGCGCCTTTCAGGACCTCACAATATACTGAAGTGCTAATTAGCCAATTTAATACTTTTTGAAGTGCAGTCACTGTTGTAATGTAGGAAACATAGCAGCCAATCTATGCACAGCAAGATCCCACAAGCAGCGATGTGATCATTTTATAGAAAAAGGTTCCAGCACAGAATGAGGCCATTCGGCCCATTTTGTCCATGCCAGCCCGAGGACACCCAAGGACTTTTCTTATTATAAATTTAGCGTACCCAATTCATTTTTTCCAATTAAGGGGCAATTTAGCGTGGCCAATCCACCCACCCTGCACATCTTTGGGCTGTGGGGGCGAGACCCACGCAGACACGGGGAGAATGTGCAAACTCCACACGGTCACTGACCCGGGGCCGGGATCGAACCCGGGTCCACGGCGCCGTGAGGCGGCAGTGCTAACCACTGTGCTGCCGTGCCGCCCTTTTTTGGTGTTGGTTAACAGAGCGATTGCAATCCAGGAGAAATCCTTTCATATCTACCTAAACAAACCACAACTCAGTTTCAGATCCCATTTAAAAGCAGCATGTCTGGCAGTGCGGCACTCCCTCAGCACGCAATCTCCTTGGATAAGAAAAACCCCAGGTCCCGATCGAAAGCAGTCTAGGAAATCACAAAGACCGGGATTTATCTGCTCACCCACTGACCTTCTATAGGACCACTCAGAACTGGTTGCACTCAATTGTCAGCCTAGATTTTGTACTGGAATCCCAGGGCTGGGCCTAAACCCCAACCTTCCCCGTCAGGGATCAAAGCCTCCGCTGGTATCGTGGGTGCCTTCGAGAGGCAAGTCAACCAGTTCTGAGTGGTCCTATAGAAGGTCAGTGGGTGAGCAGATAAATCCCGGTCTTTGTGATTTCCTAGACTGCTTTCGATCGGGACCTGGGGGTTTTCTTATCCAAGGAGATTACGTGGCTGCGGTAGGAGGCAGGGTTTGAAAGTGTTGACACGCAAGGCTGCAGCCAGCATGAGGTGACACTTGATGGAGTGGCAGATCTTTTTCCTGTATGTAAATGATGCCTGATCAGAGTCGAGCTTTTCACACAGGTCTCAGAGAGCCTTGCATTGATATACCACTTGTCATGACCACCAGGCACCTCAAAGCATTTACAAACAACGTAGTCAGCCCATGCTTGCAAAACCCTGGTGGACGTGAGATGTGACCACGATTGGGCAGCACTTGGGCTGAACAATCCCAAGTGTGCTATCAACCTACTTAAAACAATCAGCCAAGTTTGTAACTTACGTGGCTTATTTACGCTTGCTAGAGAGGACATTTGTTCATATAGTAATCTTTATTATTGTCACAAGTAGGCTTACATTAACATTGCAATGAATAGGGCAGCACGGTGGTGCAGTGGATTAGCACTGCTGCCTCACGCCGCCGAGGTCCCAGGTTTCGTTCCCGCCTCTGGGTCACTGTCCGTATGGAGTTTGCACATTCTCCCCGTGTCTGTGTGGGTTTCGCCCCCACAATCCAAAAAGATGTGCAGGGTAGGAGGGTTGGCCAGGCTAAATTGCCCCATAATTGGAAAAAATGAATTGGGTAGTCTAAATTTAGAAAAAAAAAACATTGCAATGAAGTTGTTTGTTATGAAACGCCTAGTTGCCACATTCCAGAGCCTGAGGGAGAATTCAGAATGTCCAATTCATCTGACAAGCACGTCTTTCAGGACTTCTGGGAGGAAACCAGAGCACCCGGAGAAAACCTACGCAGACACGGGGAGAACGTGCAGACTCCAGACAGACAGTCACCCAAACCGGGAATTGAACCCGGGACCCCGGCGTTGTGAAGCCACAGTGCTAACCACTGTGCTACCCTGCCACCCATATGCCCATTCTCTGCAAAGAAAGGAAATCTGCTCAAGACCTGCACCTATTTTGAATTACCTGGGAGCTTTGTTATAGAATGATAGCATCCCTACAGATCAGAAGGAGGCCATTCGCCCCATTAAGACTGCACTAACCCTCTGAAAGAGGACCCTACCTAGACCCAATCCCCCACCCTATCCCCGTAACTTCACCAAGGGGCAATTCAGCAATTCAGCGTGGTCGATCCGCACGGGGCACCCGGAGGAAACCCACGCAGACACGGGGAGAATGTGCAGACTCCACACGGACGGTCACCCGAGGTCGGAATCGAACCTGGGTCCCTGGTGCTGTGAGGCAGAAGTGCTAACCACTGCTCCGCCGTGCCGCCCGTTGCTACCTCCGCCACAATGCCTCAGCCAATCAGAGTAGACCTTCCCACCAATCAGCCCTCTTTTCCCTTGTAGCAACAAATGGTTGCAACCGTTGAAATTTGACATTTTTGTGTTTGTTCTGATGAGTGTGCGATGAAAAACTTCGACAACGTGGCGTGTGTATTCTACCCGTCGGCCGCGCACACCCGGGGCGCCCGGGATTGGGCGTGAAAGTTGTCCCGCCCTCGAGCGGCCCTGGAAGGCGGTTTCAGGCTGGCTGTCCAATGAACGGCTCTCTGAGAGATTGAGAGCTGCCAGGGAGAGGGCGGGCGCGGAGGAAAGAGAGGGCTGCGGGGTTGGCACTTGTAACATTCTCTCTCAGCGGTACAGCCACGGCGGAGCTGCGTCAGGGAGCTGCTGACCTGTGAGAAACGATGTTTCAGCCGTAGTCAAGCTCTGCGCTACCCGTGTGAGTGCTTTGCGGAGGCCTCCTGGCCCAGTGAGCTTGCCGACCCCACCTCAGAGCCGGAAGCTGCCGGTTCGAGTCTCACCCCCTCCAGGACGTGACGGCGAAGGGAGGTGCGTTCGTAATGCGGGCAAACGGGTCGGTGTCAACCTGCAAACCCTTCCCAACACTCGCCAATGGCTGGCAGGAGCGGGAGGGATTCTTTTTTTTAAAATTTAGATTACCCAATTATTTTTTCCAATTAAGGGGCAATTTAGCGTGGCCAATCCACTTACTCTGCACATCTTTGGGTTGTGGGGGCGAAACCCACGCAGACACGGGGAGAATGTGCAAACTCCACACAGACAGTGACCCAGAGCCGGGATTCGAACCTGGGACCTCAGCGCCGTGAGGCGGTTGTGCTAACCACTAGGCCACCGTGCTGCCCTCTCGGGAGGGATTCTTGATCAGCCACGCTTGATGTGGAGTGGCGCACCCTCGTGCTATCGCCCTCCGGTGACAGACTAGCGACCTGTTCCGGGAATTAATAATGACAACTACTAACTATGGAAACAGACGAAAGTGTGCCTTAGCGCATCACCATGTGCGGGAAGTGAATGGGAAGTGGATACTTCTGAAGTGTAATAATCATTGTTGCAACGGAAGGAATGCAGGGCTCCATTTGCGCACAGCAAGTTCTCGCTAGCAACGATGTCACAATATCCAGTTGATCTGCGTGTGTGTGTGTGTGTGTGCGCGATGTTGACTGAGGGATTCCACCCCTCACAATAGGTCGCTGGAGAGACCAGGCAGGACCCCGGTTTGATCTCTCTGCCGGACCTCCTGCCGCGCTGCACTGCACTCTCCGCCTCGACTTTAGTGTTCCAGTCCCGGAGGGGGGACCCGAAGACGAAACTGAAACTCGGTGACTCAGAGGCGAGAGTGCACTGCCCCAGCCACACCAGGAATGCAGAATGTTATTCATCTATTCTAAATATAAACCACCTGACCACATTCCTGCTGGCGGAGTCCTGAGTCATTCCTCGCGCAAGATGAAACTGATTTCACTATTTACATATTTTCTGAGTGAGGTGGCCCCCCCTCAGGGAGTACACAGGGAACACCAGCTCTGATGCTGGAGGTGCTTGGGCATGCCCAAGACAAAGGCCAGAGGGAGGGAATCCCTGGCCTCCTGCTGAATTATCCATCGATCTAGGAGGGCTGGCACTGTGCGAACGAGCAGAAACGGAATCAGACTGGATTCCCGCTCCAGTGTGTGTGCGACGTCTCACTATTTTTCACAATTAGGGGATCGCTCCCAAGGCCAACATTTCCGTCCCCATTTGCCCTGAAGAAGGCGGTGATCAGCCTTCGAACAATAGCGGGACAAGAGGGGGGGTCATTCGGGCCCATGAGTCTGATTCGCAGCGCTGTGAGGAGGGGGCATTCTACATGTTTGACCGAGCCCAGTGACGATGAAGGAACGGCCAATATATCGCCGGGCCGGGGTGGCGAGGGCATGTGACTCGGAGGGGAGCTTACATACATACATACATAGAACATAGAAAATACAGCACAGAACAGGCCCTTCGGCCCACGATGTTGTGCCGAACCTTTGTCCTAGATTAATCATAGAATTAACAGTGCAGAAGGAGGCCATTCAGCCCATCGAGTCTGCACCGGCTCTTGGAAAGAGCACCCTACCCAAGGTCAACACCTCCACCCTATCCCCATAACCCAGTAACCCCACCCAACACTAAGGGCAATTTTGGACACTAAGGGCAATTTATCACGGCCAATCCACCTAACCTGCACATCTTTGGACTGTGGGAGGAAACCGGAGCACCCGGAGGAAACCCACGCAGACAGGGGGAGGATATGCAGACTCCGCACAGACAGTGACCCAAGCCGGAATTGAACCTGGGACCCTGGAGCTGTGAAGCAATTGTGCTAACCACTGTGCTACCGTGCTGCCCTTAAGAACAAATTAATCTACACTCCATTATTGTACCGTAATCCATGCACCTATCCAATAGCCGCTTGAAGGTCCCTAATGTTTCCGACTCAACTACTTCCACAGACAGTGCATTCCATGCCCCCACTACTCTCTGGGTAAAGAACGGGTACATGAGCAAGGAGCAGGCGGAGGCCATTCGGCCCCCAAGCCTGCTCCGCCATTTAATAAACTCATGGCTGAACCGATAGTAACTTCAAATCTGCATCCCCCCCACTTCCCCGTAACCTATCACCCCATTATTTACCAAGGGCGTGATCGGACGGTCACACTGCGTCTGAAAAACAGCTCGCCGTGGCGCAGAATAGAAGCCAGGAGACCCTCACTCCCAGGATCTACCCGGCCCGCAATGTGAAGGCTGCCCATTGTGAGCAGGATTACTTTTTAGCAAATCTTTTAATTTTTAATAATCTTTATTAGTGTCACAAGTAGGCTTACATTAAGACTGCAATGAAGTTACTGTGAAAAGCCCCTAGTCGCCACACTCCGGCGCCTGTTTGGGTACACAGAGAGAGAATTCAGAATGTCCAATTCACCTAACAAGCACGTCTTTCGGGACTTGTGGGAGGAATCCGGAGCACATTAGATAGAGCGAGACAGCTAGTCTCACTTTTTAAAAATAAATTTAGAGTACCCAATTCATTATTTTCAATTAAGCGGCAATTTCACGTGGTCAATCCACCTACTCTGTGCAGCATGCTAGCACAGTGAATAGCACTGTTGTTTCACAGCTCCAGGGTCCCAGGTTCGATTCCCGGCTTGGGTCGCTGTCTGTGCGGAGTCTGCACGTTCTCCTCGTGGGTTTCCTCCGGGTGCGCCGGTGACAATAAAGATTATTATTATTATCTTTGTGTTGTGGGGGTGAGACCCACGCGAACACGGGGAGAATGTGCAAACTCCACACGGACAGTGACCCAGAGCTGGGATCGAACCTGGGACCTCGGCGCCGTGAGGCAGCAGCGCTAACCCACAGGTTCTGCCACCCACTCTCTCTCTCTCCCTCACTCTCTCCACAGATGACGCCTGATCTGCTTGGATTTTCCTTTTTTTGTTTGTGCGTATTTCAGATTTCCAGAATCTGCACTTAATTTGTTTTTGTTGACGTGGAATGTGTTTTCCTGGGGGAGAGAGAGAGAGACAGATAGAGAGAAAGAGTTGCTTCTCTTTTTAACCTCACCCCCCCCCCAAAAAAAAGAGGAAATCGAAAGAAGGAATCAAAGATTGTTAAAAAAGCCTTTCAATTTCCCCTCATTATATATGTGTGTATACATATTTCCAAAACCTCATTTAGATCACCCCCATAGCCTTCTCTTTTCAACTCAACCACACGGATAGAATTCCCACCAATTCTAAATATTCAGGGGCGGGGAGGGCGTCTATTTTAAGTTGAGGCAGGGGGCTTCTGTTTAAGTTGAGAGTGGGAGGGGGGGGTCTGTTTTGAGTTGTGGGAGGGGCTTCTGTTTTAAGTTGAGGGAGGGGGTCTGTTTTATGTTGAGGGAGGGGGTCTGTTTTATGTTGAGGGAGGGGACGTCTGTTTGAAATTGAGGGAGGGAGTCTGTTTTATGTTGAGAGAGGGAGGGGGCATCTGTTTTAAGTTGAGGGAGGGGGCGTCTTTGTTGACTGAGGATGGTCTGTTTTAAGTTGGGGAGGGGGTCTGTTTTAAGTTGAGGGAGGTGGCGTCTGTTTAAGTTGAGGGAGGAGGTCTGTTTTAAGTTGAGGGAGGGGTTCCATTTTAAGTTGAGGGAGGGGTTCCGTTTTATGGTGAGAGAGGGAGGGGATGTCTGTTTTAAGTTGAGGGAGGGGTTCCGTTTTATGGTGAGAGAGGGAGGGGGTCTGTTTTAAGTTGAGGGAGGGGTTCCGTTTTATGGTGAGAGAGGGAGGGGGTCTGTTTTAAGTTGAGGGAGGGGATGTCTGTTTTAAGTTAAGGGAGGGGTTCCGTTTTATGGTGAGAGAGGGAGGGGGTCTGTTTTACATTGAGGGAGGGGATGTCTGTTTTAAGTTAAGGGAGGGGTTTTGTTTTAAGTTGAGGGAGGGGTTCTGTTTTACGTTGAGGGAGGGGATGTCTGTTTTAAGTTAAGAGAGGGGTTTTGTTTTAAGTTGAGGCAGGGGGGTCTGTTTTAAGTTGAGGGAGGGGGCGTCCGTTTTAAGTTGAGGGATGGGGTCTGTTTTAAGTTGAGGATGTGCCGTCTGTTTTAAGTTGAGGGAGGTGCCGTCTGTTTTAAGTTGAGGGAGGGGGCGTCTGTTTTGAGGGAAGGGGTCTGTTTTATGGTGAGAGAGGGAGAGGGTCTGTTTTAAGCTGAGGGAGGGGGGCGTCGATTTTATGTTGAGAGAGGGAGGGGGGGTCTGTTTTAAGTTGAGGTAAGGGGTCTGTTTTAAGTTGAGAGAGTGAGGGGGTATCTGTTTTAAGTTGAGGGAGTGGGCGTCTGTTTGAAGTTGAGGGAGGGGGTCTGTTTTAAGGTGCGAGAGGGAGGGAGTTGGTTTTAAGTTGAGGGAGGGGGTCTGTTTTAAGTTGAAGGAGGGGGTCTTCTATTTTAAATTGAGGGAGGGAGTCTATTTTATATTGAGGGAGGGGGTCTGTTTTGAGTTGAGGGAGGGGGTCTGTTTTAAGTTGAGGGAGGGGGTCTTCTATTTTAAATTGAGGGAGGGGGTCTGTTTTAAGTTAGAGAGGGGCTGTCTGTTTTAAGTTGAGGGGGGGTCTGTTATTTAAAAAAAATTTAGAATACCCAATTCATTTTCTCCAATTAAGGGGCAATTTAATGTGGCCAATTGACCTACCCTGCACATCTTTGGGTTGTGGGGGCGAAGAGGGGGGGGGTCTGTTTTAAGTTGAGGGTGGGGTTCTGTTTGATGGCGAGAGAGGGAGGGGGTCTGTTTTAAGTTGAGGGAGGGGAGCTCTATTTTAAATTGAGGGAGGGGCGTCTGTTTTAAGTTGAGGGAGGGGCTTCTGTTTTAGGTTGAGGGAGAGGGTCTGTTTTGAGTTGGGGGGGGCATTTTAAGTTGAGGGGGGTCTGTTTTAAATTGAGGGAGGGGGTTTTCTGCTTTAAATTGAGGGAGGGGGGTTTCTGCTTTCAGCTCCAACTTTAGCTGAAATGCCCTTTTTATTTGATGAAGACAACAGGATATGATTAAAGCGAATTTCCTTCCCCGTGCAATATCACACTTGAAAAATACAGCCAGCTTCAAAGGGTAAATGAAAAAAGTTTGGGAGTTTTTAGAGACGAAGACTCCAAGATGAGGAAATGGGTGAACAGGCACCAAGGGCTTAAAAAAGGACAGTAATATACAGTAATAATCACCTATGAAAAAGCACCCGGAATCACGTATTTGGTATTCCCCCTATTCTAAATAGGGAGGCGGGGTTATTTATATATAAATGTTTCCGCCTACAGTGACTAGTTCTCAGTTTGGGAGTAAGATTCAAGAGTACACACACACACACACACAGAGCAGCAGCAATAATCCCTGCTGCCTTTGTGATGGCTCAGTTTGCAACAGGTTACAGAGAGGCTCAGGACAGGAGCAGGAATGGTAAACCTTTGGAGCCAAAGCTGGCGCTGGAAGGGGAGAGGCTGGACAGTGGCATCGACTCCATGCAAGAGGCGGAAGACAGTCTGGACAGTGTGACAGACCGGGTGGACAATCTGAACATCGGCTCCGGGGGTGAGGAGCATCAACAGCCCACCCAGGGTTGGGCCACGTTCAGGAGCGAAGATGGGGACACGTAAGTTTCCATTTGTCACAATCCCCTCCAAATTTGCCTGGATTGGGGGGGGGGGGGGGGGGGGGGGGATTTTGAAACTAACTTTAAAGCTAGAGATTATTTGAAAAACTGTTAATGTAAAGTTTGAAACTGGAACTAACTTTGAAACTAACTTTAAGGCTCTGGATTATTTAAGAAACTATTACCTTTAAATTTGAAACTAACTTTAAAGCTCTGGATTATTTGAGGAACTATTAATTTTAAGTTTGAAACTAATTTTAAGGCTGGGGTTTATTTAAGAAGCTATTAATTTGAAACTTGAAACTGAAACGAAGTTTAAAATTAACTTTTAAGGCTAGGGATTATTTAGAATCATGGAATAGAATATCTACAATGCAGAAGGAGGCCATTTGACCAGTGTCTGTACCGACCCTCTGAAAGAGTACCCTATCCAGGCCCACTCCCCCGCCCCATTCCCGCAACCTTTGGATACTAAGGGTATTTTAAAAAAATAATAATTTAGAGTACCCGATTAATTCTTTCCAATTAAGGGGCAATTTAGCGTGGCCAATCCACCTTCCCTGCACATCTTTGGGTTGCGGGGGCGAAACCCACGCAGACAGGGGGAGAATGTGCAAACTCCACACGGACAGTGACCCAGAGCCGGGATTGAACCTGGGACCTCAGCACCGTGATGCAGCAATGCTAACCACTGCGCCACCCTGCTGCCCATAAGGAGTAATTTAGCGCGGCCAATCCAGCTCCTCTGCATGTCTTTGGACTGTGGGAGGAAACCAGGGCACCCGGAGGAAACCCACGCAGACACGGGGGGGAGAACGTGCAGACTCCGCACAGACAGTGACCCGAGGCCGGGAATCAAACCGGCGCTGTGTGGCAGGGGCGCGTTGTGAAACAATTTATTTAAAAGTTGGAAACTAAGTTTAAGGCTGGTGATTATTTATGATGTGGAGATGCCGGCGTTGGACTGGGGTGAGCACAGTAAGAAGTCTGACAGCACCAGGTTAAAGTCCAACAGGTTTGTTTCGAATCACTAGCTTTCGGAGCACGTGTTTGAAACAAACCTGTTGGACTTTAACCTGGTGTTGTAAGACTTCTTACGGTGATTATTTAAGAATCAATTTATATGGCCCCCTCCACGACCTCAGGATGTCAGTACCTACTTTTGTAATGTCGGAAGCAGGGCAACAGTGCATGGCAAGATCCCATACCCTTGACTGAGTTGGCCAGGATGGAACTCTTCTTTGAAGAGTGTGTTTTACATCTACCCGAGTTGGCAGACGGGGCCCTAGTTTAGTGCCTCTGGTGGTACCCCTGACTGTGTAGCAGCCTCTCAGTACTCTGCCTGGGGATGTGAGCTTGGATTTTGGTGCTTAAGTTTCTGGAGTGGGACTTTCTGGATGATCGATGAGGGCTTCTGGCTGACGCACCAAAGTCTGGCCTACGTTCTGGTCAATGCAGTTTTGTTTAGAATGACTCGGCGTCGCACTTCAGTGGCTCTTCCTCGTGTGTTCCCCCCGAGAGGGAAGTGCAATCTGGCAGCAATGTCAGGCAAGGGTTTCGTTTTAACTTCTTCTTCTAAGATGGGGGAGACAAAGCGCAAAATAATCTGCGTGGGAGGGAGCGAGAATGTGACTGAGACAAAGGAGTGATACAACATGTCGCTAATCAGAAGGAATGTACCCCAACACTGAGCCTGATTAAACTGATTAATCGGATACTTTCACTCCAGGCTCTGAGGAAAATACATCGCAGAACCTTCTTCATGCGTGAAATAGAAACAGGAGGCGGTCATTCAGCCCTTTTGAGTCTGCCCTGCTATTCATAATGGGTCCCAGATAGACTGTCCTACGTGTGTGGAGGCCATTTATAATCAAATCCTAATATTGCAACTCTAATTTTAAAAACATCATTCGTGGGATGTGGGTGTCAGGAACAGCATTCATGTCCATCCCTAATTGCCTCTCGAGAGATCGTGGTGAGCCTCCTCCTTGAACTTTTGTAATCCATGTGGTACACCCACCGTGCTGTTAGGGAGGGAGTTCCAGGACTTTGACCCATTGACAGTGAAGGAACGGACGATTATATTTCCAAGTCAGGATGGTGTGCGGAGAGGAATGTCCAGGCAATGGCATTCCCAAGCATCCGCTGCCCTTGTCCCTCCAGGTGATGGAGGTCACAGGTGACCCATTCCATCTGCCTCACTGGTTAATGATCAGTCTGGGGAAACACCAATTGATTTCCTCCCGTACCTATAAGAGACTGTAAGACATAGGAGTGGAATTCGGCCACTCGGCCCATCGAGTCTGCTCTGTCATTCAATCACGGCTGATATGTTTCTCATCCCCAGTCTCCTGCCTTCTCCCCATAACCCCTTATCCCCTTATTAATCCAGAACCTATCTATCTCTGTCTTAAAGACACTCAGTGATTTGGCCTCCACAGCCTTCTGCGGCAAAGCGTCACCTCATTAACTCGGGGACCATTTAGTAATCGCAACACTCACTGTTAAAACATTGTCTCCCAATTGAATGTCCTTGGGTGTACTGTGCAGAATGACTGACTGACAAAGCTAAGGCCCTTTACTCGGCTACGGGAGTGACCTGGTAGGGTTTTAAAAAGTGATAGGGTAGAAAGAGACGGAGGATGTTACCCCTGGTGTGGGAGACCAGAGCTAGGGGGCCAGAAATGGAGGATGAGCGCGAACAAGCCAAAGGTGAAACTCTGGGAAAACCTCTTTGCTGACGAGAGCAGTGGGAACGTGGAACGCGCCGCCTCAAGGGAGCCGAATAGCTGAGATGCACTCGAGAGGAAGCTGGATGAGTTCACGAGGGAGAAAGGATAATTAGGATAGACAGATGAGGGTGAAGTAGGGTGGGAGGAGATTGGATGAAGCTTACATTGTTGACAGTTGCCACCAGGTAGGCTAAAATGGCTCCACTGCACGCTCTCAATAATCATAGAATCATAAAATTTTCAGTGCAGAAGGAGGCCACTCGGCCCATCGAGTCTGCACCGGCCCTTCGAAAGAGCACCCCACCTAAGCTCACACCACCGCCCTATCCCGGTAACCCACACTAAGGGCAATTTAGCACGGCCAATCCACCTACCCTGCACGTCTTTGGACTGGGGGAGGAAACCGGAGCACCCGGAGGAAACCCACGCAGGCACTGGGAGAAAGCGCAAACTCCACACATTCCTACGTTGCCTTGTTCCCACTTTATTGCAAAACAATTCCGCCCATTGTAGGTAAAAGTCCCTGCATTTCCTTCACAAAAGTCTGAGGAAATTCCCTCCGAGGGAATGCTGAGAAAATTCTACACCTTCCCTTGGGTATTCCTAACCGGCCTTCAAGTGGGTTGTGTCAAGTTCTCGAAGCTGTAGAGATAGAGTTGGTCTGTTCTGGCGCAGCTTAGCTGAGCCTTGAGCACATGTCATGAGTCGTTACCCCTAGTTCTAGGCAGGTACCTGAGAATAGTTAATCTTAAGGATGTGGACTGTTTTTTTCTGGGGGGGGAGGGGTATATGCGCACTGTACGTTTATGTTATTAAGAAAGGGACTCCCACCTTCTGCCCCTGACTGTGGTTCTCCTGCCTGACTCAGACGCGCCAACTCAGAATAGACCAGACAGCGAAATGTGGGCTATTCCTGTTTCGGTCTGGCTCGCTATATTTTCACACGCTGACCTCTGGGGAAACCCAGGTGGAAATGCCTTTGATTGGAAGAGGGTCGGAAAAAAATTTCAGGCGCACGCTGAGAGGACCCAAAATGACTGTTGTAGAAGTGAAACGCTCGTTGACCTTGAACTAAATGACTCACCTGCACACTCCTTCGTCGTGTCCATGACCTTTGACCGGGGACATGTGCTGGTTGAGTGACTTTCCCCGAATCTGGGCGACCGTTACTTTACCGTTGACATTGATGGCCAAAGCAAGGCGACACGATGGCGCAGTGGTTAGCACTGCTGCCTCCCGGCGCCGAGGTCCTGGGTCCGATCCCGGCTCTGGATCACTGTCCGTGTGGAGTTTGCACATTCTCCCCGTGTTTGCGTGGGTTTCGCCCCGCAGCCCAAAGATGTGCAGGGTGGGTGGATTGGCCACGCTAAATTGCCCCTTAATTGGAAAAAAAATTAATCGTCTAAATTTATGAAAAACAAACTTGCATTTGTATAACACCTTCAATGCACTTGGAAATGTCCCAAGCCGTACGTGGTGATGTGAGGGGCAGGCAGTCAAAGAGTTTGGTCAAAGAGGTGGGTAAAAAAGAATAAAAACAGAAAATGTTGGATAAAGCCCACAGGTCTGGCAGCATCTGTATATAGAGAGAGAGAACATGAATGACTGTTCTTGAGAAGGGCCATTCAGATCTCGCCCCACCAGTGCTGGCAGACCTGCAGAATTTATCCAGCATTTTCTGCTTTAATTCCCGATTTCCTGCATCCACAGTAATTAGTTTGTATTTAGGGATTGAGAAAGCTCTTAATGGAGGGGAGTGAGAGAGAGGTTCTGGGGAGAGAATTCCAGAGTTTGGGCCTTGTAGACAGCTGAAGGCACCAAATGTGGGATGAAGCAACCTGGAGGTGCTCAAGAGATGTGATATCTTCTTAGTGATGTGGTGATATCTTAGTGACGTGTTGATAATGCCCAGCGCCCTGGAATTTCTTCCCTAAATCTCTTTTTCCTCCTTTTGAATATGTTCCTTACAACCTACCTCTTTGATCAAGCTTTTGGCCACCTGTCCCTAATATCTCCTTAGATTGGGGTCCGTGTAGGGCAGCACGATGGCCTAGTGGTTAGCACAACCGCCTCACGGCGCTGAGGTCCCAGGTTCGATCCCGGCTCTGGGTCACTGTCCGTGTGGAGTTTGCACATTCTCCCCGTGTCTGCGTGGGTTTCGCCCCCACAACCCAAAAATGTGCAGAGTAGGTGGATTGGCCACGCTAAATTGCCCCTTAATTGGAAAAAATAATTGGGTAATCTAAATTTATTAAAAAAAAGATTGGGGTCCGTGTCAAGTCGTCTCAGATGATGCTTGCAGAGGGCCTTGGGGGTGGGGATGCTTCTAAAGGCACAATTAAAATGCTTGCCTGATATTGCCCCAAGGGCCTTCCACGGGACAGTTTACGACATTTGAAAGGGATATAATGAGCGAGCGAGGCGCCAGGGAGGGAATTGGGTGAGGAGGAAACGCAATTCTGAGACGCAAAAGAATTTTCATTTCACTTCCCATCTCCTCCTCTTTTGAAACTAAAGGACTTATTTCCAGTCAGAGTGGATTGTGGAACTCCCCATTAGCTGAGCGGATGCGTCAATACTTCACTGGTTTTCAATGGACAGCTGCCAGCGATGTAGAAATGATTACTCACCTTGCTCGGGGCAAACTGCGATTTCTCAGGAAATTTGCACGCTGTGCGTTTTAATTCCTCAATCTCCATTAGTAATTTCCCTTCTCTCTCTCTCTCGCAGGTTTCTCCATTTGGCCATCCTACACCTGCGCCCGGACATCGGCAGTTTCCTCTTGTGGTCCGAGCGTTCCGTTATAAATGTTTGCAACAAGTCCCGACAGGTGAGTCTCTCTCTCTCTCTCTCTCCGCTCCCACCAGTTGGTTTCGAGAGGGGAAGGGGGGAGGGACCTTGGGGAGAAGGAATTCTCGCTGTAGTATCCCGCATTGCCGAGTCCCAATTGACAACCGGCCACTGTGCTCATTGCCCAACCCGCGTCTCTCCATGCAACGTTTTTTTAAAATTTAGAGTAGCCAATTATTTTTTTTCCAATTAAGGGACAATTTAGCGTGGCCAATCCACCTAGCCTGCACATCTTTTGGGTTGTGGGGGTGAAACCCACGCAGACACGGGGAGAATGTGCAAACTCCACACGGACAGTGACCCAGAGCCGGGATTCAAACCCGGGTCCTCAGCGCCTTAGTCCCAGTGCTAACCACTGTGCCACAGTGCCGCCCTTTGAAAATGCAACGTGATAACAAAGATCAGTTCAACTGAGCTCAATTACATTTCGTCAAGGACCTGCCCTTCCACCGTGATCGTGGGTTCGGGGGGTGACCTTTTTCCCCTTCGCATTTGACCAACCCAATGCTCTCCTCCCTGGATTCCAGTCCTTCAACCTCCTGGAAACTTCAGCTCATCCACAACTCTTTTGTTCCATATCTTAACTTGCACCGAGTCCCATTGACCCTCCAAACCCCTGGGCTCGCTGACTGCTCCCTTCTCCAGCGATGCCGAAATTTAAATTTCCCCCTCCACCCCCCCAATGTAAAAATTCCCCCCACCATGGACTCTTTCCCCCCCCCCCCCCCCCCCCACCCCCCCACCCTCCTTAACTCTGAAGCCTCCTTCAACTTTCTAACCCGCTAAGGTGTCTGGGCTCTCTTGAATCCTCTTGAATGTCCTCCAATCTCTAGCCGCCCACAATTGGAAGGGGGGGCAGCGTGCCTTCAGATATCTCACTCGCGAGCTCTGGGACTCCCTCTCTAAGTTCTCTGCGTCTCTTCCATTTCCCTAGCAAGCCCCCCCCCTGAAGACCAATGTCCTTGACCAATCTTTTGATCAACCCTTCTGAAATTTAAAAAAAAGTTGTTTTAAAAAACAAACACAGCTGGTTCACTAATGTCCCCTTTAGGGAAGGAAATCTGCCGTCCTTACCCGGTCTGGCCTACACGTGACTCCAGTCCCACAGCAAATGCGGTTACTCTTCACTGCCCTCCATTCAAGGGAAATTAAGGATGGGCAATGAATATTGACATTGACCACAACCCATGGAAAAATATATATATTTTTTAAAATGACAGTTCCGAACCTCTAAATTGCTGTTGTGTTCACTTTATCTTTGACACGGTTAACGTGCCTTCGATTTCTCTGAAGGTTTAACCCTTTCTTTTACTTCCTCGCATTTTCCAGAGCCCTCTGCATTTGGCGGTGATCATGAGGATGCCGGGGTTGACCGGGGAGCTGGTGCAGGCTGGGGCAGACCTGGAGACTTTGGACACCTTCGGGAACACTGCGTTGCACCTGGCCTGCGAGCAGGGAGACCTGGACTGCGTTAACTCGCTCCTTGACCTGACGGGCACGAGCAGTGTCACGCAGCAGCACCTGGAACAGGACCTGGAATGGCGCAATTTCTGCGGTACGTTATTTGCTTGCTGCAGGCAGAATAAATACCAGCGACGCACGATTAGCCGTCCAACGTGGTTATAGAACATCGAACATAGAACATAGAACATTACAGCGCAGTACAGGCCCTTCGGCCCTCGATGTTGCGCCGACCTGTGAAACCACTCAAAAGCCCATCTGCACTATTCCCTTATCATCCATATGTCTATCCAATGACCATTTAAATGCCCTTAATGTTGGTGAGTCCACTACTGTTGCAGGCAGGGAATTCTACACCCTTACTACTCTCTGAGTAAAGAACCTACCTCTGACATCTGTCCTATTTCTATCTCCCCTCAATTTAAAGCTATGTCCCCTCATACTATCCATCACCATCCGAGGAAAAAGGCTCTCACTGTCCACCCTGTATAATCCTCTGATCATCTTGTCTGCCTCAATTAAGTCACCTCTTAATCTTCTTCTCTCTAATGAAAACAGCCTCAAGTCCCTCAGCCTTTCCTCATAAGATCTTCCCTCCATACCAGGCAACATCCTAGTAAATCTCCTCTGCACCCTTTTCAATGCTTCCACATCCTCAACCCCCCCCCCCCCCCTCTTTGCACCGACTCTCTCCCCGATTGTACATTCCTGGTCGCTACACCAGCAAAACGGTATGGAAGCACCGCTCCCATGCAGCTGCACGGATGCGCAGCGACCTTGCTCTGTGACAAAAATAATGCGTGAGTGCCGCCATGCGATTAAAGGAGTCATATGCAGAATACAGGCCTAGCACAATTAGATTTCAATAGGAGTATTGGAGAAAGTGCAGACATGATTTATTGGTTTTAAGTCCAGAATTATTTTTTTTAAATATAAATTTAGAGTACCCCGGGTTGCGCAGTGGCTGTCTCACGGCGCCGAGGTCCCAGGTTTGATACCGACTCTGGGTCACTTCCGTGTGGAGTTTGCGCATTCTCCCCTTGTTTGCGTGGGTTTTGCCCCCACAACCCAAAGATGAAAATCGCTTATTGTCACGAGTAGGCTTCAATGAAGTTACTGTGAAAAGCCCCTAGTCGCCACATTCCGGCGCCTGTCCGGGGAGGCTGGTACGGGAATCGAACCGTGCTGCTGGCCTACTTTAAAAGCCAGCGATTTAGCTCAGTGATGTGCTTTAACCAGATGTGTAGGGGAGGGGGATTGGCCACGCTAAATTGCCCCTTAATTGGGTACTCTAAATTCATTAAAATATTATAATAATTTTTATTGTCACAAGTAGGCTTACATTAACACTGCAATGAAGTTACTGTGAAAAGCCCCTCGTTGCCACATTCCGGCGCCTGTTCGGGTACACAGAGGGAGAATTCAGAATGTCCAATTCACCCAACAAGCACGTCTTTCGGGATTTGTGGGAGGAAACGGGAGCACCCGGAGGAAACCCACGCAGACGCGGGGAGAACGTGCAGACTCTGCACAGACAGTGACCCAAGCCGGGAATCGAACCTGGGACCGTGACCAACGCTAGGTTTACAGTAACCATTGATGAATCCAACTGGAAAATGAGGGGAAGTTTATTTTTAGTCAGCGAGTGGTTAGAATGTGGAACTTGCCACCACAGGGACTGGTTGAGGAAATAGCTTGCATGCTTTCCACTAGATTAGGATCCCGTGAGAAAAAGGAATAGAAAGAGAAACTGGGAGGAGGAAGGTGGAATGG
The DNA here is from genome assembly GCF_902713615.1 of Scyliorhinus canicula. NCBI lineage: Eukaryota > Metazoa > Chordata > Chondrichthyes > Carcharhiniformes > Scyliorhinidae > Scyliorhinus > Scyliorhinus canicula. The sequence continues at coordinate 18,066,936 of NC_052172.1, forward strand.
GAGGAGATTCAGGTTGGAGTATTAGCAACAGCACCGACTAGTTGGGCTGAATGGCCTGACTCCTCTTGCTGGGGGACAGTTACACCAGCACCGGAGGTGTGGCGTGGGGTGGGGTTCTAGAACATAGAACAGTACAGCACAGAACAGGCCCTTCGGACCTCGATGTTGTGCCGAGCAATGATCACCCTACTTAAACCCACGTAACCCGTATACCCGTAACCCAACAATCCCCCCATTAACCTTACACTACGGGCAATTTAGCATGGCCAATCCACCTAACCCGCACATCTTTGGACTGTGGGAGGAAACCGGAGCACCCGGAGGAAACTCACGCATACACGGGGAGGACGTGCAGACTCCACACAGACAGTGACCCAGCCGGGAATCGAACCTGGGACCCTGGAGCTGTGAAGCATTGATGCTAACCACCATGCTACCGTGAGGCCCCTATTCTCTTGGCTAATTGACCCAGCCTACCATTCCTCATTTGTGACCCTGTAATAAATGTATTGGGCTATTCAACAGCAGGAGCATCACCAGTCTGAGCCTGTCCTTGCCCGATTTGTGTGCATGGAGGCAGACGCACATCCATTAGTCGAGCTGCTGACAGGGCCTGATATTCCCCCCTCCGAACACCACAACCAACATCTAGCTGCTGAGACCACTTGAGGAGTTCCGCTCGCTTCGGATAGTGCAGAGAGTTGAGCTCCCGCGCTGGAGTCCAGTCTTGCACCGGTCCAGTGGCAAGGGAACTTTGTAGAGTATGGGTCTGTATGGACGTGCTTCATGTAAGCTGCGTGTTAAAGGCCAATGTCTTTCTGTTAACAGGTCACACGTGTCTTCACATCGCAGCGATGAAAGGCGACTGTGAAATAGTGGAGCGACTGCTGGCTTCGGGAGCCAATATTAACGCTCAGGTAAGTCGCTGTTGTGGTTCACTTGGGAGTCTGGCTGGGTATTTACATACATGTTGCAGTCTGGGGCTATGTTAGAGAGTCCAACTTTCTTTTTCCATCTCGTGCTTGGCCAAGAATCTCTCCCGCTCTTACTGCCTGTCATTGGCATGTGTTGGAAGGACTTTGCAGGTCGATACTCGACCTGTTTTGGCCGCGTTACAAATGCACCTCCTTGACCATCAAGTCCTGGGGTGGGACTCGAACCGGGAGCTTCCAGCTCAGAGGCAGTGACGCTAACCCCACCGTGCCACAAGACCCCGTGGATGTTGTACCTGCACAATATTATGGGCCATGGTGGTAGTCACTGGATTAGTGATCCAGAGACCCATGCCGATGTTCTGGGTTCGAATCCCACCATGGCAAGGTGGTGGAATTGAATTCAACAAAAATCTGCGATTAAAAGTCGAACGGTGATCGTGAAACCAGTGTCGATTGTCGGGTGCGGGGAGCGGGCGGGAAAGGTAGGGGGTTGCCACCCCCAAGATCGGCCATGATCGTAGCGAATGGTGGAACAGGCTGGATGGGCCGAATGGCCTGCTCCTGCTCTGGTTTCCTGTGTGTGGCAGAGGGATAAATACTAGCCCCAGGACACCGGGGAGAACTCCCCTGTCCTTCTTTGGGGTAATAGCCATGGGATCTTTCACCTTTCCAGGACAAGACGGGAATTTGTTTGACCGTCTCGTCTGTTGTAACGTTGGAAACGTGGGGCAGACGGGTTTTGCGCGCAGCAAAATCCCACGAGCACCTATTGGGAGGTGGGGAATTTTGCGCACCGCAAGATCCTACAGGCTGGCTATTGGCGTGCGGTGAATGTTGCGGCACGGCAAGGTGCCACAGGCCGGCAATTGGTTGGTGGGTGATATCGTGCACAGCATGATCCCACAAATGTGAGCTTCAGGAGAGAGGGGGGGATGAAACATAGAGCAGGGGTGGGGGGGGGCACTGTAAGGAGGGCTGCTTTCCTCTCGTGTTTCTGAAGTTCCAGCAGGAATTGTGTCGTTGGAATGAATCGTAACCTTTTCCCTCGTGACTCCTCCGACAGGAACCAAGCAGTGGCAGGACGCCCCTGCACCTGGCGGTCGAGTTTCAGCATCGGGAAGTGGTGCAGCTCCTCATCGAGCACGGGGCAGATGTCAACCGGCTGATGTACAACAGCTGCACGGCCTTCCACCTGACGGCAGGGCGGCCGGACTTGGAGATCCAGGAGCAGCTTTCCCAGTTGACCAGCTCCTCGCTGATCCCGCTGTACGAATCCTCTGATTCGGAATCTGAGGCAGAGTGGGACACCCGGTCAGACTGTGAGGTGAGCCTCTTTTCCTAATCTCGTTCATAAGCATGGCCGCCAATTATCTATTGCCTGGTTTGAATTTAAACAAAAGCTTGGCAGTTAACTGTTCCCTGGTGCTTTCTCCATGACTATGCCTCTTCCAATTACAGTCCACTTTCCAATCAATCAGCACTCGTGCATTATAAATTGTTGTTCTCCATGGGATTTTGTCTTCTTGCGAATCTGGTCTGATGAGTGTAAGATGAAAAGCTTTGATGACATGTGTCTTTTTTCAGCAATACCCAATTATGTAGTGGTGTATGTGTGCATGCAGCGCGATATGTTTGTCCTCTTTGAATTACAAAGAAAATCAGGGAAGGCGTACCCCACTGTAGAACTACGCAAGCATCTACGGAAAGCACCTACATTTCTATATTGCCTTTTATAACCACAGGATATCACAAAATACATCATTGGCTGCAAAGTATTTTGAGATATCCTTTGGCCATGAAAGGCGCGATATAAGCGCTAACCTTTCTTTCTTTCAAAGCCCGTTACAGCCATCGAAGAACTTTTCAGACATCCGCCCCGTGCTCGATGAGGACATAGGCAGGCAATTTTTTTTTACACAGCAAGATCCCACAAGCAGAAGTGCAGTAATGAGCTGCTTGTATGGTTTTTGTGGCTGAGATAAATACGCAAGGCAATCGGGAGGCATCTTTGAAATAGTGACCATGGGACTTTTATGTCCGCCCGAGGGAGGGGGGGAAGGGGTGCAGACGGCTTCTCATCTGAAGGCCCACACCACCTTCACCAATGCAGCAGTTCCTCAGAAGTGTCGGGCCTTGATTTTGTCCTTCTTGGGGAGTGTGGGCGTTGGGTGAAAGCGGGGTTGAACCAGGCCTGTGTGATGCCCTCGCAGTGGAATACCCTGGGCTGTTCGTCGGCCAGGGCCTCGAGGGCAGACTGAGGCTTAGCAATCTGGCTTCACCCTATTTGCCCCTTGGGCTTCTGACTTGCAGATTTATCCTTGTTTGAATGCATAAACCCGTAGGTTTGGAGAAGTATGCCCTGTGCAATGTTGCCTGGTTGTCGTAAGAATAATAATAATAATAATCGCTTATTGCCACAAGTAGGCTTCAATGAAGTTACTGTGAGAAGCCCCTAGTCACCACATTCCGGCGCCTGTTCGGGGAGGCTGGTACGGGAATTGAACCCGCGCTGCTGGCCTTGTTCTGCATTACAAGCCAGCTGTTTAGCCCACTGTGCTAAACCAGCAACCTAAACCAGGTTGTAGGATAAATTCCTAAATTAGTACACCAAGATGTATGTTCCAGCAACTCAATAAGTGTATAGAAGTTACAGCATGGAAACGGGTCACTCTAGCAGTCAGCCCTTGTTGGCAGATAGCTGCCATTATGGATGGGAAGTGGTCTTCACATACTTTCTCATGACCATCAAACCTGAGCGGAGAACATTGTTAAGTGGTCAACACGGGCTAAAGCTGCAGTGGGTTAGCCCTGCTGCCTCACGGTGCCGAGGTCCCGGGTTCGATCCCGGCTCTGGGTCACTGTCCGTGTGGAGTTTGCACATTCTCCCCGTGTCTGCGTGGGTTTCGCCCCCACAACCCTAAGATGTGCAGAGTAGGTGGATTGGCCATGCTAAACTGCCCCTTAATTGGAAAAAATGGATTGGGTACTCTAAATTTTTTTTTAAAACAAGAGCTAAAGATTTGGGCATTCGCCCACTTAGCCTCAAAGACGAAGACTAGGCGGCGCAGTGGTTAGCATTGCTGCCTACGGCGCTGAGGACCCGGGTTCGAATCCCGGCCCTGGGTCACTGTCTGTGTGGAGTTTGCACATTCTCCCTGTGTCTGTGTGGGTTTCATCCCCACAACCCAAAAGATGTGCAGGGTAGGTGGATTGGCCACGTTAAATTGCCCCTTAATTGGAAAAAATTGGGCACTCTAAATTAAAAAAAAAAGACAAAGACTAGCCATTTGATTGAGATATTGATGAAACAATAGGAGGACATTCAGCTCCTCGAGCCCATTTCGTCATTCGATGAGATCGCCACTTAGCTGTACCTTCGTTCCACTTAACCGCCTGGTCTCCAATAACCTTTCCTTCCTCCTCCTCCTCCTCCTCCTCCTCCTCCTCCCCCCCCCCCCCCCCGCCTTTCTAAAAGTCTGGAGCGTTGGGTGACCGCATCTTCAGGGGAGAGAAAAGACGAGGCGGGATTATAACGAAACCATTCTAACCTGCTTCTAATTCCTGTCTTACAGATGCCTCTAGACTACGATGATCTTCAAATCCGAGGCCATTCTCTCCACTGATTGCCCAGCCGACTCGGTGCTGCGAGCTGCCTTGCGTTCCGACCAAGACGATGGCCGGGTGGTCCAAAGGGGAACCATCAGCAGACTGTGGGTTCCGCATCATCATCTACCCATCACCACCCCCCCCCCTCACCGCCCCCAATCACCCCTCAACTCCATTCTTCCTTCAATGCCCAAGACGCGTGGACAATCTGAGGACAAGCGCCATGCGCCAAGATGCTGATTGACTGTAGCTCGCTGCAACTTCAAAACCAGCGAGAGGGGTTTGTGGGCGGGCATGATGGAGGTAGACTAGTACCAGCTCACGCAGAAGAGGGGCTGGACGAAACACAAACATAGAGCAGGAATGAACAGCGTATTCTGACTAAAGACTTTTTCCCCTTGCAACCCCCTCCCCGCGCGCTTCCATAGCCATGACTAGGAGCAAGCGAAGTGTGTTAATTTGTTTCACACGATTGTTCCTCCCCTCGTTTCCATTCTCACTATTACTGCCAGTAGTTAACCATAAGCGAAGTGACAGCTGCAAGGGTTAACTTGTGACAGACTCGTGATTAGGAAAATTACCTCACGAGGAAGGACTGGGTCGATCGTTTTGAGGGCCACTGCACCGAGAGTTTAGTCGACGTGTGTATGAACTAGCGAGAGGAGAGATTGCAGACGGGGAGGCAAAGGTGGCCCTCTGGCCCTACCCTCAGTCCCACCTTTTGGGCACCAGGATTGGTGAGAGATTGCACATGGACACAGCGCCAACGCAAGGCCAACGGTGTTGGGTGGTGCAACGGCCTGGTAGTCAACCTGTGGCCTCTGCGACCTGGGTCAGGTTCAAATCTTGTCCGGGAATGAATGTCCCCTCTGTCGACTGCAGAGAGAGGTAACACGGGGAACGAGACTTCGATGCCTCGGCCCAGTTTCTACTGAGCATTGACGTATGACGCCGAACCGCCAGTCTTGGCCTGGGCAGGTATCAGATTGAAGGCTCTTGGGATTGGCGTGAGTCGTAGAGTAAATGGGCCACGGTGCGAATCATGTGACGTGACATTGCTTCAGTTACTTTGATGCCCGTTGACACATCTTACGTTTGTCATGGGTCCTTTTCCAACTGAACGTTGAGTTGGTGATCTGCCAGAACCCTCGTGCCCGCCCTTGGTTGTCGCCAACTCTGAATGCCAACTACAACGCACGTGGCTAATTACCTCTACAGCTGGTTACGGGCAAAAAATAGACACTAACCTTATTAGGTACCTGGATATTGAGCACTGGGATGAATTGAGAACTCACTGTAGATATGTAGAAGAAAGTTTGAAGTGTAAATTAAATATTTTGGATTATGTGAAGACTGATGCAGAAGAGGATGCTGGATGTTTTGACATGTTTCGTTAATCTTGATGATGCCAAAGACTTTATTCTGTTACTGTTCTTTGGGATTCTTTTGATTGTGTTGAAAGTAGAACACGCATTTGTACATAATGTCTTACAAATTTTATTTTTTTTTACAATAAATGATGTTGAAAACGATCTATAAATATTCTGTGTCATGTTCTATATACGTAACATTCGAATTCCGAGCAGGAGTAGGCCACTCGGCCCCTCGAGCCTACCCCGCCATTCAATATGGTCGTGGCTGACCTGATTGTAACCTCAACCCCACATTCCTGCCGATTTTCTTCCCCCCTCCCACCCCCCGATTAACCTTTCACACACACCCCTCCATCCCCCCCCCCCCCCCCCCCCCCCCACCCACCCCCAGCCCTCTCTCGGATAATCAAGAATCTATCTCGCCCTGCCTTACAAATATTCAAAGACTCTGCTTCTGGTGTCTGAGGGAGCAGGGATTGAAGTGTTTTCTGTCCAGCTGTTTGGACATTATGTTGACGGGTTAGGATTTCTCCCAATGCTTCTTCCCCTGACACTGCCTCCCCCACCCCTGCACCTGGGTACCATGTGATGGGAAGCAACCCATCGAGACGGAGGTGTGAGGAAGGGTAAAGGTGGAATTTTTGGGTAGCATCTCTTTGCTCACTGTTGTGAGCAAAGTCAGCAATAACTATTTATATACTGCCTTAACGGAACGCGACATCCCAAGTCATTTAGCAGCGTTGTGCAATAAAACATAGAACATAGAACAGTACAGCACAGAACAGGCCCTTCGGCCCTCGATGTTGTGCCGAGCAATGATCACCCTACTTAAACCCACGTAACCCGTATACCCGTAACCCAACAATCCCCCCATTAACCTTACACTACGGGCAATTTAGCATGACCAATCCACCTAACCCGCACATCTTTGGACTGTGGGAGGAAACCGGAGCACCCGGAGGAAACCCACGCACACACTGGGAGGACGTGCAGACTCCACACAGACAGTGACCCAGCCGGGAATCGAACCTGGGACCCTGGAGCTGTGAAGCATTGATGCTAACCACCATGCTACCGTGAGGCCCATGTTGGGCCACATTCTTTAGAAATTCATTCATGGGATGTGGGCGTCGCTTCGTCGGGTTCCAGCATGTGTTGCCCATCCCTAATTGCCCTCCAACTGAGTGTGTCTCGCTCGGCCATTTCCGAGGGGCAGTTAATACGTAACATTCGAATGTTGCTGTGGGTCTGGACTCGCCTGTGGGCCAGACCGGGTAAGGATGGCAGATTTCCTTCCCTAAAGGACATTAGTAAGTAGATCACAGTGCAAATGTAGGCCATTCGGCCCATCAAGTCTGCACCAGCCCTCAAAGAGCACTCTTCCCCCCCCCCCCCCCCCTCCACTCTAGCCCCGTAACCCAACCTAACCCTCGGACACACCAGGGCAAATCAGCATGGCCAATCCACCTGCACAGCTTTGGACTGGGCCATCATTAAACTTTCAATTTCATACGGAATCCACTACTTAGAATATGTTTAAGGGAGTTGGAGGGAAATAATGGGCGGGATTTTCCCGTGTGTTTCTCTTTGGTGCACCGTCTGCAGGCAGCGGGATTGTCTCTTCCCGTCGGTTGTCAATGGGATTTCCCATTGAAACCCCTCGCCGGCAGGGGTTCACAGGCAGCGGGGAAAAGAAAGACCCCCAACGGTTGGAGAATTTCGGCCAATATTTCAGAATGACGGACAAGGGGGAGGGGGGGTCATGGGATTAATTGGTTCTTTCAAAGGCACAGATATGGTGGCTCAAAAGGCCTCCTTCTGCGAGAAAGGTCACTTGGCCCGTTCGATCGAGAAGAGATGTTCCCCAAGCTCCCCTTCCTGACATAGTACCGAACCGCAGGAGTAAATTCTTGCGAAAGAGGGGACACCGTTTAAAAATGAGCTTGCAGTTCAAGGTTAGGAGGATTTATTCTCTTGCAGAAGGTGAAATGAAAATGACATGAAATGAAAGTCGCTTATTGTCACGAGTCGGCTTCAATGAAGTTACTGTGAAAAGCCCCTAGTCGCCACATTCTGGCTCCTGTTCGGGGAGGCTGGTTTGCGCTGGACGGGAAGCCAGCCACTCTTTCATAACTCGACGTCAAGCAGAGTTGCCTAATAGGAATGGTCTGTCCGCTGCTTATCTTTAAAACAGGAAATCGGTTTTCACAGATTGGTTAAGACCAAGGATGAGTTAAGTCACATCCCATTGCATAATTATTCAGTAGAATTCACTTCCACGTCACAGGATGATGATTCACGCCTGGAGTTGCTGAACTCTGGATCATCTGATTCTATTACTGTCTGCTGTCAACCCAGGTTTGCCAACATTTTAGCGATTTTCGCTCACTAATATCACAATGCCGTCTCTCAGTGGGAGGCACAGAGGAACACCTGAGGAATATGTGCAGGAACAGGCCATTTGGCCCCCTCCGGCCTACTGCCCATTCAATACGATCATGGTTGATGAGGTTGTAGCTTTAACTCCTGTCTGCTGCCACCTTCGATCTTTGAACCCCCTGGAGAATAGAAATCTATCCCCCACTGCATAGGTTGGAAGAGAGTTCCAGAGGTCAGTAAGGGCTAAGAGAGAGGAAATTCCCTCTCATCGCCGTCTTACCCCATTACTTTGAAACTGTGCCAATTGGTTCTAGATTGCCCCCAGCCAGGGGAAACAGCTTCTCAGCAGCCACCCTGATGAGCCCCCCCCCCCCCCGACTCTCAGGATCTCAAATGTTTCTCCGGGTGCTCCGGTTTCCTCCCATGGTCCAAAGATGTGCGGGTTAGGTAGATTGGTGACGCCAAAATTGCCCCGTAGTGTCCAAAGGTTAGGTGGGGTTGCTGGGTTACAGGGTTAGGGTGGAGGTGTGTGCTTAGGTAGGGTGCTCTATCAGGGGCCGGTGCAGACTCGATGGGCCGAATGGCCTCCTTCTTCACTGTAAATTCTATGATTCTTTGATCACCCCTCATTCGTCTATACTCCGATGCGTATAGAACTCGCTCAATCTTTCCTCATACATCATGGGCGGGCTTTCAATTGGCCATTCTGAATTGTCTCTTGGTGCCCAAAGATGTGCAGGTTAGGTGGGGTTACGGGGATAGAACATAGAACATACAGAAGGAGGCCATTCGGCCCATCGAGTCTGCACTGACCCACTTAGCCCTCACTTCCGCCCGTAACCCCTCCTAACCTTTTTGGTCACTAAGGGCAATTTATCATCGCCAATCTACCTAACCTGCAAGTCTTTGGCCTGTGGGTGGAAACCGGAGCACCCGGAGGAAACCCACGCACACACGGGGAGAAGGTGCAGACTCCGCCCAGACAGTGACCCAGGCCGGGAATCGAACCTGGGAGCCTGGCGCTGTGAAGCCACAGTGCTAGCCACTTGTGCTGCCGTGCTGCCCCCTACGGTGGGGGAAGTGGGCCTGGGTGGGATGCCCGTTCTTTATAGCCGAATGGCCTTCTTCTGCATTGTTGGGATTCTAGTAAATGCGACAAAGGAAACCGTGGGGCCCCTGAGAGATTGAGCACTGCGATATTTGCAGGTCCATGGCCAGTGACTGCGCCCCGCTGCGCACTGCCCCCTATAAAGCTGGTGGCCGCACATGCAACTGGGCATGCAGAGACTTGGCACCAAACGCAGCCTTCCCCACGGGACAGTCCCTTCAGCCCAGGAATCAACCATTCTGCCCATCGTACTGTGCTAGACCCTTGAAAGAAGCTACCCAATTGGTCCCTGTCCCCTTGCTCTTTACCCAGAAACCTGCAACCCCCCCCCCCCCCCCCCCCCCCCCCACCTACTCTTTCAAGTACTTACCCAATTTGCTTTTGAAAGTTACTGTCATGATATGCGGACACACACATAATGATACACAGACAAGCAGCTAATGGACACAGAGAACAGGACATGACCAATAAGCAGGCAGGACACTCAGGGGTGGGATCCGACTATAAAAGACACGAGGCACTCACACTGCACCTCTTTCCACTGATCAACATCTAGAGAGTCAGTCAAGGATGTTGTTACAATCTCACACCCCCACCACGTGCAGGGGCTGGTTTAGAACACTGGGCTAAATCTCTGGCTTTGAAAGCAGACCAAGGCGGGCCAGCAGCACGGTTCGATTCCCGTACCAGCCTCCCCGAACCAGGCGCCGGAATGTGGCGACTAGGGGCTTTTCACAGTAACTTCATTGAAGCCTACTCGTGACAATAAGCGATTTTCATTACAAGAGCTAGTCTGGTTCAGTCAGACAGAGTAACCACATTTAGGTTAGCAGAGAGTCGAACTCACAGAGAACTGTGCTAACTGTGCTATTAGTTCAATAAACCTGATTGAACTAACTTCAAGGTCTAGAGTATCTTTCTGACCTAAGCTGCATCCAGTTGCAGCCAGTGTTAGACCAGTGTACCTAACACCACAGTAACGATTGAATCTGCTTCCACACACCATTACAGGCAGCGCTTTCCAAATCACAATAACCCGCCGCTTGCTAATGAAAAAATCTCATGCCTCGCCTTCCACCCCCACCCCCCCCCCCCCTCGTTTTTGTATGTCAGCAGATCTGTGTATGAAACCACTGAGAGATGGTGAGCGAGCTATCGCAAGAAAAACACCTCAGTGTGATCTTCTTATTTCTGAACCTGACGTGGGCGCGGCATCGTGTGAGGCTGCTGAGGCGCCCACACAGGCTGCTGGGATATAACTGCAGAGCTTGCAAAAACAGAAAAACCACACAGCCCACCAAACAATCCAATCCACAGGGCCTCTCCTTGTCTGTGACACGACTCTGTCTGTGACAGAGGTGGTGTAAACTGGAGGAGGGGAGTAGGGGAGGGTGGAGTGGGGGGGGGGGGGGGGGGGGGGGTATGGCTAGCAACGGTGTGGGCCTTAAATATAGCCACTTCCCAGTCCATGAGTGGAGGCTCAGGCCCGGATGAGGCCTGAGTGGAGGCTCAGGCCTGGGTGAGGCCTGAGTGGAGGCCCAGGCCCGGGTGAGGCCTGAGTGGAGGCCCAGGCCCGGGTGAGGCCTGAGTGGAGGCCCAGGCCCGGGTGAGGCCTGAGTGGAGGCCCAGGCCCGGGTGAGGCCTGAGTGGAGGCCCAGGCCTCTCGCTGTGTTCAGATGCGAATGACGCATCGAAAAGCCCAAATGGCTCATTGTTGACGCTCCACATCAGCCTCGGCGTGATTCCAGGGCGGCACGGTGGCGCAGTGGGTTGGCACCGCTGCCTCACGGCACCAGGGAGCCGGGTTCGACTCCGGCCTCGGGGGTTTGCAGGCTCCCCCCCCCCCCCCCCGTGTCTACGTGGGTTTCCTCCGGGTGCTCCGGTTTCCTCCCACAAGTCCAAAGATGTGCGGGTTAGGCGGATTGGCCCTGCTAAATTGCCCCTTCGTGTCCAACGGTTAGGCGGGGTCACAGGGTGACGGGGCTGGGGAGTGGGCCTAGGTAGGGTTCTCTTTCGGCTGGTAACTGATGTGCCGAATGGCCTCCTTCTGCACTGTAAGGATACAATGATTCCTCCCACCCCTCAGCATCTCACTGAGGGAACCAGTGGCATGGTGCTATTGTCACTGGATTAGCAATCCAGTAGGCTCAGGTTAATGTCCTGGGGGAGGGAGATGAACTGGCAAGTCATTCTATTCAACGGTCATTGTAGGGTTGGACAATATGCGCTCGTCTTGGCAGTGACACTCACATCTGATGAAAGAAGGATGAAAAAAAACTCCCTTCAACCTCATGTGTTTATACAGCTTCCCCTTCTGAGCAACCTGTGGTGGCAGGTTCCACATTCTCTGGTAAAAAGCAGCTTCAAATTCCTATTGGAGCGGCGCCGAGGTCCCAGGTTCGATCCCGGCTCTGGGTCACTGTCCGTGTGGAGTTTGCACGTTCTCCCCGTGTCTGCGTGGGTTTCGGCCCCACAACACAAAGATGTGCAGGGTAGGTGGATTGGCCACGCTAATTTGCCCCTTAATTGGAAAAAATGGATTGGGTACTCTAAATTTATAAATTTAAAAAAAAAAAAAATTCCTATTGGATTTGTTACTGTTTAACTTACCTGCGTTCCTCCAACCGTGGCTTCTTCCGTCTTCCATTTTAATTGCTCCACCATTGGCGGCCGTGCCTTCAACCTGCAGCGCCGGGGAGCACCCCGTTATGGCACTTAGCAGGGTTATATTTTTACCTCAGAGAGCCTCTCTCTGCCGAGGCTGCACCTGAGCCATTTCCTGCTGATGGGCCCGAACCCTTGGAAGAGCCATCCCAGTGCCTGGGCACCCTGGCACTGCCAACCTGCCTGTGCCAGCCTGGCAGCACCGTGGTGCCTGGGTGCCAGAGAGGTGTGCCAGTGTGTCACCCTGCCCTGTCCCCAACCACCTGGGGGGGTATCCAATGGCTTGGGAGATAGATAGATAGAGAAATACAGCACAGAACAGGCCCTTCGGCCCACGATGTTGCGCCGAACTTTTGTCCTAGGTTAATCATAGAATTATGGACAATTTTTCATGGCCAATCCACCCAACCTGCACATCTTTGGACTGTGGGAGGAAACCGGAGCACCCGGAGGAAACCCACGCAGTCACAGGGAGGATGTGCAGACTCCACACAGACAGCGACCCAAGCCGAAATCGAACTTAGGACCCTGGAGCTGTGAAGCAATTGTGCTATCCACAATGCTGCCGTGCTGCCCTTAAGAAGTTAACCTACACTCCATTATTCTACCCTAATCCATGTACCTATCCAATAGCCGCTTGAAGGTCTCTAACTTTTCCGACTCAACTACTTCCACAGGCAGTGCATTCCATGCCCCCTCTACTCTCTGGGTAAAGAACCTACCTCTGACATCCCCTCTATATCTTCCACCATTTACCTTAAATTTATGTCCCCTTGTAATGGTTTGTTCCACCCGGGGAAAAAGTCTCTGACTGTCTACTCTATCTATTCCACTAATCATCTTATAAACCTCTATCAAGTCGCCCCTCATCCTTCTCCGTTCTAATGAGAAAAGGCCTAGCACCCTCAACCTTTCCTCGTATGACCTACTCTCCATTCCAGGCAGCATCCTGGTAAATCTCCTCTGCACCTTTTCCAAAGCTTCCACATCCTTCCTAAAATGAGGTGACCAGAACTGCACACAGTACAGATGCCCCAGGTGACTCTACGATTGGTCAGGGGAAAATACGGGCTCATATTTTTTGAAAAATAATCTTTTATTGTCACAAGTAGGCTTACATTAACACCGCAATGAAGTTACTGGGAAAATCCCCCAGTCGCCACATTCCGGCGCCTGTCGGGGTACACGGAGGGAGAATTCACAATGTCCAATTCTCCTAACAAGCACGTCTTTCAGGACTTGTGGGAGGAAACCGGAGGAAACCCACCCAGACACGGGGAGAACAGGCAAACTCCACACAGACAGTGACCCAAGCCGGGAATCGAACCCGGGGCCCTGACGCTGTGAAGCAACAGTGCTAACCACTGTGCCACTGCGCCGCCCATATGTAAATGAGCCATTAAATATGCAGATCTGGGTCATGCCCAGTGAGGGCGAGATCCAGGTTGCGAGGCCTCTCGCGAGATTCAACAGCTTTGGGCCCACACCAAGTTGGGTGCGACGAGAACGCTAAAGTGCGTCCAACATCTCCTTGCGGTCCGCCGTCAAATTTTGTTTGTTAACAACCTCGGGGTGTGTTGTCAAGTCAAAAGCTACAAGTCCCTGAGGGCCTTTTTTAAACAATTGAATATGGCGATTTTGGGCTTTGTGTGGGCGGGTAAAACCCCGCGGGTGAAGAAAGTATTCTTGGAGCGTACTCAGGGGGGGAAGGTGGGTTAGCGCTGCCGAACTTTTGTAATTACTACTGGGCGGCTAATATAGCCATGATTAGGAAGTGGGTGGCGAGGTGGGAGGTGGGGGAGGGGGTTGGGGGGTGATGCACCATCGATTGCACGCGAGGCGAGTGATTTACCAATGTCAGGCTTTAATTAACTAGAACACAGCCTGGCGATCGTCTACAGTGGAAAGGAACGATCGTCAGGCTTCTGAGCATTTATACCTCGTTGATAGAGGCGTGGTTAACTCAGCCTCTCGGCCAATCGGTCGAGAGGCACATGACCGACCAGGGCCAATGGTAAGCCGACGTTCTGGCCCAATGGCAGACGAGTATGCAGATCATATCATCACAGGGGGGTCGTCGTGGGAATGAGTAGAGGCGGCATTGTGTAAGAACACAAGTTTGGGGGCACCGATAACGGCTCCTCTTCCGTTCTCGCCGGCCCGATACTCCACAAGCCCGGTGGTAGTGGTGACTCTGAGAATCTGGGGGCAGTGGGGGAGATATAAGAGAGTGGAGAGAGCATCGGTTTGGGCCCCGAAATACAACAGCCATTAGTTTGTTCCGGGTAGACTGGATGGTGGGTTTCGGGGATGGCAGAGAGCAGGAATTTTGAAGAAGGGAGATCTATTTGCAGACGGGAGCTTCCCTAGCTTGAAGGCTTTAGAGGAGAAATTTGAATTGCCAGCAGAGAATGGGTTTAGATATCTGCAGCTACGAGATTTTTTGAGAAGGCAGGTTCCAACCTTCCTGCTCCTGCTACCACGGAGGACTGGAGAATTGGTAATGTTGTCCCCTTGTTTAAGAAGGGTAGCAGGGATAATCCAGGTAATGAGAGAACAGTGAGCCTGATGTCAGTGGTAAGGAAGCTGCTGGAGAAGATACTGAGGGATAGGATCTATTCCCATTTGGAAGAAAATGGGCTGATCAGTGATAGGCAACATGGTTTTGTGCAGGGAAGGTCATGTCTTACCAACTTAATAGAATTCTTTGAGGAAGTTACAAAGTTGATTGATGACGGAAGGGCTGTAGATGTCATACACATGGACTTCAGTAAGGCATTTGATAAGGTTCCCCATGGTAGGCTGATGGAGAAAGTGAAGGGTGTACTAGCTAGATGGATAAAGAACTGGCTGGGCAACAGGAGACAGAGAGTAGTAGTGGAAGGGAGTTTCTCAAAATGGAGAACTGTGACCAGTGGTGTTCCACAGGGATATGTGCTGGGACCACTGTTGTTTGTGATATACATAAATGATCTGGCGGAAGGTATAGGTGGTCTGATTAGCAAGTTTCCAGATGACACTAAGATTGGTGGAGTAGCAGATAGTGAAGGGGACTGTCAGAGAATACAGCAGAATATAGATAGATTGGAGAGTTGGGTGGAGAAATGGCAAATGGAGTTCAATCCGGGCAAATGAGAGGTGATGCATTTTGGAAGATCCAATTCAAGAGCGAACTATGCGGTAAATGAAAAAGCCCTGGGGAAAATTGATGTACAGAGAGATCTGGGTGTTCAGGTCCATTGTACCCTGAAGGTGGCTGCGCAGGTCGATAGAGTGGTCAAGAAGGCATACGGCATGCTTTCCTCCATCAGAAGGAGTATTGAGTAGAGTTGGCAGGTCATGTTACAGTTGTATAAGACTTTGGTTCGGCCACATTTGGAATACTGCATACAGTTCTGGTCGCCACATTGCCAGAAGGATGTGGATGCTTTGGAGAGGGTGCAGAGGAGGTTCACAGGATGTTGCCTGGTATGGAGGGAGCTAGCTATGAAGAGAGGTTGAGTAGATTAGGATTATTTTCATTAGAAAGATGGAGGTTGAGGGGGGGACCTCATTGAGGTCAACATTACCATGAGAGGTATAGACAGGGTGGTGAGCAAGAAGCTTTTTCCCCAGAGTGGGGGACTCAATTACATGGGGTCACGAGTTCAAGGTGAGAGGGGAAAAGTTTAAGGGAGATATGGGTGGAAAGTTCTTTACGCAGAGGGTGATGGGTGTCTGGAACGCATTGTCGGCGGAGGTGATAGAGGCGGGCACGATAGCGTCATTTAAGATGTGTCTAGGCAGATACATGAATGGGTGGGGAGCAGAGGGATACAGATCCTAGAAAATAGGCAACAGTTTTAGATAGAGGATCTGGATCGACGCAGGCTTGGAGGGCCGAAGGGCCTGTTCCTGTGCTGTAATTTTTCTTTGTTCTTTGTTCTAAGAGGGTCAATGTTGGGGTTCGTCCGGAGGTGGCAGCCGTTTGTCGACTTTCTTGGAGAAAATTAAAATGTCAGCAGAGGCTGGAATCTAGAAGGGGGAGGGGCGGTGTTTAGGCTATTGTTTCATTATTGGGGGTGCAAAATGTTTTACCGACCACGTTGATGTTGCTGTTATTTTTTTTTCAAAATTTAGAGTACCCAATTCAGTTTTTCCAATTAAGGGGGCAATTTAGCGTGGCCAATCCACCTACCATGCACATCTTTGGGTTGTGGGGGCGAAACCCATGCAAACACGGGGAGAATGTGCAAACTCCACACGGACAGTGACCCAGAGCCGAGATCGAACCTGGGTCCTCGGAGCCGTAAGGCAGCAGTGCTAACCTACTGCGCCAACGTGCTGCCCTGATGTTGCTGTTATTGTCATTATTAGAAAAGTTATAAATACCCTTGATGGAACCATCAATTCGCGAGACACGTGCTTTAAGATATGAACAGTGGTTTTAATCTACTTACTACAGAGCCAGCCTGTTACCCGTTGAACTCTTGATGAACTGCAGGCTGGCTCTGGACACGGTTATTTATACAGCAGTCAAGGGGGAGGAGCCATGGGCGGAGCCAAGGGTGGAGCCCTGTACAAACTCCTGAGCATTCCCAGAGCTACTCCCCCTAGTGGTCGGATAACGCTACTGCGCTTACAATGGTATTGGTAAATACAGTGTGAATTACTACGTTAAATTCACCACAACCCTAATAAAATGTTTTTTTTAAAAAAAGCTACAAGTGATTATTGTCATTTTGACCCCTGGTTTATCTTCTCCATGTCCTACTTTATCAAAAACCTGTTGTAATTATAATGACAGGCCAGCACGGTGGCGCAGTGGTTAGCACTGCCGCCTCATGCCACCGAGGACCCAGGTCCGATGGCGGCTCTGGGTCACTGTCCGTTTGGAGTTTGCACGTGTCTGCGTGGGTCTCACCCCCACAACCCAACGATGTGCAGGGTAGGTGGATTGCCCCTTAATTGGAAAAAAAAGAATTGGGTATTTGAAATTTATGAAAAAAATAATTTAGAAGACCTCCATCAGGCCTTCTCGTTCCTCGAGAAAGAGCCCCAGCCTGGTTAGTTTTCCCTGATAATTCTATACCTCCCACTTCTGTTACCAGCCTTGTATACCTTTTTGTTTTAGCACCTTCTGCGGTGAATCTATATCCTTCCTATAATATGGTGTCCAGGAGCAGCACCGTGGCGCAGTGGTTAGCGCTGCTGCCTCACGGCGCCGAGGTCCCAGGTTCGATCCCGGCCCCGGGTCACTGTCCGTGTGGAGTTTGCACATTCTCCCCGTGTCTGCGTGGGTCTCGCCCCCACAACCCAAAGATGTGCAGAGTAGGTGGATTGGCCATGCTAAATTGCCCCTTAATTGGAAAAAATGAATGAGTACTCTAAATTTAAAAAAAAATATGGTGTCCAGAACTTTGCATAGTACTGCAGCGTGATCGAATCATGGTTCCAGTTAAATATAACTCGACAGTTCTGCAATTACATTCCTCCTGATATTAGCCCCAGTGCTTTGTAAGCATTTTTAAGACATTGTTGACTTTGTAAAGAGGTTTCAAAAAATCCCACAGTTGTAACATGCAAATCTGTATCTGACCACAGATGTAACAGAACAGTCAGCCACGAGTAGGCCACTCAACTCCAGCATGTCCCGGCCTACAAGCCGATTGTGACCCTCAGGTTGCATCTCTGTTGCCAATCCAGGGCTTGGAACTTGCAGGGAGAATAATCCCAAGCCTGAAGAGTAAAATTCTGTTTTGGAATAGGTGAATGTGGACGCCAGAGAGGCAGAGTGAGCAGTGGCACTCAGAGTTTTTTTTTTAAATTTAGAGTATCCAATTCTTTTTTTTCACAATTAAGGGGCAATTTAGCCTGGCCAATCCACTTACCCTGCACATCTTTTGGGTTGTGGGGGTGAGACCCACGCAGACACGGGGAGAATGTGCAAACTCCACACGGGCAGTGACCCAGGGCCGGGATCGAACCCGGGCCTTCGGCGCCGTGAGGCAGCAGTGCTAACCACTGCGCCACCGTGCAGCCCCCACTGCACCCAGAGTTAAGTAAGCTGTCAGCAAACACAGAAAATGGCTGGCAAATCAGAACGAGAGTCTACCATTAAGCTACCTTACCTCAGCTGTCGGATGTGTCACAGTGGTTAGCGCACCTGTCCGTGAGTTAGAGGGTCGTGGGGGGGTTCGAGACCCACTCCATAGACTTGCGCCCATAATTGAGGGTAATGTGGTGGCTGGGGACATACACTGGGGGCTCTCAGTGGTTAGCAGAGGGGCCTATTAATGAAAGACAAAGGCAGCCAAGGATCAGGTCTTCGACTCCCTCGTCCACACAGCCAGGGATCCTGCTCCCAGGGCCCCACACAAACTCCCTACTGGTTGGGGTTCACGCGCTCCCGCATGATTGGCCCTCAAGCAGGCCATGTGGTATTTGGCGCCCACCCTCTTTAAGGGGATACGCTGCCACATCCCACCCCACCCCTTTAAGTTCCTTAATTACCGCAAAATCTACATACAGAAGTTACAAATGTTAACAGAAGGGCAGCACAGTGGTGCAGTGGGTTAGCACTGCTGCCTCACGGCGCCGTGGTCCTGGGTTCGATCCCGTCCCCGGGTCACTGTCCTTGTGAAGTTTGCACGTTCTTCCCGTGTCTGCGTGGGTCTCACCCCCACAACCCAAAGATTTGCAGGGTAGGTGGATTGGCCACGCTAAATTGCCCATTAATTGGAAAAAATGAATTGGGTACTCTAAATTTATAAAAATAAAATAAAAAACTAAACAAAAAACCCCCAAAATGTTAACTGAGACAGCAACAGGGGAAAGAGAGTCCATCGAAAAGTCAACCTGTCTGGAGACCTCACGAGTAAAAGGTAATAATAATAATCTTTATTATTGACACAAATAAGCTTACATTAACACTGCAATTAAGTTTCTTTAAAATAAATTTAGAGTACCCAATCCCTTTTTCCCAATTAAGGGGCAATTTAGCGTGGCCAATCCACCTACCCTGCACATCTTTGGGTTGTGGGGCGAAACCCACGCAGACACGGGGAGAATGTGCAAACTCCACATGGACAGTGACCCGGAGCTGTAATCGAACAGGGTCCTCAGCGCTATGAGGAAGCAGTGCTGACCACTGCACCATCGTGCCGACCCCTATTTCATTGCTAACGTAACGAATAATGAATGTCTCCACACATCCTGAAAAAAGGAGCGTGCTGTAGAATCTTTTCATTTTGTACTCATCAGGACAGATTCGCAAGAATACAAAATTTTACAGGGAACAACAATTTATTAACTGCATAGAAAAGGGTGCTAATTAGTTGGAAAGCATTGCCATGGAGAATGTGTCAGGACACTATTGCCCCCCCCCCCCATGCTTGTGTTTAATTTAAAAAGGCCCAACTCCTGAACACACAACTCCTGAAAATCTCCTCGTCGCCACATTACGGCGCCTGTTCGGGTACACAGAGGGAGAATTCAGAATGTCCAATTCACCCAACAGCACGTCTTTCGGGACTTGTGGGAAGAATCCGGAGCACCCGGAGGAAACCCACACAGACACGGGGAGAACGTGCAGACTTCGCACAGACGGTGACCCAAGGCGGGAATCGAACCCGGGTCCCCGGCGCCGTGAAGCGACGGTGCCGACCGTCGTGCCACCTTGCCGCCTGGACTCGAAACGTCAGCTCCCTGGACCTGTTGAGACTGTCCGGTATTTCCTGTTGCCGTTGACCAATCTGCACATCATTGGTGCTGGGTCAACCTGGGCAGGTCTTTCAAGTGCCTGTTGTTGCTGAATAGAGAAGACTACAACGACCAGAGGGCCTTGCGGCAGGAGGCGCCGTCTGCGCGTGCGCGGACCTGGAAGCGCCACCTGGGCAGTAACGCGCGCTGTGATTGGCCCCCGGCCGAACTGGGGGGGATGGTGGGGGGGGGATTTCCCTCTGGTCGAATGGGTAAACAAGGCGGCGGACATCTTCGGGCGGTTGTCCGCTAACTCATCGCATTTTCCTTTCGCCTTCCCGTCCAAGCCGCTGCCCCGCGGCCCAAACGATGGCCGGTTCACCTCATAGATTTCGCCGCAGAACCGAAATGCGCCGTTAGAATTCACTTTGAGCGGATTTTTTTTTTTTGGTGTTGTGTGTGGCAACTTGCAGCTCGACCAAAGATGGATGTGGAGCAGCAACAGCAGCACTTGAGTGGCCTGGGGTCCAGGCGGCCGGCCAGGCCGGGCACGGGCAAAGTGGCTGCCCCCTGGGCTGGCAAAGCCAACCCGGAGAGCCAAGGGGGGCAGCAGCACCCCGAGGTGGAGGGCGACGACTTCTACGACAGCGGCATCGGCTCCCTCAGCGAGCTGCAGGTCAGGCAGTTCGACGAGCTGGGCGGTGTGGACCAGGTCACTGCCAACTGCGGCAGGGGCCAGGGCGGTGCTGCCGGGCGAATGGCCAAGGGCGCCGAGCCCGACGTCTGCCCGTCCACCCAGCAGCGGGTGGAGAGTGGCATCGGCCAGATCACCCAAGGCATCGAGAAGGTGGAGCTCAGCGATGCCCCGGACTGGGTGGTCACCTTGAAGGAGGTGCTCAGCTACTGCACCGAAGACCTTGACTCGTGAGTATCTCTTCCCCGGAGCAGGGTGGCGAAAAGAAAAAATGCCACCAGAAGGTGGGCAAAGATGGTTGACTTAGGACTTAGTTGCACCGTCCCTGACTAGCGACACCTGGAACCCACGTGTTGCTCCTCCCAACAACAAGCAACGGCAACTTTCAGATGAGGTGTTAAAGCTCTCGGGCAATGCAGAACATCTTGTGGCGCTATTTCACAGTGGAAGCAGTCTTTCAGTCAGAAGGTCGTATGTTCAGGTCCCACTTCAAAGACTTCAGAATAAAATTCGAGGCTGGCACTCCATCTTTCAGATGAGATTATCAACCGAGGCGTCAAACGCCCTCTGATTCCTTGGTGTTATCCTCGTCAAAAGTTTCGTCCTCAGCCAACATCACTGAGATAAAGATTGTATGCCCATTGCTAATTGTGGGAGCTTAACTTGCACAAATTGCCTCCTGCATTGATTACATTTTAAAAGTGGCTGTTTATATACTTTGGGGTGTTCTGAGATGATGAAAGATGTTCTATAAATCCAACTTGTTCCTAACCCACTGAAGGCTTTCTCCTACATCCACATCCCGCCCAGTCAAACAGAACTTTTTTCTTCAGTCTGCAATGTTTTTAGAACTACTGAAGCAAAGCGTTCAAAGGAAATAGGGAAGATAATTGTTTTTTTTTAATGGCACTATTATTATTATCTGCACGGCGCCGAAGACCCAGGTTCGATCCCGTCCCCGGGTCACTGTCCGTGTGGAGTTTGCACATTCTCCCCTTGTCTGCGTGGGTCTCACCCCCACAACCCAAAGATGTGCAGGGTAGGTGGTTTGGCCATGCTAAATTGCCCCTTAATTGGAAACATTTTAAAATCTGTTTTTTTAATTTAACGCAGAATAGCGGTGTTCAAGTTTATATATTTGTAATAAGTGGTGACCCTGATTTTGAATTGCTCCACCATTAGCGGCAGCTCTCAAATTCCCTCCCTGAACCTCGCCTCGCTTTCCTCCTTAAATTTGTGCCTTAAAGATTAGCAGATCTCCTATTGTCTCCTTGTTTGGCTGAGTGTCAGTGTGGACCTGATTCTGGTCCTTTGAGGCATCTTGGGATGTTTTGTCTCATTATAGGCGTTAAATAAATGCAGCTTGCTATTGGGAGAGGCTCTTTCTCAGACACTGTTAAATATCATCTTGGCTCCAAATGTTGCCTGTGACCCGAGAGTCTGCGGCCCACGACACCAACATCCCTCAGAGGGTATCAAAGCGGCTATTGCTGGCCAGGCGTTGTGATCTGATTAGATAAATGAGACCCGAATAACCCATTAGTCACACACAACGCTAATGGATGGAGAGTTTATTTGGTGCTGTCCTGGCTGAAAAAGGAACAATCTTATATTTAGGTAGCAACTTTCATCCCTCAGCACATCCCTGTACAGTTCACAGCCAGTGGATGAAATGAAAATTGCTTATTGTCACAAATAGGCTTCAAATGAAGTTACTGTGAAAAGCCCCTAGTCGCCACATTCCGGCGCCTGTTCAGGGAGGCTGGTACGGGAATTGAACTGTGCTGCTGGCCTGCCTGGGTCTGCTTGCAAAGCCAGTGATTTAGCCCTGTGCTAAACCAGCCCTGAAGGCTTGTTATGTAGGCAAAACATGCTCCAAAGAACAATGATTGGATAGGTCCAATTAATGAGCTAGCAATGACACACGCGATGGCCCAAGGAACTTTCCACGTGCGCTCGGATATCTATGATTGCATATGAAAGCTGGAAAACCTTGCATTGATATAGCACCTTTCATGACCTCAATGTTTTACAGTCAGTGAGGTGCTTTGCAAAGCATAGTAGCAATGTAGGAAACCTAATAGCCAATTTATACACGGCAAGCTTCCACGAATCGGCAATGTGACGATGACTAGATCATCCACTTCAGTGATGTTGGTTGAAGGATAAACATTGGCCAGGACAGTGGGAAGAACTCCCCTGCTCTTCGAAGTAGCGCTTGGGATCTTGTACCTGCTGACTGTCAGGGAGGCAAGCCAATCGGGGGGGTCTCCGTTTAATGTCTCATGTGAAAGACACAATCTTTGATAGTGTAGCATCCTCTTGGTTCTATACTGGAGTGTCAGCCTGGATATTTGTGCTTAATCTCCCTGGATTGGGACGTGAAGGGTCTTGCGACGTTTCAAGGAACGATGATAGTAATCAGCCTATGAATTTTCCTTCTGACTGGCGCGTACTCCTCCTTTGGTCACCAGTCCTCTGGCATACCTCCGATTGTGTACAAAAAGGCCCCACATTCAGCTAAGCAATGATAGACTGCATAATCCATTTAATGATGAGGGATAAAGACTCTTGACTGAATTCCAGCCTTTTTGCTCTTCAAGGCAGTTGTCCTTTCCTGGACATTTTTTGTAAGTAACTTCAGACCAGAGCTGAGCTGTACTACATTAATTGCAAGTAGTATACTGGAGACGGTGTCCTCTCCAAGTGCTCCATGTAGGACTCTCCGAGTTGCTGCCGTGGACCAGATCGAATCTCAGTGCCCTGGCAGTCTGTGACCATTGAAGCCCAACATTTGTGTGCTGCTTGTGCTTATATCCCTTAATGATAAGTGCTATTTGCCTTTTCTTGTAGGTTTGGAAGGGACTGTCAGTACTGATATATCAATGGCTAAAGCCTTAATCAATAATGAAATGAAATGAAAATTGCTTATTGTCACGAGTAGGCTTCAGTGAAGTTACTGTGAAAAGGCCCTAGTCGCCACATTCCAGCGCCTGTTCGGGGAGGCTAGTACAGGAATCGAACCGTGCTGCTGGCCTGCTTGGTCTGCTTTAAAAGCCAGCGATTTAGCCCAGTGTGCTAAATTAATATCAGCGTTCCGGCATATATAGGAATTCTTGGGATAACAAATTTAAAACTTAAATACAGAATCTCGTACACAAGGAGTCCATTCATCCACCATGCCTGTGTTATCTCTTTGAAAGGGGCAGCACGGTAGTGCAGTGGTTAGCACTGCTGCTTCACGGCACCGAGGACACGGGTTTGATCCCAGCCCCGGGTCACTGTCCGTGTGGAGTTTTAAAAAAAAATTTAGTGTACCCAATTCTTTTTTTCCCCAATTTAGCGTGGTCAATCCACCTACCCTGCACATCTTTTGGTTGTGGGGGTGAAACCCACGCAGACACGGGGAGAATGTGCAAACTCCATGTGGACAGTGACCCAGAGCCGGGATCAAACCTGGGACCTCGGTGCTATGAAGCAGCAGTGCTAACCACTGCGCCACCGTGCTGTCCCATCCGTGTGGAGATTGCGCATTCTTTCCGTGTCTGCGTGGGTCTCGCCTCCACAACCCAAAAAGATGCGCAGGGTAGGTGGATTGCCCACACCAAATTTCCCCTTAATTGGAAAATGAATGAATTTGGTACTTTAGATTTTTTAAAAAGTAATCTTTTCGTAATTACTGTCCAGTTGAATCCCATGCCCTAGCTTTTTCCCTCTTAAGTCTTCAGATTAGTTCTGTAAATGTACAGCCCAGCCTTTTTAAAGTTCCATTGGAATCTGATTTCACTTTGCTTTTGGGGAATGCTTCCTGGATGGTGACAACCCTTACGAAGGAATTTTTCTCCATTTACCCTCCAATTCTTTTGCCTGATATTCCAAATCTGTGGCCTCTGATGACAACCCATTTGGCCCAGCTCGCTCAATCAAAATCCCTAATAATTTAGAACACCTCTTTATTAAACCTCCTCTTAACCTCCTCTGCTTCATAGGAAACATTCCCAGCCTCTTCATCGTAAGGGAAGTTCCTCAATCATCCTGCTGTTTTACTTGCAAACCTCCTTTAGACTCTCGGGGGTTTTGCATCCTGCCTAAAAGAGTGGCACCTAACCAGTAAGAAAGCAAAACATGCGGCCTACGTGGCTTCAAGTCCACCTGCGCAGCTCATGGAAACAAAATCCAGGGAGGGAATTAGAATTGTATATTACTGCCTGAATCCATGTGTTAGTTAGTGTCACGTTGCTGGCTTGTGCTCATTTTGGATTTCTCTTTTTGCTGCTGCGTGTGGAAAAATCGCAGGTGAAAGGGAAATGAAGATGAAGACATCTGTCTTAATAATAGCTCTTGTCACATGTCGCGTACTTAACGTGTTTTCTTCCAGCTGCAGTTTTTGAGGAAATAAGTTATAATGTTTATTGAGTTTCCCCCTGTTTGTAGCAAGGCAAAAATGCCCTTGTTATAAAAGAGTATAACACTAAGTGTTACTGGAAGATGGATACTCCCCTGCTCCCTCAGCCTCCAACATTATTTTCAGTTCCAAAGTGATCTTTCAATCCCACAATCGGAATACTGTATCTGAGCGGAAGATTTATTCTTTTCAGGCAAGCATTTCTGACCCCACTCTACATGGTCGTTTGCACACAAGCTGGCACATCTACTCCACATGGCATAGGGTTAGAATTTCATAGGGTCTTAAGTGTTGTCAACATGCATTTGCCCCCAAGTAAGTCTCCTCCCCCACTGCTTTTTAAAATAAATCTAGATTCCCCAATTCTTTTCTTTTCCAATTAAGGGACAATTTAGCGTGGCCAATCCACCTACCCTGCACATCTTTGGGTTGTGGGGGTGAGACCCATGTAGACACGGGGCGAATGTGCAAACTCTATGCGGACAGTGACCCGGGGCCGGAATCAAAATCGGGTCCTCGGTGTCATGAGGCAGCAGTGCTAACCACTGCCGCTGTGCTGCCCTCCCCCTGCTTTGATGTTTATCTCTCATACACCAACCTATTGCCACCAGTGCGACATGCAGATTAGTCAGGCAGCTGAATTTAATCATTGAGGAAGTTTTGTAATCAGTGCTTTAAAAAAAGGAATAAGTCGGCAAACAGTGTCAGCATTGTTCTTGAGATAGATGAGAATGTTTGTCTTGATGCAATGTGTCAGTCCCAGTAACTCCAGAATGCAGCAATACTCCTGGAATTTCCCAGCATTTGATAGATAAACAAGTTCTCAGTGAACTGCTGGTTTATAACTTCTTTATGGACGTGGTTAACTGCAGTTAACCATCTATCCGCTGCTGATATAACAGTCCACCCAAGGAATTCCCCACCTTCCCCTCTCCAAATTTCTCTTCTCCTTTCCTGAAGAAATCTGCAGTGGCCGAGGTACTTTTCAACCAGAGCTCTGGTTCAGCTTAAATGACAAGCAGTGACTAGCTACTCCAAACTTGGAGTCTGTGACCCTTCTCTCCGTTGCTTTCCACTAAGGGTCATATTTTGTGTAGGCAATCGGAAGTGGACACCATACCTTATTTCCCAGCCTTTAGTGGCATTGAATTCTACTGTTTCTGTTAAGAGATAATTTGGTGTAACCCAGGAATTGGAGACACCCGAGTTATTTTTTTAAAATTTAGAGTACCCAATTATATATTTTTCCAATTAAGGGGCAATTTAGCGTGGCCTAAACGGCACATTTTGGGGTTGTGGGGGTGAAACCCACGCATACATGGGGAGAATGTGCAAGCTCCACCCGGACAGTGACCCAGGGCCGGTCCGCTCCCACAACTCACACCCGTCTGCTATCCCTGGGGGGAAAAACTAGCAGTCCCCACTAGCACCTCACCTCACTCACTGTCACCAAACCCCCCCCCCCCCCCCCCCCCCCCCCCCCCGGCCCATCCCGCCCCGGTCCCCTGCCGTAAACCCCATTTTCTTGCTCAACAAGATGGCAACGCCCATAGACTTTGAGTCAGACCCCGAATGTTAATGCATGACCCACCCAACCCTTCCTCAAACTCATCTGATCTTTCACCCGGAGATTCGTCTCCTGCAAGAAAATCACCTCTGCTTTCAAACTCTTCAAGTGCGCAAACAAGGGGCCATTTAACCGCCCCATTTAGCCCGCACGATTCTCACTGGAAGTTTCCGTCTCTCCTCCTTCCTAGAGTCCACCATCCTCACCCTTAGGTTCTGCCCCCCAGCCCCACTCTAAATCGGAACCACCCAAAATGGCCCCCCGCCCCGTCCATGACCAAACTCACCCTCCATAGCTGCTACGTCGTCTCCCCCCTCCCCACACTGTTAACCACCACAGCCCTAAACACTCTTTTCAAGTGAGGTGTCACGTGCACCTCCTTCAATCTAATCTATTGCATTCGCTGATCCTAGTGCGGTCTATTCTACATTGGAGAGACTAAACGCCGACTGCGTTACCACTTTGCAGATCGCTTCCGGTCCATCCGCAAACAGGACTCCGACCTCCCTGTCATTTGACAAAGTGTCATCCAGACTCGAAACGTTAGCTCCCTTTTCTCTCCACGGATGCTGTCAGCCTTCCATCTCCTGCCTTCTGGGCATTGTCATTCTTCCAGTGAACTTCCAGTGACTGTCGCCCTAATGCCTAGCATCCCTCAACACCTCCACCTTCCCTGTCTTACAAATTTGACCTCCTTTAAAAACCCTGCTCAAACTTCTTCTTTGTTACGTCCCTGCTTTTTAAAAATAAATTTAGAGAGGGCAGCACGGTGGCACAGTGGTTAGCATTGCTGCCTACGGCGCTGAGGACCCGGGTTCGAATCCCGGCCCTGGGTCACTGTCTGTGTGGAGTTTGCACATTCTCCCCGTGTCTGCGTGGGTTTCGCCCCCACAACCCAAAAGATGTGCAGGTTAGGTGAATTGGCCACGCTAAATTGCCCCATAATTGAAAAAAATGAATTGGGTACTCTAAATTTAAAAAAAAAAAATAAATAAATTTAGAGTACCCAGTTCATTTTTTCCAATTAAGGGGCAATTTAATGTGGCCAATCCACCTATCCAGCACATCTTTGGGTTGTAGGGGTGAAACCCGCGCAGACACGGGGAGAATGTGCAAACTCCACACGGACAGTGACCCGGGGACGGGATCGAACCCGGGTCTTCGGCGCTGTCCGTATGGAATTTGCACGTTCTCCCTGTGTTTGCGTGGGTTTCGCCCCCACAACCCAAAAGATGTGCAAGGGAGTTGGATTGGCCACGCTAAATTGCCCCTTAATTGGAGAAAAAAATTAATTGGGTATTCTAAATTTATTTTAAAAACGATCAGTGACCTAAAGAAGTGTCTTCAAGAAAATGATCAGAGCTATTTCAGGAAAGACCTGAAATAATGCAGGTCTTTCTGGCTAAGTGAATTGTCATAGTGAGGTCAAGCACATCTGATTGGCTCCCTTGGCAGCATTCCTAACTCCTGAGCCTGAAGGTTTGGGGGTCCGAGCCCCATTCAAAGATTCTCAGTGTGTGGGCAAAGATGACACTTCTGTGCAGCCCTGAAGGAGTGTTGCATTGTCAGTAACATTGTTCTGGAGACAATATTTAAATTGAGGCTTCTAAGTCTCTTCCTGATGGTCGAGCCAGCCTCTGTGGCAAACCCAAAGTGTTTTCATCTACTGAAGATGGAACATGTTGAGTGGCTGTGTCAGTCTGTGTTGTGTGTGATTAATTACTATTCTCAGAAAAGAGCTGAGCTGCTTCAAGCAAAACAGCAGTTTCCCTATTAGTCAATTTGCCCACCAGATATCTGAGGAAGGGTTTAAGAAACCACATTCAAACATATTATGGGATTTATTTGAATATATATTAGTACTTCAGAAGTTTTTTTATATTAATACACTGCATGAATGAAGTTTTGCCAATTAGCTGTTGTCTTGAAGTTTAACAGACAGTTTAAATTGATTTAAAAAAAAAACATTTTTAAGTACCCAATTAATTCACCCCTGATGGTGGGGATGTTTGGAGAGGCGATAGGGAAGGGGGTGCTGCCACAAACCTTGGGGCAGGCATCGATTTCACTGTTGCTAAAAAAAATAAGGATCCGACGGAGTGTGGGTCGCATAAGCCCATATCACTTCTGAATGTGGACGCAAAAGTATTGGAAGGTACTGGCGGGTAGGCTGGAGGAGTGCCTCCCAAAGGTGAGAGGTGAGGATCAGACTGGGTTCGTGAAAGGGAGGCAGCTGTTTTCGAACATTAGGAGGGTTTTGAACTTCGTTATGGCACCGGCGGAAGGGAAGGAAACAGAGGTGGTTGTGGCATTGGACGCTGAGAAGGCATTTGACCGGGTAGAATGGGGGTACCTGATGGCAGTTCTGGAGCGGTTTGGGATTGGACGAAGATTTGTCAACTGGGTAAAGCTATTATATAAGGAGCCGAATATATCAGCTCGAGATACTTTTCTCTCCACCGTGGGATGAGGCAGGGATGTCCTATGTCCCCCTTGCTGTTTGCACTTGCGATTGAGCACGTTGGCCATCGCATTAAGAAGTTCGGGAGCATGGAAAGGAATAGTGGGGGGGAGAGGTGATAGAGCATAGGGTGTCCTTGTATGCCGGCGACTTGCTGCTGTATGTGTCGGAATCGAGTGCATCGATAGGAGGAATATTGGAGCTACTGCGTGTATTTGGGTCTTTCTCTGGGTACAAGCTGAACCTGGACAAGAGTGAGTATTTTGTGGTGTCTAGGCCGGGGGTGGGGGGGGGGGGGGGGGGGGGGGCTGCCATTCCGGAGGGCAGGGACTCACTTTAGGTACCTGGGGGTGGGGTGCAGGTTGCCCGAGAGTGGGGCAGGCTTTGCGGGTACAATATCACTAGTTTGATGGGGAGAGTGAAAGCCGATCTGGCAAGGTGGGATGGTCTCCCTCTGTCACTGGCGGGTCGGATACAGGCGGTTAAAATGAATGTGTTGCCGAGATTTCTGTTTATTTTTCAATGCCTACCGATTTTCCTGCCAACGGCTTTTTTCAGGGAGATTGAGGGAAGGATTACCTCGTTCATATGGGGAGGGAAGGTGGCCAGAGTGAGAAAGGTGCTGCTACAGAGGGGAAGGCAGGCAGGGGGTTTGGGTCTCCTGAACCTGATGTATTACTACTGGGCGGCGAATGTGGCTAAGGTGCGGAGCTGGGTCAGAGGGGTTGATTCTCAGTGGGCCAGAATGGAGGAGAGTTTGTGTAGGGGGTTGGGACTGAAAGCACCAGCAACAGCGCCGCTCCCGATAGCTCTGGGGAAATACTCAGGGAGTCCGGTAATAATAGCTTCATTGAAAATCTGGAGACCATTTCGCCAACACTTCGGATTGGGGGCAGGGTCAAGGGAAATGCAGATTCGGGGGAACCACAGATTTGAGCTAGGGAAGTGGGATGGAAGTTTTCGGAAATGGGAAGAGAAGGGGATTAATAAGCTAAAAGATTTGTTTCTTAGAGGTCGGTTTGCAGGATTGAGGGAGCTGGAAGCGAAGTATGGGCTGGAACAGGGAGAAATGTTTAGATACATGCAGGTTCGGGATTTTGCCAGGAAGGGGATACAGAGCTTCCCGGAGGAACCGGCCTCCACATTGCAGGACGACGTGCTGACGACAAGGGACTGGAGAAGGGGGTAGTGTCAGCGGTGTACGGAGCTATTTTGGAAGACGATAAGGCACCACTGGAAGGGATCAAAGCAAAGTGGGAGGAAGAGCGGGGAGAGGTTATAGAGGAGGGGGTCTGGTGTAAGTTGCTCTGGAGAGTAAATGCCTCCACCTAATGTGCGAGGTTGGGGCTGATACAGCTGAACGTGGTATACAGAGCGCACCTCACGAGGGTGAGGATGAGCAGATTCTTTGAAGGAGTAGAAGATGTGTGTGAGCGTTGAGGGGGCCCCCCGCTAATCACGTTCATATGATTTGGGCCTGTCCAAAGCTAGGGGAGTACTGGAAGGAGGTTTTTAGGGTAACTTCCAAGGTGGTGCACGTGGAACTGGACCTGGGTCCCCTGGAGGCCATATTTGGACCAGCCAGGGTTGGAAACGGGTGTGGAGGCAGATATCGTAGCCTTCGCCTCGTTGATTGCCCGAAGGCAGCCTCTCCACCTTGTGCCCCAGCATGGCGGGGGGACCTGTTGGAATACTTGACCCTTGAGAAGGTTAAGTTTAAACTGAGGGGAAGCTCTGAGGGGTTCTACAAGTCATGGGCATTATTTATTATGCACTTTCAAGAACCGGATAACATGGAACATTAGTGGGGGGAGTGGGTGGGAGGGTTGGGGGCGGGGGGGGGGGGGGGGGGGGGGTGTATATTAAGGATGACTATGGGTAATCCCTGATTCCTTTTTGTCATTTGTTTATGTAAACATGTGGGCTGATGTTTGGGGGTTGTTGGGAGAATCGTTGTTATTGTTATGGGGATTGACATATCTGTTGCTGATTATTGTTCATTGTTGGTGGGTGTAAATTCGGGAGAAAATGTGAAAAAGGAGGAGAATAAAAATGTTTTTTAAAAAAAGTACCCAATTAATTTATGTTCCAATTGTGGGGCAATTTAGCATGGCCAACCCACCTACCCTGCGCATCTTTGTGAGGGCGAGATCCACACAGACACGGGGAGAATGTGCAAACTCCACACGGACAGTAACCCGGGGCCGTGATCGAACCCAGGTCCTCCGTGCCGTGAGGCAGCAGTGCTAACCACTGCCACCGTGCAGCCCCAAATCGATGTGGTCATGGTATTTCTTTACTCGTTTTATTCAGACGAGAATATTTTTGAAACTTTTGGTGGGAGATACCAAGACCTGGTTGCTTGCATTGTTGGTGGAAGTTTCGTAATACTTTAGGTAGCAGTTCAAGCAGTTTATTATTTTCTACTTAACTCCAGATAATTAAGCTTATTAAGATCAGAGCCTAAGACATAGAGGCTGGAGTAGGCCATTTGGCACTTTCTGCTTTGCCCAACATTCAGTTCGATCACGGCTTATCAATTCAATCTTCCTGCATTATCCCAGACCCCTTAATCTCCTTGGTACCCAAAACACACTCGCCCTCATCTTGAATATACAACTGTACACAGTACTCTCCAGGTTTGGGAATCACCAGGGCCCTGCATGTTTTCAGCAAGAGCTTCTTTACTGTTCTACCCCAATCCATGTGTGACTCACCACCATCTTCTTCAGGGTAGAGTGACAGATGTTGGTCTTGCCAATGATGCTCTCATCCCATGAAAGAATTTTAAAATGTTAAAGGCAAAATGCAAGTAGAAGTTAGAAACAGAAACTGAAAATGCTGGAAAAACTTAGATTTGGCAGCAACTATTGAGAGAGAGAAACAGAGTTTTGCGTCCGTTTCATACTTCTTCAGAGTTCAAGAGAGGGGGAAATGTGATGGATTATGTACTGTATTGGGGGGGAACAGCTGGAGAAGAGCAGGTCAGTCCGAGATAAGAGATAGGAGAGATTGCAAAGAAGATGTATCGGGCAGAGAAAGCATTCATGGCAGTGTGAAGGGCTATAGAAAGTGCTAGTAGCAGTATAAAGATAAGGTATTCTTTCCATGGACTGGTGCATGCTCGATGGGCCGAATGGCCTTCTGCACTGTAAATTCTCTTGATTGTATGAAATGGAGACGGCCGATGTCACGCTGACAGTTTTCAGTGAAAAGATCAAAAGCAAGTAGGATGCCAGAGGCAGGTAAACGGAGAATACAGGAGGCAGGTGAAAAGATCCATTGAACGGGGAAAGGACTTCTGCCCAAAGAAGCTAGTATGGAGATGAAGGAGATAGAAGAAGAATTCCACATCGTGCTGAGCCTGATAAATAGAAGTTGTTATCTGTGTCATTGAGTTGTGCTGTATTGAAGATGTTTTCAGTAAGCAGTTGTGAGCAATGCAATGAGAGATTTACTAACGTATGTAAGTTATTTTTCTTAACAGGATGTTGCATCTTTCCATCATCCATGAGGAAGTAAACTTTTTCAACAAACTTCTCCATTGTACGAAGGGTACTGAATACCTGAACCTGCAGAACAACCTGTACCAGGTGATTATAGCGTAGACCAAGATAGAACCTTGATTGCTTTTGTTGTTTACTGTCATTCAAACATTTTGTCAGATTGTTTCCTTGAAACTTGCCCCGTACATTTCTAACAATTTCCCTACCATATTACAAATGTTAACTTCCCCCGCCAAACTCCAGTCTCCAGAAACCATCTGATTTTTGTTCTACCCACCCGCCATCTCTTACAGACTGCGCTGCATTTGGCCGTGATTATCGGGCGTGTGGATTTAGTGGAGAAGTTGGTGGCGGCTGGGGCAGACCTCTTACTGCAAGAGAAGTACGGGAACACTGCCTTGCACCTGGCATGCAAGAGAAAGGCAACCGGCTGTATTCAGGCTCTCTTGTGTCCCTACTCCTGTGATCCACGGCATCCCATTTTATTTGACCCATCGCAGGTCAGACAGCAGCTGGATTGCTACAACTATGACGGTAAAGCCTTTGAGAAGTTAATGTTCATTTCTGATAAAATACATTGATTGGAATGTGTTAGTCTGGTTAGAAATGTGATTGGGAGGCAGCATGGTGGCGCAGTTGGTTAGCCCTGATGCCTCACGGCGCCAAGGTCCCAGGTTCGATCCAGGCTCTGGGTAACTGTCCGTGTGGAGTTTGCACATTCTACCTGTGTTTGCGTGGGTTTCGGCCCCACAACACAAAGATGTGCAGGCTAGGTGGATTGGCCATGCTAAATTGCCCCTTAATTTGAAAAAACGAATTGGATACTCTAAATTTATATTTTAAAAAATAAATCTGATTTGGAATTAATAAGGCATGGCAAGAGTCCATAATAGCTTATTTAGAACATAAAGTGTGTAACTAAACCAGGTAGAGCTGAACGTATGATTCTCGTCTGAGTTACCTCTCAGTAGAAACATTCATATTATCTCGGTAGCTCCAGATTACAGAAGGGTCCAGAGCTGTTCTCTTCATACGTGACTCACTGAATCCCAAATCTAGACAAATGGAATATAGTGCTGTTGCAACCATCCCGTTAATGTACATATGGTTATTTGAAGCCCGTTTGGTGCAAAGTACATTACTGCTGATCTGGAATCTGTTAACCATTTTTTAACAAAATTATTGACCATCAGAATTTTGCCAAATTTGAGAGTTCATCAAATTATCTTTATAAAGCTGTTGTCACAGTTTGAAAACCTAGCTTTGACTACCTTAAAACCTGAGTTTCAACAGGGTAGTAAGTACATGGTATGCTACTATTAATTCCGATTCATATCATACTAGCCTTATTAGTACCGGTAGTCCAGAGTTCCTACTGTCCAATGACCCTGAATGAAAACCTTGTCGCATAACACAGCTCCATAAATCCTCATATTAGAGTAGCTTCCTGTCTACATTTGCGGGTTGTGATCATTTGTAGGAGGTTCTGGAATAGCTGGTACCCATGAGCCTGTGGCCCCTTGGTGCCCGTAGAGACTGTGCCCGTGCCCCCAGACCCTGTGGAAACTGTGCGCCAGTCCCCCCTCCCCTGTGGAGCCTGAGCCCCTCCTCGGTAACCGCCAACACTGCCCCCTCTCTGATACCCATCAACACTGTGTCCCATCTGGTGCCTGTGGCGGCTGTGCCACTTCCTCTGCCCATTCAAACAGTAGCGGAAAATTCAGAAAAAGCGGGGGGGGGGGGGGGCACATGCGAAAAGAGACAGCAATTAAAAAAGCCTTAGATCTTGTACTAATTGTTTTTCCTCCTTTCACAGGGTTTACACCTCTCCACGAGGCAGTGTTGCTCAATGACTTCCAGATCGTTGCATACCTTTTGACATTCGAATTTGATGTAAATGCAAAGGCAAGTAATCTAATTTGACATCAGGCTGCTGAACCCAACTGCAAGGATGCAAAAGATCGTATTTTTCTGTTGGTTTATTTTGAGCAGTGGGAGGGGAGCTACTCTTATTTTTCCTCACCCCTCCTGCTTGGGGTTCTCTCGCACAAATAAGGGGCAAAATTCTCCGACCCCCCGCAGGGGCGGGAATCGCGCCGCGCTGATCGGCGAGCCCCCTGCGGCGATTCTCCGGCCTGCGATGGGCCGAAGTCCCGCCGCTGAGAGGTCTCTCCCGCCACCGTGGTTTCAACCGCCTCTGGTGGCGGCGGGATTGGCGGCGCGAGCGGGCCTCCACCATGGCGGAGGCGGAAGAGAACACTCTACCGCGCATGCGCCAGTGGTGACGTCAGCAACAGCTGACGCACCGGCGCATGCGTGAACCGGCGAAAGCCTTTCGGCCAGCCCCGACGCCAGCCAGCAGGCGTCCAAGGCCATTGGCACTGGTTTTGGCGCCATTCGGCGTGGTGCCAACCACGGGGAGATTCCCGGCCAAGGTTTCTCAGTCAAGAGGATGAATGGGCAGTTTACACTATGGCCTCACTGTGCTGCCCTATAAATCGCTGCTGCTGTGTGCAAGTCTGGAGCAGACGTGTCACCTTTTTAGTTTTATTGGCCACGTTTCGGTGAGAAGTTAAACTGAGCCCCCCTCTATCTCTCCAGTGCTTCAGATGGAAAGTAAAGATCCCATGGATCTATCTGATAAGGAACAAGGAATTCATGCAGCATGTTCTCTTCATGGTTCTCTTCACTCTAGGTTCCTCCTACAGTCGTCCAAGAAATTGATTAACCAGGCAACCATATTTCTGTTCGTAGGATCGTTCAGATTCCTTATTGCTTCCCTCTTTCCCGCCTCTTACTTTTTTCCTCACATCCCAACTTGTACAAGATTCTGGCTGCTAGATTTTGTTGCTTTTTTGTACTCTTGACTGGAAATTCCCAGGAGTTTTCCATTCACCAGAGGGAGAGAGGAAATTCCCCTGATCACATTCCCTGCCAAACTAGAGGGGGCCCTGTTTAGCTCAGTTTGCTGGACAGCTGGTTCGTGATGCAGAGCCCGAGGCCAGCATCACTGGTTCAATCCCCATACTGGCTGAGGTTATTCATGAAGGCCCCGCCTTCTCAACCTTGCCCCTTGCCTGAGGTGTGGTGATCCTCCGGTTAAATCACCACCAGTCAGACCGTGCTGCCCATTTGTAGGATCTTTTCACGCAAAATGACAGCCACTTAGGCAGCACGGTGGTGCAGTAGGTTAGCCCTGCTG
Source organism: Scyliorhinus canicula (assembly GCF_902713615.1). Taxonomy (NCBI): domain Eukaryota; kingdom Metazoa; phylum Chordata; class Chondrichthyes; order Carcharhiniformes; family Scyliorhinidae; genus Scyliorhinus; species Scyliorhinus canicula. Next base: position 18,102,516 of record NC_052172.1, read on the forward strand.
CCTCACGGCGCTAAGGTCCCAGGTTCGATCCCGGTTCTGGGTCACTGTCCGTGAGGAGTTTGCACATTCTCCCCGTGTTTGCGTGGGTTTCGCCCCCACAGCCCAAAGATGTGCAGGTTAGGTGGATTGGCCACAGTAAATTGCCCTTTAATTGGAAAAAATGAATTGGGTACTCTAAATTTTTTTTTTTAAATGACAGCCACTTTTGCGTCCATGACAACATTCAAAATGACGTCCTGATACCCCTCATCGCTTCACTTTCCGTTGTGAAGAAATTTGGAATGTTTCTGAGGAATGATGCACAAATGACATTCCTAAATTTTCAAACATGTGGAATTATACCTGTCGGAATTAATGAACAGATGTTAGGCGGCGTGATGGCACTTTGGTTAGCACTGCTGCTTCACAGAGCTGAGGAACTGGGTTCAAACCCAGGTCACCATCCATGTGGAGTTTGCACGTTCTCCCCGTGTCTGTGTGTGTCTCACCCCCACAACCCAAAGATCTGCAGGCTAGGTGGATTGGCCACGCTAAAATTGCCCCTTAATTTAAAAACAATTAATGAGCAGGTGTTTGAAACTTTGGAATTCTTTGAGCCGGGATGGGGCTTCCCGATGTTTGTGCTGGGTATTTAAAACCCTGTGTATCAATCCCTCCTTTAGGAGATGCATGCAGGTCGAACTGCTTTACATCTGGCAGTGGAGGAGCAGAATCAACAGATTGTCAAACTCTTGCTGGACAAGCGGGCAGATGTTCATGCTGAGACGTACAGTGGCTACACACCAATTTACCTGGCCATGTATCGGCCTGATTCTGGTATAATCCAGATGCTCAGAGACTCTGGCTCCTCCGAGCTGTTTACAGATGAGGAATCGAATGAAGGCACTGATGAAGATGGCATGGTATGTAAAGCCAGTGAAAGGAAGCCTTACTTAAAAACCTTGAGTGTGTGTGGGTACAGGAGTGAGCTTGGCTGTGGCGAAATCGGGGGAATTTCTGCATTGTGCGCAATTCCAAATACAAATTGAATTTTGTTCGCCTGTGGGTGTTGCCCTCTTCCCGGAGGTTTGACTGCAGTGTGTCTCCACCTCTTTGTCCTTTGGTGGCCGGTCAACTGCACCCAGTCGATTATATCCATCATTTTTTTTATTTTCTTCCAATAATTGTCTCTGAATCGACTGCCTGCTCTAATCACATGGTCGGCGGCACAGTGGTTAGCACTGCTGCCTCACAGCTGCAGGGTCCCGGGTTCAATTCAGTCCTCTGGTGACTGTCTCTGTGGGGTTTGCACTTTCTCCCCGTGTCTGTGGGTTTCTTCCGGGTGCCCCGGTTTCCTCCCACAGTCCAAAGTTGTGCAGGTTAGGTGGATTGGCCAGGGTAAATTGCCCCTTAGTGCCCAACAGGTTAGGTGGGGTTTCCTGGGTTACGGAGATAGGGTGGCGGCGTGGGCTTAAGTGGGATGCTCTTTCGAAGGGTCGATGCAGACTCAATGGGCCGAATGGTCTCCTTCTGCACTGTAAACTATAATGATGTGACTGAAGTATTGCATCTTTCTTCCTTTGATCTTGTGCACTAATTTCTCTTTTCTGCAGCCATCTCCATCACTTACTGAACAGCCTTTCCCTCCGGGTAGGATATGTGGAACATCCTGAATGTCCACGTCTTTAATGCAATCACCTTATCAACAGTCCCTTTGTTGTCCATGTCTCCGAGGCAATCTGATATAAATGGAATTGGGCACACCAGGAATTGAATATTTATTTTCTCTCAAACCTAAAATTGACGCTAGGGCCCGGATTTTCCAGTCCCGACCACAGCTGGAATTATCGCGGGTGGGGTGGAATGTTTGACAGACCATCTGAACGTCCTTTGACTCCAGGCCAAGATTCTGTGGTTCCCGTGTCTCAAGTGCCCATTCTCCGTGCACGAGAGCCTCTGAACCTCGCAAACGCTGGTTCACGCAAGGTTCACCAGGCAGTGGTCAAGGGATGGTCATCCCAGTTTATTTTTCTCACCACATCAGTTGCAAAGTTTCACTTGCCTTCTGCTAATACCACAATTCAAGGATTAAAGATGATTTTCTCTGACCTCTGTGCCTTCGTACAGTTATAGAACAATACATTGCTGAAGGACTTAATTCTGCCATTCACTCCTGTGCATGCCCTATGAACCAGCTGTTCAGTTAGTTCCACCCATCCTAATCTTACCTCTGAGCACTGCCATTTTAACCTCCCTTTAAAAGTATGTGTCGCGTTGTCTTTTGAAAGTTGCTATTGTCATCTGCTTTCACCAATCTTTCAGGCAGCGCGTCCCAGATCATTATCACAGAATCATCGAATTTACAATGCAGAATTTACAGGGGGCCATTCAGCCCATCCAGTCTGCACTGGCCCTCGGAGAGAACACCCTACTTAGGCCCATACTTCCACCCTATCCCAGAAACCCAACCTAACCTTTTGGGCACCAAGGGGCAATTTAGCATGGCCAATCAACCTAACCTGCACATCTTTGGACTGTGGGAGGAAACCGGAGCACCCGGACAAAACCCACACAATCACCCGAGGCCGGAATTGGACCTGGGTCCCTGGAGCTGTGGGGCAGCAGTGCTAACCACTGTGCTGCCCATATAACCTGCTGCGTTTTGTCCTCCTCTATCCTCTAGTTCTATTGCACATTACATTTAATCTGTGTCTTCTGGCTGCCCGTGGAAAAGGTTTGGTCGGAACCTTGAATTCATTGAAAACTGCTTCCTTAGTGGCACAGTGGTTAGCACTGCTGCCTCACAGCTCCAGGGACCCGGGTTCAATTCCGGCCTCGGGTGACTGTGTGGGTTTCCTCCGGGTGCTCAGGTTTTGCCCCCACAGTCCAAAGATGGCAGGGTAGGTGGATTGGCCACACTAAATTGCCCCTTAATTGGAAAAAGATGAATTGGGTATTCTAAATTTAAAAAAAAAAAGAAAACTGCTTCCCGTAACTGAACTCCAATCAAGCCCTGTTTCCCATTACTCCTACACTTGCCTGCTCACACTGACTCCTGGCCCAGCGATTGCCTCGCTTTCGTTTAAAAAAAAAAGAAAATTCAAGTCCCTCTACCTCTCCCTTCCCTTCCAGCCCCACAGCCCCACAACTCGCGGGGAATTTCCCTGCTCCTCCAAATCTGGCCTCTTGCAAACTAGATTTTAATCCCTGCCCCATTGCCTCTGCATCTTCAGCTTTGTCCGCCATCACCTTTCTGCTTCTCTCTGCGTTGCACCTTGAAACCTCCCTCTTTGAACAGACTTTTAATCACTGTCCCATTTTCTCTTTGTGTGGGTCACTGTCAGATTTTTTTAAAATTTAGAGTATCCAATACTTTCTTTTTTTCCAATTCAGCGGTAATCTAGTGTGGCCAATTCACCTACCCTGCACATCTTTGGGTTTGTGGGGGTGAGACCCACGTAGACACTGGGGGAATGTGGAAACTCCACATGGACAGTGAACCCGGGTCCTCAGCGCCGTAGGCAGCAGTGCTAACCACTGCGCCACCATGCTGCCTATGTCAGCTTTTTTTTTAAAGGTGCTATAAAAATGAACGTTGCTGTTTACTCTACCGTAACCCCCGATAATTGTGAACACCCATTTAAACTTGCCCTTAACGCTCTCTGCATCAAGAATGGTGCCATCTTCGAACCACACCGAATGGTGACTTCCCCACTAGATCATGAAGGAAACCAAAGTGTGAAACTTCATCAGTGGTTGCATTAGGCGGGTCACGTGCTGAAGGAGAAAAAGGTTTGACCAAACTGAAGCATTGCAAAGTAATTACGGAGTCATTCTACATAATGCTATAGCAGCATTTTCTGCGAGATGACAGCGGCTGTGCTCTGCCACTGTCAGATGTAACCCTGCCGGTCGGTGAGACCACAAAGAAGTAATTAATGTGGGTTCTGGCACTCGCCCTGTTTCTCACATGAAATAAAGAGTAAAAATAAGTCAGATCTGTTTAAAAAAAAGAACAAGAAACAGGCTAATATTTTAAAACTGGGCAATGAGAAAATCCCTCCACAGGGCTGATTGAAAACCCAAGGAGAGGCAAGAAAGCAAACGGCACCTTGAATAATAAGAATTGGACCTACTGATCGTTGTGAGTTGATGCAAAAAGGTCTCGAGTGATGCAAAAAGGGTCTTTTCTGTGGGTGGAATGTTACCTGGCATGGAACATTTAAATTATGAAGAGAGTGGGATAAGCTTGGGTTGTTTTCACTGGAGCAGTGTAGACTGAGGAGTGGCCTGATCGAGGTGTACAAGATTGGGAGGAGCATGGACAGGGTATATAGGGAGCAGCTATACTCCTTAGTTGAAGATTCGGTTACATGGGGAAACAAGTTCAAAGTGAGGGGCGTGAGGTTGAGGGGTAATTTGAGGAAAAGCTTTCTTCCCCAGAGGATGGTGACGGTCTGGAATGCACTGCCCGGGAGGGGGGGTGATGGTCTGGAACGCACTGCCCGGGAGGGTGGGAGAGGCGGGTTGTCTCTCATCCTTTAAAATGTACCTGGATGAGCACTTGGCACGTCATAACGTTCAAGGCTATGGGCCAAGTGCTGGCAAGCGGCATTAGGTGGGCAGGTCAGGGCATCGGTGCAGACTCGAAGGGCCTCTTCTGCACTGTAATGTTCTGTGATTGTGTGAATCCGAAAGACAAAAAGCAGAGGCTGAATTCTGTGGCAGATGAGTGAGAGAAAGACTGGGAGACAGCTGCTCTCTGTAGCTGCTGGGGGGGGGATGTGTCACTTTGCTGCTGTTCATCTTGGCAGTTTGGTTGTTTTCATGTTTAAGATAATGTGATTATTGGCACACCTCCAGTCAGTGTTGTATTATCCTCTGATATTGCGAGAATGATCGCTGAGACCAAGCAATGGAAGAAATTGAGCCCTAGCTGTTTACGGAAAGCACAGTGTGTCTCAGGAATCGACAAGAGTATATTGAGTGATGAGCATAAGTGGTATGAGTTGAGGTCCCGGCAACCACTGCCTTAGCTGTTTCAGTGATTAAATTACTGTTTGGTAGATTGCTTGTGTCATACAGAGCTGGCAAACCCGACACTCAGTTACCAGTACGCACTGAGTCAACCCATCGCAGCTTGGGTGACAATAAAGGCATTATGATTTGTCCTCGGTGCCCAGTGCTAGGAAGGGGGAGAGAGGCAATCCTGTTTCATGGTTCAATTCTAGGATGTTGGAAAGTGTGAGTGAGGATGGAACTGTGGTCATCTGTGATGCCTTACACAGTCGAAAAGACCACCACCATTTGCTGTCCAAACTCCGAAATGAATGTTGACCACTTTGCAGAACGCCGTATCACAGAATGAGCTGCAACTTGGAGGATGCAGCACAGAAGAATCCCCATGCTTGGTAGGTAGCTAGTGTAAAGGATTTGATATCGGGTCTTTATTGTCTGTAATTTAACACCAGATTTACCCCACCCCAAACGCCACACACCCCCCACCCCCAACGCCACCCACCCCCAACGCCACCCACCCCCAACGCCACCCACCCCCAAACGCCACGCACCCCCAACGCCACGCACCCCCAACACCCCCCACCCCCAAACGCCACGCACCCCCAAACGCCACGCACCCCAACGCCACGCACCCCCAACACCCCCCACCCCCAAACGCCCCCCCACCCCCAACACCCCCCACCCCCAAACGCCACGCACCCCCAACGCCACGCACCCCCAACGCCACGCACCCCCAACGCCACGCACCCCCAACGCCACGCACCCCCAAACGCCACGCACCCCCAACGCCACGCACCCCCAACGCCACCCACCCCCAAACGCCACGCACCCCCAAACGCCACGCACCCCAACGCCACGCACCCCCAAACGCCACGCACCCCCAATGCCACCCACCCCCAAACGCCACCCACCCCCAAACGCCACCCACCCCCAAACGCCACCCACCCCCAAACGCCACCCACCCCCAACGCCACGCACCCCCAAACGCCACGCACCCCAACGCCACGCACCCCCAACGCCCACGCACCCCCAACGCCACGCACCCCCAACGCCACGCACCCCCAACGCCACGCACCCCAACGCCACGCACCCCCAACGCCACGCACCCCCAACGCCACGCACCCCCAACGCCACGCACCCCCAACGCCAGCCACCCCCAACGCCACGCCCACCCCAAACGCCACGCACCCCCAAACGCACTCACCCCCCACGCCACGCACCCCCAGCACGCACCCCAACGCCACGCACCCCCAACGCCACGCACCCCCAACGCCACGCACACCCCAACGCCACGCACCCCAACGCCACGCACCCCCAACGCCACGCACCCCCAACGCCACCCACCCCCAAACCCACCACCCCCAACTCCCAACCCAACGCACCCCCAAAAGCCACCCACCCCCAAACCCCCACCCACCCCCAAACGCCACGCACCACTGGACCCCAACCCGCCACTCACCCCCAACGCCACTCACCCCCAACGCCACCACCCCAAACGCCACCCAACGCACCCACCCCAAACGCCACCCACCCCCAACTCCACCCACCCCCCAAACGCACCCACCCCCAACGCCACCCACCCCCACGCCACCCACCCCCAACGTCACCCACCCCCAACGTCACCCACCCCCAACGCCACGCACCCCCAACTCATGTCAATCAGAATATGTTCAACAGCTCATCTGAGACTGTTATGAAGGGAATTCCATGACTTTGACCCACTGACAGCAAAGGAATGGTGTGTGAATTTCCAAGTTGGGATGTGTATTACTGGAGGTGAACGTGCAAATGGGGGCATCTGCTGCCTCTGTATGTATGGGTGGCAGGCACGGGTGTGGAAGGTGCCGTAGGAGCCTTGGCGACCTGCCGCAGTGCACTTCCTGCATAGTCACTCCAGGTGAGATTAGCCAACTTGACGGAGACCTGGGATTGAAGCTGCAGATATTCTTAGTCTGTGTGACTTGGGGCCAGTGAATTTCATTAGCAGTCATCTCCTTCCCTTGACTTTCCCAAATCTACCGATGTACTGGGACTGGGGGGAGTGGTGACTACAATCTACCTCAGCACATTTGAACTGGGAAAAGTTAAAATCAGCAACGCTTTCTGCCAGAATTGCTACCCAGTCATCCACAGGTGGAGACAGTAACATGTAAGGACTCCTGAGGATGATGGGCTTGGGTTTGGCCCGGATACCCAAGGTTTGGTAGCCTGCCTGTAGTCCTTGCTAAGTTTCACTCTCGAAGAATGCCTCTCCAGCCGTGGTACTGCCTGGCTGTTGAGCCTAGTGAACGAGCAACTTTCAAGAGCAAACGTGACAACTAGGTTTTAAAAAAAAAAAAAAATCCTCTGGAGTATTGCAACTTTCGCATTAAATACGCACAAACCAAAAAACTGACCTAAATTAAATTGTTTTAAGGCTCTCGTGCAATAGTTGGTCACTAACTCTCCCATCAGACATTTCAGTTCCTCTTTCTTTTGAACACTGATCTGGCCACAGGCAGAGCACGGAAATGAGCGAGTCACCCGAAAAAGGAACACCAGTTTCCCCCTTATGCTTCTGAAAATTCTCAACTTCTTGGCATTGTGAGGGCAGCACGGTGGCACAGTGGTTAGCACTGCAGTCTCACGGCACCGAGGTCCCAGGTTCGATCCCGGCTCTGGGTCACTGTCCGTGTGGAGTTTGCGCATTCTCCCCGTGTCTGGGTGGATTTCACCCCCACAACCCAAAAATATGCAGGGTGGGTGGATTGGCCGCGCTAAATTGCCCCTGAATTGGAAAAAATTAATTGGGTACACTAAATTTTTAAAACAAATAAAAAAAATATATAATAAACTTCTTGGCATGTATTCGGAGATTGGGATGGGTTGGAAGTAATGTGATTGCAGTGGTTTGGTGAAACGATAAATGGGATCACGAAAGGAATCAACGAGCACATTGGAAAACATTTATTTTGCACAGACAGCACTCGGGATGTGGAGCTCCCTCCCGGGCCTGGCTGTTCGTGGAGATGTGGAGCTCCCTCCCGGGCCTGGCTGTTCGTGGAGATGTGGAGCTCCCTCCGGGCCTGGCTGTTCGTGGAGATGTGGAGCTCCCTCCCGGGCCTGGCTGTTCGTGGAGATTCCACTCATTACTTTCAAACGTAATTTTAAAAGTTGATAGTAAAGGAGGGATGTCACAAGTTATGAGTGACGTTACCAAGCGGTGCAGATGTGGAAGTTAATCTGCCTAATGGCCTGTTTTCTGGAGCATTAGCTGTAATTCTATGTTCTGATTTTATTCGTTCTCTCTCTCCCCCCCCCCCCCCCCCCCCCCCCCCCCCCCCCCCCCCCCTTTGTTTTGCAGAACAGGTACGATGACTTGGTGCTACGTGGATGTATATAGAAGATCAGAAGATTCTGACGTCCTGCTGTATGATGTATTTAAACATTAAAGTTGGAGCATTAAAGTGGTTCAGCACTACCGCTGCAAAGGAGTGCACTCACATAGTTGTTTAACTGTCTTGTATCCTTGTGTTGAACCAATATCTAGGAGTAGTCTTCATAAACTAGTGTCCGCAAATATAGACTTTTGGGTTGAATGGAGCTGGTCAATTGGAGGGAAACCCAGTGTAAAAATGCTAATGGGGGTGAGACGGATAGTGTGGGTCACGGAGTTGGGGTAAGGTGGGCACAGTGTCATCGGGGGAGCAAGGACATAAAAACCAAACTGGGAGAATGGTATGGACTGTTAAATCTGAATAATGAATAGGGTCGGGCGGAGGAGAAAGGGAACCATCGCTGTTATTTTAAAAGATTGTTGCTCTATTGGCGCCTCCACACTGCAGATCCTCTGCCGGGAGGATTGTTATCCTGCAGCCAGGGCTCCATAGTGACGTTCTCAACCAGAGGTGACAGAGAGAGAAAAACCCTTGGCATGAGCTTTTTTTATATATAAAATCCCTACGTCGATCCCCTGTGTAGCTGCCGTCCCAGTGCTGAGGAATAGAAGTTTTTGTGTCTCTGTCTGTGTTGGGAGAATTCCCAAAGTTGACTCACAAGCAAACTTCTGAACTTTACTTTTTCTGAATGAACTCCGTAGCAACGTTTGTGCAATTAGCAAAAACCTAATAGGCGAGGAAATAGAATCACAGTTGTTAGGAGTAGGTTGCAACATCTTGGATTGCCACACAAGTGGGCAAAGTTGCTTCATTGCTATTGGATTGATATATCGGGAGCCAAGCCTGGCTGATGTCCACTTGGCGAATCTTGATCTTGCGTTCAGGGCTGAGGCTGCGTAAAATCACATCATTCACAATGATTCGGGGAAGTTTCAGTGAGTCAAGAGTTGAATGAATTTTGAATTTCACTTTATTCATATAGGTCTCTGATGCATAAGGATAAATACCGTAAATGTTTCACCTTTTCACGTGGAGGGCCACATTTACATTTCTTTTTTAAAATCACTCAAGGGACCGATGAGCAAATTTTGGAAAGATGAAATTCGGGACATTAAACATCCATTTAAAAAAAAAAAAGTGCTGAGTTGTGAAAAGAAACAGCTTGGTGAGCAAAAGGAAAGTACTAAATGCAGATGAGTAACAGGATGAGGGTGAGTGTGTGCACGTGCACGCTTATGGACACCCTACACGCACACTCCCCTCACACACTCTATTCTCCCTCCCACACACTCTCAAGGGAGGCATCAATTCACTATTTCCTCTCATTCCCACCGAACCCTTGATGCAGTTTCTGCATTTATCAAAGACCCACAACCTGACGGATGGCACTCATTAACATCTTGTTTGATGTGCTGCTGGTACCTTGTTGAAAGCCTGCGTTTTGTATTGCGCTTGGAGAACCTGAGTGAGCAGCAATCAGAAATTTGGATCTACCTCCTCAAGGTGCCTGTGACAGCAGTGCTTTATGGCAGATCGTCCGAGATATTATCCAAACCCCCCAGTTAACCCATTTTTAAAAATGCAAGCAGCCTATAAACTAATATGGAGGCAGCAGTGTTCGCAATCTGGTTAATGGCTGCAGTTTTTGAAAACGGCATTTCCTTTGATTTTCAAATCTCCTTGCTCCGCCAATTCTTCTCTTGTAGAGAATATAGGCTGGAGTTGTGGCAGCAAGCTCTCAGCCACTCCGCTGTCTAATCGGCTGCCAGGAATTGTTCCACTCTTGCTGGGATTCTGGTGGTGAGGGCAAGCTTCTGGATTTTCCTTAGCATTATTTGCCCTAAAACAGATGGGATGGCAAAGTCTGACCCCCCATGCGACTTCTTGTGCATAACGAGAATTCTATTTAAAGATGGCCTAACTTAAACTCATCAAACAACTGTAGTGGAATAAGATCAGATCTACTACTCAGTCATTTGTTGAAGTTTCATTCATTAAATTCCTTTGATACTAAATGGAAAGGGGGCTTGGTGTTCATTTAGAAAGAAGCTATAGATTAGTAAAATAAATCTTGTTTTACTTGCATCTTCTGTCCACCCTGCCACAATGATATTCGGACGCAATTATATTTCAACATTAAGATCGAACCGCCCATGTAAACATCTGGAATGGAAATCATGTATGTAAAGAGTTGCATGTAACGCCGTAATTCTGCACTCCGGCCTGTGGATGGTGCTTGTTTCAGCGTTCTTCCCTCGAACTCTCTCACCATATTGTGTGTATTTAGCAAACACACATGTGTGTAATGCCATGGCCAATTTACTAGTATCGATTGGAAATTTGTATTTTTAAAAAATATATTACAGTTTTTCATTACACATATTTTTTAATGTTAACATTTGCATGTGTACAAAATGCCTAGTTTAGTTTAAACGATCCAGCGATATAGCGCCATGAGATTGTGTCATGCAGGCACCGCTCAGTGAAGCAGATGTTATTTTGTAAATGCACAGTTCTGTTCTTGTTAGTAGAACTATGTTGAGTTATTGTATCTCTGTTTTCTGGCCTCATTGGAGCTGCATGTTAGGATTGGCTTGCCTTGAAGACATTTGAGTAACTGGCACTTTTTCTCCTGTCTAAAAACAAAACTGACAAATAAATACTTGCAAGTATTACTGTAATAATGCGGACTCGCCTTGATGCTGTTATTTGTGAGAGGGGCGAACGTGGCCTGTTTGCGTTTTCGGCTGGGTGGTAGCACTCCAGGAGGATTGGATGCTCACCTCCCACCGCACAGAACTTGGCTCGTAATTCAGGCCGACTCTTTGGATGCAGTGCCGAGGGCAGTGCTGCACTGTCCAGCGTTTGGACGACCGGCTAAGCTGAGACTTTGTCCTTTCGGGTGTCGCAAGAGACCCGCCATCACTATTTTGAAGAGAGGGAGGGAGTCGTTGGGTGAGATTTACGGACCAACCCTGGAGTTCCCGCTGACTGCACCCATCTCCGCCGGGGAACCCTTGTACCGTCGGTGGTACCGGAATATCCCACTGACATGAACAGCCGGTAAATACCCCCAAAGAGTTTTACAGCACAAAGAAGAGGCCCTTTGGCCCATTGCATCAATGCTGGCCGTCAAGCAACAATCTATTCCAATCCCATTTTCTAGCCATTGGTCCATAGCCTTGTGTGCCGGGGCGTCCCGTCCTGAACTTAAAATGTTGTGAAGGTTCCCGCCTCCACCACCCTTTCAGGCAGCGAGTTCCAGATTCCCACCACCCTCTGGATGAAAAGGTTTTTCCTAAAATCCCCACTAAACCTCCTGCCCCTTACCTTAAATCTATGCCCCTTGTTATTGACCCCTCCGCTAAGGTGGCAAGTTCCTTCCCATCTGTGTCCCTCATAATTTTGTCCACAATGATCTGGTTCCCTCCTCAGCCTTTTCCACTCTAAGGAAAACAACCCCAGCCTCACCAGCCTTCTTAACTGTAAAGCTCCAGCCCAGGCAACATCCTGGTGAATCTCTGCACCCTCTGGAGCAGTCACTTCCTTCCTGTAGTATAGTATAGCACACAATACTCTAGCTGTGGTCTAACAAACATTTTATACAGCTCCATCATAACCTCCCTGCTCTTATATTCTATGCCTCAGCGAATAAAGGCAAGTATACCATATGCCTTTTTTTCCCCATAAATTTAGAGAACCCAAATTTTTTTTTTAACCCCAATTAAGGGGCAATTTAGCGTGGCCAATCCACCTAACCTCCACATCTTTGGGTTGTGGGGGCGAAACCCACGCAGACACGGGAGAATGTGCAGACTCCGCACAGACAGTGACCCAAGCCGGAATCAAACCTGGGACCCTGGAGCTGTGAAGCAATTGTGCTATCCACAATGCTACCGTGCTGCCCCTGTTTATTATGCATCAAGCGTCTATGCTGGGGTATGGGGTAATGTGGCAGTGCTCCAGAAATTAGGAATTTCAGCCAACACTCGAGCAAATTAAATCTTTGCTTCTCTCCCAGTTATATTTTTTTAAGAGGGCAGCGCGGTGGCCTAGTGGTTAGCACAACCGCCTCACGGCGCTGAGGTCCCAGGTTCGATCCCGGCTCTGGGTCACTGTCCGTGTGGAGTTTGCACATTCTCCCCGTGTCTGCGTGGGTTTCACCCCCACAACCCAAAGATGTGCAGGGTAGGTGGATTGGCCACGCTAAATTGCCCCTTAATTGGATAAAATGAATTGGGTACTCTAAATTTTTTTTTTAAGTTTGATGTAAAATATCTCTACTGTCCATAGAACCACAGAAAAGTTGCATTTGGGCAACTTGGCCATTTGGCCCACCTTGTCCATGCCAGCCCGAAGACACCGAGGTGCCCTTTCTAATCCCACCTCCCTGCACCCAATCTACCGGCCCATAGTTTACAGCACTTAAGTTGCAGATCCAGGTACTTTTTAAAAGAGTTTAGGGTCTCTGCCTCCACCACCAACTCAGGCAGCGAATTCCAGACTCCCACTGCCCTCTGCGTAAAAGAAATCCTCATGTCAACTCTACACGTTCTGCCACTTGTTTTGAATCTATGACCCCTGGTTCTAGTCATAGCTGGATTACACCCATATTGGCTGCGGTTATTCATGAAGGCCTCGCCTTCTCTTTTTAAAAAATAAATTACCCAATTCATTTTTTCCAATTAAGGGGCAATTTAGCGCGGCCAATCCACCTAGCCTGCACATCTTTGGGTTGTGGGGGCGAAACCCACGCAGACATGGGGAGAATGTGCAAACACCACACGGGCAGTGACCCAGAGCCGGAATTGAACCTGGGACCTCGGCACCGTGAGGCAGCAGGGCTAACCCACTGCGCCACCGTGCTGCCCTTAGGCCCCGCCTTCTCTACCTCGCCCCTCGCTCTTTGTGGTGACCGTCAGGTTAAAGAGGGTGGAGTCAGCTTCCCCCTCCCCCCCCCCCCCCCCCCCTCCCCCCTCAAAGGGGAAAGCCATCTATGGTCCTCTGGGAACTATGGAAACTTTACTTAACTTTCACAGCTTGATAAAAGCTGGAATTTCCACTCAAATTTCTTAACGGTAACTCAGCTCAACCCATTACTCAATAGCTGAAAAGAAAGCGAGAATTCCAAGTCATTTAAAGAATAATTCTGATTGCTAGTCCTTTAAGCGAATACTTTCTTTCTCTCAGCCCAGGTTGCTCATCGAGTCAGGTAGATTGCCCCCCCCCCCTTTGTGACTTGCACCGATAACAGCTAATCTAATTGCTTGACACCCAGCACATTTCTTTACAAATCCAATCTCTCGCTGTGATCACGCAGAGGTGGATATCTGAAATTTCTTTCTGTTTAGTTACTGATTGACAGTTCCCATCGGCATGCGGGACATTCCGGTGAAAGGGTGAATTCACTGAACAAGGATAGTTACCTTCCGGATAATTATTGTCTGCTCACTTCGCTTTGTCCAGATTGGAGGGGCGTGGTGCTGTTCTGCTTCTATGGGAAATTCCCACAGCCACTCATTGCATGAAGTATTTTAATTCTATCAATAGCCTCACCCAATTTATTTTCTCCAACACAAACGTGACTAAGGATGCACTTTTCTTTATTGTTTCACGGGATGTGGGCGTCGCTGGCCCAGAACCCAACATTTGCTGCCTGCCCCTAATTTGCGTTCGAACTGAGTCTCTCGCTCGGCCATTTCAGAGTCAATTAACCACATCGCTGTGGATCTGGAGTCACAAGTAGGCCAGATCGGGCGAGGACGGCAGGTTTATTTCCCTGAAGGAGCATTAGCGAACCAGATTGGGTTTTACACCAATCGCCATTTTGATTTCATTATGGAACTGGGAGGGGGGGGGGCAACACAGTGGCGCAGTGGGTTAGCCCTGCAGCCTCACGGCGCCGAGGTCCCAGGTTCGATCCCGGTTCTTTGTCATTGTCCGTGTGGAGTTTGCACATTCTCCCTGTGTTTGCGTGGGTTTCGCCCCCACAACCCAAAGATGTGCGGGTTAGGTGGATTGAACACTCTAAATTGCCCCTGAATTGGAAAAAAATCAATTGGGTACTCTAAATTTATAATAAAAAATAAATAAATGGTAATTATGGAACTGGGAGGCCACAGAAGTACATTCAAACGGACCCTTTCCTGAGAAAGGATCCCAGCGGAGAGACTGGAATGAATGGGTAAGAATATTTAAAGGTGTCTGGCTTGCTTAATATTCAACTTTGACCCTCCGAGACCTCAGTAACAGTTATTCATGAACACCTCACCTCTTTTTTTAAAATAAATTACCCAATTAATTTTTTCCAATCAAGGGGCAATTTAGCGTGGCCAATCCACCTAGCCTGCACATCTTTGGGTTGTGGGGATGAAACCCACGCAAATGTCCAGTTACTGCTCATTTATGGGCTGCACGGTAACACAGTGGTTCGCACAGTTGCTTCACAGATCCAGGGTCCCAGGTTCGATTCCTGGCTTGGGTCACTGTCTGTGTGGAGTTTGCACGTTCTCCCCGTGTCTACGTGGGTTTCCTCCGGGTGCTCCGGTTTCCTCCCACAGTGCAGAGATGCGCAGGTTAGGTGGATTGGCGATGATAATTTTTTTTATTTCCTTTTATAATTTTTTAAATTTCTTTTTATAAATTTAGAATACCCAATTCATTTTTTCCAATTAAGGGCCAATCCACCTACCCTGCACATCTTTGGGTTGTGGGGGTGAAACCCACACAGATAAGGAGAGAATGTGCAAACTCAACACCGACAGTGACCCAGAGTCAGGATTCGAACCTGGGTCCTCAGTGCTGTAGGCAGCAATGCTAACCATTGTGCCACGTGCCACCCCCATTCTCCCCGTGTCTGCGTGGGTTTCCCCCGGGCGCTCCAGTTTCCTTCCACAGACCCGAAAGACGTGCTGTTAGGTGAATTCTCCCTCGGTGTGCCCGAAAGGCGCCGGAATGTGGCGACTAGGGGATTTTCACAGTCATTTCATTGCAGTGTTAATGTAAGCCTACTTGTGACAATAAAGATTATTATTATGTTGGTTAGGCCACAGCTAGAGTATTGTGTGACTTTTCCGGACTCCACATTATAGGAGGGATCTGACAGCACTGGGAAGGGTGCAGAGGAGATTTACCAGGATGTTGCCTGGGCTGGAGAGTGTTAGTTATGGAGAGAGATTGGATAGACTGGGGTTGTTTTCCTTGGAGCAGAGGAGACTGAGTGGCGATAGGATTGAGATGTATAAAATGATGAGGGGCAGAGATAGAGTAGACAGGAAGAAACTTTTCCCCTTGGTGGAGGGCTCAATGACCAGGGGGCAGAGATTTAAGGTGAGGGGCAGGAGGTTTAGAGGGGATGTGAGGGGAAAACCTTTTCACCCAGAGGGAGGTGGGAGTCTGGAACTCGCTGCCTGAAAGGGTGGTGGAGGCAGAGACCCTCAGAACATTCCAGAAGGATTTAGATGTGCCCCTGCGATGTCAAGACAAACAAGGCTGTGGGCCGAGTGCTGGAAAATGGAATAGTTAGGTGGTTGTTTTTGACTGGCACAGATGTGATGGGCCAAAGGGCCTTTTGTATGCTGTGTGCCTCTTTGGCTCTATGACTATCTCCTAGAAGAACAAGGGCAGAAAACGCATGTAAATGCTTCCACCTCAAAAGATCCCTCCAAGTCCTACACACCATCACAACTTGGTGATAGAATAGAACCGTAGAAAAATAGCAGCACAGAAGCAGGTGGCCCACCCTGCCCAATCCAGCATGTAAGTAGTTTACAGCACTTAAGGTGCCCATCCAGGTACTTTTTAACAGAGCTTAGGGTCTCTACCTCCGCCACCAACTCGGGCAGCGAATCCCCGACTCCCACTGCCCTCTGGGTAAAAAACGTTCTTCCTCACGTCCCCTCTACACCTTTTTTTTGAACAAACAATTTTATTGAGGTATTTTTTGGCATTGTAAACAGTTACAGATTACAGAAATATGCAAACATCAACGGGAAACCAACACTTCAACCAAACCATAATGCACATACCCTCTCCTCTCCCATAGATACTGCCCGCCTATTTATCCCTCCTACTCTAGTCTAATCTCCCCCCCCCCCCAACGCCCCACCTGCTGACATTCACTCTCCCGTGAAGAAGTCGATGAATGGTTGCCACCTTCGGGCGAACCCCAATACAGATCCCCTCAAGGCGAACTTGATTTTTTTTCCATACTTGACATGTCCGAAAGCCACAGTTCGGTCTTCGGGGGCTGTGAGTCCCTCCATGCCAGCAGTATTCGCCGCCGGGCTACCAGGGAAGCAAAGGCCAGAACATCGGCCTCTTTCTCCTCCTGGACTCCCGGGTCTTCCGAAACCCCGAAAATTGCCACCTCCGGGCTCATCACCACCCTCGTTTTCACCACCCGGGCTCCACCTTCTGACACTTATCTTTTTTTAAATAAATTTAAAATGCCCAATTCATTTTTTTCCCCCCCCCAATTAAGAGGCAATTTAGCGCGGCCAATCCACCTATCCTGCACAACTTTGGGTTTGCGGGGGTTGAGATAAGCACACACTTTCCAACACACTGGGCGACAGTGAGGATCAGAATTCTGAGTTGATAATTTCAGTCAGGGCGCGCAAAGAAGCCCGACCTCCACCACGCCTGCGAGCAAGTAATTCAACACAGAGTGAGCGCTGAACATGGGACCCTCTACTCTGTACATAAGAACATAAGAACATAAGAACTAGGAGCAGGAGTAGGCCATCTGGCCCCTCGAGCCTGCTCCGCCATTCAATTAGATCATGGCTGATCTTTTGTGGACTCAGCTCCACTTTCCGGCCCGAACACCATAACCCTTAATCCCTTTATTCTTCAAAAAACTATCTATCTTTACCTTAAAAACATGTAATGAAGGAGCCTCAACTGCTTCACTGGGCAAGGAATTCCATAGATTCACAACCCTTTGGGTGAAGAAGTTCCTCCTAAACTCAGTCCTAAATCTACTTCCCCTTATTTTGAGGCTATGCCCCCTAGTTTTGCTGTCACCCGCCAGTGGAAACAACCTGCCCGCATCTATCCTATCTATTCCCTTCATAATTTTAAATGTTTCTATAAGATCCCCCCTCATCCTTCTAAATTCCAACGAGTACAGTCCCAGTCTACTCAACCTCTCCTCATAATCCAACCCCTTCAGCTCTGGGATTAATCTAGTGAATCTCCTCTGCACACCCTCCAGCGCCAGTACGTCCTTTCTCAAGTAAGGAGACCAAAACTGAACACAATACTCCAGGTGTGGCCGCACTAACACCTTATACAATTGCAACATAACCTCCCTAGTCTTAAACTCCATCCCTCTAGCAATGAAGGACAAAATTCCATTTGCCTTCTTAATCACCTGTTGCACCTGTAAACCAACCTTCTGTGACTCATGCACTAGCACACCCAGGTCTCTCTGAACAGCGACATGCTTTAATATTTTATTGTTTAAATAATAATCCCGTTTGCTGTTATTCCTACCAAAATGGATAACCTCACATTTGTCAACATTGTATTCCATCTGCCAGACCCGAGCCCATTCACTTAACCTATCCAAATCCCTCTGCAGACTTCCAGTATCCTCTGCACTTTTCGCTTTACCACTCATCTTAGTGTCATCTGCAAACTTGGACACATTGCCCTTGGTCCCCAACTCCAAGCCTGTGACTGAGCTGGATAACCCCTGCAGCCAGACCCCAGAGGGAGTTACCTCTTCCATGGCAATGCCTGGCCAATTAGATTCGACTCACCGACCAATCAGCGCCCTTTCTCCCCTGTGGTATAAATCTCCGTGCTCGTTTTGAAATTTGGCAGTCTTGTATTTGTCCGGATGAGGGTGAAAGGCTTTGGCAACTTGCCTCCCCTTTCAGCAATTTTCAAGCTTCAAATTGTTAAATTGCTCCAGTATTGCAAGGGGAGTTTCCTAAAAAATGTACTCTGTGTGCTCTTCCACATCCAGTTGGGGCTCCCACAGCTTGGCAATGGTGGTTGGCTGCATTGGCAAAGTTTCTGCTTGCCAAAGGCCATTTGAAAGGGGTGGACGACTTAAGCTGCTTCTTTTTAAAAAAAATATATTTATTCAAGTTTTCAGCCAATTTTCAACAAAACTACCCTTACAGAAAAAAGAAACAAGAACACAACGCGCAAGAATTGTACATAGGGATTTCCCCAAAATACAATAGCCCCCCATATAACAATAAGAACACAGATCGGGAAACACCCCACCCTAACCCCAACGCCATCCCAAGAGGAACCCCCCCCCCCCCCCCCCCGGGTTGCTGCTGCTGCTGACCTCCTCCTAAAGCTCCGCGAGAAAGTCTAGGAACGGTTGCCACCGCCTGAAGAACCCCTGCACGGCAAACTTTATCCTCTCCAACTTCCTTTTCTTTAAAAATAAATTTAGAGTACCCAATTATTTTTTCCAATTGAGGGGCAATTTAGCGTGGCCAATCTACCTACCCTGCACATCTTTTTGGGTTGTGGGGGGTGAGACCCACGCAGACACGGGGAGAATGTGCAAACTCCACACGGACAGTGACCCAGAGCCGGGATCAAACCTGGGACCTCAGCGCCGTAGGCAGCAATGCTAACCCGTTGCACCGCCGTGCTGCCCTATCCTCTCCAGCTTGATGAACCCAGCCATGTCATTAATCCAAGCTTCCACGCTAGGGGGCTTCGCATCCTTCCACGGTAGCAAAATCCTCCGCCGGGCTACCAGGGACGCAAAAGCCAGAATACCGGCCTCATTCGCCTCCTGCACTCCCGGCTCGTCCGATACCCCGAATCATGCTACCCCCCCCCCCCAGCTCGGCTTGACCCGGGTGTTCACCACCTTGGACATAGTCCTCGCAAAGCCCCTCCAAAATCCATCTAGCGCCGGGCACGTCAGAACATATGGGCGTGATTAACTGGGCTCCCCGAGCACCTCAAACATCTGTCCTCCACCCCAAGAGGAACCTACTCAACCACGCCCCTGTCGTACGCCTTAAGCCGCTTCTTACCTTGCGAGGGAGCCTCAGCTGAGTTGCCGCGGCCTCAGTTGAGTGTCTGACTAATCCTTGGAGCAAAGGTGTGGATCTAGGTCTCCCTAATTCGCATCGTCCCTCGAAACGAAACTGATAAAAAGCGAGTTCAGGGCAGATGCAAAACGACTTTGGCAGGCTTGGCTCGACAGGAAAGACAATGAGGCGACCGTGACAAGAGAGAACAGCTCAAACTTGTCGGGGGTGCCGAAACGCAAATGCCGACACAAATCGGCATCTTGTGAAAGAGAGAGAGAAAAAAAGAATGTGCATTTACATAGCGCCTGTGGCAGCCTCAGCATGCGGCAGAGCACTTTGCGGCCGATTCAGTAATTCTGAAGCACTGCCTCCGTTGCACGGGAGGAAATTCGGCAGCCAATTTAAACGCATGATGTGGACTGGGGTGAGCACAGTAAGAAGTCTTACAACACCAGGTTAAAGTCCAACAGGTTTGTTTCAAACACGAGCTTTCGGAGCTCCGAAAGCTCGTGTTTGAAACAAACCTGTTGGACTTTAACCTTGTGTTGTAAGACTTCTTACTGTAATTTAAACGCAGTGAGCTCCCACAACTAGAGACGTGACAATGTCCAGCTAAATGTTGATGTGCCGCTGGTTGAGGGTGACCATTGGCCGGGATAGGTCCCCCGCTCAACTTCAGGAAGGCACCAGGGGGGGCAGCACGGTGGCACAGTGGTTAGCATTGCTGCCTACGGCACTGAGGACCCGGGTTCGAATCCCGGCCCTGGGTCACTGTCCGTGAGGAGTTTGCACATTCTCCCCGTGCCTGCGTGGGTTTCGCCCCCACAACCCAAAGATGTGCAGGGTAGGTGGATTGGCCGCGCTAAATTGCCCCTTAATTGGGAAAAATAATTGGGTACTCTAAATTTATAAAAAAAAAAGGAAGGCACCAGGGGATCTTTTACGTGCCACACAAGAGGGCAGAGAGGGGCCTCGTTTTGACATCTCATTCCAAACGACAGCACTGGTGGGGCTGGTTTAGCTCATTCGGCTAAAGCGCTGGCTTTTAAAGCAGACCAAGCAGGCCAGCAGCACGGTTCGATTCCCGTACCAGCCTCCCCGGACAGGCGCCGGAATGTGGCGACTAGGGGCTTTTCACAGTAACTTCATTGAAGCCTACTCGTGACAATAAGCGATTTTCATTTTCACTGCCCACAGTGCCGCGCTCGGGGGGTCGGTTAGCTCAGTCGGCTGGACGGCGATGCGGAGCGACGCCAGCAGCACGGGTTCAATTCCCGTAACGGCCGACGTTATTCATGAAGCTCCCCCTTTCCCCCATCTCAACCTTGCCCGCTCGCCTGAGGTGTGGCGATCCTCGAGTTAAATCAGCTCTCTCTCAACAGGGACCTGCGGTCCTCGAGGACGATGGCGTCTTTCACTGGGGTGTCGACTGGAATTCCTCCTGGAATTTCTCCTCAAATCCCTGGGGCGGATCGTTGAAGCCCAACGACCATAAGACATAGGAGCAGAATTAGGCCATTCGGCCCATCGTGTCTTCTTCCCTCGGGGGCAAGCGTGATATACAGTGAGCCACACATTGAGTATATTATGATACATATTAAGCATAATGTCTGCTTCAAATGCTTCGATTTATTAATGGATCTTGAACAATTTATGAATCTTTTTGACTGGTTAAAATCAAGAGCCTAAAGCAGTTTATTTGCATATTAATTTTCTTTTTTATTAATAGCTGTGTGTGCTGAGCTGGTCTGGACATCAGCAGTTTCCTTACAAAAGTTACAGCAAATATTTTTCAAATCGCAGGGATTTCTATATCCACACAGAATCTAAAGTGGGCTAAAAGAACGAAGAAGGGCGGATTTTCTTTTGAACATCCTGACCTAGTTATCTTTCTTCAGAGGCAATTCGCCTTGTATTTGTCTTCCGATAAAGTTCCTAGAGTGTTGTTTCAGTACAGCTTCCCCGCTGATCCAGGAAGGAATTATTCCCTCTCTGCAAGGTCCACCAGATGCTTTTCAATCTCTGTCTCGCGGAGGGTCCTGTCAAGAAAAAAATAAGGCGATTATAAATGTAACCTAAACGGTATAAACAGGATTAATGTAGGACTGAGTATTGTACCCCCCAGACCTAGAGGCCTGTGTAAGGTTGATCGGAGACATGGGGCTGGATTCTCCGACCCCCCCGCCGGGTGAGGGCTTGGCCTCTAAAGGTGCGGAGGATTCCGCACCTTTGGGGCGGCCCGACGCTGGAGTGGTTCACGCCACTCCATCCCGCCAGGACCCCCCGCTCCGCCGGGCAGGGGAGAATCCCGGCCCATGTTAAGACCTAGACATGGAGATAGCTGGCTCCTCTGTTCCTCAGACTAAGTGTTGACGCCGGGGCAGGATTCGTGGAGAATACCAGGTCAGGCCCGCTAATGACATGCAAACAATGTTTACCTGTTTTCTGACGGCGCGGTTGAGAATTGCGACTTGGCGTGAAACCAGCGCCCGCCACACTTTTGGCGTCAAAACCGTGAGGCAGCAGTGCTAACCACTGCGCCCCCGTGTCTAGACTGTGTCTGTTAAGGAAGCCCGTAGTCCTCTGCAAGCTAAACAGCGGGGGTGGGGTTTTTAGGGGCGGCACGGTGGCGCAGTGGTTAGCATTGCTGCCTCACGGCGCTGAGGACTCGGGTTCGATCCCAGCCCCGGGTCACTGTCCGTGTGGAGTTTGCACATTCTCCCCGTGTTGGGTCTCACCCCCACAACCCCAAAAGTTGTGCAGGGTAGGTGGATTGGCCACGCTAAATGGCCACTTAGAGGGGCTGGTTTAGCTCACTGGGCTAAATCGCTGGCTTTTAAAGCAGACCAAGCAGGCCAGCAGCACGGTTCAATTCCCGTACCAGCCTCCCCGGACAGGCGCCGGAATGTGGCGACTAGGGGCTTTTCACAGTAACTTCATTGAAGCCTACTCGTGACAATAAGCGATTTTCATTTTTCATTTCATTTTCACAGATGAGCATGTTAGGTGGAGTGATGGGGATAGGGCGGGGCAGGGGGGTAGTGGGGCCTAGGTAGAGTGTTCTTTCAGGTCGGTGCAGGTTAGGTAGGCCGAATGGCCTCTCTCTCTCTATGATATGATATTCTATGAACCTGCCCTCGTAAGGCAACCCTCTCCATTCCAGAATCCAGCCCAGTGAACCTGCTCTGTGCCTCCAATGCAATGGCTCTCCTTCAGTAAGGTGACCTGAACCTTTTGGGAGGATTCAATGATGAAGAATGTGCAGAATAGGTGGATCTGCCATGCTAAATTGGCCCTTAATTGGGAAAAAAAACATGTTTTTAGGGGCGGCACGGTGGCGCAGTGGATTAGCCCTGCTGCCTCACGGCGCCGAGGACCCGGATTCGATCCCGGCCCTGGGTCACTGTCCGTGTGGAGTTTGCACATTCTCCCCGTGTCTGCGTGGGTTTCACCCCCGCAACCCAAAGATGTGCAGGGTAGGTGGATTGGCCACGCTAAATTGCCCCTTAATTGGAAAAATAAATTAAAATGTTGAAATTAAAAAAAGGATTGGTAGACCTGTGGCCTATTGATATAGGCCATTGAACTGAGTGGCCAAAGGAACAGTCTTGGAAATGATTGGTGTTCTGGCTTGGTCAGCCATCAGTTAATGCCCTATGCTCCAAATGATGGTTGTTTGAGTTTTGTTGAGGAAAATGGTAAAGTTCCGATTGCTGGTTTTGATCATAAGGGTCATTGGTGATATCCCTGGTGTCGGTTTCAAGGTGGTGAAAATAGCCAACACATCTGCATTGACCCTGGACAAAGGCGAGGGTAAACTGCAAACCTTGCCTGGTATGGAGGGTGCTAGCTCTGAAGAAAGGTTGAGTAGATTAGGATTGTTTTCGTTGGAAAGATGGAGGTTGAGGGGGGACCTGATTGAGGTCTACAAAATTATGAGAGGTATGGACAGGGTGGACAGCAACAAGCTTTTCCCAAGAGTCAGTTACAAGGGGTCACGATTTCAAGGTGAGAGGGGGAAAGTTTAAGGGAGATGTGCGTGGAAAGTTTTTTACGCAGAGGGTGGTGGGTGCCTGGAACGCTTTGCCAGCGGAGGTGGTAGAGGCGGGCACGATAGCATCATTTAAGATGCATCTAGACAGGTATATGAACGGGCGGGAACAGAGGGAAGTAGACCTTGGAAAATAGGAGACAGGTTTAGATAAAGGATCTGGATCGGCACAGGCTGGGAGGGCCGAAGGGCCTGTTCCTGTGCTGTAATTTTCTTTGTTCTTTGTAGAGGGATGCTCTGGGCTTCCAGGTTCGAATCTCACTGTGGTAAATGGTTACATTGGGGGGGAGGGGGGGGGGGGGGGGAGGCCTGAGGGGCTGAATGGCCTCCTGCCCCTCCCATGTAGCTCTCCATTCCTGAACTAATTCGAAGGGTTCTACAGACCTGAATTTGGGATTATCCGCAGTGACTACCCCAATCTCGATCTCCGCGGCTTTGAAGTCAAGCGCCAAGACTGTGGACAGACAGGAAATGGCAAGCTGTGGGTAGGGGTAAAACAAAAACAAGGGAAAATCTCAATTTAAGACAACATCACGTTTTTTGACATATCACGTTTTGTAAAAAAAGAGATTCAAGGATTGGCAAGAGCTTTTTCACAATATCACCTTGTATTTTGTTATGGGCCCAGGGTTTAGGGAACCCCAAAGTGTATCATGGAGTTCACCTGACCCACAACTTTTACTAGATTGTGGTATGGGGAGCACACGGCCCACTCTGCAGGTGTGGTACAGCAGAAATGGAAAAGTATTTTTGAAAGCAAAACAATGTTTATTCTATGAACTCAAGTTAACCTTTTTAAAGCGTACAGTGAACATCTTAGCAGGGCCGGCTCAAGGTACCGGCAACTCGGGCAGTCGCCCGGGGCGCCATGTGCCGGGGGCGCCATCAAGGAGTGCGTGACCGGCGTCAGAGACCCGGCGCATGCGCAGTTGGGCCGGTGCCAACCAGCGCATGCGCGGTGGCCGCCCCGCACAAACATGGCGGATGGATCCAGGCTCGCCGGTGGAAGAAAGGAGGCCTGCCGACAGAGAGACCGGCCCGCCGATCGGTGGGTCCCGATCATGTACCAGGTCACTCCGGCCCCCCCCCCCCCCGGCGAACGGAGCCCCCCCCCCGGTGAACGGAGCCCCCCCCCCCCCACGAAGGGCGCCGAAGTTCAGCTTGCCCGGGGCGCCAGCAACCCTAGGGCCGTTTCTGCATCTTAGCAACCATCAATTCAAATACAACCCCCAAAGACTACAACACTAAGTAATCCTTTAAACGTTCCTTTTAACATCCATGAGACTTAAAAACATAACCTTTAACAGAAGCACATCAGGTTAAAGTCACTACTGAGAGCAATTATTAGTTTTAAATCACCAAAGGGTCAATTTGCAGTTTTTAGATTACAGAGAGAGAGACTAATATCCCTTCTGGCTGTGACTGCAGCTATCCAGCTCTGAAAACGAAACTAAAACACACCCTGCAGCAAACAGCCTAAAATGAAAGGAAAAAGCTGACAGACAGTCCAGCTCCACCCACACTCTGACATCACTGATAAACACTCATTTCTTAAAGGTACATTTCTTAAACCTATTTTTTAAAGGTACTCTCACATGAGAATTTGCTTTGTGATTTTGTAGAGTAAGACCCTCCAAGGCCCCTCTCCAGGTGTGTTAGCGGTCAGAATTTGATACCGCGCCACGGAAGGAGGTATTAAGAGAGGTGACCAAAAGCTTGTTTTTAGGGAGCGTCTGAAAGGAGGGCGGGAGAGAGAAGGGGAGAGGTTGCCTAGTCCCCAGAGGTGCAGTGAGTGAAGAGCGTGCAATCGCTTGCTGCTTTGCAACCCAGGAAGTTTGCAGGGGAAAGCCACGTGGAGGCGAAGGCACCTTTCCGGGCCAGCTACGGCTCAGAGGGTCCCACTCTTGCCTCTTTATGTCGGGAGGTTGCAGGTTCGAGTCCCGCCCTGTGGAAGCCGGAGCCCACAATCTGGGTCGGCGCTCCGGTGCCGTACGGAGGGAATGCTGCACTGTTGGAGGTCCTGTCTCTCAGAAGAGACAGAAAATCGAAGCCTGGGCTACCCTCTCAGGTGGGTGTTAAAGCTCCCGTGGACACTTCTTCGAGGAAGAGCAGGGGAGGGGAGTTCTTCTCAACTCTCCTGCGTCAATACTTCCCTGAATTGGGCAGCACAGTGGTTAGCACTGTGGCTTCACAGCTCCAGGGTCCCGGGTTCGATTCCCCGCTGGGTGACTGTGCGGAGTCTACACGTTCTCCCCGTGTCTGCGTGGGTTTCCTCCGGGTGCTCCGGTTTCCTCCCACATTCCAAAGATGTGCAGGTTAGATGGATTGGCCGGGCTAAATTGTCCCTTAGTGACCAAAAGGGTTAGGAGGGGTTATTGGGTTACGGGTATAGAGTGGAAGTGAGGGCTTAAAGTGAGTCGGTGCAGACTCGCTGGGCTGAATGGCCTTCTTCTGCACTGTATGTTCTATGAATCAAGATCATTAAAAAAATAAATAACCCGGGCAATATCGCATTGTTTCTTGTGGGATCTTGCTGCCCATAAATTTACTTTTTAAAAATTAATTTACAGAATGTGGCCGTCGCTGGCTCGACCATCCCTAATTGCCCCTTCAGAAGGTGGGGGTGAGCTACCTTCTTGAGCCGCTGCAGTCCCTGTGGTGCAGGTACACCCACAGTGCTGTTAGGGAGGGAGTTCCCTATTTTGGACCCAGCGGCAGTGAAGGAACAGCCGATATATATTGCCAATTCAGGGGCAGCACGGTGGCGCAGTGGGTTAGCGCTGCTGCCTCACGGTGCCGAGGTCCCAGGTTCGATCCCTGCCCTGGGTCACTGTCCGTGTGGAGTTTGCACATTCTCCCCGTGTCTGCGTGGGTCTCACCCCCCACAACCCAAAAAGATGTGTAGGGTGGGTGGATTGGCTGCGCTAAATTGCCCCTTAATTGGAAAAATGATTCGGGTACACTAAATTTTTTTCTTTTTTTAATATTTCCAATTCAGGATGGTGAGTGACTTGGAGGGGAACCTCCAGGTGGTGGGGTTCCCAGGTATCTGCTGCCCAGCTCCTTCTAGATGATAGCGGTCATGGGTTTGGAAGGTGCTGCCTATGTCTCCTACACTGTGACAATGAAGACATTTCAAAGAAATGACTTCATTGGCTGTTAGGGATGTTCCAGACACCCTGAGGTTGTGAAAGGCTCTATATAAATGCACAGAGATTCTTTGTATTGAACCCAGATATTCCTGGGGGGGGGGAGGAGCTGGAGGCGGCATGGGCGCACTGGGGCAGGGGCTTTCGCTGACAGCAGCTCTATCCCCATGGCTCTCATGGCGTTCCCATTGACCTCGTCACTTTGCAGTGCTTGTGGTTAGATTGACTCCCTCACAACAGCCGACTGTCACGTTATTTGTGGTCAGCTCCCTCGGGGTGGGCAAAGTGAGCGCGCTCTCTCTCTGCAATTAAAACAGAAACTCCCTTTCAGTAATGAAGAATCTCAACAACCTTTTTTTTTGCCAAAGTGCTCAGCTACTCAAATAACCGCTACAAAAATGACTGGCGGGAATTTTTTTTTCTTTCTGATTAATGATTAATATTGAAAAGTGATGCGGTCGAGAGTGGCGCCGCTAAGATGATCCACGGGGATAGGGCCGGGGGGGGCGGAGTGGGGGCCTTGGTAAGGGTCCTCTTTCAGAGGGTCGGTGAAGACATGAGGGGCCGAATGGCTTCCTTCTGCACTGCGGGAATTCTATGTTTCTGACATGAACAAGCCAGACTCACAGATGGATGTGCAGAAGACCGAGGAAGCAGGGCCCAGAATAGGTCAGTGCAAAACGTGGTTGAGTTTGGTCCCCTCCACCCTCCTACTTTATTGCCCAGAACCATTGAACAGATCCCAAAATGCGCCGACCTGACTCCCTAAATACAATAAAAGCAACAAAAGAGCCCAAGTTCAACAAATCAGGTCAGGAAATTTCTGCTTACCTCTACGGTGGCCTTGTAGTTCAGGTCTGGCTTCTTTTTCATCTTCTTTTCTAAGTGGCTGTTGGCTTCGATCTGTTTGACCCCCACACTGGTAGCCTTGAAGCCACAGTAGTAGCCGGCCGGATCTGTCTTGTACAGCTGGGGCCCATACTCATCGTCAATGGCTAACATGATCATACCTGGAGAACAAAGACTGGGGTGAGGCAGTGTGCGGCGCGGCCTGGCCGGTGGGGTTGACTCCTCCATGCGAGTAGGGTTGCCAACTCTCGTTGGCGGAATCCCTGGAGGTTTCATTACATGCGCTGCTACCCCGAACCGCCCCACTACCGCACTCCTGCTATTGGTCTGTTCCGTGGGTGTTGCCACCTTCCCGCAGCCAATTAGAAAGCAGACAGGCTTTTCACCATCCCATTAGGTTACGCTCGGCGGTTACTGACAGGGCAACGGGTTGGGGCCTTTGCTTACAAAGGAAATTAGATGAGCGCATAACAGAAAAGGGGGATAGAAAGAAGGTGAATGGCTGTCAGATGCCCCATGGTTTAGCTCACTGGGCTAAATCGCTGGCTTTTAAAGCAGACCAAGGCAGGCCAGCAGCACGGTTCGATTCCCGTACCAGCCTCCCCGGACAGGCGCCGGAATGTGGCGACTAGGGGCTTTTCACAGTAACTTCATTGAAGCCTACTCGTGACAATAAGCGATTTTCATTTTTTCATTTCATGAGGGAGTTGATATGGGAGGTGGCTCGTGTGGGATATAAATGCAAGCACTGACTTGTTGGGCCGAGTGGTCTGTTTCGAGTCAGGATTGCCCCGGAGGGTGAACAATTCTAGGCGTCAGACTTTGCCATCACTGTTCTTGGCTAATCGACTTTCTGATCTCGGTTCTGTCAACGTTTCCTCACATTATTACAGAGATCACACTTCAATTGGATGCCAAGTGCTTTGGGGCCCTCAGGTGTGAGGGTGCTATATAAATGCAAGTCCGTTTTGCTTGATTTTCCCTCCCCCACCTTGGCGACTCCCACAACATGGACGTCCTGTCTCGGGCCTCACAAGTTACAGGGGAAAGACCTGGGAACAAACCCACGGCAGTCCCAAGACTGTATGGTCTTCTAAGAGTATTAAAGGATAGCGAACCAAGGCAGGGACATAGAGTTAAGTCATGGACCCATGGTCTACTGGGAATGAGGGACCGTAGGATTTTCCCCTACTCCTTTCCTGCATTGTAGGAAAATATTGCAGCGTGGCGACAGAGTGGTTAGCACTGCTACTTAACAGCACCAGGAACCCAGGTTCGATTCCGGCCTTGGGTTTGAGCCCAGTTTGCACGTTCTCCCCGTATCTGTGTGGATTTCTGCCGGGTGCTCTGCTTTCCTCCCATTGTCCAAAGATTTGCAGGTTAGGTGGATTGTCCGTGCTAAATTGCGCTTAGTGTCCAAAGATGTGCAGGTTAGGAAGGGCTATGGGGATGGGGCGGGGGAGTGGACCAGGGTCAGGCAGACTCGATGGGCCAAATGGCCCCCTTCTGCACTGTAGGGATTCTATGATTACAAATACGCGGGGCGCGATTCTCCGCTCCCCACGCCGGGTGGGAGAATCGCGGGAGGGCCGCTCTGGCACCCCCCGCGATTCAACCACCCCCCCCAAATGCGTTTCGCGTTTTGTGGCACGCCGCTTGGAGAATTCCCGCTCGCCGTTTTTCACGGCGACCGGCGATTCTCCGGCCCGGATGGGCCGAGCGGCCTGACGACCCCGACGGGTTCACGCCGGCGTCAACTACACCTGGTCGCTGCCGGCATGAACAGCGCGCGACAGGTAAGTGTGGGGCCTGTGGGGGGCGGAGAGGGGAGTGAGCACCACGGGCGTGCTCGTGAGGGGACTGCCCCGCAATCGGTGCCCATCAATCGTCGGGCCGGCGTCTCTAAGAGACGCACTCTTTCCCCTCCGCCGCCCCGCAAGATCAAGCCGCCACGTCTTGCGGGGCAGTGGAGGGGAAGACGGCAACCGCGCATGCGCGGTTTGGAGCCGGCCAACCTGCGCATGCGCGGCTGACGTCACTTAGTCGTCGCCGGCTGCGTAATTCTCGGCGCGCAGGCTTGACACAAGCGTCAAGGCCCGGCGGCTGAATTTCTCCCAACGCCGCTCCTAGCCCCCCGGGGGGGGGGGGGAATAGGGGGCTAGGAGCTAGGGTTTCACTCCGGCGTCGGCCGTTGCCGAGAATCGCGCTCGCGGTTTCTCAGAATCGTAGAATAGCGGAGAACCCAAGGAGGCCATTCAGCCCATCTAGCCTACGCCGGCTCCTTTGGTGAGCAATCCAGTCTTACAATCCACCCACGGCCCTCTTTCCCCTCACCCTTGCCATTTCTTTCCTTCTTCCCATCTCTATCCTTTAGAAGGCCATCGCTGAACGTGTCTCTGCCACTTTTCCACTTCAGATCCAAACGAGACGCCGCGTGAAAACTGATTTTTCAGAGTACGGTCCGTCCTCAAGCAGCACGTGCTTGCAAAACCCAAATCAAAATCCCTTTTGAGAACCCAAATACAAACCAGCTGTCTAGCCCACTGAGCTAAGCCAGCATTTAGCTCTTGCTGTAAGAGACATGTATTCGTACACAGGGGCCCGTTCTCTGTGGCAGAAGGAATCTGCTCAAGCCCTTGCGCCTATTTTGAATTACGCGGGAGCTTAGGGAACCCCCAGTTCCCTGTTGCCTTCCCCACGTTATCGCCTCGGTCAATCAGAGTCGACTTGGCCAACCAATCATCCTGTAGCATTAAACCGATACAGTAAATTGTTGCCATTGTTTCAAATTTGACATTCTTGCGTTTGCCTGATGGGTGCGAAATGAAAAACTTCAGCAACACGTCTTTCTTTTCAGAAATATAAAAAATAGATTTGCACTTACAACATCCCAAAGGCCTCATTTCTGCGTTCTGAGTGTAAATCTGGGAAATGTCGCCCATCCTCTTGCAGAGCATGTCCATCGGGATGTCGTATCCATACTTGTACTTCCACTCGGCAGCTTCATAGCGAGCTCTCTGAACCTGGGAGCGGCTATCCGCTAGTTACATCGAATGGAGGAGAAGGGGTTGTAGAAAGTGAGGGAATGAGTTACATTGAGAAACATAAGAAACAGAAACAAGAGGAGGCCATTCGGCCCATTCAATGCAATCACGGTTGAACGTCTGCCTGAGCTCCAATTTCCTCACTGCCCCCATATCCCTTCGTTCCCTCAGTATCCAAAGCCCTATCGACCTCTTTCTTGATTATAATCAATGACTGACCGTCCCTAACCTTCTGGGGTCGATTCACAATCCGCTGAGCGAAGAAAGTTAGGGGCTGGTTTAGCTCACTTGGCTAAATCGCTGGCTTTTAAAGCAGACCAAGCAGGCCAGCAGCACGGTTCGATTCCCGTACCAGCCTCCCCGGACAGGCGCCGGAATGTGGCGACTAGGGGCTTTTCACAGTAACTTCATTTGAAGCCTACTCGTGACAATAAGTGATTTTCATTTTCATTTCATCTCGATCCAAAATAGCCGACCCCTTTTCCTGAGACTGTGACCCCCGTGCTGTATATACCCCCATCCAGTGGGGAACATCCTCCCAGCATCTATCCTGTCAAGGCAGGGGAATGGCACTAAGCCATGATGCTTGTTGTTTGGCCAGCCGGAGCAGATACGATGGGCCGAATGGTCTCCTTCTGCATCGTAACGTCTGTCAAGTCAGGGATGGTTTGTGACCTGGAGGGGAACTTGCAGGTGGTGGTGTTCCCATGCCTCCGCCGCCCTTATCTTTTTAGGTGCTAGAGGCTGCAGGTTTCGAAGGTGCTGTCGAATAAGCCTTGGTGAGTTGCTGCAGTGCATCTTGTAGGCGGTACACACGGCTGCCACTGTGCGTCGGTGGTGGAGGGAGTGAATGTTGAAGGTGGTGGATGGGGTGCCAGTCAAGCGGGGCTGCTTTGTCCTGGATGGTGTCGAGCTTCTTGAGTGTTGTTGAAGCTGCGCTCATCCAGGCAAGTGGAGAGTATTCCATCCCACTCCTGACTTGTGCACTGTTGGTGGTGCATAAGGGAATCAGGAGATTTGCAGAGTTGTGTTAAGTAATCATTCTGGGGTGGCACAGTGATGCAGTGGTCAGCACTGCTGCCTCACAGCGCCGAGGTCCCGGGTTCGATCCCGGGTTAGCACTGCTGCCTCACAGCGCCGAGGTCGCGGGTTCGATCCCGGGTTAGCACTGCTGCCTCACAGCGCCGAGGTCCCAGGTTCGATCCTGGCCCTGGGTCACTGCCTGTGTGGAGTTTGCATTCTCCCCGTGTCTGCGTGGGTCTCGCCCCCACAACCCAAAAATGAGCAGGGTAGATGAATTGGCCACGCTAAATTGCCCCTTAATTGGGAAAAATAAATTGGGTACTCTAAATTTATTTTTAAAAAAGCAGAGTCATTCCGGATTCAAAAGAAGTCATTTTGTAAACACGGAGTAAGAAATGGCTCACCTAGCATACCCGTCATGACACAGCCAATCTTATCAGTCAGTCGATAAATATTCGTGACTGTGCTCGCATCAATGAGCTTGTCCTGAAAAACAGCAACGAGCTAAATTACACAAAATTCTGCAGATGCTGGAAATCTGAAATATAAACAGAAAATATTAGAAATACTCAGCAGGTCTGGCAGCGTCTGTGGAGAGAGAAGCAGAGATGATGTTTCAAAGCAATGGTCTTTCATCAGAATTGGAGAAAAACACCATTGTTTCGAAATGTTAACTCTGTTTCTCTCTCTACAGGTACGGCCAGAGCTGCTGACGGTTCCAACATTTTCTAAATGACAAGATTCGCACAACCGGGCGTCACGGTAGCACAGTGGTTAGCACTGTTGCTTCACAACGCCAGGGTCACTGGTTCGATTCCCGGCTTGGGTCACTGTCTGTGCGGAGTCTGCACGTTCTCCCCGTGTGTGCGTGGGTTTCCTCCGGGCGCTCCGGTTTCCTCCCACAAGTCCCGAAAGACGTGCTTGTTAGGTGAATTGGACATTCTGACTTCCCGTCGGACAATTACCCAGCACTCCGATACTCAATAGTTACCCAGAATCGATGAGAAGAAACTAAACCAGTTCTGAAGCATGGGTAACTATAGTACTGACCCACCCTGAACCCCCCCCCCCCAACAAGACCCGTCCTCCCCCGCCAGAACACCGACTACCCCCACCGCCTCTCGACTATTCCCACACCCCAATTTCACTCCCCATCCCCCAACTAACCCCTAAACCCTCACCACCCCAACTAACCCCCCAATGGTCTCCCCACTCTCGCCTTCGCCCCCTCCTCGACACCCCCCAACTCCAGACTACCTCTGCACGTGCTGATGTGGTTATTTGCAATTGGTACGTTTTTCAAGCAAGTTGTGATCTAAAGAAAGCAAGGCGGGTATTTCCCAGGAAAAGAACAAACGTTTCATTCATATAGCACCCTTTACATCCTCAGGGCTCACAGAATTGGTTCTCAGCTTTGGAGTGCAGTTACTGTTGATACGTGAGTAAACCAATTTACACGCTGCCGGTTTCCAGATACATTCAATGAGTTGATCACCGCCCAGGTTTAACCATGAAGATGAAGATTTCAGATAGGTGTTCCTCATTTTTGTGCGTACGTTTCTTTCCCCCCCCTCACTGTAACCCCCTAACCCCACACCCTCCCTATTCTTCCAACTCGAGCCTACTCTAACATGGGTTCTCTCACTTTGCCCCCCCCCCCCCCCTCCCTCCCCTCATGGTGCCCACTCTTTTTTTAAATATAAATTTAGAGTACCCAATTCATTTTTTCCAATTAAGGGGCAATTCAGCGCGACCAATCCACCTACCCTGCACATCTTTGGGCTGTGGGGGTGAAACCCACGCAGACACGGGGAGAATGTGCAAACTCCACACGGACAGTGAGCCAGAGCTGGGATCGAACCCGGGACCTCGGCACCGTGAGGCAGCAGGGCTAACCCACTGCGCCACCGTGCTGCCCTTCCATGGCGCCCACTCTGATATCCTCCTACTAAATCCCGACACCAATCTTTCAACGTTAAATGCTCTGTTTGAAACTAAGGTTTTGACTAAGCGTTCAGTCATCTCACGCCTCTCTCCCCCCCCCCCCCCCCCCTCCTCCTCCATTCCTGATATTCCTCTGAAGCATTGTTCATTCTTATCGGACTACAGCTCTGGTGCAGCATTTTGGGGATGTTCACGTAAAGGGTGCTGTATAAAGGCAGGTTGTTGTTGCTGTACACATGGAACTGCACTCCAGCAAGACTCAGCGACATTGAGAGAGAGAGGGCGGGAGACAGAGTAAGAGATGTCTGTACCCACCGTCACTTTCTTCTGCGTTATAGCGACGACAGAGTCCTTCCCCCTCACGGCCACCGTTGTGAGGCCACTCTGGTTGATAGCTTTGAAGGCATACTCTGAAAAGGGCAAAACAACTAGTTAGTTCGTTTGGAAACTATCCAAGAGCAAGATGTCGGGGACAAGCCCAGGAAAGGAACGAGGAGCATGCCTTCACAGCGGCCATCTTAGATTGTGCGGCCTGGCAGTAAAACCTTTGACAACCCCATTTTTGACTTTTAATCCTGAGCCAATGCAATGGTCATCGGGTTCCTTCTGTCTTTATGATTGGTCAATGCTATCCATGTGCTATTGCCCCATCACAATGGATGGAGTCTGAGCTAAAATGGGTCCCGGGATCTTACTTAGAATCATAAAAGTAATCAGGGCTAGAAGGAGGCCATTCGGCCCACCAGATCCATGCTGGCCCTATTGTCATGTAGAGCAATCCAGTCAGTCCCAGTTTAACCCTTCCCCAGGTCCAACCCCACATCACTACAACTTTATTTCCCTCAAATCCCCATATAATTTCCTTTTGAGATCGTTGACTGTCTCCACTCCCATAGTGGGCCGGATCTCGAATAACGATGAGTCAGAATACAGGAGGGAGATAGAGAACCGAGCGGAGTGGTGTAACGACAACAATCTATCCCTCAGTGCCAGCAAAACTAAAGAGCTGGCCATTGACTTCAGGAAGCAAAGTACTGTCCACACCCCTGTCAGCATCAACGGGGCTGAGGTGGAGATGGTGAGCAGTTTCAAATTCCGAGGGGTGCACATCTCCAAAAATCTGTCCTGGTCCACTCACGTCGACGCTATCACCAAGAAAGCACAACAGCGCCTATACTTCCTCAGGAAACTAAGGAAATTCGGCATGTCCACATTAACCCTTACCAACCTTTACAGATGCACCATAGAAAGCATCCTATCGGGCTGCATCACAGCCTGGAATGGCAACTGCTCGGCCCAGGACCGCAAGAAACTTCAGAGAGTCGTGAACACCGCCCAGTCCATCACACGAACCTGCCTCCCATCCATCGACTCCATCTACACCTCCCGCTGCCCGGGGAAAGCGGGCATCATAATCAAAGACCCCCTCCCACCCGGCTTACTCACTCTTCCAACTTCTTCCATCGGGCAGGAGGTACAGAAGTCTGAGAACACGCACGAACAGACACAAAACAGCTTCTTCCCCACTGTCACCAGACTCCTAAATGACCCTCTTATGGACTCACCTCATTAACACTACACACTGTATGCTTCATCCGATGCCAGTGCTTATGTAGTTACATTGTATATCTCGTGTTGCCCTATAATGTATTTTCTTTAATTCCCTTTTCTTCCCATGTACTTAATGATCTGTTGAGCTGCTCGCAGAAAAATACTTTTCACTATACCTCGGTACACGTGACAATAAACAAATCCAATCCAATCCAATCCATCATCCTTGTAAGTAGCGAGTGGTCATAATCACTTACTGGATAAACAGGTTCTTCCTCACATACCCCCAGGGTCTGATGCACGAACATCTTAACCCTCCTCCTTAGTTAACGGGGGGGGGCCCCTCCATCGCAAGCTGGCTACCAGTGAAGGAAAAAAACTGTGTTGACATCACATCTTCCATGGCCTCAGAATGTCGCAGACTGCTTTACGGTCAATTGTTTACATTCAAAGTCTTATATCACTCTTGCCATTTGGAAACACGGCAGCCAATTTGCGCACAGCAAGCTCCCACAAACAGCATTGTGATAATGACAGAAAACTCTAGCACTGTGGCCTCACGGCGCCGAGGTCGCAGGTTCGATCCCGGCTCCGGGTCACTGTCCGTGTGGAGTTTGCACATTCTCCCCGTGTCTGCGTGGGTTTCACCCCCGCAACCCAAAGATGTGCAGGCCACGCTAAATTGCCCCTTGAATGGAAAAAAATGAATTGGGTATTCTAAATTTTTTTTTAAACTATTTTTTCCGATGTTGATTGAGGAATGGCCAGGACTCGAGGCAGAACCCCCCCCCCCCCGACCCAGGGGAGAACCCCCCCTGGACTCGGGGCAGAAACTCTCCCCACTTTACTTCTTCAGATAATGCCCTGGGATCTTTCACATCCGGTTCAGAGAGCAGAGGGAATCTTGTTTTTAATGTTCCACTCTGAATGATGGATCCTCTGACAGTGCAGCACTCCCCCGGTACTGCACGGAGTGTGTTAGCCTGGGATTATGTTGTACGCTCAACCTTCTGCATCTAGACAATTTTAAAACCTCATATCATCAGGTGTACAGAGCAATCTCATCAGGAAACAATAACTTATATGTACATGGCGGCATTAACATAATTAAACATCTTAAGCTGTGTCACAGGAGCTTTGCAAAACAAAGTATGGCGCAGCACGGTGGCACAGTGGTTTGCAACGTTGCCTCACCACGCCAGGGATCAGGGTTCGATTCCGCCATTGGGTGACTGTCTGTGCGGAGTCTGCACGTTCTCCCCGTGTCTGTGTGGGTTTCCTCCGGGTGCTCCGGTTTCCTCCCACAGTCCAAAGATGTGCAGGTTAGGTGGATTGGCCGTGATAAATTGCCCCTTAGTGTGAGGTTACGGGGATAGGGCAAGGGAATGGGCCTAAATTGGGTGCTCTTTCAAGGGGTCGGTGCAGACTCGATGGACCGAATGGCCTCTTCTGCACTGTAGGGATTCTATGATTCTCTGAAAGCTCACCTCGAGGTTAAAGTTCAAGTATGGATCAAACCAGTGAATAAATAGTAAACCGATCACAGAAATGCAATTGGTTAAAGATTCCCCATGGCAACCATGCCTTATGAAAGTCCACAATTGTTCAGAACTGGGTGTCTAGAATAACAGTCAAATAACTTCAGCATAAGCATTAATGTCACAACGCTAATCCCAGTTATTAATTCATGGGCGCGTCTCTAAAGAACAATCTTCACAACAATACCGCCTCCCCATCCACAAAGGTTTGGCATTTTAAATCAGGGATTTCCCTTCTCAAGTTTCAGAGTAGTGAAGCATATACCTGTGGAGACTGGCACACCAATACTTTATCAAATAGCACGCTACAAAGATTAAGAACATTAATTAATTTTTTTTAAAATCATCATAATTCATCTTGTGTTTAAAAGTTTTAATCACTGTTAAACTAGATTTTAATCACATATTTATTTGATCCCAATGTTGCTGCACATGTGTTTTGCTTGCCTGTTGCCATTTTGGTTTTGTTACTGGCGACCATATCTGTTTATTTGTCAATGTGTTCACCTTGTCCTCACTGTGACCGAGGAGTCTCACTCCTCAGTACCGACTCTAGCCCTCCCTATCTCTGTAACCTCCTCCATCCCCTACAACCCTCCCTATCTCTGTAACCTCCTCCATCCCCTACAACCTTCCCTATCTCTGTAACCTCCTCCATCCCCTACAACCTTCCCTATCTCTGTAACCTCCTCCATCCCCTACAACCTTCCCTATCTCTGTAACCTCCTCCATCCCCTACAACCTTCCCTATCTCTGTAACCTCCTCCAACCCCTACAACCCCCCTATCTCTGTAACCTCCTCCATCCCCTACAACCCTCCCTATCTCTGTAACCTCCTCCATCCCCTATAACCCCCCTATCTCTGTAACCTCCTCCATCCCCTACAACCTTCCCTATCTCTGTAACATCCTCCATCCCCTACAACCTTCCCTATCTCTGTAACCTCCTCCATCCCCTACAACCTTCCCTATCTCTGTAACCTCCTCCATCCCCTACAACCTTCCCTATCTCTGTAACCTCCTCCAACCCCTACAACCCCCCTATCTCTGTAACCTCCTCCATCCCCTACAACCCTCCCTATCTCTGTAACCTCCTCCAATCCCTACAACCTTCCCTATCTCTGTAACCTCCTCCATCCCCTACAACACTCCCTATCTCTGTAACCTCCTCCTTCTAATGCGTTTACCTAATTTTTTCCACTATTGATGGCCATACTATCGGCTGCCCAGCCGTAAACTCTGGACTTATATCCCTAAAACTCTCCATCTTTCCCCTTTTTCAAGGTTGAAATAGCTTTGATCTTCTCTTCCCTGGGGGTTTCAGAGGTAAATTTTGTCCGAACACACTGCTGTTAAACCCTTTCAGAGAAACACTTGCATTTACATCGCACCTTCCACAACCCTAAGCAACTTTAACCACTGGAGTCTTTTTTTCTGAAGGATTACTGCGGTGATGTAGGAATGGCAGCAACCAATTTGTCATCCAGATTCATAGATTAAATAGAATCTACATTGCAGGAGGAGGCCATTTGGCCCATCGAGCCTGCACTGGCCCTTGGAAAGAGCACCGTACTTAAGCCCACACCTCCACCCTATCCCCGTAAACCCACCTAACGTTTTTGGACACTAAGGGGCAATTTAGCACGGCCAGTCCACCTAACCTGCACATCTTTGGACTGTGGGAGGAAACCGGAGCACCCGGAGGGAACCCACGCAGACACGGGGGGAACGTGCAGACTCCGCACAGATGGTGACCCAAGCCAGGAGTCGAACCCAGGTCCCTGGCGCTGTGAAGCAACGGTGCTAACCACTGTGTTACCATGCCGTCCTTTGAACCTCGAAACATTAGTTCCCGGGCAGCATGGTGTCACAGTGGTTAGCACTGCTGCCTCACGGTGCCGAGGACCCGGGTTCGAACCCGGTGGGGTTACGGGGTTAGGGCGGGGGAGTGGGCCTAGGCGGGGAGCTCTTTCAGAGGATCGGTGCAGACTCCATGGGCCGAATGGCCTCCTTCTGCACTGCAGGAAGTCTATGGCTCCGCGCTAGACACCCTCGTCAATACAAAATCGATCTAACTCAGCCCTGAATGTATTCATGGACCCACAGCCATCTCTGGGGTAGAGAGTTCCACAGGCCTTCTGAGGGAAAATAAATTCTCCACAGCCCACAAAACTGTTATGGTGTAGAAGGAGGCCATTCAGCCCATCTAATCTGCACCGGCCCTCCAAACAAGCACTATTACAAGGTCCCAGTCCCCTGTCTTTTCCCCGGATCCTTGCCCTGGTTCTATTCGAGTTATTGTGTCGCAATAAGATCAACCTCTCCCTCTTCTAAACTCCGGTGAGCACAGGCCCCATCCCGGTCACTCCCAGGCTATATATATATATACATATATAGTCTCCCTCTGGGGACAGTGCCCTATTTAAGGGGAGTGGCTGCAACTTTCCAAATCTTGGAAACTTTTACTCGCTGACAAAACTAAAAATGATGATTTTGGCAACATGGTCATTTGAGATAGGAACTCATCTGCAATAATCTGGCTGACAGGGGTTGTGGGGGGGAGGGTTGGAATCTTGTCTTGGTACCTGATTGACTGAGAATTAAACCACTTCTGGGTGGCTCAACAGAAATAACAAATTCCTAAATCTTCAGGGGAAGATTTTTTGCAAATCTCAATGACCAGGAAGGAAAAATGGCTAAACGAAAGCAAGTGTCAATCAACGGAGGTTCCCGCCCCTTATTTGCACTGATTGGGCGGTGGGGTGTGATTGACAGGCTGGTCTGTGCTGCCATTGGGCAGGCCGGCTGTCAATCACAGAAATTGTTACAATGAGGGGGCGGCGGGCAGCAGCCAAGAAGTTTGCAAACTTTGGCCCGAAGTTGGGTGCAGGAAAGGGAGGGGTACAGAAGAGGCAAAGTTACTAACCGACTTGGTAGAGTCTCCCCTCGGGGGAAAAGATAGTGATGTGACGGTCAAAGCCAGCGCTGGAGCCTCGGCTCATCCTTAAAGCGGCACCCGCGCAGAAATACAGAAGTGGAATTAACTTTTACTTTCAATTTCAGAAACAAAGCACACACACACACACACACATCACAAAACCAGGAAATAATCTGCTTGGTAGCTCTTCAATTCTGCCAACAATAAAGTCAGACTAACCTCTGGGTCGAAAGGTGAAAAAGCCCTCTAAGCCTGGGTTGGTCTCACTTTGCAGAGGTTGGATACATAAATAGCCACTAACTAGGCCATTTCAGGGGGCAATTTCATTTATATAGCTCATTGCACGCCCACCGGACATCCCGCTTTACATCCGAATGACTATACTTCTTTAGGTATTGTCAATTAGACAGGAAACGCAACAACCAATTTGCGCACAGCAAGCTCCCGCAGGCAGCAATGTGATCGTTTGCAGATAATGGGTGGGATTTTTCTGCAGTAGGTGAAAGTTGGGCCAACTCAAGGGTCGGGCGGGCGCAGAGAGGGGGGGATGGGGTGTTTATTGATGTGGGAAAGAGCCCTGGGGGCTAATCAACACTGAGAAATTCATTCAACAGCAGAACACAAATCAAAACCTCCCTTCCTGGGGGAGCCTTGGAACCCATGGCCTCTGGACCAATCGTCCGACACTGGCGCCAACAGATTCCTGGTCCCCAAGCTCTGAAAGTCCCTTCCTTTCCTTTAAGACGCTGCTTACAGTTCTGTAGAAGGGTCATTTAGATCCAAGACCTTAACTCTGTTTCTCTAGGGGGCAGCACGGTGGCACAGTGGTTAGCATTGCTGCCTACGGCACTGAGGACCCGGGTTCGAATCCCGGCCCTGGGTCACTGTCCGTGTGGAGTTTGCACATTCTCCCTGTGTCTGCATTGGTTTCGCCCCCACAACCCAAAGATGTGCAGGATAGGTAGATTGGCCACTTTAAATTGCCCCTTAATTGGAAAAAATAATTGGGTACTCTAAATAAATTTTAAAAACCCTGTTTCTCTCTCCCCAGATGCTGAGTTTATCTTGTGGTGTCTGTCTGTGTGGAGTCTGCACGTTCTCTGTCTGGGTGGGTTTCCTCCAGGTGCTCCATTTTCCTCCCAGAGTCCAAAGATGTGCAGTTAGGCAAATTGGCCATGATAGTGTCCAAAAGTTAGGTTGGGTTACAGGGATAGGGCATGAGAGTGGACCTGGTAGGGGCTGGTTTAGTACACTGGGCTAAATCGCTGGCTTTTAAAGCATACCAAGACAGGCCAGCAGCACGGTTCAATTCCCATACCAGCCTCCCCGAACAGGTGCCAGAATGTGGCGACTAGGGGCTTTTCACAGTAACTTCATTGAAGCCTACTTGTGACAATAAGCGATTTTCATTTTTTTTTCACCTAGATATGGTGCTCTTTCAGAGGGTCGGTACAGACTCGATGGGCCAAATGGCCTCCTTCTGCACTGCAGGGAGTGTATGATTCTACGATCTGCAGGATTTTGCTTTAATCTCCTTAAACCCTACCACCCTTGGTCACCCATCCCTTAGCATGGTAGCATGGTGGTTAGCATAAATGCTTCACAGCTCCAGTGTCCCAGGTTCGATTCCCGGCTTGGGTCACTGTCTGTGCGGAGTCTGCACGTCCTCCCCGTGTGTGCGTGGGTTTCCTCCGGGTGCTCCGGTTTCCTCCCACAGTCCAAAGATGTGTGGGTTAGGTGGATTGGCCATGCTAAATTGCCCGTAGTGTCCTAAAAAAGTAAGGTTAAGGGGGGGGGGTTGTTGGGTTACGGGTATAGGGTGGATACGTGGGTTTGAGTAGGGTGATCATGGCTCGGCACAACATCGAGGGCCGAAGGGCCTGTTCTGTGCTGTACTGTTCTATGTTCTATATCTCGTCTCGGGTGTGTCAATTATTTCCTATTTTACAGAGAATGGAAACAGAAAGCTTTACTGACAATGCAGAGCTTGCTCACGGGACTAAAGAATTGAAGGCGTAACAACCCACTTGTTAGTTGCAGAAACAGAATCAGGGAGTGGGGAGTTGCCCGTGCCGGCTGAGAGTCTGTGGCTGCACCTCAGCTGGTGTAGCGGAGACTCCAGAATTTCAACATTCCATTCCCGATAGCAGGCGTAATGGTAAACAGCTGGTGGTCCACACATAACGTCCTTGAGGCCCTGTGGGAAAAGGAGATGGTGCAGCACACCGCTGGGGTACAGAGTTTAACCTCCCCTCTCCAGTGCCCCACCCTACCCCAAACACACACACATTCACTCTTGTAAGCCAAGTATTTTATTCCACCCCACAAACAGTTCTGAAATCGGTAGGATTTAAGTTTCATTCGTGGTGCAGGGTCTGTGACACCCGGAGACTCGGTGTGTAAAATATTTCAAGCCGCAACGCAGAGTAACACCTCACGGCCAGAACGTTCAAACTCGCGCCAAGACGTAGGCATGGCTGGTGGCGAGAGACTCGCTCACCCCGTCAGATCCTTCTGGGAGTTTCACCGCCTCCGCACATTGCCCTTGAGGCAGCTACGGTAGGCTGTTAACCGCCTCCTCCTGGAGTGCGTCTATGCGAAGCAGGTCTGGGAAGATGTTGGAACCAACAATTCTATGGACACGTGCTTGTAGGATTAGAATAGCGGTTTTAATATACTTACAACAGAGCCAGCCTGTTAGCCGTTGAACTTTCGGTGAACTGGCCGGCTGACCCTGTGGCACTGATCTATATACAGCAGCTCCCGGGGGAGGAGTCCTGGGCGGAGCCAAGGGAGGAGCCCAGTACAACTCTCGAGCATTCCCAGAGCTACTCCCCCTGGAGGTCAGGTAGTGCAACTGCACTTACAATATAGACACATGTATATACAGATTATAGTCCGGTGTGAATCACATTCACCACAGAAGAGATGCAATGTCTTTGTCGAGGCTCATCCACGACGCAGGCCTCTTGTGCTTCACGGACAATGAGTTAAACCTCATCATCTGCTGGAGGACCATCGAATGGGTGAAAGATGCTCTTCAGTCTGCCCAGAATGTGTTGATCTTCCAGTGCCAAGAGCTATCAACAAATGAGAGTTGCAGACTGGCACATACCAAGGTACAGGGCTATGTGCTGAGGGACCTGATGAAGGTTCAGACATCCACTGCAAAGGCTCAATGGGGAAAGACCACCGTCCAAGGGTCTCCCCACCATAGTGCATCCAGGACCTGGAAACTGTAAAACCACTCAAGTCTTATGTTTGACGGAATATTAAAATAGTAAATATTAACTGTAATTGTAAATGTGGGGACTATCGTACAACATAAAAAGAAACTGACTTGTTTTGCATGTTATGAAATGTATAAAGTGGGGAGGAATTAGGAATGAGATAATAGGTAACCTGTTGTATTTGCTGCATATTTAATCATAGGTAGTGTAGATGAACAGAGAGATCTCGGCATCCAGGTACATAAATCCCTGAAAGTTGCCACCCAGGTTAATAGGGTTGTTAAGAAGGCATATGGTGTGCTAGCCTTTATCAGTAGGGGGATTGAGTTTCGGAGCCACAAGGTCATGCTGCAGCTGTACATAACTCTGGTGCGGCCGCTCCTGGAGTACTGCGTGCAGTTCTGGTCACCACATTATAGGAAGGATGTGGAAGCTTTGGAAAGGGTTCAAAGGAGATTTACTAGGATGTTGCCTGGTATGGAGGGAAGGTCTTACGAGGAAAGGCTCAGGGACTTGAGGTTGTTTTCGTTAGAGAGGAGAAGGCTGAGAGGTGACTTAATAGAGACATATAAGATAGTCAGAGGGTTAGATAGGGTGGACAGTGAGAGTCTCTTTCCTCGGATGGTGATGACCAACACGAGGGGACATAGCTTTAAATTGAGGGGTAGTAGATATAGGACAGATGTCAGAGGCAGTTTCTTTACTCAGAGAGTAATAGGGGTGTGGAACGCCCTGCCTGCAACAGTAGTAGACTCGCCAAATTTAAGGGCATTTAAGTGGTCACTGGATAGACATATGGATGAAAATGGAATAGTATAGGTCAGATAGGCTTCAGATGGTTTCACAGGTCGGCGCAACATCGAGGGCCGAAGGGCCCATACTGCGCTGTAATGTTCTATGTTCTATGTTAATCGTGTTTAAATTTGCAAACCTGGTGACTATAGTTATTAGGCAGCTAAGGACCAGGGATGTTGGGTGTTTTTCTGAGAATTATTTATTAATTTCAATTGTGTTGCGACTTCGGGTCAAGCGGGGCTGGAATTGACCGCGCACTACAGCCCAATATTTTTAGGGGAAAATATATTTGTGTTAAGTTGTTGAGAGCCTTACAGCTGATGTGCCTCCCACAATAAATAAAACACACATTGCAATTCTGGGCACCATGCCTAAAAAAGGATATTTTGGCTTTGGAGGGAGCAGACAGTTCAATTTGACAGAATTATACTCGGGCAACTGTTAGGGTAGACAGAGAAATTATTTCAACTGGTTACGGGGTGGTCAAGGACTGGGGATCATACAATCAGCTTGTGCCCTCGAGGAGCTATGGTGGGGAAAACCATTGTCCAACTCCTTATGGAGTGTTCCTTTGCGAAGCCCCTGCTATGTTAATTCAGACTTGAAACGTTGACTCTGTTTCTCTCTGCACACATGTTGTCCAGGGTTCCAGGGTTTTTTCTTTTTATTTCGGATTTCCAGTATCCGCAGTATTTTGCTTTTACTGGAGAGAGATGAGGTGGCGTTTGTCGAGGTTCATCCCGAGCAGCTCCGTGAGGCAGGACTCTGTGCTCTAGGGGCTGTTCCCAGGGACGCACTCCGAGACAAACATCAACTGTTGCTGGAGGGTCATCAACTCTGGTTAAAGATGCTCTTTAGTCTGTCTGAAACTTGGTGATCCTCCAGTGCAAAGAGTTCTCCCTGACCGAGTGTTACAGGCGGGCACATTCCAAGGGCCAGTACCACACACTGAGGGAGGCATTGAGGCTTGGAATGGGGGGGGGGGGGGGGGTCACTGACTAAGACCTTTCAGCCATAGCAAACCGAGGGGAGGGGAATTGTACAGGGGCTGTATGACTCATATTAAATGTATTGCGGAGAATATTACATGTATTACAATTGTATTGAAGCTCATCAGAGTGTAACTTGATCTGTGTAGACAACCTGAATATCATTGTACTTTCTATTTTAATCATTTTGAAATCATAAAATTTACAGTGCAGAAGGAGACCCATCGAGTCGGCACCAGCCCTTGGAAAGACCACCCCACTTAAGCCCACACCTCCAACCTGTCCCCATAACACAGTACCCCCACCTAACCTTTTTTTATTGGACACTAAGGGC
Organism: Scyliorhinus canicula; assembly: GCF_902713615.1. Taxonomy (NCBI): domain Eukaryota; kingdom Metazoa; phylum Chordata; class Chondrichthyes; order Carcharhiniformes; family Scyliorhinidae; genus Scyliorhinus; species Scyliorhinus canicula. Next base: position 18,147,343 of record NC_052172.1, read on the forward strand.
AATTTAGCATGGCCAATCCACCCAGTCTGCACATCTTTGGACTGTGGGAGGAAACCGGAGCACCTGGAGGAAACCCACGTAGACATGGGGAGAACTCGCAGAGTCCGCACAGACAATGACCCAGGTGGGAATCGAACCTGGGACCCTGGAGCTGTGAAGCAACAGTGCTAACCACTGTGTTACCGTGCTGCCCTCTTTGTAATGTTCTTTCAGATAGTTTGCTATTAAAGTATATTGTTGCAAAAACATTTCTGCGTGGGTCTCACGCCCACAACCCAAAAAGATGTGCAGGCTCGGTGGTTTGGCCACGCTAAATTGCCCCTTAATTGGAAAAAAAAGAATTGGGTACTCTAAATTTATTTTTAATTTTTTTTGCAAAAACATCAGCTGCTGTTCGTGGGGGGTTCCGTTCCTGCGAAGTCTCGCAAAGTGTGAGATTGCGAACTTGCACACACGCCGCTTGCTACGTGGGAAGGACATGGGAAATATGGGACTTCAAACATTCTAAATCATGGATGATTGAAGCTTTGGGGCCACGAGCTGCGATTACGGGACAGCTGCTTTCACATGGGTAAACTAAGTCGCGATAGAGGGGGTCTCAAACAACAGGAGTTGACTAGAACATTAGGAAACAAATCCATACACAAAGGAAGATGGAAGTTAACATTAAAGAGAAGTTAACTTTAAAATTGAGAATGATAGGTTTTTGTTAATCAAAGGTAATAAGGGATACGGGGCAAAGGTGCGCATTTGGAGTCACAGATCAGACATGATCTCATTCAATGGCAGATCAGGCTCGAGGGGCTGAATGGCCTCCTCCTGTTCCTTTATGTTGTCTCCAAGTCAAATAAAGAAAACACTCGAGTGTCACTAACCGAACGTTCTCCTGGCCGATTTCTCTCTCTCCAGACTTGATCTTATGCAGAACTCTACTGTCCGTGTCCTAATTCACACTGATTCTGAGTCCAAAGATGTGCGGGTTAGGTGGATTGGCCATGCTAAATTGCCCGTAGTGTCCTAATAAAAGTAAGGTTAAGGGGGGGGTTGTTGGGTTATGGGTATAGGGTGGATACGTGGGTTTGAGTAGGGTGATCATGGCTCGGCACAACATTGAGGGCCGAAGGGCCTGTTCTGTGCTGTACTGTTCTATGTTCTACTGTTCTATGTTCTATGATTCCTGTTCGCCCCTGTCCTTGGGCGACTGTGCAGATATTGCATTGTTCAGAACACTTTGAACATGTGCACACTCTTGCATTTGATTGAAACATCCAGTATTTTTCCACTGTCTCTTGCAGGTATGCTAGCACAGTGGGTTTTTTCTTTTCTTTTTTTTTATAAATTTAGAGTACCCAGTAATTTTTTCCAATAAAGGGGCAATTTAGCGTGGCCAATCTACCTACCCTGCACATCTTTGGGTTGTGGGGGTGAAACCCACGCAGACACGGGGAGAATGTGCAAACTCCACACGGACAGTGACCCAGGGCCGGGATTCGAACCCGGGTCCTCAGCGCCGTAGGCAGCAATGCTAACCACTGCGCCACCGTGCTGCCCAGCTAGCACAGTGGTTTGCACTGCTACCTCACAGCGCCAGGGACCCGGGTTCAATTCCGGCTTCAGGCGACTGTCTGTGTGGAGTTTGCAAGTCCTCCTGTGTCTGCGTGGATTTCCTCCGGGTGCTCCGGTTTCCTCCCACAGTCCAAAGGTGTGCAGGTTAGGTGGACTGTCGTGCTGATCAAAGATGTGCAGCTTGGGGCAGCATGGTGGCCTAGTGGTTAGCACAACCGCCTCACGGCACTGAGGTCCCAGGTTCGATCCCGGCTCTGGGTCACTGTCCGTGTGGAGTTTGCACATTCTCCCCGTGTCTGCGTGGGTTTCGCCCCACAACCCAAAAATGTGCAGAGTAGGTGGATTGGCCACGCTAAATTGCCCCTTAATTGGAAAAAATAATTGGGTAATCTAAATTTATTTAAAAAAAAGATGTGCAGCTTAGATGGGGTTGCGGGGATAGGGTGGGGGAAGGGGCCGGTGCAGACTCGATGGGCCGATTGGCCTCCTCCGTTGTAGGGATGCTATAGTTGTTTCAAATGGTAAAAATAAGCCCTGTCGGGGGAGCTCGGTGACGCATTGGTTGGCACTGCTACTTCACGATGTCAAGGACCCAGGGTCACTGCCCGTGTGAAGTTTGCACAATCTCCCCGTGTCTGCATGCATCTCACCCCCTCAATCCAAAGATGTGCAGGGTAGGTGGATTGGCCACATTCAAATGCCCCTTAATTGGGAAAAAAAGTAATTGTGTACTTTAAATTTGAGCAAGTTTGTCCCTACTGTACATTCCTCCCTGCTGATTTTGACTGGAAGCCCTGTCAACGAGTTTACATGTTTATTGTGTGACTTCTTCCCCACGGCTCCGCCGACTCAAATCTCCCACACCACATCTTGTGTCTCCTCCACCCCCCTGCCATTTCTGTCCCAAAAAGGCTGCCTGGGATACAGATTTAAACCTCCCCTCACCCTCCCAGCTCCACCAGCACACACAAGCGCACCCTTACTCCTGCATGCCGAGTATTTTTTTCTGCATCATGCACAGTTCTGAAATCGGTGATTTAAGCCCCCATCAGGGCCTCCCCTGGGTCTGTGAAACCGAGAGAATTTGGTGCTGTAAAGCATTTCAAACTGCAAAGTGCAAACTGATCTTTTCAACGGGCTCCACCCCCACGTCCTGTGGAGTGACACGCAGGGGCTGACCACATACCAGGTGTAGCCATGGCAACGGGGCAGGTAGGGAGGGTCCATTTCTCTGCTGACCCAGATTTCGAGTGATATGCATCACTCGAGACCTTGAGCAGAATGGTCTCACGAGGATGCTGGCGTGATCGAGGGCTGGGGAGACATAAATAGCGGGAGGGTGCACGGTCTGCGTGGAGTTTGCACGTTCTCCCCTTGTCTGCGTGGGTCCCATCCTTCACAACCCAAAAAGATGTGCAGGGTAGGTGAATTGGCCACACTAAATTGCCCCTTAGTTTGGGAAAAAAGAATTGGGTACTCTATTTAAACAAAAAGAGAGGAATGTGTGACAATAGGTCAGGGAGGAGGGGTAGTTAAAAAAAAAAATTAGAGTACCCAATTTATTTATTTCCAATTAAGGGGCAATTTAGTGTGGCGAATCCACCTAACCTGCACATCTTTGGGTTGTGGGGGCGAAACCCACGCAGACACGGGGAGAATGTGCAAACTCCACACGGACGGTGACCCAGAGCCGGGATTCGAACCCGGGACCTCGGCGCCGTAGTCCCAGTGCTACCCACTGTGCCACCGTGCGAGGAGGGGTAGGGTTTGCAAACTCTCCAGATTGACCCATAGTCTACAGAAATTGAAGATCAATCTCCTGGTGTGTGAAACCCTCGGGGAAAATCACAGGGACACTAAAAATTGTATATATTTAAAACCTTCTTTGAACATTTTCCTTTTCAGCTTACGAAAATACTAGGGGGTGGGGGGGTGGGGAGGGGGTCAGGCTGTTTAATTGTTGGTCGAGCAACGTCCAATTGAGCAACGATGTCTTTTCAATTGGCCTGGGAAGGTTTTACGTCACAGGGGTAGGTGGATGTGGGATGTGTTGACCAGCTAATGGCTGCAACATTCGGGACAAGTCGTGGGTTCAGACCTGCATATAATCGCAGTTGGCCACCCAATTGGGAAGAGGGGGGGTAGAAAGAAGGATAAGCAGAGCAGGTACGAAGGGGTAAAGTGGGAGGAATGACAAATGGTAGGAAAGGTTTGTCCTATGATCAGCGGGTAAGGGCGTTGCCCTCTGACCCCTGCACAGCAAGCTCACATACGCATCAAAATGTGAAGTGATCACCTATTTTTAAAAAAAGTTTGGTTGGGGGATAAATATTGTCCAGGTCGTTGGGGCAGACTCCCCCCCCCCCCCCCCCAAACCTGGCGCGGTCTTCAAAATAGTGGCATCTAGGGTGACACAGTGGCGCACTGGTTAGCACTGCTGCCTCACGGCGCCGAGGTCCCAGGGTCGATCCCAGCTCTGGGTCACTGTCCGTGTGGAGTTTGCACATTCTCCCCCGTGTCTGCGTGGGTTTCACCCCCACAACCCAAAAAAGATGCGCAGGGTAGGTGGATTGGCCACGCTAAATTGCTCCTTGATTGGAAAAAGAAAGAATTGGGCACTCTAAATTTATATTTAAAAAAATTGTGGCGCCGGATCGTTTGAGCCCACCCGAGCGGGAAGACGTTTTAGCCCCTCATCTGAAAGGTGACATCTCTGACACCCAGAATGACAAACCTACCCTCCCTCCCCCCACCCAACCTTCTGATGGAGCGAGACAAGGTGATGGGGTTCGAAGGAAAAACAATGGAAGGGAGTGTGTCAGGGACAGAGCGTGTCCATCTTCCAGGATTAACCTTTTGACTCGGGCCTCCCAGACAAACTCTCTTGTGTTTTTTTTAGATCACACGAAGAAACTTTGACAGGACGATCTAACTCGGCCTGATTTTCCTCCTCGGTCCGTGATTCCTCCCGCTGTGAATTTAGTTCAGCGATAAGGCTGCCCCACATACAGAGCAGTGCCAAGCATGGAAGCTGTAACCTAATTTAACAGGGCGCGGGACGACAAGGTAAGTCTGCAGCAATCTGCTTGTTATAGGAAGCTGTTATCGGTGCTTTGCATCTGTAAGATATCAGGTTTGTACCTGTGTGCGTTTTAATGAACCAAAGGAGATATGTGGTAACAGTGGCTCGGCAGTTAAGAGCTTGAATTTTGCTGAAAAGAGAGACAAGCTGCCAAAGTTTTTCATCTGACACTCATCAGGACAAACATACGAACACCAAATTCCAGACGAGTAAATCAATTTATACTGCGGAGGAAAAGGGGGCGGGATTCTCCGTTTTGCCGCCGCCCAGGGGTTTCCCGATGGCGTAGGGCTGCCCCACAATGGGAAACCCCATTGACCGGCCGGCGTAACGGAGAATCCTGCTGGCGGGTCGGGGCAGAAATGTGGCACGGCGGAGCGGAGCATCCTGCCCAGGGTGTGGATTGGTTGGCAAGTTGACACCAATTGCCCACGGAAAAGTGATGGGGAACCACGCTCCTGGGTAATTCAAAGCTGGCACAAGGCTTGGACATATTCCTTTTGTTTGCAGAGATCGGGCCCCTGTATATAAATGTACGCCACTTCCGCAAAGTGTAATCGACACGAGCTCGATCTGAAATTAGTTGTCTCTCTCTCACTTCAGCATGTTATTTATTCGCAGGACAGGAGCTGATTAGATTAATGAGCACCAGCGTGCAAATCCTTCTCTTGGGGCCCACCTTCCATCATAGATTTTCTTTTTTAAAAATAAATTTAGAGTACCCAGTTCATTTGTTTTTCCAATTAAGGGGCAATTTAGTGTGTTCATTCCACCTACCCTGCACATCCTTGGGTTGTGGGGGTGAAACCCACGCAAACAGGGGGAGAATGGGCAAACTCCACACGGACAGTGACCCAGAATCAAACCTGGGAGCTCGGCGCCGTGAGGCAGCAGGGCTAACCCACTGTGCCACCGTGCTGCCCTACCATTATGGATTTTCACCACTTACAGAAACCCCAAATAACTGTAGCTGAGGTGTTATCTTGAAGTCATGACAAGGTGCGACAAGACTTATCCCCTTTAAACCAGCTTGATGCAAAGGAATGAGTTTCTTATCAATTAATTTTCCCGTTCAGCCCTCTTGCCGGGATTCCTGATTTCCCCCGTCCCTTCGTCTTACGGGGAATGAATTGGAAACAGTTCCACTCCTGCTGAATGGCTCGTCTTGTGTGGGATATGGTGGTACGGTGGTAATATCACTAGGCAGTAATCCAGAGGTTAATACTCTGGGGAACACGGGTTCGAATCCCACCCTGGCAGTTGGTGGAATTTAAATTCAATGAATAAAATCTGTAATTAAAAGCTGATCTCGGTGACCGTGACCGTCCTTACCTGGTCTGGCCTACATGTGACTCCAGACCCACAGCAATGGGCTTGACTCCCTCTGAAATGGCCGATCGCGACACTCAGTTCAATGGTAGTTAGGGGATGGAGACCTCCCATGACGGGGCCTTTTGAAAAGCCACACCTGGCTGATTGACCACAGGTTGCATTGCACCCCTCACCAATCTTGTCCTCGCCCCCGGAGTCCACACACCTACAGTTTCCATGGGAGGGAGGTGGGGGTCTTCAACCTCCTCCCTGCCCCCCCCCCTCCCCCCCCCCCCCCCCCCCCAACCCTCACCACCTAATCCCCAGGGACAGAAGCTCCAAATTGTTACGGCGGCCATGAAGGACAAGGGGGAATCATATCGGACTACTGCATTTATTAAATCGGGTGTTATTTTCCTAGGGCAGGAGCTAGTGCTTGTTGTTTTCAAGTGTCTTTGCTGTTGCTAGACGACGCAAACATAGACAGTGCCACCCACAGCTGCACGTCTTGTGGTTTTGTTCCGTGTTGCTCTTTGACGCAGAGTACAAATCCACCCTGGGGCAGGTTCATTCAAGAAGGGCGTGTCTCAGCCCCGTGCTGTATCACGGGTCGATTGCTGCAATCACAGAGTGAGTCAGGAGGGGTGATCTAATGTGGATACCACCACACGGAGTGACGCACCGACAGTTCGGGCCAGCATTCCTATTTCCCGACACGAAGGAGGACAGAGACTGAGGGGTGGAGAATGGGAGAGGAAAGCTGGAGGGAAAGCAAGGAAGAGAGGGGTAGAAAGATAAGAGGCAGGGGATAAGACCTTTGGGCTATGGGTGAGAGAGTGGGATTGCCACAGCAAAGAGCCAGCACCGCACAATGGCCTCTTTCTGTGCTGTAAGCCTGTACGCGTCTGTGGAAAGACAGAACTTTAGCGTGACAGTACAGCAGGCAACTCAGAAGGTAAATACCATCTCGGCCTTTATCGCAAGGGGATTGGAGGACAAGGATACAGGAAGCCGGATTACAATTGTACAAACTGGAATAATGTTTGCAGTTATTTAAGTTCCACTACTTGGAAGTTCCCCTCCAAGTCACTCACCACCCTGACTTGGAAATATATTGACCGTTCCTTCACTGTCGCTGGGTCAAAATCTTGGAACTCCCTCCCTAACAGCACGGTGGGTGTACCTTCGCCCCGGGACAGCAGTGGTTCAAGAAGGCGGCTCAGCACCACTTTCTCAACGGCAATCAGAGACGGGCAATAAATGCTGGCCTAGCCAGCGACCCCCACAGCCAATAAATGAATAACAAAACGTTTAAGAGGTGGTAGCGTGGTGGTATTGTCACTGGACTAGACATCCAGAGACCCAGGGTAATACTCTGGGAACCTGGGTTGGAATCCTACCAGGGCACATGGTGAAATATGAACTCAATAAATTTTTTTTAAAAAAGTCTAATGATGACCATGAAACCATTGTCGATATTTATACAAATACATCTGGTTCACAAACGTCCTTTAGGGAAGGAAATCTTCCCTCCTTACCCGGTCTAGCCTCCATGTGACTCCAGGCCCACACAGCAACGTGGTTGGCTCTTAAATGCCCCTCTGGAATGGCTCAGTCTCAGGATAGGGGGGCCAATCATTTTGGACTGAGATGAGGAGAAATGTCCTCACTCAAAGGGTTCTGAATCTTTGGAGGGCAGTGAATGCTCCATCGCTGAATGCGTTTAAGGCTGAGGCAGATCTTTGGTCTCTCAGAGAATTATGGGATCTGGGGAGCCGGGCAGAAAAGCGAGTTGAAGGCCTGGCTCGAGGGCTGAATGGTCTCCACCTGCTCGGGTATCACATGTTCTCTTTCTCTATGTAAGCAGAAGAATGATTTCCCAGGACTGTGCTGAGTTAACAGATCACAACTGGAGCTCTGAGTTAGAGGAGGGTGTTCTCATATTAGCCCAATTCCCCGGGTTAAGAAAGAGATTTGGTCGGGGGAGACAGACGGGCAGATAATGACCGAAATGTGGGACAATCTGAGGCTCCACACCAAAACTCAATCGGGGATCATGGGGAAAACATCGGCTAAAATGTGGGACCAGAGGGTTGTAGACACGAGAGTCCAACTCTTCAGTGTCACATGGAAGGAGTGCGGCACTGTCGGGGATACCGTCTAACGGATAAGATGTTAAACGTTTTGTTATTCATTTATTGGCTGAAGGGGGTCGCTGGCTAGGCCAGCATTTATAGCCCGTCTCTGATTGCCGTTGAGAAAGTGGTGATGAGCCGCCTTCTTGAACCACTGCTGTCCCAGGGGCGAAGGTACACCCACCGTGCTGTTAGGGAGGGAGTTCCAAGATTTTGACCCAGCGACAGTGAAGGAGCGGCCGATATATTTCCAAGTCAGGGTGGTGAGTGACTTGGAGGGGAACTTCCAAGTAGTGGTAATCCCAGTTATCTACCACCCTTGTCCTTCTAGTTGATAGCGGTTGTGTGTTTGGAAGGTGCTGTGTAAGGAGCCTTGGTGAGATGCTGCAGTGCATCTTGTGGATGGTACACACGGCTGTTGCTGTGAGTCGGTGGTGGAGGGAGTAAATGTTTGTGGAAGGGGGGAGCAATCAAGAGGGGCTGCTTTGTCAGGGATGGTGTTGAGCTTCGTGAGTGTTGGTGCTGCACTCACCCAGGCAAGTTGAGAGTATTCCCCCACATTCCTGACTTGTGCCCTGAGGCCCCATCTACTTTCGGGGGTGGATGTAAAAGAGCCGATGACAACAATTGTGAAGAAGGTCAGTGGAGTTCTGCCCAGGGCCTTGGCCAATGTTTATCCTTCAACTAAAAATAGATGATCTTGTAATTATCTCTTTGCTGTTTGTGGGATCTGGCTATGTGCAAATAGGCAAACACGTTTTCTACAGCACATCAAAGGAACTTAATTGACTAAAGTGCTTTGGGGCATCATGAGGTCATGAAAGGTGCTATATAAATGCAAGTATTTACTTTTGACAGGAGAGAAGGTGGAGCATCATAAATAGATCAATTGTGTGGAGGAGGATATTCCATGTCTTCCCCAATTATCGCCAATAATTGCCGTCATTTAGAGCAGGTTTATAATGTTGCTAGGTCAGGTGCGGAAAGAAATATATTTCATAATTTATGGGATGTGGGCATCACAGACTAGACCAGCACTTATTGCCCATCCCTAATTGCCCCCTTGAGAAGGTGGTGGAGAGCCGCCTTCTTGAACCCGCTACAGTCCAAGTGGTGTAGGTACACCCACTGCTGCGGTTAGGGAGGGAGTTCCCTATTTTGCCCCAGCGACAGTGAAGGAACGGCCGATGTATTTCCAAGTCAGGGTGGTTAGTGTTCCGGGTGGTGGTGTTCCCAGGTATCTGCTGCCCTTGTCTTCGAGGTGATAGAGGGGCATGGCGGGTTTGGAAGGTGCTGCCGAAAGAGCCTTGACGGGTCGGTGCAGTGATGGTACACACACGGCTGCCACAGTGTGCGGCGGTGGTGAAGGGTGGGATGTTGAAGGTGGTGGGTGGGGTGCCGCGATCGAGCCGGCAGCTTTGCCCCGGCGTGGCGGCACAGTGGTTAGCACTGCTGTATCACAGCTTCAGGGTCCCAGGTTCAATTCTCGCCTCGGGTGACTGTCTGTGTGGAGTTTGTACTTTCTCCCTGTGGGTTTCCTCCGGGTGCTCCGGTTTCCTCCCACAGCTCAAAGATGTGCGGGTTAGGTGGATTGACCATGCCCGTTAGTGACCAAAAGGTTAGGAGGGGTTACTTTGTTACAGGGATAGGGTGCAGGCGTGGGCTTAAGTAGATGGGTTCTTAGGGTGGCATGGTGGTGCAGTGGGTAGCATTGCTGCCTACGGCACTGAGGACCAGGGTTCGATCCTGGCCCCGGGTCACTGTCCGTGTGGCGTTTGCACATTCTACCCATGTCCTCGTGGGTTTCATCCCCACAACCCAAAGATGCGCAGGGTAGGTGGATTGGCCACGCTAAATTGCCCCTTCATTGGAAAAAAAAATCATTGGTTACTCTAAATGTATAAGAAAAAAAGCAGGGTCCTCTTTCCAAGGGCTGGTGCAAACTAGATGGGCCGAATGGCCTCCAACTACACTGTAAATTCTAGGTGTCGATGGTGTGGAGCTTCTTGCTTCTTGACCTTTGTCGGATACCTCCAGCCCTCCGATTTGAAAACAAGTTCAGACAGGTGACTTAAACGCAGTCTCGGGGAGCAGGTGAGCCGGCCTCAAGGTGCATTTACCTCGAGGACATTCGATTTATGCAAAAGAGCAAAGTGATCATTTAGGACAGGGTGTGGTTTGTACTTTTTCTCTGAAGTTATCTCATTGGCTGCCAACAGTCCTATTGCCCACAGCACCCGTGAGGCCTGTCAGGACTGCTTTGCATAACTCATAGTTGGAAATCCCCTTTACAGATGCCCAGACAGGTTATCGAGGAAAAGAAATGGTTGTAGTACAGGTGTATCCAGCGATGATGCAACACCAGCAGGTTAAACATCTTTTTATATCTGCCCTTCTGGAAGATATCCAGCAGAGCGACATTGCGCTGGATTCTCCATTCCAGAGACTACGTGCCTCTTGTTGGTTAACCCTTTAATATCTTTCTTCTCTTCCCCTGCGATTTTCTTGGGGGAGGGGTGGCTGGGGAGGATGGTTGTGGGTCATCAGCAACCCCCCCCCCCCCCCCCCCCCCCCCCACACAACCTACCCATGACCTCTACACTCACTGGAATATATGTCCGCGTTATTGGCTCCAAAGTCGGGTTTGAACACAGCCTTTTTTAAAATAAGTTTACAGAGTACCTAATTTTTTTTTCCCAACTAAGGAGCAATTTAGCGTGGCCAATCCACCTACCCTGCACATTTTTGGGTTGTGGGGGTGAGACCCACGCAGACACGGGGAGAACGTGCAAACCCCACACGGACAGTGACCCAGAGCCGGGATCGAACCTGGGACCTCGGCGCCGTGAGGCAGCAGTGCTAACCCACTAGGCCACCGTGCTGCCCCAGTTATTATTACTGTTATCTGCTTCTGTGTGACGTTGGTTGGGGGATAACTATTGATCGGCCGACAAGGGAGACCCTCCCCCCCCTCCTGACTCTTTTACATTCATCCAAGGGAGGAGGTGCGGCCTCAGTTCATTCGAATTCTGTGACAGGAAGGTCAGTGACTGGGAATTCTGTGGAGAGTAAAGTAACTACAGTCGCCTTCGTCCCAAATGACCAGAGGCTGCTTTCCCCTTTAAGGGGGAGAGCTGACTGGTGGTGGTTTAACCTGAGGATCACCCACATCTCAGGCGGGGAACAAGGCTGAGAAGGCGGGGCCTTCATGAACAACCTCAGCCGGAACAGGGAATTGAACCCATGCTGTCAGTCTCCCTCTGCGGCACGAACCAGCCGTCCACCCAACTAAACCAGCCTCCTCCAGCTCACCTCCTATCTCCCCAAAAACTGTCCATCATCTCTAAGGCACAAGTCAGGAGTGTGATGGAATACTCTCCACTTGCCTGGATGAGTGCAGCTCCAACACTCAAGAAGCTCGACACCATCCAGGACAAAGCAGCCCCGCTTGATTGGCGCCCCATCCACCACCTTCAACATTCACTCCCTCCACCACCGATGCACAGTGGCAGCCGTGTGTACCGTCTACAAGATGCACTGCAGGAACTCACCAAGGTTCCTTCGACCGCACCTTCCAAATCCGTGACCTCTACCATCTTGAAGGACATGGGGCAGCAGATACCTGGGAACCCCACCACCTGCAGGTTCCCCTCTGAGCCACTCATCACCTTAACTTGGAAATATATCGGCCGTTCCTTCACTGTCGCTGGGTCAAAATCCTGGAGCTCCCTCCCTAACAGTAACTACACCACAAGGACTGCAGTGGCTCAAGAAAGCAGCTCACCACCTTCCTAAAGACAATTAAGAATGGGCAATAAATGCTGACCTAGCCTACGACACCCACATCACAGGGGAGAATATTAACAAATCTAACTCTCCATTGGTGCAGCACCCACTCAGTCCCTGGACTTTTGTGCCACGAGTGAGACTTGAACCCACAGCCCCTCTGCTGTGTACCTGAGAGTGCTTCTCACTGACACCAGCTGACAAAATGCGATCAGTTCACGGGATAAATCTGACCCACACTTGCTCGCTGGTTTGGCAGGGAATGTGATCAGGGGATTTCCATCTCCCTCTGGGGGAACGGAAAAATCCTGGGAATTTCCAGTCAGGAGGACAAAAACAGTAACAGAATGTGGCAGCCGGAATTCCTTGTACAAGTCGGGATGTGCGGATAAAGCAAGGGACGGGAAAGGGGGAAGCACAGAGGAATCTAAGCTGGCGGCCCGCAGGGAAAATACTTTTGTGTTTTGAGGGCGGTTCAATTCCCAAGTCATGCCTCAATTTAAAATTCCTCGATCCTTGCTTCCAAATCCCGCCCCCCCCCCCTCACCCCCCACCCTTAGCTCACCGGTGCCTATCTCTGTAATCTCCTCCAATTCTTGTGCATTCCCGATCTTAATTGTTCCACCACTGGAAGCCGTGCCTTCAGCTGTCCGGGGACCCCGGGCTCGGGAATTCCCTCTCTAAACCTCTCCGCGCCTTTGAAAATACACTCTGAGAAAGCTATCGGCCACCTGTCCATATCGCCGATTTTTAAAAATTCATTCAAGTATGGCAGAGTTCTCCGGCCGTTGCGGTTCACTGCCTCCGGCTTTCCCGGTGGCTCCGATACGAAATCCCATTGACAAGCTGCCGGAGGGTGAATCCCGCCACCAGGGAACGGCGCTGTCGAGAAGTGCGGGACTGAGGTCCCAGAAATCCAGCCCATGATGTGTGCACTGTTATTTACAATGTTTTTAAAAATAAATTTAGAGTACCCAATTATTTGGGACTTGGCTAGTCCACCTACCCTGCACATCTTTGGGTTGTGGGGGCGAAACCCACGCAGACACGGGGAGAATGTGCAAACTCTACACGGACAGTGACCCAGGGCCCGGATTCGTGACCTGGGTCCTTTTTAGCACAGTGAGGCAGCAGTGCCACCATGCTCCCTTTTGTGGGTAATATAAGGGTTAATGTGTTAATAAATATTGTTGAATTTTGAACTTGTGTTTGTGGTTTGTTTCCTCGTCAATAAAGACACCCTCGGTAAAACCTTGGAATCAATAAAACTGGTCAAATGTACCTGAGGTTTTACAGGTACAATAATCCCTCACTGAAAGTCTTTGCTCATGTGCCATTCCACCTGACCCCAGTGGCCAGGTGTGAGGCCCCCACAGTGGGTATCAGCCAGGACAACTTTTAAAAATAATTTGGCCATCGGATTTAAGTGTCACGGCCAAGGCCACGTCGCTGCTCACCTTCCCTGTCTACCTCCCTATAACCCTCGACTCCCCTGTCCACCAAAATCTGTCTAACCTCAGCTCTGGATATATTCAATACTCCAGCCCCCACTTCTCCCGGAGAAAGGGAATTATAAAGACCAACAGGAGAGGAAATTACTTCTGTCTCACTTTCTGTCTTAAATGGGAGAGACCCCTTAATATAAACTGTGACCCCTACCTTTTTTGTCATTCATTCATGGGATCATAGAATCATAGAATCATAGGGATGGACTACAAATAGTGGCCTCGCCTACATCCACTGCCCATTATGGGCAGCACGGTAGCATTGTGGATAGCACAATCGCTTCACGGCTCCAGGTCACTGTCTGTGTGGAGTTTGCACATTCTTCCCTTGTTTGCGTGGGTTTCACCCCCACAACCCAAAGATGTGCAGGGTAGGTGAATTGGCCAAGCTAAATTGCCCCTTAATTGGAAAAAATGAAGGAGTACTCTAAATTCATTAAAAAATATATTACCCACAAAATAGTAGCGGTATCCAAGATAGTGTATACTATCCGTAAAGATGGCTTGGTAGGCCATGGGTCTGATCACTGGAATTCCTCTGGCCTCCTCCTGCTCTTATTTTCTGTGTATGTTCCTATGTAAATAGAACATGGTGAGAAAGTCCTCGTGGCCAGGGAAGGAACAAACCCAATCAGGACCTCCCAAGGAGCTAATTAAATGCAGAAACTGTTTTTATGCGGAAAATGGGAGGCATATTTTGTGGCAAGCAGTGAGTTGAGTAACCAAATAATCTGTTTTTGATGATTTTGGTCAAGGGAGGATTGTGGTTGAGACATGTGGAGAATTCCCCCGGCTTTTTGAACAGTCCTTCACACAGGATCGTGGAACCACACAGTGTAGCAGCGACCGTTCGGCCCATCATGCCAAAGCCAGCGCTTTGAAAGAGCTATCCAACTCGTCCCACTTTTCCCCCCGGAGCTCAGCAATCGTTTCCCCCCCTCCAGTATTTACCCAATTCCCTTTTCAAAGTTCCTACCTGCTTCCACCCCCCCCCCCCCCCCCCCCCCCACCTTTTGGCAATTGCAGATGGAAACAACAATGTCGACCAAGATACTCCCATTGGTTCTTTTGCCAATTATCTTAAATCTGCGACCCTCGAGTTACCGACCCTCCTGTCACTGGAAACAGATCCTCCTCATTTACTCCAGCAAAACCCTTCATGATGTTTGAACCGCTTTATTAAATAGGAAAGGTTGTACAGGTTGGGCTTGCTTCCATTGGAGTTCAGACGAGTGAGGGAGGGAGTGGAGGGGGGGAGAGGGACTTGACTGAAGTCTATAAGATCCTGAATGATCTCAACAGGTGGACTTAGAAAGGAAGTTTCCTCTTGTGGAGGAGTGGGGAACAGGGGGGGGGGCGGGGGCACGGTATAAAAATTAGGGGCCGCCCTTGAAGGACAGACAGGAGGGGAATTTTTCTTTCTCAGAGGGTTGTGTGACCTTGGAGCTCTCTGCCTCAGAAGGCGGTGGAGGCCGGGGCGGGGGGGGGGGGGGGGGGGGGGGGGTGTGTGTGTGTGTGTGTGGGTGTGGGTGTGTGGGGGACTGAGTAATTTTTAAGCGGAGGTAAATGGATTCTTGTTGGGCGAGGGGATCAAAGGTTATCAGGGTTATGACGGGTGGCACGGTAGCACAGTGGTTAGCACTGGTTGCTTCACGGCGCCAGGGTTCCAGGTTCGATTCCCGGCTTGGGTCACTGTCTGTGCGGAGTCTGCACGTTCTCCCCGTGTCTGCGTGGGTTTTCTCCGGGTGCTCCGGTTCCCTCCCACAAGTCCCGAAAGACGTGCTGTTAGGTGAATTGGACATTCTGAATTCTCCCTCTGTGTACCCGAACAGGCGCCGGAATCTGGCGACTAGGGGATTTTCACAGTAACTTCATTGCAGTGTTCATGTAAGCCTACTTGTGACACTAATAAAGATCATTATGGGGCAGCACGGTGTCCAGCATATGGGTTAGCCCTGCAGTCTCACGGCGCCAAGGTCCCAGGTTCGATCCCGGCTCTGGGTCACTGTCCGTGTGGAGTTTGCACATTTCCCCCGTGTCTGCGTGGGTTTCGCCCCCACAACCCAAAGATGTGCAGGCTAGGTAGATTGGCCATGCTAAATTGCCCCTTAATTGGAAAAAAAGGAATTGGCTACTCTAAATTTAAAAAAAGATCATTACTATTATTAGATGGGGAATGTGGAATTCAAAACACCAATAGATCAGCCACGATCTTATTGAACGGTGGAGCAGGCCTGAGGGGCTGAATGGGCTGCTTCTGTTCCTGTTTTGTATGTTCATATCTCCCCAGTCATCACCAAAGATAGGGCCAGGATAATTTCCTGGGCTGGTGTTGTTCGTTTAGATGTATGAGATAGTAATTGCTCAGATTTTTCTTTAGCCCCCAAAAATGGCCTCGATTTTAAACACTTGGTAGCATGGAACCTGAACATAGCTGAAAAGGGAGACGTGTTGTCAAAGTTTTTAATCTTGAACTCATCAGGGCTAACACAAGAATGCCAAATTTAACCCAATCGCAATAAATTTATGGTAGAGGAGAAAAGGGGGCTGATTGGTTGGCAAATCGACTCCGATTGGCTGAGGCTTGGCATTGGTGAAAGCAACATAGGCTCCCCAAACCCCTGGGTAATTCACAACAGATTGAACAGATTCCTTTTGCTTGCAGAGAACGGGTACCTGCGCCAATCACTAAAGTTCCTCCACAGGTTAGCAAGGCCATGATAGAAGTGAACCCAACACTACAGGCTTTACCTCTGGAGGGATGGAAATGAAAGGTAGGTGTTAGGAAAGCAAAGGTGGTTTTACGGGATTGATATTTGTATCGGTAAACATTAGAAATATGCTGTAGTTTTAAGTGGGTTTAATTTAATGTTTCTGTGCCTGGTAGGGTAAACCTATTGTTAGATTCATGCTGGGCAAATGTTTTTGTAGGTGTAGGGGTTGGTTTCAATTCCAACTGTGATTCTATTGTGCTTAGAGAGGGTTACAGTATGAAGAATAAATATAACTGGTAAGGGTTGATTAGTGTAATATCCCGCACATGCTCGACTTTCCCATGCTCCTGGGGAGTATGAGCTTTCCGCTAGGGGCAGGGTATCTCAATCAACCCATTTATATAAGGTCGGCCAGGAAGGCACCGATAGAGCAGGAACCCAGCAGGGATCTACTGGTATTTTCAATTTGTGTAAATAAAACTTTGTTTCTTGTTTTGCTTGGTGTGGACTCCACATGTCCTTATTGAAATGAGCAACTGGAGGCCCTTGTAAGGATAAAAAATATCTTTTACGTTTTAGTTTTAGCTGAATTTGTTGTCAGTTGGAGACAGGACACCAGGGAGTGAAACTTTCTCAATTCTGCCAGAAAAAGTTGTTTAGGACGACTGGAGTTGAGTGAACAGTGATCACGGTATTTAGCTGAAGAATTCAAGGAAGAGTAAACAAAGTGTTCTGAGTTAAAGAGACAATTGCAGTAACCCACAAGTCCCCAAAGACATGCATTTAGGTAATTTGGACATTCTGAATTCTCTCTCCATGTACCCGAACAGGCGCCGGAATGTGGTGAGTAGGGGCTTTTCACAGTAACTTAATTGCAGTGTTAATGTAAGCCTACTTGTGACAATAAAGATTATTATTATTATTTAATGTGGGACGGCAGACTTCAAAGGTCAATCAAAAGTCTGATGCCATTTTAATAGTCTGGGAATCATGGGGTTAAACCACTTTTGAACAATTTATACAGCAGCCAAGTTAAAGAGGTTGGTGTAATATCCTGGACTGAACTCACTGTTAAAAATGGAGCAGAAGTCTTGTTTAAAAAGGTTATTTGGAAAATCTGGACTGGATTTCAGAATGCATTATTGTGAATGATGATTTTGAAGCATGTTTTTGAGAGTGGATTTTGGACACTCTCATGTAACAATCACCTGGGTGGTTTCCGAGGAGAAAACCACAGACACTAATTTGGGTTCAGAACGGAGTGTGTGCATTTGACCACAGCCAATCTTTGTGCTTGAAAAGGATTTTGTGTTAATGAGACCATAGTAACTTAAGTAGTACTTTGTAATCCATGTTGGTTTTAAAATCGGTGTGCATTTGTTCAGTTAAAAGGGGAGCAAAGGAGTATTGTATAATAATCCAGGTTTCCATGTTAATAAACTTTCTTTTCTTGTTGGCACAGTGGCGAATGGTGCTGCCTCACAACGCCAGGGACTCGGGTTCAATTCCGGCTCGGGTGACTGTCTGTGTGGAGTTTGCACTTTCTCCCCGTGTCTGGGTGGGTTTTCTCCGGGTGCCCCAGTTTCTTCCCACAGTCCAAGGATGTGCAGTTGAGGTGGATTGGCCGTGATAAATTGCCCCTTAGTGTCCAAAAATGTGCAGGTTAGGCGGGGTTCAGAGGTTACGGAGAGAGGGTGGGGGAGTGGGGCTAGATAGGGTGCTCTTTCAGTGGGTGGGTGCAGACCCGATGGGCCAAATGACCTCCTGCTGCACTGTAGGGATTCTATGGGATTGGTGATCCTGCGGCTCTCTCCCTCCACATTTTAGAAAAGAATGCAAAAGTTATGGTCTTTTGAGCCAAGGTTCTATTCTGAGATCGTTCCGTCCAGTTACAACATCAACTGGGGTTGTAACACAGGGACATTATACTAAACCTGTATAGTTGGCCATGTCAGATGTGTTAGATGCTGTGGTATGAAGAGGCAAGAGTTCAGCTCCTTTCTCACCAACACACCTTTAATGGTTCAAACTCACTCTGCACAGAACTCTACAGATCATCACAAGCTCCGGTGTCCACCTGAAGCCCCTTTACATATCAGTGTCAATCATTGAACACTTAACATAAATGAGACAATCATTGAACACTTAACATAAATGAGACAACTAATTGCAATGTCTCTTAACCCATTACTGAACAGGCCACACTGAGAGGACTGCGAGGAGATTTGGTCACTATGTTGTTTAAAGAGTATATGGGCACAGGAGGGGGTTCAGGGAAGATTTACAAGGACGACACCAGAGATGTGTGGGTGTATTTATCAGAAAGTGGCTGACAGGCTGCCTTTCTCTTCTTGTGATTATAAGAAGGCTGAGGGGTGACCTTATCGAGGTCTTAAAAATTAGGAAAGAATTTTTAAAATATGAATATAAAGTGGCCAAATCTTTTTTTAATCCAATATGGGACATTTTGGCGTGGCCAATCCACCTACCCTGCACATCTTTGGGTTGTGGGGGCGAAACCCACGCAGACACGGGGAGAATGTGCAAACTCCACACGGACAATGACCCAGGGCCGTGATCGAACCCGGGTCCTCGGTGCCGTAAGGCAGCAGTGCTAACCACTGCACCCCGTGCTGCCACTGAAACAATAATTGGTTGTCGTAAAAACTCATCTGAATCACCAATATCCTTAAAAAAATTTGTGTTTAAAAAATTTTTAGATTACCCCATTCATTTTTTCCAATTAAGGGGCAATTTAACGTGGCCAATCCACCTACCCTGCACATCTTTGGGTTGCGGGGGCGAAACCCACGCAAGCACGAGGAGAATGTGCAAACTCCACACGGACAGTGACCCAGAGCCAGGATCAAACCTGGGACCTCGGCGCCATGATGCAGCAGGGCTAACCCACTGGGACACCGTGCTGCCTAATATCCTTCAAAATTTTATATCCTTACCCGGTCTGGCCTACATGTGACTCCAGACGCGCAGCAAATGTGGTTGACTCTTAACTTCCCCCTCTGAAATGGCCGAGCGAGACACTCAGTTCAAGCAAAATTAGGAATGGCCGTGATGAACAAACCTCTTTTCCAGAGAATGTGGACCTCACTATCACAGGGAAAACTAGACAAGGGTTCGAGGGAGAAGGGAATTCGAGGGTGACGATGATAGATTGGATGAGGAAAGATGGGAGGAGGTTCGAGGATGAACAGCAGCCTGCACAGGTTGGGCTAAATGACCTGTTTGGATGCTGCGAATGCTCTGTAAGATGCTTTGATTTGTGACTAGGCTCAGGGCTGAGGTTAGCCTCAGCTAACCTGCCGAAGGCTGCCTACCCATGCAACTGAAAAAAACAAACAGGAAATTGACTGGTTCCTTGCTGCTCTTTCCCGCACACTGAACCAGCAAACCTTTGTGACTTTCTCTAGTTATGGAGTGTAGGCGTAGACAGTGCAAGGGGGAAGACAAAAAAAAAACTTCTTCACCAAAGTTTAAAACAATCCACCGTGAATCTGCAGTTGGAAATTCTTGAAGACTGCGAAACCCCTCCGCGGTGCCATTTTTGTTTTTTCCGTTTTATTTATAACCTGCTGGTGGTGGTGGGCCAGAGAGGAGTTGGAAAAAAAAAGAGACTGATTTGAGAAATGACAAGATGAGTCAATGGAACATGTCAACAGCGAAACTTCTCGGCCTAGTTTGGCCCAGGGCCAACCTGGTTGCTGTGGTAACGACCCAACGTGACACATATCTTCCAGGGTCCATACCTGACCACACACACACACACACAAACAAACCTCTGTGCTGATTGCTCCAACAAACCACACAGCCTACCCACGCCTTTAATGTTTGTTTTTAACCGCGTGAGCGAGGGATTCCAATATCACAAATGGGAAATTGTGTAAAAATAAACAACGGCTTCTCTTGTCACATTCCAGTGGCTTCTCACCTTGACTGGAATCTTGAGCTGCAGTCGGCAGCGGGAAACGAGGCGGGCGGGCAGGCCCAGTTAACCGTGCAGGAGGCGGGATGTCTGCTTCCCAACAGCGGGATGAAAGTAAGGGATTATATGGCGGATTGGAGAAAGATCGAGCTTCCCGACAGCAATTTGGCGGGATTTGATTTTAACGGCGTTAGAACCTCATGCACGCGCATTCATCAAAACTCCATTTCACCAGGTTAAATGGTAGCAATTGACCCAGCAGTAAATGAGGAAAATGTGTCGCCAGATGCATGACCGGTTCAAGGTGTCACGCAGCAGGCGAGGTAGTCTCCCTGGGTTGGATTGAGTCGGAGACGTTTTTCTTTCATGAGCAGCTGTGTTGGACCACGGGGGGGGGAGGCGATGCTGATGCGCTGAGACTAGGCGACGACGTGGCAGGGAAATCGAGACATCATGGAATCGTCACAGCGCAAAAGGAGGCCATTCAGCCCATTGTGTCTGCACCGGCTTTCCGCAAGGGTAATCCGCTCAGTGCCTCTCCCCCCCACTCTTCTCGTAACCCTGAATATTCTTCCTTTTCCTGACTCCCCTTTGAGAGCTTCGAGTGGACCAGCCCCCACCGCACTCTCAGGCACCGCATTCCTGACTCTTTTTTTTCTTATATAAATTCAGTATACCCAATTAATTTTTTCCAATTAAGGGGCAATTTAGCATGGCCTACCCTGCACATCTTTGGGTTGGGGGGGTGAGACCCACGCAAACACGGGGAGAGTGTGCAAACTCCACACGGACAGTGACTCAGAGCTGGGATCGAACCTGGGACCTCAGCGCTGCAGGGCTAACCCACTGCGCTACTCTGCTGCCACTGCATTCCAGACTCTGACCACTCCCTGCGTCAAAATAAATTCTTGTATCGGGAGGCGGATTTTCCGTGCCGCTGTGTTTCTCACTGGCGTGAGCCGGCGACGTGATCTTCCAGTGCCGCCACGGTCAATGGGCTTTCTTATTGAATCCAACCCCCACCCCCAGCCAGCTGGAACGGCTGGAAAATCCCACCTGTCGTTTTCTCCTGAATCCCCCCCCCCCTTCTCGATCCCTTCGCAAGTGGGAGCAGTTTCTCCCTGTCGACTCTGTCCAGACCTCTCAGG
Organism: Scyliorhinus canicula; assembly: GCF_902713615.1. Taxonomy (NCBI): domain Eukaryota; kingdom Metazoa; phylum Chordata; class Chondrichthyes; order Carcharhiniformes; family Scyliorhinidae; genus Scyliorhinus; species Scyliorhinus canicula. Next base: position 18,168,530 of record NC_052172.1, read on the forward strand.
ATTGTGAACGCCCCTATTAGAAATCTAGGAAATGGGTTTGACGCTGGCTGTGTGGGAGGCCAAGGGGCCCCCTGTTAGAGGAGAAGGGTAAAGTCAAAGCACAATTTACCCCAGTGCGCGCACGCACTTCCGGCCGGTGCGGAATGCCGCAAATTCCCCAGATCTGGCCACGGATGCTGCCAGACCTGCTGAGTTTTTCCAGCCTTTTCTGTTTTATTTCAGATTTCCAGCAGCTGCGGTATTTTGTTTTAAAAAAAAAATCAATTTCAGAAATTTAGGCTAACAATTACATCTAAGGACATAGATCAGACAGTGCAGAAGGAGGCCATTCGGCCCATCGAGTCTGCACTAATCCATTTAAGCCCTCACTTCCACCCTGTTCCCATAACCCAATAACCCCTCCAAACCTTTTTTTGGTCACTAAGGACAATTTAGCATGGCCAATCCACCTAACTTGCACGTCTTTGGACTGTGGGAGGAAACCGGAGCACCTGGAGGAAACCCACGCAGACACAGAGAGAACGTGCAAACACCACACAGACAGTGACCCAGCGGGGAATCGAACCCGGGACCCTGGAGCTGTGAAGCCACAGTGCTAATCACTTGTGCTACCGTGCTGCCCAGTTTAGTGCCATTTGTCGGAGACAGTTGTAAAATTCCCAGTCGCCTAAGACGCAAAGCTCTGGAACTCCCTGCCTGGAACTCTCTGCTTCTCTCTAATCCTTTAAGATGCTCCTTCAAATCAAAATCTTGGTCTAAAGTATTGTTTACTGCTCCTGATCTCTCAACCTTCGGCTCCCGTCTCTGCCGTGCATTTTGGGAACGTCCTTTTATTTACTTTTCCCAATCAAGGGGTAATTTAGCCTGGCCGATCCACCAACCCTGCACATCTTTTTGGGTTGTGGGGGTGAGACCCACGCAGACACGGGGAGAATGTGCAAACTCCACACAGACAGTGACCCAGAGCTGGGATCGAACCCGTGTCTTCGGCGCCATGAGTCAGCAGTGCTAACCACTGCACCACCGTGCTGCCCTGGGATCGTCCTTTTATGTTAAAGTTGCTTAGAGGCAAAGCTCGAGGCAAATTAATAATAATAATAATAATAATAATAATCTATTATTGTCACAAGTAGGCTTACATTAACACTGCAATGAAGTTACTGTGAAAAGCCCCTAGTCGCCACATTCCGGCGCCTGTTCGGGTACACAGAGGGAGAATTCAGAATGTCCAATTCACCTAACAAGCACGTCTTTCGGGTCTTGTGGGAGGAAACCGGAGCACCCGGAGGAAACCCATGCAGACATAGAACATTGAACGATACAGCGCAGTACAGGCCCTTCGGCCCACAATGTTGCGCCGACATGGGAAGTCAAAAACTAAAGGCCATCTAACCTACACTATGCCATTATCATCCATATGCTTATCCAATAAACTTTTAAATGCCCTCAACGTTGGCGAGTTCACTACTGTTGCAGGTAGGGCATTCCACGGCCTCACCACTCTTTGCGTAAAAAACCTACCTCTGACGTTTGTCCTATATCTATTACCCCTCAATTTAAGGCTATGTCCCCTCGTGCTAGCCACCTTGTGCTAGACACGGGGAGAACGTGCCGACTCCGCACAGACAGTGACCCAAGCCGGGAATCGAACCTGGGACCCTGGCGCTGTGAGGCAACAGTGCTAACCATGGTGCTACTGTTCTGCCCGGTAGCATTAGATGCAACAGGCAGCAAACCATACAATCAGCAACAACAATGATCATTTGTATAGCACCTTTAACACTGTACAACACCCCCAAGTGTTATCAAACAAAATTTGCTACCCGACTTCTCAAGGAGATATTAGGATAAAAGTATGGTCAAGAGGTAGGTTTTAAGGAGTGTCTTATTAAAGGAGCAGGGAGGGGTGGAATGGTTTAGGGAGGGAACTCCAGAGCTTAGGCCCCAGGCAGCTGAAGGCACGGACACCAACCGTGCAGCGATTTAAATTGGGGAAATGCAAGAGGTGATGAATTGAAGGAATGCAGAGATCTCAGCGTGTAGTAGGGCTGGAGGGATTCAAACACAAAGGTGAGAGTTACAAAATTGAGGTGATGGTCGAGGCAGTGAAGATCACTTTGTTTCCCAGCAAGGCCGTTTGAGAATTTGAATTCACCTATCAGAGCACTGAGAGGTGGCAATACCTGTTGACCTCGCCAATGATATTCTGAAACCCAATAATAGTCGAAAGAAAATAAAACTTTGCTCTAAATTGGAGTTGAACTCTGGCTGGACCCAGTCCTGGAGATTACACCACATGACCTCTTGACCTGCCACCCCCCACGCTCCCTCTATTGGCCATTCATTGTTACAATGCTCTGCCTTCCTGCACCATTGAGAAAGGGGTCAGGCTCTTAAATATCTGATTGAATGATGGTTATCAGTCAGACTGCCTTTCGTTTATCCCACCTCTGGCAGAACCAATAAATGGGAGGGTTCAAATAAAATATTATTTTCATGCCCACTGTTAGCTGTCCTCCTAGATTTCTGCTCATGGGGGCTGCCTTTCAGATAGGATGTTAGGTCGAGGCTTTGTCGGGTGAACAGAAAGATCCCTTGGCCACTACTCGAAGAACACGGCAGTTGTCCCCGGTGTCCTGGGCCAATGTATATCCCACATCACTAAAAGCCCAGGTGAGACCCGGTCCCACATCGCGGTTTGTGGGATCTTGCTGTGCGCAGATTGGCAGCCTCCTTTCCTGTATTACAGCTGTGCACTCTGCTGCAAAAGTAAAGTGCTTTGGGATGTAGTGAAAGGCGCTATATAAATGCGAGGCCTTTCTTTCAATTCTAATGGGCACACAGGCAAGAAGTTCATTACATTAAAAGAAATGAGAATGTTTGAGATGTCAGACACTGAACTGGGGAAAGCCCAAGCTGTAGGAGAGAGGAGAGCTGACATTTCAGTTCCCCGTCTCAGTCCTTATGACTAAACGGTATATGTGGCCTCCAGATCGCTACAGGGGATTGTCACCAACTGACTGAAGTGGTGCCCAAACTGCAGCGTGTGGGCTACCCCTGACTACTGGCGCCCCAGCCCTCTAAGCCCAGGAAACCCAGGCATATTTTCTCTCCGTTAACCAGTGAATACTCTTCAAAAGTGTTCAACTGGCCACAGAACGCCAGGGGACATTAGAACAGGAGGAGGCCATTGAGTTCCTCCAGCCTGTTCCACCATCCTCTCTCGTCCCATATCCCCGTCGTACTTCACAGAACACTTAGTGGAACCCCTACAGCGCAGAAGGACCCCAATCGGCCCACCGGGTCTGCACCGACCCTCTGAAAGAGCACACCCTGTCGGCCCTCTTGCCCGCCCTATCCTCCCGCCAACAAATTCCAACAATTTCAGCTTTAGGCCGGGATTCTGCCACCTCGCCTGTTGCAAGTGAGAACAGAGAATTCGGCATGCCAGCCAGCCAAAACACCTTTCACCCTCGGCAGGACCCCAGACGCGAGCAAGGTCGGAGAATCCCGGCCTTAAAAGTTTTAAAATGAACGATTAACGGGGCATCAATTTCCATTTGAGGAAGAGAATTCCAAACTCCCACCACCCTTTTTTGTGGAAAAGTGTTTCCTAATTTCACCCTTGACAGGCCAGGCTATACTTTTGAGACTCTGCCCCTTAGTCGCAGACTCCTCGAGCAGCGGGAAAAGCTTCCTTCTCTTTGCCCTATCTGTCCCCCTAGATATCTTGAAAGCTTCAATCAAATCACCCCTTTAAATGCCAGGGAATACAGCACTAGCTCGTCTAATCTCTCCTTCTGACAGCCCGCCGCCGAGGAACACGCGACTGGGGAGGCGGAGAATTCACCCCTTGGAGCCCGGATCTCATTCTGGTAAATCTACACTGTACTCGCTCCGATGCCAATACCTACGTCCCCAGGTACAGTGTCCTGAAATGCTCACAGCCACTCCAGGGCTTTGTTCAGTCAAAGCGCTGGAACAGCCTGAGATTACAAAAGTTGCTATATAAATACAAGTTCTCTCTTTACTTTCTGTCTGGCAGGTGTCATAATATACACACAAGTATATGATGGTGCATAGACACACACTGACTGACACACTGAATGACCAATCAACACACAGAACACAGCAGCCAATCACCAGACAGGGCACGGTCACTATAAAGCCAGAGGGCACTCGTTTTCCCGCTCATTCGGGATGCAGCCTCTGAGACAGCCAGAGCCCGTAATCTGTAGTACGATCATCTACCATGTGCTGGCAGTATAGTTTGGTCAGGTTAGCCATAAGTCTTCAGTCAACCTAACATAGTGTCGACCCACAGTGCAAGTATGTTTAACAGCTCATAGTTAAATAAAATAGAGTTGTACTTCTACAAGTGTTGGTAGCCTGTCTCTTCTACTGCTCTGGTAAACGCAGTCATCACAGACACAGCATACCCAACACATCAGCAGGGAATGCCAGGATTTTGACCCAGCGGCAATGAAGGAAGCGGAAGGGCAGCACGGTGGCACAGTGGTTAGCATTGCTGCCTACGGCGCTGAGGACCTGGGTTCGAATCCCGGCCCTGGGTCACTGTCTGTGAGGAGTTTGCACATTCTCCCCGTGTCTGCGTGGGTTTCGCCCCCACAACCCAAAGATGTGCAGGTTAGGTGGATTGGCCACGTTAAATTGCCCCTTAATTGGAAAAAATAATTGGGTACACTAAATTTATAAAAAAAAAATGAAGGAAGCGGATGGGTACAGGTCCCAAGTGTGGGCGACTTGGGAGGGAACTTGCAGGTGACGGTGTTCCCAACACCCCTGTTGCTCTTGTCCTTCACTGCGGTGAGGGATACGGGTTTGGAGGGGGTGGGTGGAGGGGTTGGTGTGAATGAGGGATATCATGGATTTAGCTTGTCTTCTCGGAAGAATGAGAACATGAGGGTTGGGCCTTCTTGCTTATGTGAAGTGAGATCCGCTTATGAACAAATAGACAATGCAGGACACTTCTATGAAACTGGACTGGATCCTTCACGTCAGGACATCTCAAAGTGCTTTACAGCCATCGAGCTACTTTTGAAATGAGGCAATTTGTGTGCCGCAAGCTCCCACAAACAGAAATACATGGTAGTTCAGTGATTATCACAGTTGCTTCACAGCTCCAGAGTCCTTGGTTCGATTCCTGGCTTGGGTCACTGTGTGTGCGGAATTTCCACATTCTTCCCGTGTCTGCGTGGGTTTCCTCCGGGTGCTCCGGTTTCCTCCCACAAGTCCCGAAAGACGTGCTTGCTAGGTGAATTGGACATTCTGAATTCTCCCTCTGTGTGCCTGAACAGGCGCCGGAATGTGGCGACTAGGGGCTTTTCACAGTAACTTCATTGCAGTGTTAATGTAAGCCTACTCGTGACACTAATAAAGATTATTAATGAAACAAAAGAACTACAAATTAAACAAAAATCAGAGGGGGGGGGGGGGGGTGACCGGAAACCCTTGGTGGGTCTTTGCAACTGAGAGAGAACAATAATAAAGATTATTATAATGGCCAGATAGCATTTATTTGCAATGCCGATTGAAGGGTAGATTTTGATCAGAGACCCAAGGGCTGGGGGTGTGGGGGGGTTCCCCACTCTTCTTTGCAATGCTGCCGTGTGGATCTGAGACAGCAGGCACCTGAACCTGATTGCTGACAGCTTCAACGGTGCAGCCTTCCCTCAGTACTGGCTCTGGGAGTCTCTGCCTGGACCAGGACATGAACCCGCAGCCGTCTGACTGTGGGGCAAAACTAAAGCTTTGATGACCTTCCCGCCAGAAATCCTGCTTCAGGGTTTTGAACGCAACCGAATGGTGCTGGCAGGTCTAATGAAGAGTCTTTGTTTCCTTGCGAGACAAAGGGCGCTGTGATGTGACGGAGCGGACGAGAGGTTGTACTTCACCCAGAGTCATCCCACGGCGTGTGTGGTCTCTCGTTTATGCTGCACATTAGGAACCAGCGTTACCCTCGTGTATTCATCGCAAATGTTGTTTGAAACACTTCATGAGTCACAGCTGCATGACCAGCCCTGTTCCCCCCCTCCCCCACCGCCTTCCCGCCCCATCGCTTCTGAATAACTGATTCATCTTTTGCTTATTCACGAGTGATAATCTCATGGTGGCTGAGGGGGCAGGCTTGTCATCTGAAGACACGAACCAAAAGTCCCATCAGAGCGAGGCAACCCAGTCACTGAATCAGACACAAGATCTGCCTCCGTCTGGACTTTCCCACACACCCCCTCGCCCCCAACACCATCCTCGTTGGCTAAACTTTTACAGGCGGTGGATGCCCCACCTAGACCATTATGCCCATGTTTACGCAACATCTGACCTAAGGAACGGCACGGTGGTTAGCACTACTGCCTCACAGCACCAGGGGCCTGTGTTCGATTCCGACCTCGGGTGAATGTCTGAGTGGAATTTGCATGTTCCCGTGTCTGTGCGAGATTCCTCCGGGTGCTCCGGTTTCCTCCCACAACCCAAAGATGTGCAGGTTAGGTGGATTGGCCATGCTAAATTGCCTCTTAGTGTCCAAAGATATGGAGTGAAGGTGGGGTTACGGGATACAGAGGGGGAGTGAGCCTAGGTAGGGTGCTCTTTCAGAGGTCCGGTGCACTCAATGGGCCGAATGGCATAGGGATTCTATAGATAGGCAACATCATTGCACTCCCCTCCTGGACAGGAGTCACTGGATGACTCTTCTTTATTATGGAGACACAAAAGGCTTAATACCTGTGTCCCTTTTTTTTAAACACAGCAGCATGGGCAATGAATTTAGAAGCATTGAAGCTGGAGGCCATTTAGCCCCTTGAGCATGTTCCAGCCACTCCCCAGTTCCACAGCATGCTGAGAAGCAACAGGAATCCCCCCCCACCCCCTTAACCTGAGAGACCTACAGACAATTGTGGTCTCCCCCACATGGCCACCATGCTGCTCAGCATCTCCCATTGAAAACAGTTGGCTATCTTACCTTTTGCTGCTATTAGCACTCTCCGTCCCTTAATGGCACCATTAACACTTCCCTTTGTCTGCCTGTCAATGACAAATTTGTCAATCTCTCCTTCGCCCCGACTTATCCCTGTTGTTCTATTCTGCCTCATCCGCCCCCTTTCCAACTATATAATCCTTTACATTTTACCTTTCTTCAGTTCTGAAGAGGGGCCACTTACTCAAAATCTTAACTCTGTTTCTCTCCGCAGATGCTGCCAGACCTGCCGGGTTTATCCAGCATTTTCTGTCTTTATTTCAGATTTCTAGCATCCACAGTATTTTGCTTTTATTAGACAATCGTGGTGCCCTCTGCAAGCACCACTGTAGTGTACTGAAAATTGCATTGTGCATTTTGTCCATTTGAGGCATCCATATATATATATGTGTACCAGCAGAGGGAGTCTGTTAGGAAGAGATACTAAAAGATCTGTGGGTTTTTTTTTCATATAAGTTTAGAGTAGCCCATTACTTGTTTTCCAATTAAGGGGTAATTTTCCATGGCCAATCCATCTAACCTGCCCATCGAAACCCACACAATAAATGGGGAGAATGTGCAAACTCCACATTGACAGTGACCCAGGGCCGGGATTCGAACCCAGGTCCTCAGCGCCGCAGTCCCTGTGCTATCCACTGCACCACCCTAAGATCTGCGTTTAACAGCTCGTGCAGTTTGAATTCCAAATGAATCCATAGCTGAACATGTAACTGTTTCTGTTGCAGGAATTTCACAATTAACACACTGGTTGAGATCAGTTCACTGCTTGGGGGACTAGAACCTGGGGCATCCTTTGTCTGTCTAAGTGGGAGATGGAGGTTCTATCTCCAATCCATAATGATTTTAAGATAGATGTCACGAAGCATGCTGATGTTATTTGTGAGGGTACCCCAACTTGGAACATTGGTTTGTGGGGGTGTATAGTTTTGTTTCGATGTGAGGAGACAAGTGATTCCCCAGTGAGAATAAAGAGCCCTATCGTCGGATACCAATTATTAAAGACTATTTATTAAAGTAAAGACAAGACAAATACACACAAATCGGATTACTCTACCCCCACACAATTTAAGATGTATGAATTATTAAACACACAACAGTTTCTATAGAACATACCCCACGTTACACAATGTATCTATGATACATGAACTCTGTAAAACTTGCCCCGCTCCCTAAACAACGTTCAAATTGAATATCCAGCTATAGTTATCACACAAAACAGGGATGATAGTCAACCTGGGAACCGTCTTTTTCCTGGTCCAGCGAAGATATTTTAAAACGGCTGTTACGAAGGTTTTCTGCACTGCCTTACCTCTAAGACATATATGTCAAACTCAAGGCCCGCGGGCCAAATCCGGCCGGCGGTGGAATTATCTTTGGCCCGCGAGATAATATCTAATTACTTTTTTTTAAATTTAAATTTTTTTTTTAAATTTTAGATTAGCCAATTATTTTTTCCAATTAAGGGGCAATTTAGCGTGGCCAATTCACGTACTCTGCACATTTTTGGATTGTGGGGGCGAAACCCACGCAGACACGGGGAGAACGTGCAAATTCCACACGGACAGTGACCCAGAGCCGGGATCGAACCTGGGACCTCAGCGCTGTGAGGCGGTTGTGCTAACAACTAGGCCACCGTGCTGCCCTAATAATATCTAATTACTATTAAAGCTGGCCCCAGCAATTGAAGCGCCTATGGCGTATGATATGACTGATGCCGAGTTTATTCAGGTATAGTGTGAATCACAAAGTGTTGGCCTGTGGAAAAATGTTTTCATTAGAAATTACTCTGGAAAAGCTCCAGATAAAGCAATAAGAAATAAATGCAACTAATTTTTTTATTTATTTAATATTTAATGTTGTTTTTATAGGCAATAACCTAAGCTTTATTAGTTCCAGGTTCAATAAGTTCATTTCAATAAGTTTTGCAAAAAAACATTGAACCAGTCCGGCCCTCGACTTGTCCCGATTTTTTAATTTTGGCCCACGGTGTATTTGAGTTTGACACCCCTGCTCTAAGACCTAGAAGCTTGTTTGCTGTGAACTTGGCCTTCAGGCTTGGTGGCTGGAAACTTGGCCTGTCCGCTTTCTCAGACTGCTAGTTGGTAACTGCCCCTCCTGGTTTTTCAGGAAACGGGCAATGATACCTTTGTTGTTCTTTGATTATGCCTCGTGTATTTGGCTGTATGCTCCCATCAACTCCCTTGAATGTACATTAACATATGCCTATCTCAAGGATTTTCCCAATTGTCTATAATCTGTTTCTCTTCCATAAGCTTATTATTATTTATTTGATTATTGATACTTAATTATTATTTAAAGTGACATTCTAAACTTGTTACTGGGAGAGATGCAGCCCAATTGAGAATCATTGAATGCTTTCTGCTGCTGTCTCGTGACACTAGGTTTCCCACTCATAAGTGTCCATGTGTTGAGAACAAATGTGGACCCAGCACTGGTCCCTTCCTGTCCATAGAATTCCTACAGTGAAGGAGGCCATTTGGCCCATCTAGTCTGCACCGGCCCTCTGACAGAGCACTATACCCAGACCCGTTTCCCCGCCCTAACCCCGTAAAATCACTTGACCTGCACATCTTTGGACACCATGCGGAAATTTAGCATTGGCTAATCCACCTAACCTGCACATTATTGGACTGAGAGAGGAAACCGGAGCACCCTGAGAAAACCCACGCAGACACGGGGAGAACGTGCAGACTCCGCACAGACAGTCACCCAAGGCCGGAATTAAACCTGCTATGTGGGTATTAACTCAAGCAATACCTCCATATCTTAGGCCGGGACTTTCCGGCGGTGAGCTATTGGCGGTCTGCCAAAGTCATTGGCAATTTGCATGGCTTGCTGTCCCCATTGCCAGGGAACCACCCGCAGGGGGGGGTGACTTCAGCGTGACCAGAATATCCCGCTGTCAGGAGGGGCTGGAAAATCCCACCCGTGGTTTCCTATCCATCTCCTAATCCCCAGTACACCATGCTGTTATATTTCCACGCATGCCACTTACCTGAATTTTCCTACGTGTCTCTTGTAAGACACCTTATTGAATGCCTTCTGAAAATTCATGGACACTGCATCTGCCACATGGAATTTACCAAACAGTGAGCCGGATTCACTGGGCCCCCAGCCGCGTGGAGCGCCACTGGCTGGCACCGGGATTCCCTACTCCCGTTAAATGTCAATGGGATTTCCCATTGAAGCTGCCCCACACCGCTGGGAAACAGGGAATCCCAAAGGACGGAGAATGCTGGCCAGGATGCGCCTTTAATAAATGTATCCCCGATTAACATTTTTAAAATAAATTTAGAGTATCCAATTCTGTTTTTTCCCCCACAATTAAGGGGCAATTTAGTGTGGCCAATCCACCTACCCTGCACATCTTTGGGTTGTGGGGGTGAGACCCACGCAAACACGGGGAGAATGTGCAAACTCCACACGGACAGTGACCCGGGGCCGGGATCGAACCCGGGACCTGGGCGCCGTGAGGCAGCAGTGCTAACCACCGGTGTAGAATCAATGGCGAGATGAGGAAAGCCTTTTTCTGTACAGGTTGAGTGGTTAGGACCTGGAACGCCCTGTCAGATACGGTGGCCGGGGGCCGGGGGGGGGGGGGGGGGGGGGGGGGGGGGGGGCAGTAGGGCAGATTCACTGGTGGCTTTCGAAAGAGAATTGGCTCATTACCTGAAGAGAAAGGATTTTGCAGGACAATGGGGCAAAGGCAGGGGGTGAGGGGGACAAGGCGAGTTGCTCTTGCAGAGGGCCAGCATGGAAGCGATGGACAGGAGTGTGGTGATTGTGTGTCAGTGTAGACTGTTCTATTAAACAAACAAGTATTTAAAAAAACAAGGAAATTCTGACAGGGCGCCCAGTGGGGGAGGCGGCACGTCACTGAGGCATGATGATGACAATTTGTGTTTCAGTCCTGTCCTATTGGAAAATAATTTAGTTAACAACTAGAAAGTTCCAGGGCCGTTCGTAGCAGGTAAACAAATAGAAACTTAAAGAAAAAAAACAGATGGTGTAGCTGGGAGAGTGGTGCTGCAGCAAGTTACGTGTTAATAGAACTATATGCATGGATACATTAAGGAGGGATTCAATCGAGGTGCTGAAAATCATGAGGTGCGTTGATTGGGTAAATAGGGAGAAACTGTTCTCGGCAGCAGGAGGGACACGGGTTGAAGATAATCAGAGATGAGGAGAATTTGTTTTACGCAGCGAGTTGTTGTGATCTGTCTGGGAGGTGCTGACTGAAAGGGAGGTGGAAGCAGATTCAATCGGAACTCCCAAGTGGGAACTGGATATATACTTGAAAAGACTATTGGGGCAAGAGTATGGGTAGAGGGACTAATTGGCTTTTTCAAAGAGCTGTCCCAGACATGAGTGGCCAAAAGGCCTCCTTTTGTGCAGCGTACTTCTATTCTGTGTGAGGACACGTGCAGAATGATCATCGCAGTAATAAGACTTTCACCTTAGTGTGGTGACTCATACTCAAGTTGTCGCACACTAGAGAGTGCCAGTCATGTGTGCGCAATTGGGGCTCTGTTACGCAATAGGACCAAATTCTGCTCACCAATCTGAAACCTGGTTTCCATAGAAGACAGAAACAGGGCCGAGAAAGTGCACACACCAACGTGCCATTTTGTGGGGGTTTACCGTAAGTAATGCAGGTACCAGCACAAGACACTGCGTCAAAGGAACTCTTTCAGAATGACTGAGGCGGTGGTATAGGACCACTTGTCGGCACTCCAGCTTTACAGTCAATGAAGCACTTTCTTGAAATGCAGTCAGTCACTGTTGCAATCTAGGGAAATCTGGCTGCATTCTACACACAGCAAGCTCCCACAAACAACAATGTGTTAGTGCTCAGATCATCTGTTTTCATGACGTTGATTAAAAAAAAAACAATTTAGAGTACCCGATTATTATTTTTCCAATGAAGGGGCAATTTAGTGTGGCAAATCCACCCACCATGCACATCTTTGGGTTGTGGGGGGTGAGACCCACGCAGACACGGGGGGGGGGGAATGGGCAAACTCCACACCGACATTGACCCAGAGCCGGGATCGAACCTGGGTCATGGGCGCCGTGAGGCAGCAGTGCTAACTGTGCCGCTCCATGATTTTGATTGAGGGACAAACATTGACTAAAACTCCGGGGAGAACTCCTTAGCTCTTCTTCGAATCGTGCAACAGGATCTTTTATCTTCATCTGAGAGAAGGCCGGGGATCTTCTGTAATAGCTCGAAGGTGGAACGCCTGAAAAGGCAGCACTCCTTGAGCGTTGCGGTGGGAGTGCGAACCTCGATACGGGGCTCCTGATGGCTACAGTGGGACTCGAACCTATGACCCGGTGACTCAGAGGCAAGCCTGCCACCCACAGAATAACAGGTGGCACTGAAAGGGGAATAGAGATTGAACCAACAGTCAAAGGGGAACAGAATTTCACTGAATCACAGAGGCCACCCGACCCGATCTCTGTGCAGAGCAATCCAGTTTGGCCCAGTCCCCCGCTCTACCTCTGCAAATTTATTTCCAAGTCAATGGAAACAGCGTCTCTTTCTCTACCTTTTTGTAAACGTGTCATAATCTTGGTCACCGCTATTAACTCTCCCCTCAACCTCTGTCACTCCAAGGAGAACTGCCCTTACCTCGAAGGTTTAAGCCCTCATTCTTGGAACCATTCCTTAATAATTCCTATCTGCAGGCTCTCAAGTACCTTCACATCTCTCCAATAAATGGGGTGACCAGAACTGGACGCATTAGCCTAGCTGCGGCCTAACGCTTGCTTCCTAAACGTTCGCCATAACCTCCCTGCTTTTTGTACTCAGTGCCTCTACTTATGAAGTTCAATATCCCATATGCTTTGCAAAGTGCTCTCTCATTAAGTCCTGCCACCGTCAAAAACCTATGCACATGAACATACGGGGCACTTCTGTTAGAAATTTGTCTTTTTATTCTTCGGCGGCATGGTGGCACAGTGGTTGGCGCTGCAGGAGGTTTCGAGGGAATTTGAGGAAACATGTTTTCACCCAGAGGGCGGTGGGTGTGTGGAATGCACGGCTTGGGAGGGTAGTAGAGGCGGCAAACCTCACAACCTTTAACAAGTACTTGGATGAGAACCTGAAATGTCACAACATTCAATGGGCAACTCGGTGGCACAGCGGTTAGCAATGCTGCCTCACAGCGCCAGAGGCCCGGGTTCGATCCCGGCCTCGGGTGACTGTCTGTGTGGAGTTTGCATCTTCTCCCCCGTGTGTGCGTGGGTTTCCTCCGGGTGCTCCAGTTTCCTCCCACAGTCTAAAGATGTGCAGGTTAGGTGGATTGGCCATGCTAAATTGCCCTTAGTGTCCAAAGATGTGCAGGTTACGGTGATGGGGTGAGGAGGGGGTCTAGGTGGGGTGCTCTTTCAGAGGGTCGGTGCAGACACGATGGGCCAAATAGCCTCCTTCTGCACTGTAGGGGCTCTATGATTCTAATTATTTCTGGGCACTGGTAGGGACAGTCTGCAAGTTTCCAGTTTTGTGGTGTTCCCTCCACAGTAGGTGGTGACACCTGCTGGGCAGCATGTGTCAATGCAGCTTCCAGTGTCAGTGCATCCACCAATGTCAGGCCAGCTCGCATTAAAAACAAAACGGGATCTTCTCTTGCGTTGGCATCCAAAAGCACACGGAATGTGGACATTTGCAAATGCAGAAAGGTTTTAGGCGTGAGGGAATTACACGCATTATCAAGTCTCCTCAATCCTTTACGGGAGTCCATTAATCCTCATCCTTATTCTCCCACCTCCCAGTCAATCATATAGAACAGGGCAGCACAGTAGCATTGTGGATAGCACAATCGCTTCACAGCTCCAGGGTTCCAGGTTCGATTCCGGCTTGGGTCACTGTCTGTGTGGAGTCTGCACATCCTCCCCGTGTGTGCGTGGGTTTCCTCCGGGTGCTCCGGTTTCCTCCCACAGTCCAAAGAGGTGCAGGTTAGGTGGATTGGCCATGATAAATTGCCTTTAGTGTTCAAAATTGCCCTTAGTGTTGGGTGGGGTTGCTGGGTTATGGGGATGGGGTGAAGGTGTTGATCTTGGGTAGGGTGCTCTTTCCAAGAGCCAGTGCAGACTCGATGGGCCAAACGGCCTCCTTCTGCACTGTAAATTCTATGAAAAACAGGAGGATCTCATTCAGCCCCTTGAGTCCGTTCTGTCATGCAATAAGGTCATGGCTGATGTACCCACTTTGCCCCATATCTCTTCAAATGTCTATGAACATAGAACATAGAACAGTACAGCACAGAACAGGCCCTTCGGCCCTCAATGTTGTGCCGAGCAATGATCACCCTACTTAAACCCACGTAACCCGTATACCCGTAACCCAACAATCCCCCCATTAACCTTACACTACGGGCAATTTAGCATGGCCAATCCACCTAACCCGCACATCTTTGGACTGTGGGAGGAAACCGGAGCACCCGGAGGAAACCCATGCACACACGGGGAGGACGTGCAGACTCCACACAGACAGTGACCCAGCCAGGAATCGAACCTGGGACCCTGGAGCTGTGAAGCATTGATGCTAACCACCATGCTACCGTGAGGCCCCAATGGTTAACAAATATCTATCAATCTCAGTTTTATTTGTGACAATAAAAAAAAGATTAAAGATTAAAAGATTAAATTCAACAACGCCAGAGGCTAGGAATCCTACGGCGAGTAACTCACCTCCTGACTTCCAAAGCCAGTCCACCATTTGCACAAGTCAGGATTGTGATGGAATCTTCTCCACTTGCCTGGAGGAGCGCGGCTCCAACAACACTCGTGAAGCTCAACACCATCCAGGACAAAGCAGCTCCGCTCGATAGCTCCCCCATCCACACACATTCACTCCCTCCACCACCGACGAACAGTGGCAGCCGTGTGTACCATCGAGAAGATGCACTGTAGCAACTCAACAAGGCTCCTACGGCAGCACCTTCCAAACCTGCGATATTCAGCATTTAGGAGGACAAGAGCAGCAGATACCTGGGAACCCCTCCACCTGGAGGTTCTCCTCCAAGTCAGGCACCACCCTGACTTGGAAATATATCGGCCGTTCCTTCTCTGTCGCTGGGGCAACATCCTGGAACTCCCTCCCAAACAGCACAGTGGGTGTACCTACACCACAGGGACTGCAAAGGTTCAAGAGACAGCTCACCGCCACCTTCTCAAGGGGCAATTAGGAATGGGCAATAAATGCTTGTTGAGCCAGCAAAGTCCACATCTCGTTCAGTTTTAAAAATCTACCTGACGTGAATTGCCATTTGTGCAAGAGAGTTCCACACTTTTGCACTACTTGCGTGGAAGTCTTTCCCAATTTCACTTCTGAAAGGTCTGGCTCTAATTCTTAGACTATGGCCCCTAGTCCCAAGGTCTCCTAATGGTCCATTGGTGCATTGTGTTAGAGCCTTATCCCAGCCCAGGACATGATGGCCACGGAAGGAGTGTGGTGGAGTCAGGCACGTTGATTCTCAACCTGTAATTCCTTCCAATGTGCCCACGGCAGGCGGTAAGAGTGGGAGAACCTCCTGGTCAGCTTGTGGTAGCTGCAGCACAACACCCCCCCCACCCCCAAGTACTTTCCACGAACTCTGTGTCAAGTGCCTCCTTGATTCGCGAGACGAGAGGGAGAGGACAGAGAGACTCTCCAACCAGCAGAATTAGTTTCCCTCAATCCCTACAGCGCAGAACGAGGCCATTCAATCCATCTACACTGACCCTCTGAAAGAGCACCCTACCAAGGCACACTCCCCCACCCCTTGTCCCCGTAATAATAATAATAATCTTTATTGTCACAAGTAGGCTTACATTAGCACTGCAATGAAATTACTGTGAAAAGCCCCTAGTCCCCACACTCTGGCGCCTGTTCGGGTACACAGAGGGAGAATTCAGAATGCCCATGCCCAAATTACCTAACAGCACGTGTGGGAGGAAACTGGAGCACCTGGGGTAAACCCACGCAGACACAGGGAGAACGTGCAGACTCTACACAGACAGTGACCCAAGCCAGGAATCAAACCTGGGACCCTGGAGTTGTGAAGCAACAGTGCTAACCACTGTGCTACCGTGCCGCCCTCCCCACTGAATCGGCATATCATGGAAACTCTGATCAAATCACCCTTGCAAAATCCAGGATATACAATCCTAGATTTTCTTTTTTTTAATATAAATTTAGAGTACCCAATTATTTTTTCCAATTAAGGGGCAATTTAGCATGGTCAATCCACCTAACCTGCACATCTTTGGGTTGTGGGGGCGAAGCCCACGCAGACACGGGGAGAATGTGCAAACTCCACACGGACAGTGACCCAGGGCCGGGATTCGAACTCGGGTCCTCAGCGACGCAGGCAGCAATGCTAACCACTGTGCCACCGTGCTGCCCTAATCCTAGATTTTCTAATATAAAATAGAAATTGCTGGATGAACACAGCAGGTCTGGCAGCATCGGTGGAGTAACATCGAGGTGGGGTGCTCTTTCAGAGGGTGGTTGGAGATGCAATGGGCCGAACGGCCTCCTTCTGCACCGTAGGGATTCTATAATTCTATGACTTGACAACGTTGACGCGTTCCCTCATGAGGCCCACCAGGTGGCGGCATTGGTGGAGGCAAGAATAGTATTTGAATTTCTCAGTTGTTCTAAATTTGTTTTGGAAAAGGCAATTACGTGCCGTCCCAAACAAAGGAAAGACTTGCATCAGAGCACGTATCGCCACCAGGAAATGCCAAAGCGCTTTACAGCCAATGAGATATTCTTTTCCAGTACTGCCACTGTTGCAATGCACAAAACGCAGCAACCGATTTGTGCACAGCAAGATCCCACAACAGGGCCGGATAGTGACAATACCCACATTATCTGTTTTTATTTTAGTGATGGCGATTGAGGGATAAATCCCAGGCAGGACACTGTGGAGAGAACGATGGCAACGCGCGCCTGCGATGCCAAATCCTCGGTTCAACATCTAATCTGAAAGGGGGGGGTGGGGTACCGCCGGCAGTGCGGCACTCCCTCAATACCGCACTGGGGGCTGTCAGATGTCAAAAACCCTCGACGGCACGTCTGTCTTTTCAGCAATATTTAGGTTCCGCGCCGCCAAATGACTGTTTTGCATCTTGGTGGCGGGTACCGAATTGTGATGATGACACAGATGAAACGATTGTAATTTATAACGTGGAGCTGGACTTTAAGGCTGGGTGTGTTTGAGACGGGGGGGGGGGGGGGGGGGGAGTGTGAGGGATGCAGGGGGCATCAAAATATGATGGATGGCGAGCCCCCCCCCCCCACCTCCCCATTTTCCCACCCTAGCATAGTCCTGGTGGGCCAAATGGCCTGTTTCTGGGGGACTGTTACTTCCATGCATTTATGATATACTGCAGATGCTGGGCCGGGAATACTTAATATGTCCGAAAGCATCTGTGGAGAGAGGAACAGAGTCAACGCCACAGGTCAATGACCTTTCAGGGCAATGCGATCATCTATAAACTTGGGCCAAGAGGCAAACAATAGCCCATAACGCTGCAGGTCGAGTATCCTTTATTCAAAACTGCCTGGGTTGATTGCATTTCTGTTTTCAGATCATTCTGGTTTTTGGGGCAATTTAGCATGGCCAGTCCACCTAACCTGCCTGTCCTTGGACTTTTAAAAATTTTAAAACATTTTTTAATAATTCATTTACAGGATGTGATTTCTTGATTAATAAGGGGATCAGGGGTTATGAGGAGAAGGCAGGAGAATGGGGATGAGAAAATATCAGCCATGATTGAATGGCGGAGCAGACTCGATGGGCCAAGTGGCCTAATTCTGCTCCTATGTCTAATGGTCTTATGTGGACGTTGCTGGTTAGGCCAGCATTTATTGCCCCATCCTAGTTGCCCTTCAGAAGGTGGTGGTGGGCTGCCTTCTTGAACCACTGCAGCCCTTGAGGTGTAGGTACATCCACTGTGCTGTCAGGGAGGGAGTTCCAGGATTTTGCCCCACCGACAGTGAAGGAACTGCCGATGTATTTCCAAGTCAGGGTGGGAGTGGTGAGTGACCTGGAGGGGAGCCTACAGGTGGTGGTGTTCCCAGATATCTGGTACACTTGTCCTTCTAGATAGTAGTGGTCGTGGGCTTGGAAGGTGCTGCCTAAGGAGCCTTGGCGAGTCACTGCAGTGCATCTTGCAGATGGTACACACGGCTGCTACTGTTCGTCGGTGGTGGAGGGTTTGAATGTTTGTGGATGGAGGAGCAATCATGCGGGGCTGCTTTGTCCTGGATGTTGTTGAACTTCTTGAGTGTTGTTGGAGCTGAACTCATCTAGGTGGGAGGAAATGTGGGAGGATGCTTCCACTGGCAGGAGAAACTAGAACCCGAGGGCACAGCGTCAGACGAAACGGACGATCCTTCAAAACTGAGATGAGGAGGAATTTCTTCAGCCAGAGGGTGGTGAATCTGTGGAACTTTTTGCTGCAGAAGGCTGTGGAGGCCAAGTCACTTGAGTGTCTTTAAGGCAGAGATAGATAGGTCCTTGATCAATAAGGGGATCAGGGGTTGTGGGGAGAAGGCAGGAGAATGGGGATGAGAAACATATCAGCCATGATCGGATGGTGGAGCAGACTAGATGGGCCGAATGGCCTAATTCTGCTCCTATGTCTTATGGACAGTCACCCGAGGCTGGAATCAAATCCGGGTCCCCGGTGCTGCAAGGCTGTGGTCCACCTGATGTTATGGCCCGCAGCAAGAACGTGCGGACTCCCTGAAAGACATGCTGGTTAGCTGAATGGGACATTCTGAATTCTCCCTCTGGGTAACCCGAACTGGCGTCGGAGTGTGCCGACTGGGAGATTTTCACAGTAACCTCACTGCGGTGTTAATGCAAGCCTACTTGTGCCACTAATAAAGATTATTATTGCTTTTAACGCCCCGTGTGGCTGCATGGGTCTAACCCCCACAATCCATGGGGCGGCACGGTAGCACAGCGATTAGCACTGTTGCTTCACAGGGACCTGGGTTCGATTCCCGGCTTGGGTCACTGTCTGTGTGGAGTTCTCCCCGTGTCTGCGCGGGTTTCCTCCGGTTGCTCCGGTTTCTTTCCACAAGTCCTGAAAGATGTTCTTGTCAGGTGAATTGGACATTCTGAATTCTCCCTCTGTGTACTCGAACAGGCGCCGCAATGTGGCGACTAGGGGCTTTTCACAGTAACTTCATTTGAAGCCTACTCGTGACAACAAGCGATTTTCATTTCATTTCAGTGTTAAAGTAAGCCTACTTGGACACTAATAAAGATTATTGTTATTACAAGATGTGCAGGGTAGGTGGATTGGCCGGATTAAATTGCCCCTTAATTGGGGGGAAAAAAGAGGCGGCACAGTGGTGCAGTGGTTAGCACTGCTGCTTCACGACGCCGAGGTCCCGGGTTCGATCCCGGCTCTGGGTCACTGTCCGTGTGGACTTTGCACATTCTCCCTGTGTTTGCGTGGGTTTCGCCCCCCACAACCCAAACATGTGCAGGGTAGGTCACACAGTGGTTAGCACAGTAGCACAGTGGTTACCACTATGGATTCATAGCACCAGGATCCCAGCTTCGATTCCAGGCTGGATCACTGTCTTTGCGGCGTCTGCATGTTCTCCCTGTGTCTGCGTAGGTTTCCTCCGAGTGCTCCGGTTTCCTTCCACAGGTCCCGAAAGACGTGCTGGTTGGGTGAATCAGACATTCTGAATTCTCCCTCTGTGTACCCGAACAGGCGCCGGAGTGTGGCGATGAGGCGATTTTCACAGTAACTTCATTGCCGTGTTAATGTAAGCCTACTTGTCACACTAATAAAGATTATTATTATTAAAGATATGCAGGGCAGGCGAATTGGCCGGGCAATTCAGCCCCTTAAATTGGGAAAAAAATAAGGATTGGGTGCTCTAAATTTAAAAAATATGTATACATTTTGCTTTTATGATAGGAGAACGCCGGGTGCCTCCCCTTTTTTTTAATTTAGAGTACATAATTTATTTTTCCCGGGCAGCACGGTGGCACAGTGGTTAGCATTGCTGCCTACGGCGCTGAGGACCCGGGTTCGAATCCCGGCCCTGGGTCACTGTTCGTGTGGAGTTTGCACATTCTCCCCGTGTCTGCGTGGGTTTCGCCCCCACAACCCAAAAGATGTGCAGGTTAGGTGAATTGGCCACGCTAAATTGCCCCTTAATTGGAAAAAATAATTGGGTACTCTAAATTTATATTAAAAAAAATAATTTATTTTTCCCCAATTAAGGGGCAATTTAGCGTGGCCAATCCCCCTACCCTGCACATCTTTGGGTTGTGGGGGGGGGGTGAAACCGACCCAAGGGTCCAAGAATTGGTTATCCCATGCCTTCTCTTGTGATGTATGATAGGGGGCGCTATGGAAATGCAAGTTGTTGTTGGCAGCCCTGAGAGGTGTGTGTGTGGGAGGGGCTGCAGCTTTAAGAGCCGTGCTGGTCCCGCCCCCTCCCCCCCATTGGTGGAGCACGCCCGTCAATCAGGGGGGCGGGCTGACTTCCGGTCTGGACGCCAGTCGCCGCCGAGCGGGAGCGCGCGCCGCCGCGAAGATTCCCCCAGAAAGGTTTGTTGTTTTTTTTTCTAAAAAGCAAAAACCTGTGACCGACCTGCGATTTTCTTTCTTTTCCTCTCTGCAATTTGGTCGACGGGGGTCCTCCCGACGTTTAAAATTTCCTCAGCGAGGGGGCTCGCGGACCAACGGACTTTTCTTCTCCGCGCCCCCGCCCCGGTATTTTCAGTCGGGACGCACACGGACCTGCCCGACCGGTGAGCGGGTTGTATTTTTTTGCTTATAGATATGTTTTTTTTTCTGACTGGCGGAAAGTTGTGAACCGGGAGCGGAACGGGCGGGACGGCCCTCTCCCGGGACGGAAACCGGATGTGAGGCCCCGGCGGCTGATGGACGGGCGCCCCAGCCAATGGGAAGGCGGCACGGCCCGGCCGCCGGCCAATGTGCGCGCCGCGGGGGCGGGACCCGCCGCCTGATTGACAGCCCTGCTCCCCCCACCCTTGCTCTGTGTTTGTATGTAAACAGCAGACAGCCTCTTGCAGCAGCCAGAGGGGCCTCAAGGTTAGCCACCACCAGGCTGCACTCTTTAAAAACTTTATTTTTCATAAATTTAGTATACCCAATTCATTTTTTCCCACCCAATTAAGGGGCAATTTAGCGTGGCCAATCCCCCTACCCTGCACATCTTTGGGTTGTGGGAGTGAGACCCACACAAACACGGGGAGAATGTGCAAACTCCTCACGGACAGTGACCCAGAGCCGGGATCGAACCTGGGACCTCGGCGCCGTGAGGCAGCAGCGCCAACCATCGTGCTGCCCTCTTTTTTAAAAAAAAACTTTCTAAAAATCTTATATTTGCGTTGATGCGCACTGTTTCACTTTGGGAGCAAAACCCTCCAATGCGTTAACTTTCCCATCAGGTCTCCCCCGTGTCTGCGTGGGTCTCGCCCCCTCAACCCATAGATGTGCAGGGTAGGTGCATTGGCCATGGTAAATTGCCCCTTAATTGGAGAAAATGAATTGGATAATCTAAATTTATTTTAAAAAAACCTCCCCTGCAGGTTTTCATTGAAAGGTGTTTTGCGGGGAGGGCACGCACGGTGGTGCAATGGTTGGCACCGCTGCATCGCGGTGCCGAGGTCCCGGTTTGATCCTGGCTCCGGGTCGCTGTCCGTGTTGAATGTGCAACCCCCCCCCCCCCCCCCCCCCCCCCCGTGTCCCAAAGATGTGCAAGGTAGGTGGATTCACCATGCTAATTTGCCCCTTAATTGAAAAAAAAATTTGAGTACTCTGAATTTATTTATTTATTTATTTATTTTAAAAGTGTTTTGAGTGTGGGCAGGAGTGCAACTGAGGTGTGGGTGGAGGCTCACTCTTTTTTTTTTCTAAAATTTAGATTACCCAATTATTTTTTCTATTAAGGGGCAATTTAGCGTGGCCAATCCACCTACTCTGCACATTTTTGGGTTGTGGGGGCGAAACCCACGCAGACACAGGGAGAATGTGCAAACTCCACACGGACAGTGACCCAGAGCCGGGATCGAACCTGGGACCTCAGCGCCGTGAGGCGGTTGTGCTAACCACTAGGCCACCGTGCTGCCCTTGGAGGCTCACTCTTGAGTACATTCAAGACGGGGCGGTGACCAACTTATAGATATTACACACTTCAAGGAGCCTGGGGCCCTGCTGCCTCACGGCGCCGGGTCCAAGGTTCGAATCCTGCCCCCGGGTCACTGTCCGTGTGGAGTTTGCACATTCTCCCCGTGTCTGCGCGGGTCTCATCCCCACAACCCAAAAATGTGCAGGGTAGGCGGATTGGCCACGTTAAATTGCCCCTTAATTAGGAGGGGGGGGGGGGAAGAATTGGGTAGGTTAAATTAAAAGAAAAGGAGCTTGGGCATGTGGAAGCAATGAAAACAGAAGGTGCGGAGGACAGGCTCAGCTGCTCCGGCTGCATTTGCGGTAGGGAGAAACTGATTAATGTTACGAGTTCAATATGACTGCTTTGGGAAATGGGAAGATCGGCCGTGATCGAGTTGAATGATGGAGCAGGCTCAGTGGACTGAATGGCCGACTCTTCCACTGTTCCGTAAAGTGGCCGCCTCATGCATGCTCCGCCATTTGATAAGACCATAGAATCCCTGCAGGGCAGACTCCCTGAAAGGGCTCCCTACTTGGGCTCA
The DNA here is from genome assembly GCF_902713615.1 of Scyliorhinus canicula. Lineage (NCBI taxonomy): Eukaryota > Metazoa > Chordata > Chondrichthyes > Carcharhiniformes > Scyliorhinidae > Scyliorhinus > Scyliorhinus canicula. The sequence goes on from NC_052172.1 coordinate 18,191,255, forward strand.
TTCCTTCGCCCTATCCCCCCCGTAAACCCCATCTAACTGTCGGACACTAAGGGACAATTTGGTATGGGCAATCCACCTAACCTGCACGTCTTTGGATTGTGGGAGAAAACCGGAGCACCCGGAGGAAAGTCACGGGGAGTGCAAACTCCACACCGACAGATGAGGCAGCGGTACTAACCCGCTGTGCCACCTTTATTGTAGCCTCCACTCTACTTCCCCGTCCACCCCCTGACATCCATATTAATCAACAATCTGTTGAACTCAACCTTAAAAATATTCAATGACCCAGCCTCCAGTGCTTCCAACGACAACCTCTTGAACGAAACAAAATTCACCTCCTCTCCATCTTAAGTGGGTAACCCCTTATTTTTAAACTGGACTTCAAGTCCAAAAGCATCCATTGCAGCTAACGTTTTCAGGTCTACACGTCTCTGTGCGGATGTTCGCTTAAGATTTTAAATAAAAGTAAAATACTGCGGGATCTGGAAGTCAGAAATTTTTTTTTTTTTTTTTTTTTTTATAAATTTAGATTACCCAATTATTTTTTCCAATTAAGGGGCAATTTAGTGTGGCCAATCCACCTACTCTGCACATTTTTGGGTTGTGGGGGCGAAACCCACGCAGACACGGGGAGAATGTGCAAACTCCACACGGACAGTGACCCAGAGCCGGGATCGAACCTGGGACCTCAGCGCCGTGAGGCGGTTGTGCTAACCACTAGGCCACCGTGCTGCCCCCTGGAAGTCAGAAATAAAAACAGAAGATGCTGCGAAGCTCCTAAAGTCTGGCAGCTGTTAAGGGGAGAGAACCAGAGCTGACAAAAGGTCATTGGTCTCAAATGTTCACTCTCCACAGATGCTGCTCAAACTGCTGAATGTTTTCTGTTCTTATTGCTGATTTATGATAAGTGTCAGAAAAGTGGGGGAACAAGGTGGTCTTTTAAAATAAAAAACTCTGTAACGTCTTGCATTTATTTAGCACCGTTTAACAGTCCTGCGTGAATTGCAGCAGGGTTTTAGAGTTAAATTTGGCGCCATAAGGACATGTGACTAAAAGCTGGTTTAGCACAGTGGGCTAAACAGCTGTCTTGTAATGCAGAACAAGGCCAGCAGCAGGGTTCAATTCCCGTAACGGCCTCTCCGAACAGGCACCGGAATGTGGCGACTAGGGGCTTTTCACAGTAACTTAATTGAAGCCTACTTATGACAATAAGCGATTATTATTATTGCTGGAAGTAGGTTTTCAGTGGTATCTTGGAGGAGCGAAATGAGGCAGAGAGTTTTTGGGAGTTTGTCTTCAATCTATCTCTTAGTATAAGACCGTAAGACATAGGAGCAGAATTAGGCCACTTGGGCCATCGCTACTGCTCCGCCATTCAATCATGGCTGATATTTTCTCATCCTCATTCTCCTGCCTTCTCCCCATAACCCCTGATCCCCTTATTAATCAAGAACCTTTCTATCTCTGTCTTAAAGACACTCAGTGATTTGGCCTCCACAGCCTTCTGCGGCAAAGAGTTCCACAGATTCACCACCCTCTGACTGAAGAAATTCTTCTTCATCTCTGTTTTAAAAGACCGTCCGTTTAGTCTGAGGCTGTGCCTCTGGTTCTAGTTTTTCCTACAAGTGGAAACATCCTCTCCACGTCCACTCAATCCAGGCCTCGCAGTATCCTGTAAGTTTCAATAAGATCCCCCCTCATCCTTCAAGTGCAGACCCAGAGCCCTCAACCGTTCCTCATACGATAGCTCTTCAGAACTTCAATCAAAGCACTGCTTGAGAACCAAGATACACAGGAGTAGGCTATTCTGCCCATCTAAACTGCTCCGCTGTTCAACTAGATCACTGCAGGGGCAGCACGGTGGCGCAGTGGTTAGCACTGCAGCTTCACGGCGCTGAGGTCAAAGGTTCGATCCCGGCTCTGGGTCACTGTCCGTGTGGAGTTTGCACATTCTCCCCATGTCTGTGTGGGTCTCACCCCCACAACCCAAAGATGTGGAGGGTAGGTGGGTTGGCCACGCTAAATTGGAAAAATGAATTGGGTACTCTAAATTTATTTTTTTTTAAACAACTAGATCACGGCTGATTGTCTCCCTCCGTGCCATTTATCTGTCTTGAACATACTCCATGACAGAGATTCTCTGGGGTAGAGAACTCCAAAGATTCACTAACCTCTTGAGTGAAGAAGCTCCTCTTCATTACAGTCTCAAATGACCGACCCCTTCATTTGAGACCGTGGCCCCTGGTTCTTTATTGCCCCATCCCCGGCCAGGGGAAACATTCTTCTTGCATCCGACCCCCCTCCTCTGTCTCACCCCTTGAGAATTGCGTAAGTTTCAATGAGACAAGCTAAAATCAAAAGTAACGGAATGGTGAAATGGGCTCTAGGGGGTGAATAACCTCCTGTAAATCATGAAACTATTGAGCATTGCTATTTGCAGATGTATTATTAGTGGGAGCGATGGGAGCAATTTGAGGTTAAGAATTGAATATGTTATGAGGTGCAGCGATAAATCGTCTTGGCATAAGTACTGTTTTTAACCATCATGTCATGATACTAGTTTGCTAAGTAACTTTTGCTAATAAACTGGTGGCGAATCGGCGATAAACCAGTACGCTTAATTATTGCGTCAATATACATTCTGTTTGTCTTTAATTTGTCACCTGAAACTGTATCTACAGCCACCAGTGTTCCGCCCTAATGTTCGACTGGGAATAATTATTGGAGCCTTTTTATAAATATCGTGTTGGAGGAATTCTTTTTGTCAATAGGGAGGGATGTACTTGCATTGGCAGCAGTTCAGAGAAGGTTCATTGGGGTGATTCCTGGGATGTTGTCTTATGAGGACAGGTTGATCAGGTTGTGCCTATAACTCGTCGGAGAAGAATGAGGTGAAGTCATTGACATTCGATTCGGACGAGATTTGACCGTGAGGTTTCCTCTCCTGGGGGAATCGAGCTGAGGCGGTGGCGTAGTTGTGTTATCAGTGGACTAGTAAAATCCAGAGTTTCCTCCCACAAGACCCCAAAGATGTGCTTGTTAGGTGAATTGGACATTCTGAATTCTCCCTCCGTGTACCCGAACAGGCACCGGAATGTGGCGACTAGGGGCTTTTCACAGTAACTGCACTGCAGTGTTAACATAAGCCTACTTGCGACAATAAAGATGATTTATTATTAGGGTATTCCTCTGGTGACCCAAGTTCGAATCCCACCATGGCAGATGTTGAAATTTGACTTAGAATCATAGAATTTATGCTGAAGGAGGCCATTCGGCCCCTCGAGTCCCCACTGGCCCTGGGAAAGAGCACCCTCCCTAAGCCTATCCACCCTATCCCTGCAACCCAATCACCCCACCCAACCCAACCTTTTTGGACATTAAGGGTAATTTAGCATGGCCATTCCACCTAACCTCCACGCCGTTGGACTGTGGGAGGAAACCGGAGCACCCGGAGGGAATGGGCAGACTCCACGCAGACCGTGACCCAAGCCGGGAATCGAACCTGGGACCTTGGAGCTGTGAAGCAACTGTGCCTCCCTCTCCCCCCCCCCCCCCCCCCCCGTAGCTATGTGCTTGCCCACTTGAAATGGCTTCGCAAGCCACTCCGTTCAACGGCAGCTAAGGATGGGCAATAAATGCTGGCCTGGCCACTGATGCCCACATCTCATGAATGGGGGGGAAAAAAAACAACTAGGGGTGATGGATTGAAATAAGGGGCCTCTCATTTAAGACAGAGATGAGGAGAAATGTCTTCTCTGCATGCCTTTATAATTCCCTTCCGCACAGAGCAGTGGGATCTGGGTCGTTGAATATATCCAAGGCTGAATTAAGATTGATCGAGGGGGTTGTGGGGAAAAAGACAGGAAAGTGGAGTTAAGACCACAGTCAAATCAGCCACGATTGTATGTGAGTTTGAGGAATTAAATGGCTAACTCCTCCTAGTTCTTATGATCCTGAAAGAAAAAATGTCCTTAATTCCTTATACTTTACTATTTAAAAAGAAAATATAAATATAGAGTGCCCCACCATTTTTCCAATTAAGGGACAATTTAGTGTGGCCAATCCATCTACACTGCATATCTTTGGGTTGTGGGGGAGGAACCCATGCAGACACGGGGAGAATGTGCAAACACCACGCAGACAATGACCCGGGATCGAACCCGGGTCCTCAGCGCTGCAGACAGCAGTGCTAACCACTGCGCCACCGTGCTGCCATAGGCGTCACTATTTTAATAACCATTTTAATGCATTAATCTAATTCCAGTCACAGCATCAGCACTATTTCACTCTGGTGCTGTATAGCTCCAAAATGCTTTCTCCAGATGTGGCATAGTGAGGGAGCATAGTTTTTATAGAGGAGTGTTTTTTTTTCACAGTAAAAGTTGAGATACATTATGAAGATTTTGTGTGCCCTGCCTCTGCGTCATGTGTCCACCACTCCAGCATTGCGCTTTAACATTAAGAGGAACATCTGCGACAATATAGATGTAAAGATTCCCACACTAGCCATAGTGTCTGAGTTAGACTGCCAATTTGTGCTCTGTTCCCGTGGTTTGAGACTGCCCAAACTCACTTATGTAGCAGCCTTGGAGCCAGCAAGCTACATTCAAACTCATTTTTCAATCCACGTTACATAAATTGCTAGTGTTTGTGAAGATTTTTTTTTTTGAAATGGGTAAATGATTTGCTGCTTGAGCTGGTGTTATTCAACTTGACAATCAGTCAATTCTTGTTAAATTTAAAGAGCAGGGTGAAGGGTCAGGGCTCACAGTGCAGGTCACCACAAATAAGAGGTGAGAATCGTCATAAAAGTAACGACTAGATGACAGCAGGCTCCACAGTTTGAATCCTTATAGGAAGTAGGAAAAATTGAGCGAGGCAGAAATGCTGTTTTGGAGACTGCATGGCAACTCTGGTTCTCCGCATAATAGGGAGGAGGAGGATGACGAGAAGTGTGTAGGATGGTACATTTGTTGATTAGAAAGGCCAGGGAGAGGAAAGTTTGAAGAACGGCCCCAGCCACAACGGAGATGAGAGAGAAAAAGTGGAGGTTAGAGCGGTGAGGGGGAATTGAAGATCAGATGACAAACTGTTTCCTGTATCTCTTTGAGTAGTGCGAGAAGGACACCTTTGGAGACTTGGTGAGATTGCATCCAAAGTGAATTCCTCTGGGAGCCTTGAAGCTGCAAACTGACGAGACTTGTCCCATCGGGACTAGGCTGAGTTCAGACCCAGAGAATTCACGATCTGTGTGCCATCCTGGTGAATATCTGCACTTGTCGATGTCAGGGACCTGGCTGCTAGCAAAGGGCAGTCACTGTCGGTATCCTGTTCTTCTGACTCATCCAACTGTGTAATGTAACCTTAATTCAGGTAAAGGTATGTGCTTCACTTTCCAATGAAATGCCTGGTTATGAGTGCACTTGGACACAGCATTGGGGATATATACCGAGGGATGTAGTATGTAAATCATTGCATTGCAAAACCATCTTGGGTATGCAGTTTATAGGGTTGTTGCTTCCCCTACCCAGGACAGTGACTGGCTTTATCATTTGGCTAAGACTAGAGATGGGGTGGAATAAGTTGCTTTAATTAGGGGGATTGATACTTTACTTTTAACTTAAAAAAAGTAAGTGTTATTATACATTTTTAAAATTTAAAAATAAATAAATTTAGAGTACCCAATTCATTTTTTCCAATTAAGGGGCAATTTAGCCTGGCCAATCCACCTAGCCGGCACATCTTTGGATGGTGGGGGTGGGACCCACGCAAACATGGGGAGAATGTGCAAACTCCACACAGCCGGGATCGAACCTGGGACCTCGGCGTCGTGAGGCCACAGTGCTAACCAGTGTTATTATACATAAAGAAATACTTGTGTTTATATAATGTCTCTCAAGATCTCCAGATGTCCCAAAGTGCTTTATAGCCAGTGAAGTGCTTTTTGAAGTGAAGTCACTGTTTTAATGTAATGCAGCAGCCAATTTGTGCACAACAAGCTTCCACACGCAGCAGTGTGATATGACCTGATGAGCTGTTTTTTGTGATGTTGGTCGAGGGAGAACTATTGGCCAAGACGCAGAGGGAACTCCCCTGCTTCTCTTCAAAGTCGTGCCCTGTGGTCTTTCGCGTCCGCCTCAGAGGGCTTAATATCGCACCTGAGAGATGGCACCTCGGCGGTGCAGCATTCCCTCAGTACTGTACTGGGACTGTCGGCCTGGATTTTGTGCTCGTGTCACCAGAGTGGAACCTGAGCCTGCAACTTTCTGACTTGGGCCAGAGCAGCATCCCACACAGAGACTTCCTTTTCAATCAAGACCTTTTAATGATAAAGGAGGGTGCTTTGCACTTAAAACAATCATCTCTTAACTTCCCAGTTCTTGTTTAAGTAAAAATTTCTTGATGGCAGTTACGAATCCAAAATACCAGAAAGATCGATAGCTGAGCCAGACGCTGTCTAGACTACTGACTCCCCCTTCCTGCAGCATTATAGATGGTCAGCAGTCAGTAATACGACAGCAGTTTAATCAAAGGGTTTCAGATGATATTGCAGAGCAGATGACATCATAAAACAGGAGAAGCTGGATTTATCGGATGTCCTGAAATTAAATTGCTTCCTCTTGCCCATTGTAGAGTCTCTAGTGCTTTTCGGTAATGTGTCCTGCTATCTCTTCTAAATCATGTGCGCTGTTGCCGTAAATATGTCAGCTGCGCAGATTAAAATATTTCTCCGGCTGGGGTGATGCTGTCGTTGAAAGGTTACTGATTGGTGTGTAGTCACTGGGCCGTTTCCGACTAAAGGCGAAGCGAAGAGCACCGGAATTCCTTCCTTTTTTGACTGTCCCGTAAAAGATGTACAGCAAAGGATTTTGTCCTTCTAAACATGGTCATGTCTGAGACATCATTCTGCGCTGCACGGAACTGGGGTGAAGTGAAGGTGAGGGCAGGTCTGTCACTAAAAGTGGGAGCATTCTGACGCAATCATCTTGAGAGCATCGAAAAAGGTTTGAATATCATTCAACCCATCGACCGGAGTGCAATTTCTGTTTCCCTGTAGGATTTTGTGCTGGTGTTATGATGCCTAATATAATGGTGACACAGTATCTGATATATATTGTTGAGTTCATGCTTGTGGGCTTTTTCAATTTTGGATCCTATTTGTTCGCTGGCAATGACAGCACGTTGGCTATCTGCCAGGGCAGTGTTGGTGTGTTAGTGATTTTATTATTGGATAGTGTTGTCACTGATGTGCTTTCGGTTGCTCCTCTCCTAGGTAATAAAAAGTTTAAAAAGATTTTATGATGCTGTTAATTCACTCCTAGTGCTCCCCCTGCGAGCCGGCGGTCTCTTGCTAGTGGCTTGCAGCTCAGTACCGTCTTCTGACATTGTGAAGAAATTAGAGAGTTCTACTTGGTTTTACTGTTTGAGTGGCTGTGTCAGTAAAGATTCTGATGCCTCACAGCGGCAGGGATCTAGATGCGAGTCCGGACCTCCACTGTCTGTGGAGTTTGCATGCTCTCCCCGTGTCCAGATGTGAAGGTTAGGTGGATTGGCCTTGATTGATGTGCAGGTTTATGGGGATGGGATGGGGTGGGGGAGTGGACCTAGAGAGACTGCTCTTTCGGAGGGTCGGTGCCGAATTAATAATAATAATCGCTTATTGTCACAAGTAGGTTTCAATGAAGTTACTGTGCAAGCACCTAGTCACCACATTCCGACGCCTGTTCGGGGAGGCTGGTATGGGAATTGAACCCACACTGTTGGCATTGTTCTGCATTACAAGCCAGCTATTTAGCCCACTGTGCTAAACCAGCCCCTGATTGGGGCTGCTTCTGAATGGGCTCCTTCTGCACTGTAAGGATTCTATGAATTTCCCTTCATTAAAATCATATAGTATTGTATTAGCATAATTTTACTTTGGATTCTAGGACACTTCGAACTGGCTTGAAGAACTTTTTATTTTCCCAGTGGAGAATGTATGTAGTGTGTCCGAGTGAAACTCTGGAATGGGACTGACTGACGTGGTTTAATGGACCTATTGGCATCCTTCTGTGCTGGTACTAAAGGAGGTGGTCATGGAAATTGTGGATGAGTTGGTATCACCTTCCTGCTCGGCTCTATTATAAACAATGTGATAACAGTACATTTAGAAAATATCAATGGGATTAGACAAAATCAGCATGGATTTATGAAAGGGCAATTGTGTTCAACGAACCTACTGGGGATTTTTTGGAACGTAACTAGCAGAATAGATAAGGGAGAACCAGTAGGTGTGGTGTATTTAGATTTTCAGAAAGCTTTTGATAAAAGATAAGAGGTTAGTGTGAAAAAAGAAAGCACATGGGATTAGGGGGAATGGCATGGATTGAAAATTGGGTTTGCAGATCGGAAACGGAGTAGGAACAAATGTACCTTTTTCAGATTGGCAGGTGGTGACTAGTGGGGTACTGCAGGGATCAGTGCTTGGGACCCCAACTTTTCACTATGTATCAATGATTTGGATGAGGGAATCAAATGTAATATTTCCAAATTTGCTGACAACATAACTTGGTGGGAATGCGAGTGGTGAGGTGGTTGTTAAGAGGCTTTAAGATGATTTAGACGAGTTAAGTGAGTGGGCAAATACATGGCAGATGTAGTATAACGTGGATAAGTGTGAGATTATCTGCTTTGGTAGGAAAAACGTAATGGCAGAGAGTATTACTTAAATGGTGATGTACTAAGGACCTGGGTGTCCTTGTATACCAATCACTGAAAGCAAGCACCCCCCGCGAGAAACTTGCACAGAACCTCTCTTCGCTGCCCAAGACCGTTTTTTTTCACGAACTTTTTGACAGCGAGTTTGCAGCAGAGGCGACCAAGGAGTTTGACAAAGCCATGCAGGAGCTCGCTGAGCAGGAGCCACAGCTGGTTGAGCAATTCCATAAACTGTCCGAGATTGCGGGCAAGGTCGGAAGTGACCTGGCCACGAAGCAGGAGTTTACACTCTCGGGCTTGGCGAAGAACGCAACTGACCTTCAGGGCGCTGACACTGCAGAGGAAGAGTTGAGCCAAGCAATGGGCAGCCTGGGAGTGGATGTGGGGCTGAGCGAGGGAGCTGCAGAGCCAGAGGGAGGCTTCCTGCCAATCATGCAGAGCATCATGCAGAACCTGCTGTCCAAGGATATCATGTACCCAGTGCTGAAGGAGATCACTGAGAAGTATCCTGAGTGGCTCACAGCCCACCGTGACGCGCTACCTGGGGAGCAGGTACGGAGGTAGGAGCGTCAGCACCTCATCATGGTGCAGATCTGCGAGGAATTCGAGACAGCGACAGAGGGTGAGCCTGAACATCGACAGCAGGTCCACTTCGAGACTATCCTGGACCTCACGCAGCAACTTCAAGATCTCGGGGAACCACCGAAAGAATTGGCGGATGTGCCTCCTGGATTGAACTTTGACCTGGATGAAATGAGTGTTCCGGAGAACTCAGCACTGGGCAGCGAGCCGTGCTTGGTGATGTGGAAGAGGGCAGCAAATCCTGTTTTGGAATCTGACTCCTGTCCCTCCCCTCTTTTCCTTGCCCCCTACTTCTCTGAAATCTGCCCCAAAACCTGAGGCAGCAGGGGCCGTGCGGTACCCGTGTAGGGTTATGTCTTCTGTTTGTTGTGGGGGCTGTTGGACATTACTGGGGGAGTGTGCGATGTATGGACCGCAGTCACCCAGGACTTCTCTGCATTCCTCCCAGTGGAAGCGGCAGTGTGTGTGTGTGTGGGGGGGGGGGGATGGCTGCATTTCGTCAGGTGCTGGGGGAGACGTCCGATCTGGGCCCAGATAAGCATTTCTTGTATCCTCCTCCCGTGTGTTGCTGTAGCGACCTAATCTGGGTCTCGGTGATGGGCCTTTGTAACTGCTCCCACCCCCCCCTCTCCCCATACCATGGATGGCTGCTGTAATTCAGTGATGAACACATTAAAAATAAATTTGATTGATTAGGGGGAAAAAAAGGAAGGCAGATGATATGTTGGTCTTCATTGCAAGAGGACTTGAGTACCGAAGCAAGGATGTCTTGCTGCAGCTGTACAGGGAAATTCATAGAATCCTCACACTGCAGAAGGAGCCCATTCGGCCACATCGTAGTATTGTCGTGAGGAGAGATTGGGTCGACTAGGAGGCTATATTCATTGGAATTCAGAAAAATGAGGGGGGAACTCATTGGAAAAGGTAAAATTCTGGCATATTCGGACAGACTGGATGTTGGGACGGTGTTTCCCCTGGCTGGGGATGGTTCGACAACGAGGCGGGGGGGTCACAGGCTCAAGCTACTGGTTAAGCCATTTAGGACTGAGTCGAGGAGAAACTCCTTCACTCCGAGGGTGGTGACCTGTGGAATTCTCTACCGCAGAAGGCTGTGGAGCCAAGTCACTGAATATATTTAAGAAGCAACTAGCTTTCTAGGCTCTACAGGCATTAAGGGGTTTGGAGAGAGCATGGGGTGCATGGTGTCGAGATGGAGGATCGGCCATGATCACATTGAATGGGCTGGAAGAGCTGAATGATCAACTCCTCCTGCTTTCTACGTTTCTCTGTAATGACTCCACGACTACACATTTCTCATTGTCGGCTGTCGAATATGAGCTTTTGTTTTTGAAAGAAGAATAAGCGAGGTGTCAATGGAATTGGGCGAGTTTCAAAATTTGTCCATTAGAGCCACCTGGAGGCCAGACACTGCACCTTCATTGTGACAGTTGACATAGCGAATTCTAATGGACAGCGGGCTATTTTACATTATCAGCTTTATTGTCACCAGTAGGCTTACATTAACATTGCAATGAAGTTACTGTGAAAACTATTAACAAAGTTATGACTACTGGAAACATGTGCCCCCTCGGAGGGTTTAAAACTGATGTAAGTGTACAGATATCTTCGACTATGTTGTGTCCTGGTAATTAATTTGGAATGAACAAGTGGAACACTGCTTTTTATTGTATGCTGATTATGTAGTACAGCCTTGTACTGGCACAAGGCCAAGGCAGATGTTAAAGCGGACACCTGCATGTTTAAAACATCCCAGATCAAAGGGATGCTTTTTATGTTTAATATTGTTGTGTTACAGTTCTTTCCCTCTTTTGTAGTACTGGCGTCAGAGAGGTGATGTTATAAATTAATCCTGAAAAATCCGGTGATTAAAATGGATCACGCAGCTTCTCAGCTGTGATGTTGGGTGAAAATCAATCCTCTGCTGCTTTTATCTCTCTTTTATAACAGTAATAAAAGGAGTCCAGATTTGACAACAACGTAGACTTTTTTTTTTGCCGGGAAAATCCGAGCTTAATGGCTTTAGCGGTGTTTGCTTGGTCGCTGAGCTTTATGGACACGAAGACCTTGTGTTTTCCGTCTTTGTCTGTGACGGGTTAGTTGATTCTAGCCAGACAGTGAGGCCAAGGAGAGGAAAATCGTTCAGAGATCTTCTGATCACTGTCCCCTGAAGCTCTACTGAAAAATGTGTATGTGGTGGGCACAGGAACATGCTGAATTCCCCATTAAGACTTGCGCGTGAGGTCCAGCCTGAACCTCTGGAGGGCAGCCTCACTGCAGCCTAAGTTGACTTTGTGGGGTGAGGGAAGAAATTTGGGGGAAATCCTCAGTGGCCTTTACCAGATGAGGGTGATCCATTCCAAGAATGGGTCTGTCTGGTTTCTGGGCCTCTTTGGGTGCTAACCGGACCTCTTTGGGTGCTAACCATGTGCTTTCTATGCTGTTGAGAGGCAGATTACCCTACATGTACCTCAGTTCATCTTTGTTGCGCCTTGCTTCCCATCGCCATTTTGCCCTTTTGAAGAGATGGTTTGCTTTCTATTGGCCAGGGAGAACATATACAGCACAGAAGGACGCCATTCAGTCTGCCGTGTCTGTGCTGCCTCCCTGAAACCAAGTGCAGTTCTCCTGCCTTTTCCCCGTAACCCTGCACACTCTCTCTTCCTTTTCAGATAACAATCCAATTCCCTTTTGAAAGCCGTGTTGCAATCTGCTGCACCGGGGCAGCATTGTGGCGCAGTGGGTTAGCCCCGTTTCCTTACGACACCGAGGTCCCAGGTTCGATCCCGGCTCTGGGTCACTGTCCGTGTGGAGTTTGCACATTCTCCCCGTGTCTGCGTGGGTTTCGCCCCCCACAACCCAAAGATGTGCTGGGTAGGTGGAGTGGCCAGGCTAAATTGCCACTTAATTGGAAAAAAATGAATTGGGTACTCTAAATTTTTAAAATTTTTTTTAAAGAATCTGCCTGCACCACACCCTTGTGCAGTGCTTCTAGATCCTAGCCACGCGCTGAAATGAAAAAGCTTTTCCTCATGTGGCTGTTGCTTCTTTTGCCAGTTACCGTAAATCTTTGCCCCCTCTTTGTTTCTTCCACTAGGGATTTTGTCCCTTTCTGCTCTGACCAGTTCCCACATGATTTTGAAAACCTCTATCAAATCTCCTCTCCACCTTCAGTTCCCCAAGGAAACCACTCCCAATTTCTCCAATCTGTGCACTTGGTTGGGGGTGGGGAAGAGAGAGAAGATGCTCCAATCTGTGCACTTGGGGGGGAGATGATGACGGAGGGGTAATGTCACTGAGCTTGTAATCTAGAGGCCCAGGCTAATGTGTCATCTGGTGGAATTTAAATGCAATGAACAAAATGTGGAATTGAAAGCTGGTCTCCGTAATGGTGACCGTGAAACTATCATTGGTTGTTGGACAAACTCATTTGGTTCACTGATGACCTTTTTGGGAAGGAAATCTGCCGTCCTTAACTGGTCTGGCCTACCTGTGACTCCAGATTGGGCGGCACGGTAGCACAGTGGTGCTAGTGGTACTAGCACAGTACTAGTGGTGAGCACAGTTGCTTCACAGCGCCAGGGACCCGAGTTCGACTCCGGGTCTGGGTCACTGTGCGGAGTCTGCACGTTCTCCCCACTTCTGCGTGGGTTTCCTCCGGGTGCTCCGGATTCCTCCCACGAGTCCTGAAATACGTGCTGGTTAGGTGAATTGGACATTCTGAATTCTTCCTCGGTGTACCCGAACAGACGCCGGAATGTGGCGACTAGGGGATTTTCACAGTAACTTCCCTGCAGTGTTAATGTAAGCCTACATGTGACACTGATAAAGATTATTATTGTAGATCCACAGCAATATGTTTGACTCTTAAGTGCCCCTCTGAGATGGTGTAACAAACATAGAACAGTACAGCACAGAACAGGCCCGTCGGCCCTCGATGTTGTGCCGAGCGATGATCACCCTACTCAACCCCACGTATCCACCCTATACCCGTAACCCAACAACCCCCCCCAACCTTACTTTTAAGGACACTACAGGCAATTTAGCATGGCCAATCCACCTAACCCGCACATCTTTGGACTGTGGGAGGAAACCGGAGCACCCGGAGGAAACCCATGCACAGACGGGGAGAACGTGCAGACTCCGCACAGACAGTGACCCAGCCGGGAACCGAACCTGGGACCCTGGAGCTGTGAAGCGTTTATGCTAACCACCATGCTACCGTGCTGCCCCCTTGGTTCACTTGGTTCAAGGGCAATCAGGTTTTTGGAACAATTGCTGGCTTTGCCAGTGACACCCAGATCTCCGGAAAGAATAAAGAAAATAAGAACCAACCTAACTGAAGTAAAATGCATTTGCATTTTTAATTCAAAATTTAAATTGCCAAGTTACAAGGGTAATGAAATGAGTTGTTCATAACAAAATATATGGGAGGGAAAACTTTGGAATCAGAAATAGTGGAAATAAAAAGAAATAGTGTTCCTTTTGCATTTGGAGCAGATCCCATGTGATTTGCATCCAGTGCATTGATTGATTTCAAAATGCCGTCACTTGTTATCTTGGCAAACATTACATAGGACACACAGCACCGAAACAGGCCATTTGGCCCAACCCCTCCATGCTGGTGTTTGTGCTCCATTCCAGCCTCCCCTCATCTTTCCTCATATGCTCGTCTAACTTCCCCTTAAACGCACCAATATTATACACTTCATAAACTCCCTGCAGATGTGAGTTTCTCACACTTGCCTCTCATTAAAGAAAACATTCTTTTAAATTTCCTTTTGGATTTCTTGATTATCCTGTCTTAATGCACTTTTGCACAAGTGGAAACGTGTTCTCTGCATTCACTTGTTCAAAGTTCAAAACCTGCCATAATTTGAAAGACTTCTATTACCCTCAGCTTCTCTTCTCTCTCTTCCCCCCCCCCCCCCCCCCCCCCCACCCTCCAAGAGAAAAGACAACAAGCCTAACCACCCTTTCCTGATGTGTACACGCTTGCAGCTCCGGTATCATCTTTGTAAACCATCTCCTTGAGTCCTCTTCAGTGCCTCTATCTGTTTAATAATATGGCGACCAGAACTGTGCATGGTATTCCTCAATGTGGTCTAACCAAAGTTTGATACAAGTTTAACACAACTTGCCAATTTATGACCAATTAATTTTTTTGTGTTGTCAAACTTTACGTTACAAGGTGAGAAGAAATTGTAATATGTAAAGAACATCCTTTTGATGATGGGACATGGTTTTGTGCTCTGGGTCTTGTGGTTCCGGTTGATTGGGGCCAAGTATGACCATTGTAGATGCAGAGGAAATCACTCATCTATCTTAATTTCCACCCCCCCCCCCCCACCCTCAGGAACTGTTCTTCATGCGGTGTATTGGGCCTCTGTCAGTAGACAGCTGAAGTTGCTTGCCGAGTGGAAGAAGACTATCTTACAGAGATTCTTGCCATGTGTGTACAAAGAAAATGGGTGTTAATGCTTCTGCCTACCCGTATCCTTCATGTCCGACAGCTGGGGTGAAAACGCAATCTTCAAATGCAGTTGGTGGTAAGAATTTTATTACACAATCTGAGTGCCATCGCCGGTGACCTAATTGGATAGCAGGACAGGCTCGAGGGGCTGAATGGCCTCCTTTTCCAATGTGACTCATGTTACAGCGACATTAAGGGAGGTTGATTATTGGAATAATTCCCTAGTTTCTTAGTAGGTAAAGATTTGTGAAGCGGGGCACGCCCTCTCCCCTGAGCAGAGAATGTTAAAAGGGTTAACAAAATAAGAGGTGTTGAGATTGAGGGTTTGATTGGGGATAAATGTTTGCATCGGTGGGAAGGCTGATAACCAGATGATACAGACATAGAAACTTTGGCAGAAGTCCCGAAGGGATGTGAGAATTTGTTTTGTTATGCAACAGAATGTTGTGTGATCTTAAAAAGCGCTTCTGGAAAGGGTGGTTGTAACTTTCAAAGAGGAATCGGATAAAAAAATAGTTGGAGAAAGGGAAATTCGCAGGGTTATGGGGAAAGAGCAGGAGAGAGGCAATTTGAGCACACTGGAGGGGGGGAGCGGGGAAATGTGTTCTTTCTATGCTGTGGGTTTCTATGCTAAGCAATGTGATAAACGTTGAAGGCCCGGCAATCAAAATCAATTCCTGATCTTTCTTGGAAGAAAGGCATACATTATATAGTGCCATCACAACCTCAGGATGCCGCCAAAGTGGCATGGTAGAGGGCAGCAAGGTGGCGCAGCGGTTAGTGCTGCTGCGTCACAGCGCCGAGGTCCCAGGTTCGATCCCGGCTCTGGGTCACTGTCCGTGTGGAGTTTGCACATTCTCCCCGTGCTTGTGTGTGTTTCGCTCCCACAGCCCAAGAGATGTGCAGGCTAGGTGGATTGGTCACGCTTTTAGCCCCTTAATTGGAAAAAATGAATTGTGTACTCTTAAATTATTTTTTTTTTAAAGTAGCACAGTAGTGCAGTGGTTAGCTCAGTTACTTCACAGCTCCACGGTCCCAGGTTCGATTCCCGGCTTGGGTCATGTCTGTGCAGCAGAGGCCCACATGTCTGCATGTTCTCCCCGGGTCTGCGTGGGTTTCCTCCCACAAGTCATGAAAGACGTGCTGTTGGGTGAATTGGACGTTCTGAATTCTCCCTCTGTGTACCCGAACAGGCGCCGGAATGTGGCGAGTAGGGGCTTTTCACAGTAACTTCATTGCAGTGTTAATGTAAACCTAATTGTGACAATAAAGATTATTATTATTAAAGACTGGTTGGGGCTGAATGGCTCGTTTCTGTGCTGTATATCCGATCTAGGTACTATTATAGGAACGCCTTCACCACACAGACTATAATGGTCACTGCCTCAGGGTAACTAGGAATGGGCAGTAAATATCAGTCTTGACAGTGATGCAGGCTACTGTGTTTTTAGATGTAGCTTGTTCTCGTGAGTCAGAATAACTTCACTATGAGCTGTATAAACGTGGCAGTTATAACTGCTCTCCAATCCTTTTTATTTCTCCCTGCTGGAGTCTGGGCCTCTGGTGCACTAGGGCCGATATTTATCCCTCCACCAACAGCACCAAGCAGCCCATGGTCTTGCTGTGCGCAAATTGGCTGCCATCTATCCATCAACCGTATGAGGTTGTGATAAGCATTTCTGTCTTTGCCTTGTCCAGTGGCTGCTCTTTTTACACCATTCTAGAAGGGCAGCATGGTAGCACAAGTGGATAGCACTGTGGCTTCACAGCGCCAGGTTTCCAGGTTCGATTCCCCGCTGGGTCACTGTCTGCGCGGAGTCTGCACGTTCTCCCCGTGTCTGGGTGGGTTTCCTCCGGGTGCTCCAGTTTCCTCCCACAGTCCAAAGATGTGCAGGTTGGGTGGATTGGTCATGCTAAATTGCCCTTAGTGTCCAAAAATAAAAGGTTAGGAGGAGTTATTAGATTACGGGGATAGGGTGGAAGTAAGTTGGTCGGTGCAGACTCGATGGCCCGAATGGCCTCCTTTTGCACTGTACGTTCTATGAATCTATGTTGAGTGTCCCGAGTTAATTCACTCTGTTAGGAGGAAATGGGGGTCAGTCCCCAGCTGATGTACGCACAGTCACGCACACAAATGTTTTCCTGGCTTGTAATCTTTTTTGATTAAAATTGACAATTGTCCCACCATCTGTTGGTGCCCTTCGCACAGTGAATTACCATTGTTGTGCGGCCAAATGTAGTAGCCTTTCTGCGCTCCAAGCAACACTCCTCACTGGGCAATAAGGTGAACAAGCAGGTATTTCTTCAAAAATTATGCGCAGCATAGATTCCGTTCATGGCACAGGCCCCATCCTATTAATCTGGCATTTTAGTTCAGCATTATGGGCGAGGCGTTATGAAGCAGGCAATCTACTTGCCAGGAAATAATAGTAGCCATGCTAGATTTCTGTATGAATATAGAGCAATATTGGAGGTGATTTCAGGGACTGATTAAATCACCAGCTTACATGGAACCTCCATACTTTTCCCTGCTGCGAGTGTCTAGATCCCCCTTGTGCGTCGTGAGTGTCTAGATTCCCCCTTGTGCGTCGCGAGTGTCTAGATCCCCCTTGTGCGTCGCGAGTGTCTAGATCCCCCTTGTGCGTCGCGAGTGTCTAGATCCCCCGTGTGCGTCCCGAGTGTCTAGATCCCCCGTGTGCGTCCCGAGTGTCTAGATCCCCCGTGTGCGTCACGAGTGTCTAGATCCCCGTGTGCGTCGCGAGTGTCTAGATCCCCCGTGCGTCGCGAGTGTGTATGATTCCCCCTTGTGCGTCCTGAGTGTGTATGATTCCCCCTTGTGCATCCCGAGTGTGTATGATTCCCCCTTGTGCATCCCGAGTGTGTATGATTCCCCCTTGTGCATCCCGAGTGTGTATGATTCCCCCTTGTGCATCCCGAGTGTGTATGATTCCCCCTTGTGCATCGCGAGTGTGTATGATTCCCTTTTTTTCCCTAATATTTTATTTTCCTATTGGAGTCCTTACCTAGTGTAATTTTTTTTTTGCCTGTGAAATAGATTTTACATGTGACGTTATTATTAAATTTAAAAAGTTGTCTATCCAGTGATGTGTACCAGACACAACTTTTAACTCCTGGATTGGCTTTCCAAGTCCAGTTCACATCCATGCGAGGGGTCCCCCGCCAGGAGTGCCGATCCTATACAGCGTGATCGTGTGCATGCGTAGCTGTGCAGCAGCCTGGCCGTTATCACTCGGGGCCTCGTTTCGTGTTAAGTGCCCTGCCTGCAGTGACCACACAAAAGCGGAAAACCGCAGATAATGGAAATCTGAAATTAAAATAGAAAATGCTGCCAATGCTCAGCGGGTCAGGCAGCATCCGAACTGACGATGGGTGATCGCCATCAACTTAAAAAGCATTGACAGTCTCTTTCTCTGCCTGACCTGCTGAGTATTTCCAGCATGTTGTAATGTTAAAAGGTGCTGAGTTTTGCGGACTGAAAGATGGCACTGCTGACTCACCAGGGACTCGGGCCTGTGACCAAGAGCAGCTCAGCGGGGGGGAGAGGAGGAGGATCGACGTGGCAGCAAGCGCTGTGATGATTGATCAACGGCATGCGGAAAATGGGAGCTAATGTTCTTGATTGCTGAATATAGCAACTGCAGATGGAAGACTTGTCCCAGTGCCAGAAGCCTCGGCGTGTGTTTGATTATGAATCTAACAGAATTGGGAACGCTGCGCGACAGTGTGGGAGGAACAAAGTTCTGATTTCTTTCCAGCTCCTCCAAACTGGAAGAACTTTCCGAGCCAGCGGGGAGAATTCTGTCCTGCCGTTTTTTTTTCCATTAATGACAGCTTAAGCTGTGGAAACTTTGAACCGTGCAGATCTTTGAGTTTCACTCTTTTAATTTCTTCTTTTTTGTTTTTTGGAATCTCCCCAAGATGCTGCAACTTGTCTTAAATTGCAGCCTTCTAACCGAGCAAGATTACCTTGCAGGTGCAGCAAGCATTCCAAAAGCAAATGGTACGTGGGCCTCTGTTGCAAGGCAAGAGTGCAGATGCCTTCCTGCAATTGTGCAGCCACCGCACTTGGAGCATTGTGCACAGTGTTGATGTCCATACCAAAGGCTGCCTTGAGAGGGGGCTCAGCAACGATTCGCTGACTTAACTCCTGGGGTGAGATTGTTGCCCTGTGAGGAAAGATTGAACGGAATCTGCTTGTACCCGTTTTGAAGAATGAGACATGATTTCGCTGAAAAGTAGGAGACTCCCGAGAGGGCTTGACCCGGTCGATGCTGAGACCGTTTCCCCGGCTGAAGAATCTAGAAATGGACGCTTTAGTCTCGGGATGAGGAGAAAATGCTTCGCTCAAAGGATTGTGAATCTTTGGAATCCTGTACCCCACAGAGGTGTGAATGTTCAATCGTTAGATATGTTCAAGCTTGGGATTGATGGATCTTTGGACTCCAAAGCGATCAAGTGATATGCGGATTGAATCGGAAAGTTGGTTCAACCGTGGTATTAAATGCAGAATAGGCTTGAAAGACTTAAATGGCTGCCTCCTGCTCCTGCTCCTGTTCCCTTTGCCCCACTTGTAAGTGGAGTGCCATAGGAGTCACTGCTGGAGCCTCAAGCTTTTTACAATTTATATAAATGACTTGGCTGAAGGGACTGATGGTGTGGTTGCTAAATTTGCTAATGGCAAAGATAGGTAGGAATGGCGGCACGGTGGCACAGTGGTTAGCATTGCTGCCTACGGCGCTGAGGACCCGGGTTCGAATCCCGGCCCTGGGTCACTGTCTGTGAGGAGTTTGCGCATTCTCCCCGTGACTGTGTGGGTTTCACCCCCACAACCCAAAGATGTGCAGGGTAGGTGGATTGGCCACGTTAAATTGCCCCTTAATTGGAAAAAATTAATTGGATATTCTAAATTTATTTTTAAAAAAAAGATAGGTAGGAACGCGAGTTCTGAAGATGACATGAGAAGATCCCAGACCAGACCCCAACAGTTGCTAGGATACAATGAAATGAAACTGGGCAGCACGGTGGTGCAGTGTTAACATTGCTGCCTCACGGCACCAGGGTCCCAGGTTCGATCCTGGCTCTGGGTCACTGTCCCTGTGGAGTTTGCACATTCTCCCCACGTTTGCGTGGGTTTCACCCCTTCAACCCAAAGATGTGCAGGGTAGGTGGATTAGCCACGCTAAATTGTCCCTTTATTGGAAAAAATGAATTGACTACTGTAAAAAAAAAAAAAAAAAAAAAAAAATTTTAAAACAATGAAATGAAACTAATTTCTAACTGCTATTTTTTTATCACACAAAACCCATCTCTGATCAAAATCCACTTTTAAATACAGTTAGCAAACCCAGGAATACTTGCTATGAAGAGACGTCTTGGATAAACCACTTTGAGAAAGAGATCCTTCAGGAACCAGCTTGCAGATTCTTGTCTGTGTCAAACCACGTTTAACTTGCCTTTCTCACATCCCGTCCTTCTCACATCACGGTCATGATAAAGCATCTGCAATCATGTTTGTTCTCCCTGCTACCTGTATGGTTGTAGCAATAAACTCCCATCTAAAACAGTCTTTCGTTTTGATCTTTAAACTTCTCCAAAAACTTGAAAGGATTAAGGTCTGTATAAACACTTTTCTCTAATGAATTGTTAGCAACACGAACGTCAAAATGGTGCAGAGCCAGTAACAAACTCAGTCATCTGCTTGATGGTCAAATACTTATTTTTAAATTATTTTTATTTTTATTTTTTTTAAATGTAAGAGTACCCAATTCATTTTTTCTAATTAAGGGGCAATTTAGCATTGCCAATCCACCTACCCTGCACATCTTTGGGTTGTGGGGGTGAAACCCACGCAGACACACTGAGAATGTGCAAACTCCTCACGGCCAGTGACCCAGAGCTGGGATCGAACCTGGGACCTCGGCGCCGTGGGGCAGCAATGCTAACCACTGCACCACCGTGCTGCCCCGTCAAATACTTGTTTTGATGATTATTTATTTTCTGAGGAAAAATAACCCACGGGCCTTTTCTATTCTGTCATCGTCTTCCTGTAGCAGTTCAGCACCAACGCCCAATCACTTGCATCAATTGCCACCTTACTTTGCTTGGCCTAATTAGGTGTCACCAATACTGTGGTGGTCAACACAGTTTACAGATTGTCAAATCTCCCCTGACTACTTTTTATAAAAAAATAAATTTAGCGTACCCAATTATTTTTTCCAATTTAGCGCGGCCAATTCACCTAACCTGCACATCTTTGGGATGTGGGGGGCGAAACCCACGCAGACACGGGGAGAATGTGCAAACTCCACACGGACAGTGACCCAGGGCTGGGATTCGAACCCGGGTCCTCAGCGCCGTAGGCAGCAATGCTAGCCACTGTGCTGCCCTCTCCTGACTTTCTGATGCCCACTGATATTTCTTGTGCTTTTTCAGAAGTTTAGTCAGTGGAACAACCACACTGTTTAAAATTTGGCATGAATTCCTGGTAGAAACCACTCATGCCCAGAAATCTCAGAACTTCTCTCCTCAATGGTATTGGTAACTCCCCAATAGTTTTGAAAATGAAAATCGCTTATTGTCACGTGTAGGCTTCAATGAAGTTACTGTGAAAAGCCCCTAGTCGCCACGTTTCGGCGCCTGTTCGGGGAGGCTGGTACGGGAATTGAACCGTGCTGCTGGCCTACTTTAAAAGCCAGCGATTTAGCCCAGTGAGCTAAACCAGCCCCTTTTTGTTTTCACATTCCGTGATCACGTCCAATTGTGTGGCCTAAGACTGTGACTTGAGTTTTCCCAAATTCACTTTTAACTATGTTGACCACCAATCCAGCCTCCTGCAGTCGAGCGAACAATTCCTTTGTTCTAAATGCTACTTTTGTAGCTCCTGGCTGTCCGTAGTTGAACTCTCCCTAACTTTTGACTGCTCTCCCTGCGCGCGTGCGGCACAGACTTCTACGAGGTGCCTTCAAATGTTCCACACTAAAGACCCAAATAAATATGTATTGTTGCTATCCACTCTATCCAGTCCTTATTTCTTCTAGCCACCTCTCAAAGATGGCCTAGGCAAGGTTAACAGCCGCTGACCTGACCATAACAACAGGGAACCAAACCACAAAAAAAGACAGACTTGCATTTATACAGTGCTGTTGATGATCTCAGAGCATCTCAAAGTACTTTACAGCAAATGAATTACTTTTGAACTGTGATGTAGCTGTTGTAATATCTGACTATCACATTTTGCATTGTATCTTTTAAAATTTGTTTTGTTGCCAGCACGGTGGCACAGTGGTTAGCATTGCTGCCTACAGCGCTGAGGACCCGGGTCTCTGTCCGTGTGGAGTTTGCACATTCTCTCTGTGTCTGCGTGGGTTTCACCCCCACAACCCAAAGGTGTGCAGATTAGGTGGATTGGCCACGCTAAAGTGCCCCTTAATTGGAAAAAATAATTGGGTACTCTTAAATTTTTTTTTTGAAATATAAAAAATTGTTTTGTTGCCACCTCCTGTTTCCACAGCGTGATCAGGATTTTGGGGGACAGAGAATCCTATTGGTTGTGCTGGTTAATTTGCCTTGTTCGTCAAATTTAGCCTACACTAGCCTACACTAGCCTAGGCTTCGTCATTGAAGCCTACACGTGACAAATTAGGGCAGTACGGTAGCATGGTGGTTAGCATAAATGCTTCACAGCTCCAGGGTCCCAGGCTCGGTTCCCGGCTGGGTCACTGTTTGTGCGGAGTCTGCACGTCCTCCCTGTGTGTGCGTGGGTTTCCTCCGGGCGCTCAGGTTTCCTCCCACAGTCCAAAGATGTGCGGGTTAGGTGGATTGGCCATGCTAAATTGCCTGTAGTGTCCTTAAAAGTAAGGTTAAGGGGGGGGTTGTTGGGTTACGGGTACAGGGTGGATACGTGGGGTTGAGTAGGGTGATCATTGCTCGGCACAACATCGAGGGCCGAAGGGCCTGTTCTGTGCTGTACTGTTCTATGTTCTATGTTCTAAATTTGAAAGTGAAATGATTCACTGCTAAATAATGACGAGAGATTACTAGGATTGTATATCCTAGAATATAGAAGCTTGAGGAGTGATTTGATTGGGGTATGTAGAGTTTTGGAAGGAATTGCTGAAACTTTTTTTCTGCTGCTGGATGGTTAAGGACATGGGGATGTAACCTTAATTCCGGAGAGAGGGTGGGAAACATTTTGCACAAAAGGGTGGGTGGGAAACATTTCACACAAAAGGGTGGTAAAATTGTGGACCTCTCGCTCACAAAGTAGATGCTAGCTCAAGTTAATAATTTTAACTCTTGAGATGGTAGATATATATTAGACAAGGATCTGGTGCCAAAGCAAGTGGGTGGATTTGGGTTAAAGATCAGTGATCTTATCGAACGGCAGATGGGATTGGGCTGAAGGCCTGCTGGCACCTAATGATGCTTTAAATGTAGTGCAGTAAGAAGTCTTACAACACCAGGTTAAAGTCTTAACAGGTTTGTACCCGTTGGAATTTAGAAGGATGAGGGGGGATCTTATAGAAACATTTAAAATTATGACGGGAATAGATAGGATAGATGCGGGCAGGTTGTTTCCACTGGCGGGTGAAAGCAGAACTAGGGGACATAGCCTCAAAATAAGGGGAAGTAGATTTAGGACTGAGTTTAGGAGGAACTTCTTCACCCAAAGGGTTGTGAATCTATGGAATTCCTTGCCCAGTGAAGCAGTTGAGGCTTCTTCATTAAATGTTTTTAAGGTAAAGGTAGATAGTTTTTTGAAGAGTAAAGGGATTAAGGGTTATGGTGTTCGGGCCGGAAAGTGGAGCTGAGTCCACGAAAGATCAGCCATGATCTCATTGAATGGCGGAGCAGGCTTGAGGGGCCAGATGGCCTACTCCTCCTAGTTCTTATGTTCTTATGTTTCAAACACTAGCTTTTGGCGCACTGCTCCGTCCTCAGGTGAATGAAGAGGTATGTTCCAGAAACATATATATAGACAAAGTCAAAGATGCCAGGCAATGCTTAGAATGCGAGCATTTGCAGGTAATCAAGTCTTTACAGATTCAGAGATAGGGGTAACCCCAGGTTAAAGAGGTGTGAATTGTCTCAAGCAAGCCTGGACAATTGGTAGGATTTCGCAAGCCCAGGCCAGGTGGCGGGGGGTGAATGTAATGCGCCATGAAACCCAGGTCCCGGTTGAGGCCGCACTCAAGTGTGCGGAACTTGGCTATAAATTTCTGCTCGGCGATTCTGCGTTGTCGCGCGTCCTGAAGGCTGCCTTGGAGAACGCTAAATGTAGTAAACATTGATTTTTATTTTTGTATTCTGTTCCCTGGAACTGCCATGGCTCAACTCAATCGCATAAAAATACACCACAATGACTTTTTAAAAATAATAATCTTCATGATCTTTATTGTCACAAGCAGGCTTACATTAACACTGCAATGAAGTTACTGTGAAAATCCCCTCGTCGCCACATTCCGGCTCCTGTTAGGGTACTGGGAGGGAGAATTCAGAATGTCCAATTCACCTAACAAGCACGTCTTTCGGGACTTGTGGGAGGAAACCGGAGCACCCGGAGGAAACCCACGCAGACACTGGGAGAATGTGCAGACTCCGCACAGACCGTGTCCCAAGCCGGGAATCTAACCTGGGACCTGGTGCTGTGAAGCTGCAGTGCTAACCAATATGCTACCGTGCTGCCCATGTCAATTGAATTGTTAAGATTAAAAGAAATAGATGATGGATGTTAATTGTCTTTGAGCACATTTGTTCCAGTGCCCCACCAGGGGCTGTCACCGTCTCATTAATTTGATTTATTGATTTTAATTAAAAATAATCTTTAATTAGGGGATAGCTGGGACTCTGGATTGTGTGAGAAGAGAGCTATAAGACTGAACAAGTCAATAAAGAAAAGCTCCGTGTTTTGGTTTCGGCTTCACCAACCAGCTTGGATCCCGTTAGTACACGACTCACTTCCTATGCTTGTGGGATTTAATTTTAACCTGTTATTTATTTCTTGGACAGAATCTCCTTCGCATCCTCAGTTCGGATGTCAGCCAGAGGGGAAGTTCTGCATCTCTGGATTCGGCCAGGACAAGCGGGAGAAGAAGAGGAGCTCTAACCTTGCCTTGCTGAAGAAGAAACTCTTCAGGCGCCGGAAGTCGGCCAAGGCGGCTGACCATGCCAAGCACATGCGTGAGCTCCTGTACGGCTGGGACGTGCGGGATGTGGGTTTGCTGGTGAAGCAGTATGAAGCTGCGTTGGCCGTGAAGGAGCTGGTAATTCAGGCATGTATAGCCAGGCCAGAGGCCAGCCGGTTAAATGAAGACCTGGCCAAACTCTATCAGTTCAAGTACTGTACGGACGTGGACCTTGTATTCCAAGGTGCGTGCTTTCCTGTCCATCGTGCCATATTGGCAGCCCGGTGTCCTTTCTTCAAAACCCTCCTTTTATCCAACCTGGACCGTGCTGAGTTAGTTATGGACATCAGCACTGTCGGCATAGACATGCCAATACTGTCATCCCTTTTGCACTACTTGTACAGTGGAGAATTTGGCATTCAAAATTCCCAGGTCAAGAATGTTGATGTGTTGGTCCGTCTCAGCGAAGAGTTTGGGATGCCCAATGCCCTTCATTTCGATATATACAGTCTCCTTGAGAGCTCCTGCTATTACGACGCAGTCCTCAGCTTTACCTCCAACCCCGACGTTTCTGACAATTTTGAAGGGTGCTGCCTGGAGGGGGAGTTCCGCTGCCACAAGGCCATCCTGTGTGCCCGCTCGCCGTTCTTCCGGAATCTCCTCCAGAAGCGGATACGCACTGGCGAGGAGACCACAGACCGGACCTTGCAGACCCCAGCCAGGATTGTGCTGAATGAAGCAATCATTCCAAAGAAATATGCAAGAGTCATTTTGCACTGCATGTACACCGACCTGGTGGACTTGGACTTGGTTCTGCCTTTCAGCCCGTCGACTGGGAGCTTGAGAGAAGTGCAGGATGAAACTGGAAAAGACAGTGAGACCAGGCTGGAAAACGCGATGGAGCTGTTCCATATCGCGCTCTTCATCGAGTTCAATATGCTGGCACAAGGTAAGGGGGTTGTAATGGGAGGAGGGGTGTGTGTGTGTTCGTGTGTGTGTGTGTTCGTGCGCGTGTGCGCGGCTCTGCATTGCAAGCCAGCTATTTAGCCCACAGTGCCAAACCAGCTCCACTGTAGCCCTTGGAGGGGATGCAGAGGCAATTGAACCAGGAATGCGAAACTTCAGTTATTTGGGGAATCTGGAGAAATCGGAGTGGCCCCCTCCAGAGCAGAAACCATTATCGGGTAATTTGATGATGCTATTTGAAATCTAGAAGGGTCTTAATTCGATAAATTAGGAGAGAGGAATGGCAGAAGGATTCCTAAGCAGAGGACAAAAGAATTAAGGTGAGCAGCAAAAGAAACGGAGGCGGAATGAGAGGGAAGAATAACCCAGTGTATTGTTGGGAGGCGCTACCTAAAAGGGTGCTGGAAACAGATTCAATAATAACTTTCAAAAAGGGAATTGGATAAATATTTAAAGGAGAAAGATTTGCAGAATGATGAGAATCAAACCGGGGAAAGGATTTAATTGGATAGTTCTTTAAAAGAGTTGGCCAAGGTGCGTGGGTGTCACTGTGCGTATCATTCTATGATGGCAACATGTAGACCTGTATTACAATCCCAGACCAGACCCCAACAGTTGCTAGGATGTGGCACAGAAATCACAATATTTAATTAAATTTTTAATATTATGAAGCAAAGATACTTGCTACAGGAGTGATTTCACTCACAATATATGTTATACTAAAACAAACTTTATTACAAACTTTAACATCATATTAAAAAAAAGCTTACAATGCTCAACAATGATATAATGAAGCACTAAATCTTAACTGCTATTTTTGTCTTCACTCAAGCAAAAGCCAACTCGGGTCATAATCCACTTTTAAATACTGTAAGCCAACCCAGGAATATTTGCTGTAAAGAGATGTCTTGCATAAACCACATTGAGAGAGAGAGATCCTTCAGGAAACAGCTAGCAGATTCTTGCCTGTGTCAAACTACTCTTTTAATCTGCCAGCCTTTTCAGA
The DNA here is from genome assembly GCF_902713615.1 of Scyliorhinus canicula. Lineage (NCBI taxonomy): Eukaryota > Metazoa > Chordata > Chondrichthyes > Carcharhiniformes > Scyliorhinidae > Scyliorhinus > Scyliorhinus canicula. Next base: position 18,218,142 of record NC_052172.1, read on the forward strand.
AACTGCTGTCTCCTCACGCCGAAATCTTTTAAACTAAACTGCTTTTGAGAGAAGAAGCAATTTGTTCACAGATCAAAACTTAGTTTTTCCAGAAACTGCTTGCCTGTTCATAGACGGATCTAAACTGAATTTCAAAACTGCAACCTCAGCATCTGATTGCTTCAAGCCCTGGCTCCTGCCGTTAACTACATTATCTTTCTAAGGCCAAACACAATTATTGACACAGTGGTTAGCACTTCTGCCTCACAGGACCCGGGTTCAATTCCGGCCTCGGGTCACTGTCTGTGTGGAGTCTGCACGTTCTCCCTGTGTCTGCGTGGCTTTCCTCCGGGTGCTCCGGTTTCTTCCCACAGTCAAAAGATGTGCAGGTTAGGTGGCTAGGCCGTGATAAATTGCCCTTAGTGTCCCTTTGTGTCCAAAAGGTTAGGTGGAGTTACTGGGTGCGCTTTCCAGGGGTCGGTGCAGACTCGATGGGCCAAATGGCCTTCTGCGCCATAAATTCTGTGATTTCATGATCTGGCTCATTGGGGATTTCACAACTGTATCTGCCCTTACCATGGACAGACCTGGAAGCCCAATTTAAAACCAACATCTTGTTCTCTGTGGCAAATTGATTCAGTAGATGCGACGGTAGCTGCATAAAAAACGTTTTACTGGATTTTTTTTTTCCTTCTTCACTGGGATTTGCAGAATCAGAATAAATGTTATTGGAACAACTAGGGGTGGGGTTTCAACATGTCAAATTGGTGTAGAACTACACTCAGTGGGGGCGAATAGAATACATTGCCGAAAGAAGAGAATACAAGTTAGAAGAAGTTGATGAGCATTCTGCGCAGTGCTCTGTTCAGACCGCAGGTTGAACACTGCATGAATTTTCGGCCTCTTAAAGTGCTGGTGGTGTAGCCCAGAGGCACAAGACGGATCCCAAGTCTCCTTGGGTCTGTGTTACGAGGGAAAGACTTGGGTTTTCAACCACAAAAAGGGCCACCTCGGAAAATACATTGGAATGGTTTGTATGGAAAAGTTTAATTCAGGATATGACGGGTGGCAGAGGTTAGCGCTACTGCCTCACGGAACTGCGTGGGTCTCTCTCCCCCCCCCCCCCCCCCCCCCCCCCCCCCCCCCCCCCCCCAAAACCCAAAGATGAGCAGGGCAGGTGAACTGGCCATGCTAAATTGCCCCTTAATTTGGGGGGAGAAAAATAATTTAAAAAAAAATTCAGGATCTAACTTTAAAATAAGCAGGGAACAGGTGTGACGTGGGAACTTTTGTGGGCACGATTGCTGGGCGGGGGGGGGGGGGCTGGGATCGCACACGGTTTTGATAGGGTAGGGGAGGCATTCGTGTGCGCAGGTCTCTTGGGATGCTCGTATCTGGGGTCGCACATGTGCGAATATATTTGTCTGGGGACGCGCACACATGCCTGTGCAATATGGTTATGGCGATGCACTACCGATTCATTATTTAAGTAAGCAATCAAAGCTCCTTGTTCCTGCAGCAGTGGCAATTGGCAGGGGAATGGCACTTGAGTGAATTGCCTTAAGAGCTGGCACAGAGAATGATGGGTGAATGCAGCAAATTTCTATCCAGCCAGGCAAACGTTTTTAACAGGATGAAGGAGTTGTGAAATTAATTAACAGGTACAGCCATCAATGGATTCCAGAGGCAAATGAAGATGTTCCTACATGGCGAAAGGATTAGCGGGATATGGTTTGCGATTGATACTGGCTTTGTAAGTGCTGAGCATTGTTGCTGCTGTTTTTAAATTCTAATTCGCATGATTTTTCTCTGCCTGCACAGGATGTGAAGACCTGATTGTTGAGAGTGCCACGCTGGACTCGTTAGTTGCTATCCTGAGGTGGAGCTCTCAACCATACGGATCCAAATGGGTCCACCGGCAAATGCTGCATTTCCTCTGTGAGGAGTTCAGTAATGTCATCGCCTCCGACATTCTCTATGAGCTAAGCAAGGAACACCTGATGGCAGCCGTCCAGTCAGATTACCTGCAGGTAATTCACCTCCTGTCTCCAATTAATAAGAAGCCTGGGTTTCGAGAGAAATTTCTTGGAGAAATGACGAACCTGCTCGCTTGTGGCTTGCGTAGAATTGTGGAACAACAACATGTTTCCCTGGGGGTTGGAGGCGTTTCGATGTGTGTAACACAAGGGTGAGACTGAGACTCTGATCTTTGTTGGTCAGCCTCTGGCGGTTCAGCAATTTAAGATGAATAAAAGGAAATCAAGAGACTTTGAAAGCATAAAGTCATACACCAAAGGGGAGTCTGTTCAGTCCATCCTGCCCGTGTTGGCTCTTTGAAGGCTATCCAGTTAGTCCCACTCCTTCCTGCTCGTTCCTTCTTATCACCCTGAAAATATTTTCTTGCAAAGTAATTTTCCTTTCTGAAAGTTGCCATTGAATCTGCTTCCACTGCCTTTTTGGGCAGTGCACGCACTCCAGATTATCACATCTCGTTCCGCTTTAAAAAAAAAAAATCTTCCCTCTTGTCAAGTTGCTTTAAATTTGTACCCCTTTGGTTACCGACATCTCTGCCATTGTAAACAGGTTCCCCCTCTGGCTCCATGAAACACCTCGTAATTTTCTATCAGATAGCCCCATAACTTTTCCCTGCTCTAAGGAGGACAATCCCAACTCTCCACGTAACTGCAGTATTTCATTTCTGGTACCATTATAGTAAACCTGTCTCTGCGCCCTCTCCAAAGCCTTGCCAGCGATTTATAAATGCCTTTTATTTTAAGTGCCATTTTCCCCACCGCTCCTTCGCCAGTACTGATGTGCTAATTGCTCCCAGTGGCAAAATTGGAGCTCAAAATGGAATCCAAGTGGGAATCTGCCATTGATTACTGCCGCTTGGAGTTGTGGAGATGTAGGCGCCTTCTGACTCACAAAGTTGTGGGTTGAGAGGCGTCGAGTCCCAGTTTGGTCACTTGTGATGCGTCCTTGCTGGCTTTGAATCGAAGGTAAGCCCAGGGTTGCAGTCCATCAATTGTAAATGGTTCCTCACTTCCCCATCGCACTGCTTTACTCTTGAAGCGACATTAAGCTTAGAACGTTGGATACATTTTAATGCTTCTGCTGGGCATAGTGGTGATGCTGAACTATGCCAGAAAATAATGGCTTTAATCCAGGATTTTCACATAGTGAAAGCTAACATGCTTTCACAGTAACTTCATTGCAGTGTTAATGTAAGCCTATTTGTAACAATAATAGATTGTTATTATAATATTGGAGGAATGCTGTACTTTGAAGCCATTGCACTTTTTTGAAGGGGTGGGGCAATAAACCAGCACCATGTCTGCATATTATGATGATATGGAACCTATTGCACGCTTTATATCAGAAAGTTAATAGTACTTTAGCCTTTATTACAAAGGGACAGGGGTACAAGAGTAAATAAGTCTTTACTGCGCTTGTGTAAGACCTTAGTGAGACTATAATCTGGGGTACTGTCTACAGTTTTGGTCGTCTTACTGAAGGAAGGATATGAACACAGGTGGCACGGTAGCACAGTGGTTAGCACTCTTGCTTCACAGCTCTGGGGTCCCGGGTTCGATTCCTGGCTTGGGTCACTGTGCGGAGTCTGCGTGTTCTCCCCGTGGTCTACATGGGTTTCCTCCGGGTGTTTCCGCTTTCCTCCCACAAGTCCCAAAAGACGTGCTGTTAGGTGAATTAGATATTCTGAATTCACTCTCCATGTACCTGAACAGGCGCCGGAATGTGGTGATATGGGGCTTTTCGCAGTAACTTCATTGCAGTGTTATTGTAAGCCTACTTGTGACAATAAAGATTATTATTATAGAGGGAGTGCAACGAAGGCTGGTTCCTGCATCGAGGGCTTTGCTCTATGAGGAGAGATTGAGTAGACGTTAGATAAATAAGAGGTGATGTAATTGAATTCTTTGTGGCCTGGCTGGGTAGATGTTGACTAGTCTCCAAATAAGGGGGTGCCCATTTCTAACAGCGATGAGGAAGAAAAGGATTGTGAATCTCTGGAATTCTCTGCCCCAGAGGGCTGAGTATGTTCAGTACAAAGAGTGACAGATTTTTTTGATGCTAAAGGGGCTAGTGCAGAAATATTGTGTCGAGGTAGAAGAGCAATCATGATCTTATTGAATGGCATAGCAGGCTTGAAGGGCTGAATGGCCTACTCGTCCTGTGTTTTATGTTTGTTTGCCTAAAGAACCCCTGTACTGATCCCCTCAGGGCAAATTTCACCTTCTCCAATTTGATGAACCCCGCCATATCATTGATCCAGGCCTCCACGCTTGGGGGGCCTCGCATCCTTCCATTGAAGCAAAATCCTCCGCCGGGCTACTTGGGACGCAAAGGCCAGGACACCGGCCTCTTTCGCCTCCTGCACTCCCGGCTCCACTGCAACCCCAAAAATTGAGAGTCCCCAGCCTGGCTTGACCCTGGATCCTACCACCCTCGGCACCGTCCTTGCTACCCCCTTCCAAAACTCCCCCAGCGCTGGGCATGCCCAAAACATATGGGCGTGGTTCGCTGGGCCCCCCAGCACATCTGTCTTCGCCCCCGAAAAACCTACTCATCCTCGTCCCGGTCATGTGGGCCCTGTGCAGCACCTTGAACTGTATGAGGCTAAGCCTCGCACAGGAAGAGGAGGAATTCACTCTCTCCAGAGCATCCGCCCAAGTCCCCTCCTCAATCTCCTCACCCAGCTCCTCTTCCCATTTACCCTTCAGCTCTCCCACCGAAGCCTCATCCACCTCCTGCATGACGTGGTACACATCCAAAATCCTCCCCCCTCCAACCCACACCCCCAAGAGCACCCTGTCCCGTACCCCACGTGGGGGCAGCAGAGGGAACCCCTCCACCTGCCGCCTGGCAAACGCCCTAACCTGCATGTACCTGAACATGTTCCCCGGGGGGGGGGCCCAAACTTCCCCTCTAACTCCCCCAGGCTCGCAAACCTCCCCACCACAAACAGGTGTCTTATGTTCTTGATGCAAAAGAGTTCTCGCCTCTCAACCAACACCACGTAAAACAAATTCACCAACCATATATTCTATTGTTGCTTTAAGGGATCTACATGTGAATAAATTGGCTACTGTGTAGATATCTTACTAGGTCACAGAATATCACTTCACATAGGCCAAGAAATTTATTTTTTAAAACACATTGGCCGTGAAGTTGTCCGATGTTTTTGGAAAAAACCTCAGTAAACTGGGTTGCTAATTTGGGACGGAAATCTGCTCCTCTTAGCTGGTTTAATGCTTTGTGTGACTCCAGTCCCACGTCATTATGGCTGGTTCCTAACACCCTCTGAAATGGCCCTGCAAGCCACCCAATTATAGTAATGGAGGGCAGTGCAGTGGTTAGCACTGCTGCCTCACGGCGCTGAGGACTCTGGTTCGATCCTCGCCCCCAGGTCACTGTCCGTGTGGAGTTTGCCCATTCTCCCTGTGTTTGCGTTGCTCTCACCCCCCACAACTCAAAAAGATGTGCAGGCGAGGTGGTTTCGCCACGTTAAATTGGTGCTCTAAATTTATAGAAAAGAAAAATTGTGATGATGGACAATCGCTCTGTCCAGATCTCATGACTTTTCCCCTTAGATAAGACAAACGTTAAGATGCTCTCAGAGGCACAATGAGATGTCCGATTTGCAGCACTTTTTCCCCTGTCCTTCAGCCCTAACCCTGCTCCTGGCACTGTTAAAAATATAAATGGAAACTGCAAATGAGAGGGGAGGTGTGTTGATTTCTCTGCTTGGGCGTTCCTACTGTTGTATCCATCTGAGTCGCTCTGTGCATCTAAAAGTTGCACCTCTCTGCTATCGTCAGTTGTGACAAGTGCTCATCTTAACGGAGACAGAGCAATAGGCTGTCCCGCAGACCTTTGCTTTTGGACCCTGAAGAAAGGAGCTTCCGTTTCTATAGCGCCAGAGTCAGCGAGCGAGTTACTTTTCAGATGTAACGGCTGTTGGTAATGTGATGACCAATTTGCACACGTGACTTAATTGACCAGATCGCCTCAAGGAGGTGAGCGCCCTACCAGCCGATCCACGGTTGACCTGCAACTGGGGCGGTGTGTGCATGAAGCTCTTGATGTAGGCTGTGCTGGAGAGTGCTGTCCCCTCTCATTGACCTTTCACATGTAAATCGAAAAGGCTGGAAATGCCCAACAGGTTGGTTAGTCTCTTTCCTCGGATGGTGATGACCAACACGAGGGGACATGGCTTTAAATTGAGGGGTGGTAGATATAGGACAGATGTCAGAGGCAGTTTCTTTACTCAGGGAGTAGTAGGGGTGTGGAACGCCCTGCCTGCAACAGTAGTAGACTCGCCAACTTTAAGGGCATTTAAGTGGTCACTGGATAGACATATGGATGAAAATGGAATAGTGTAGGTCAGATAGGCTTCAGATGGTTTCACAGGTCGGCGCAACATCGAGGGCCGAAGGGCCCGTACTGCGCTGTAATGTTCTATCTGAATGAGAGGGACTGGCATTTCATGTAGAACCTTCACTTAGAACTGAATGTTACAGGGCAGCACGGTGACGCAGTGGTTAGCCCTGCTGCCTCACGGCGCCGAGGTCCCAGGTTCGATCCCGGCTCTGGGTCACTGTCCGTGTGGAGTTTGCACATTCTCCCCGTGTCTGTGTGGGTTTTGCCCCCATAACCCAAAGATGTGCAAGGTAGGTGAATTGGCGACGCTAAATTGCCCCTTTAATTGTAAAAAAAATGAATTGGGTACTCTAAATTAATTTTTTTTAAACTGAATGTTACGTTTAACAGGTATTGTCTCCAATATGGTACTGCATTCCGCAGCAGTGTCTTCCAGCCAGTGTACATCTAATGCGCTGGTGTGCCAACTAATTCAGCTTATTTTGGCAGTGTTGTTGCTATTGGAGACCTCATTATACCTGCATTGCCCACAAACGGCTGTATTGGATAGTCACCAAATTTGAGCCTAATCTAGATGATTTATCTGATTTTAATACTTTTAAGCCAATACGCCTGCGTGAATTATTTTGTAACAAAACAAGTGCGTAGTCAAACGTTACAGTGGAAAAAAAATGAAAGTATTCTCTTTTTGATCACTTTAATTTAGCATTGTTATGGGCCAGGGTTTAGAGAACCCCAAAGTGTATCATAGAGTTCACATGACCCACAACTTTTACTAGATTGTGGAGCGCATGGCCCACTCTACTGGTGTGGTACAGCAGAAATGGAAAAGTATTTTTTAAAACAAAACAATGTTTATTCTATGAACTCAAGTTAACATTTTTAAAACGTAGTGAACATCTTAGCAACCATTAATTCAAATACAACCCCCAAAGACTATAACACTTAAGTAACCCTTAACTTCCCAAACAACATCCAGAAAACAAAAAAAAAAACACCTTTTAACAGAAGCACATTAGATTTACATTCGCTACTGAGAACATTTATAATTTTGAATTCACCAAATGATCAAGAGATAGTCTTTTCATGGCAGAGAGAACAGCAGTACACCTGCTCTGTCTGGCTTCAGCTCCAACACTGAAAATGAAACTAAAACACACCCTGCAGCAAACAGCCTAACGAAACGAAAGTAAAAAGCTGACAGACAGCCCAGCTCCACCCACACTCTGACATCACTGCAGTAATATGAGCAGCCAAACATTTCTTAAAGCAACATTCTCATGACAGCATACCCAATTATTTTTTTTCCCCCATTAAGGGGCAATTGCTGCCCTTCTCTTTTTGATTACTGGAGCCTTTTTTTTTGTAAATTTGTATGACTGTTCCAACCCCTTTTCACTCTAGGATTGACGCACGCTTTTATATTGCCCCGTTGCTGGTACTTGTCAGCTCGCTAGTCCTGGAAAGATATCGGAAACACTGGAGTAAACCTGTTTGGCTCTCTGTGGCAGGCTGTATTACGTTCCACATTCTTCTGGTGCAGTAGTGAATCGGGAAATTCTGCTTTGGTTTTGCTGCCAGCTAGGTCAGGCCCTGGAACCTTTTGAAGGCCTGAAGGTACCCTCAGCCGTCAGTGTTATCAACACCTCCGTGGATAGCACTCCCAACTCCTGAAGGTTGTGTATTCAAGTCCCACTCGAGGACTGGGAAAAAAACCCCACAAAATTAGGTTAGCGCACCAATATAGTACTGAGGGAGGCCAGCGCGGTGGCGCAGTGGGTTAGCCCTGCTGCCTCACGGCGCTGAGGCCCCATGTTCAAACCCGGCTCTGGGTTACTGTCCGTGTGGAGTTTGCACATTCTCCCTGTGGGTTTCGCCTCCACAACCCAAAGATGTGCATGCTAGGTGGATTGGCCACGCTAAATTGCCACTTAATTGGTAAAAATGAATTGGGTACTCTAAATTTAAAAAATATATACAGTACTGAGGGAGTGCAACACTGTCGGCAATGCTGTCTTACAGATGGACAAACCAAGGCCCAATCTTCCCCCTTGTGCCCCATGGCACTGCTTTAAATGAGAACTGGGGAGTTATCCTGCTGAGCTGATCAATATTTATCCCTCTATCGGCATTCTAAATCGCATTATCTTGTCATTATCTCATTGTGGGAGCTTGCTATGCGTAAATTGGCTGCTACGTTTCCAGCATTACAACAGCAAAGGTGCTTCAGAAATGTGCTTCACTGGCTGTGGAGCATAGTGGTACGCCCAGAGTTGTGAAAGGTACTGTACAAATGCAAGTCTCTCTTTCTTGTAACATTTAAGAGATCGGTATTGAGGTAGCTTTAAGGGGTTGTGGAGTCATTCTTCATTATTTTGTTTTTGTTTTAGTCTGTCAGGATTTGACATCGAGCAGCAACCGCGCTCAACGAGGAGAGACTTTCTGAAGTGAGGTTTTCTGTTTTGTGGCTTGGAGTATTTTGGGGTGGGGTGACTGGAAGAACACTTGTCTAGGCTTGTAAAGGATCTGCACATCCACAGGAGGGTTGTGCACTTTGATCAGCAGATTGTCACGCTGTCTCCTTGTTTAAAACCACTCTCTTTGAAGTGTTTTTACTCTGTCTCTCTAATCATTTCTGTTTGCCTCCAAAAGGATTCTTGAGAGTAAAATGCTTTGAGGGAAGGGCAATGTATTTTTTGTGAAAAGCTGTATTGATGGAACTGTATCATTAGGCGGGTATGTTTTAATTCTAACTGTCAAAAGAGCAGCTTCAAATGTTTTGTGTTGAGTCGTGTGGAACGAGGGGCCTGCAGGGATATGTTTTATATTTGCAGCTTCCAACATGATAAATCTCTCTCTCTTTTCTCTTCCCCCTTTTCTCTTCCCCCTTTTCTCTTCCCCCCTTTTCTCTTCCCCCTTTTCTCTTCCCCCTTTTCTCTTCCCCCCTTTTCTCTTCCCCCCTTTTCTCTTCCCCCTTTTCTCTTCCCCCCTTTTCTCTTCCCCCCTTTTCTCTTCCCCCCTTTTCTCTTCCCCCCTTTTCTCTTCCCCCCTTTTCTCTTCCCCCCTTTTCTCTTCCCCCCTTTTCTCTTCCCCCTTTTTTTTCCTCTTCCCTCTTTTCTCTGCAGAAATCGCAGGGTAACAATTTTCTTAATTTAGAAACCCCCTCCACAGCCAGCTGAGCTGAAGGAAGTTACAACAGCCCTATCTGAATGACTTGATCAGTGTGGAATTATAGAATCTTGGAATGATCTAGCACTGGAGGAGGTCATCTGACCACTGTGCTGGTTTTTCGAGTTTTGCGTGTGCGTGACTGTTATCCCCACGCCCCCGGGCCTGTGCCCCATTCAGTGCGGCTGTGGTTGCTAGCTCCGGATATCTATCTGCCTTTGTCTCACTATCCGTTTCTCAAAAAAGTATATTTAGAGTAGGGGGCAATTTAGCGTGGCCAATCTTTTATAATAAACTTTATTATTGTCACAAGTAGGCTTTCATTAACACTGCAATGCAGTTACTGTGAAAAGCCCCTAGTCGCCACATTCCGGCGCCTGCTCGGGCACGTCCAATTCACCTAACAAGCACATCTTTCCGGACTTGTGGGAGGAAGACCCACGCAGACATGGAGATGGTGAAAACTCCGCATGGACAGTGATCCGGGCCTGAATCGAACCCGGGTCCGCAGCGTCGTGAGGCAGCAGTGCTAACCACTGTGCCACTCCTTGTTCCATAACCATACGGAGCTTTGTTTACCAGAAACCTATCGATGTTGGATTTAAAATTAACAATTGATCTCGTGCCAGTAACCATCGCAGAAGTGTTTCAAACTTCTGACACCCTTTGCGTGTACAAGTGTACAAATGTTCCTAACTTAACCCCTGAAATGCCTGACTCCAGTTTTAAATTATGTCCCTAGTACTAGACTCCGTAACCAATGGATACTGTTTCTATCCATAACATTTATAATCCCTTTAATGCAATAAAATGTCCCATGACCCTTCAGAGATGTGTAATGTAGCAAAATGTGACATTGCGCCACATTGAAAGTATTAAGTCGATGAACAAGAGGTTGGTCAAAGAGGCTTGTCTTGCCACCAGCTAAGTGAAATGAAATGAATATCGCTTATTGTCACGCGTAGGCTTCAATTAAGTTACTGTGAAAAGCCCCTAGTCGCCACATTCCGGCGCCTGTCCGTGGAGGCTGGTACGGGAATCGAACCGTGCTGCTGGCCTGCTTGGTCTGCTTTAAAAGCCAACGATTTAGCCCAGTGAGCTAAACCAGCCCCTATAGTCAGGCCTTGGAACCTTTGTAGGCCTGAAGGTACCCTCTGCCATCAGTGTTATCCACACCTCCGTGGAAAGCACTCTCGTCTCCTGAGTATTCAAGTCCCACTCCGGGACTGGAGCAAAATAAATAAATTAAGTTTGCACGCCAACATAACGCTGAGGGAGTGCAACACCGTCAGCAATGCTGTCCTATAGGCGGGACATTAAACCAAAGCCCAGTCTGCCCCCTTGTGGATGTTAAAAATCCCACGGCACTGCATTAAAGAAGAACTGGGGAGTTAATTTTAAGAACTTTGATCAAATCGCTCATTATCTTAAATTACAGGCAATGCTACCCCAGTTTATATAATCGCTGCTGGAAATTTAATCTTTAGGAGTCCAGTGATCATGCTGGTAAATCTATACCACACTCCCTTCAAAACCATTATATCCTTCCCAAAGTGTGGTGCCCAGAATTGAGCACTGTCCTCCAGCTGTGTCCTAACCAGAGCTGAAGCATGACTTTTAAATCCTTGCATTCTTGTCCTCCAGCGTTAGGGTGCCATATCAGACAACAATTAGCCTGAGCAGTCCTGGGCTGCAAAACGTAATCAGTTGCAACTTCTGTCACTGGTTATCATCTGTTCAGGGTTGGGTTGGGGGGGTGGGTGTCTTGTATGTCTGCAGCCTTGGTCTTGCTGACTTGAGTTGGCTCATGTGCAAGCGTCATTTTGATTTTAAAATTCTCACCCTCGTTTTCAAAACCCTCCCGTAATCTCCTCCAGCTCCACCGCCCTGAGATACCGTGTCTGCACTCCTCATTCTGGCCTCTTGCTGCATTCCTGATTTTAATCGTTCTGCCATTGTTGGCCGCGCCGTCAACTGCCTGGATCCCAAGCTCCCTAAATCTCTCTGTCTCGCTTTCCCCCCTTTAAGACACACCTACCTCTTTGGCCAAGCTTTTGGTCATCTGTCCTTGCGTCGCCTTATGTGGCCCCATGTCAAACTGCGTTTTAGAATTTTCCTGTGAGGCCCACGGGGACACTTTATTATAATAAAAGGTGCCATGTAAATATACGTTGTTGTTGGCAGAATTGTACCGGAGAGAGAGAGAGCGAGAGAGAGAGTCAGCTAGAGGGGGGTAGAAGAGGGAACGGTGAAAATAAACAGTGATATTGATGCTGACATGGTGCCTCTTTCTCTTCCCCTTCCCCCACCCAACCTAACCTTTGCAGGCAAGTGAACATGACATCCTGAAGGCTGTGATTAAATGGTCTGAACACCAGCTGGCAAAGCGTCTGTCGAATGAAGGTAATGTGCAAGTGTATCGAGCACATTAGAGGCTCGGAAAACCTGGGGCACCTGGTCCTCTGGCCTCATCGCTTTCTGATGCGCGCAGTGGGTGAAGATCTCTGTTGATTAATCATCATCTAGCCGTTTTGAGCTGGCGCCTGTATATAATCATCTGGTCATTGCTGGTGTTTACTGCAAGATAAGAGCATTGCTGTGTAGTTTGGCTCTAAAAATATTGTTGGGATCCAAACCCTCCCTCCAACCCCAACACAACTACCAGCTTTGAAGCACTTGCTTGGCCTGCTAACGCACACTAATCCCTTCCAGCCCCATTCCTCAATCTGAGAGTTTCCTAGTGCAGGCAGAGAACCAAGATACTACTCTGGCTCCATGGTTGGAGTCAGTTAGCTCCGTTGGTTAAATCGCTTGTGTAGTGCAGAATGCAGCCACAGAACCAATACACATACGTACTAGCTGTGATAGTTTATGGTGGCCTACCTCCTTTTCTTTCCCCCTTGCTTGATGTGGCGTGGTTCTCCTCAAGCTATCCAACCATTCCCCTCCCTCTCTCTCTTAACAGAGGGGTGCCTATGGTCCCTCACGGGCTGGGGATAATTACCTTTATGATTATTTTAGTGTTTTTCTCTCCTTTTTCCCTGTTTCCCCCCACCGTGCCCGACTCAAATTTGCCTCCTTTCATGACGGCACGGTAGCGCAGTGGTTAGCCCTTTTGCTTCACAGCTCCAGGGTCCCAGGTTCGATTCCCGGCTTGGGTCACTGTCGGTGCAGAGTCTGCACGTTCTCCCCGTGCCTACGTGGGTTTCCTCCGGGTGCTTCGGTTTCCTCCCACAATCCACAGATGTGCAGGTTAGGTGGATTGTCCATGCTAAATTGCCCGTAGTGTTCAAAAATGTTGGGTTACTGGGTTATGGGGATTATTTTTTAGAACAGTACAGCACAGAACAGGCCCTTCGGCCCTCGATGTTGTGCCGAACAATGATCACCCTACTTAAACCCACGTAACCCGTATACCCATAACCCAACAATCCCCCCATTAACCTTACACTACAGGCAATTTAGCATGGCCAATCCACCTAACCCGCACATCTTTGGACTGTGGGAGGAAACCGGAGCACCCGGAGGAAACCCACGCACACACGGGAAGGACGTGCAGACTCCACACAGACAGTGACCCAGCCGGGAATCGAACCTGGGACCCTGGAGCTGTGAAGCATTGATGCTAACCACCATGCTACCGTGAGGCCCCTATGTGTTGGGCAGGCTGGGGCAATGTGGACTGCACTTGATGCAGTGTAGCGAGAGACAGGCTTCCAACACTTGATGAGATGCAACACGATTTTATTTAACATCTAAACTATTATACATGTTCAACTGTGGGTTGACACTATGCTGACTTGACTGGAGACCTGATACTAGCCTGACCAGACTTACTAGCTACCGCATGGTCTTTGCACTGGCTAGCTCACGAGCTCTGACTGTCTCAGAGGCTGGGTCCCCAGAGAGGGGGAAAACTGGTGCCCTCTGGCTTTATAGTGGTAGTGCCCTGTCTGGTGATTGGCTGCTCTGTTCTGTGTGCTTACTGGTCATCCTGTGTGTCAATCACTGCCTGTCTGCACTCCATTATATACATAGATGTATATTATGACAGGGGATAGGGTGGAGGTGTGCGCTTTGTGCTCTTTTCCAAGGGCCGGTGCATGTGTGAAGGGCCGAATGGCCTCCTTCTGCACTGTAGATTCTATGACTACGACGTCCAGCATTTGCTGGACTACACTTCAGCATTTCCCAACACACCATTTCCTGCCCATCGACTGCTACCCCGGGTATAATTCACACAATAACCAGGCTCCTACGGGGTCCTTACTGAGCGACCAGCATTCATTGGGAGTGCCTTAATCAGAAAGTGCTGACAGGCTATTCACCTGTGTTAATTTTGTGTATTTTACATTGTGTATTATATGTTTACCCTATGTATTTTCTTTTCACGTACGGAATGATCTGTCTGGACTGTATGCAGAACAATACTTTTCCACTGTACCTCGGTACACGTGACAATAAAGAAACCCAATCCAACAGTGTAGCCAAAACCATGTGTGTTGGGGTCACTGGGTAGCAATCAACCTGGCCTTTTTGATGACAGAAAAAGAATATTTGTCTTTTTTATACTTTTTGTGGGTGTCTCTGGAAAAGCTGGCATTGCCGGTGTTCACTGCATTTTTAAATTTTATTTAAAACATTTTTTTTTTTTTTTTTCAATTAAGGGACAGTTTAGCGTGGCCAATCCACCTAACCTGGGTTGTGGGGGTGAAACCCACGCACACACCAGGAGAATGTGCAAACTCTGCACAGACAGTGACCCAGGGCCAGGATCGAACCCGGTCTTCAGCGCCGGAGGCAGCAGCTTATTGCGTTTATGTATAGTTTGGCCATAGAAACGTGGCTGGGATTCAAACCCCCGCCAAAACTACCAGCTTTGAATTGTCCTCGAGGAGCAGACGCCCTGGGTCTGAAGAGTCACGTGTAGGCCAGACCAGATGAAGATGGCAGATTTCCTTCCCGAAAGGGGAATTGGAGAACCAGATCTGTTTTTAACCAGTCGATGACAGTTTCGCATCACCATTGCTGAATTTGTTAATTGAATTTAAATTTCGACAGCTGACGTGATGGCATTTGAACTCCTGTCCCCAGAGTACGAGTCTGGACCTCCCTAGTTTACTAGTCCTCTGACATTGCCACAATGCCGCCATCTCCCTCCATAGCCCAGCGAGGCCAAGAGCAATTGTAGAATTCCTGCCCGAATTAGAACTGTTAGTTGAAGTTGGGAGGATTAATGCTTACTAAATATGCCTGTGGCTCTTTCTGGAGGGGGTGGATGGCAGTCATCTCCCTCTTCCTTCATTCCCACTATTACCTGCCTATCTTTCAGCTGACGAGGCTATAGGAATTCCCTTGCCAACCCTCCCTTCCGTTCAAGATGCTCCTTAAAACCTATTTTGACCAAGCTTTTAGTCCGCGGTCCTGATACCTCCTTATCTGGCCCAGTGTCAAACCCTTGGTTGATAACATTCATGTGAAATGACTTTGGGATGTTTGCCTGCATTAAAGACCTAATATAAACGGACGTTCTTGTTGTGACAGTCCGATGCTTGAATAATCTGCTGATGCTCGTTCTCTAGTTCAGTAACCACTTAGGGGGTGAGGTACCATAGGGCTACCCACATCTTCAGAAGGGCAAGGAAGTTCCCTGCTTTATACAAACACCTGTACTGTTGTTCCACGTCCTCTGTTTTCCCTGTCAATCCATCGCGCTTCCAAATTGACAACCATGAAAATAAATTGATTTGTGTGTGTGTCTGTGCGCGACTTTTTGTTTTAAAAGCCTCCGTCAAATGTGGGCTGATGCAAAGTTTGATTTTTCTTCGAAAGGCTGTTTGTAGTAATGTAATAATTAATAGGCGTGGGTGGCTCCTTTTGCGAACCAGTCATAGTTGAGTCTGGATGATTGCATGTGTCGACTAGCTTGCAGCCAGATTCAATGCCTGTTGCCACTTGTCTTGCTGTGATCGTAATTGCTTTTATTTGCAAAGAATGACACCTGAATTAACACATTGGCGTGCACACTGAGCTTGCTGATATACTTTGTTTTATTTTTATTATTATTTATCACACCTTTATATCATAGTGATACAAAAACCCTGTTTTATTGTCTGCTTGGGATCTGAAATGTGCAATTACTTGTCAGAGATTTAATTCAAACAGAAACGAGTGCAAGTGAATCTCCAGATCAGCATTTCATTAAACAGTATAGTCCAGATCGGCTGGTTTACGATAATTGAAAATGCTGAATTCCCTCCTTATTACATTGATTCTAGTTTCTCTCCCCCCCCCCCCCTTCCTTAGAATATACAGCAGAGAAGAAGCCCATTCAAGTTATGTTCCAGTCCAATCTCCTCCCATCCTTCTCCAGCTAATTATCAACATTCTCCCTTGTGTTTATCTAAGCTCCCCTAAATGTGTCGATACTATTTGTCTTGGCAGCTTTGATATAGAGTTTTACAGTACAGAAAGAGGCCCTTCAGCCCATCGTGTCTGTGCCAGCCATCTAGCACCTATCTGTTCTAATCCCATTTCCCAGCACTTGGTCCATAGCCATGTATGCTGGGGCTTTTCCAATGTTCGTCTAAACGCTTCTTAAACGTTGCCGTCCCTCTCTTTTATACTGATGTTTGAAGCTCTCATTCTTTTACCCCCTCCCAGCATGAGGGCAGCATGGTGGTAGTGGTTAGCACTGCTGCCTCACGCCGCCAGAGACCCGGGTTCAATTCCCGCCTTGGGTGACTGAAAATGAAATGAAAATCGCTTATTGTCACGAGTAGGCTTCAATGAAGTTACTGTGAATAGCCCCTAGTCGCCACATTCCGGCGCCTGTCCGGGGAGGCTGGTACGGGAATCGATCCGTGCTGCTGGCCTGTTTGGTCTGCTTTTAAAAGCCAGCGATTTAGCCCAGTGAGCTAAACACTGGAGTTTGCACTTTCTCCCCATGCCTCCGTGGGTTTCCTCCGGGTTCCGATTTCTTCCCCCAGTCCAAAGATGTGCCGGTTAGGTGGTTTGGACATGCTGAATTGCCTCTTAATACCCAAAGATGTGCCGGTTAGGTGGTTTGGACATGCTGAATTGCCTCTTAATACCCAAAGATTTGCTGGTTAGGTGAGGTTACAGAGATAGGATGGGATGTGGGTTGAGGTAGGGTGCTCTTTCAGAGGGTCGGTGCAGACTCGATGAGCCGAATGGCCTCCTTTTGCACTAGAAATTCTATGAATCCTGAAAACCCGTGATGCTGATTGTCATTAGTGATGAACTGAATGTTCCACCCATAGCAGAAAGTGTTATTTAATCCTCCCGTGAACAAATATTTCCTTAAATTGGATGAACAGGGCGGGAGGCTCACGGATTTTAACGCTGGAAATGTGAAGAGGGTGGAGATTTTAGGAAATTCTGTCTTCTACAAAAGTGATCAACATGCAGAGTGGAGAAATTGGGGGAGGCAGTGGTGTAGCGATATTGTCATTTCACTAGTAAAGGCCCAGAGCCATTCCCTGGGGACCCGGGTTTGATGGTCAAATTTCAATTCAATAAAAAAAAACCTGGATTTGAAAGTCTAAAGATGATCACAGTGGATCGATCGTGGTTAAAAACCCATCCTGTTCACTTAATGTCCTTTAGGGAAGGAAATCTGTCGCCCTTGCCTGGTCTGGCCTACATGGGACTCCAGACCCACAGACTCTTAAATATCCCCGCGAGTTGGCAATAAATGCTGGCCCAGACAACGACGCCAACATCTCGTCAACCAATATTTTTTTTAAAATTGGAAAACCTGGGCGGGCATTGAGAGTCCGTTTGAGAACTGTATCTTCCTGGCTGAGTGCACTTTATGGCTTTCCTCATTCATAGTCTTATTTTGATTTATTTTGCGTTGGGGAATTAAAAGCCCGACAGGGAGGACTGCCCTGGAGTCAGTCATTGCATTAACTTCACAAAAATAAACTGTTGTAACATTGGGCAGAGTCATCCCCATTGAATAGGCAGCTTTCAACAGAAACCCCTCCCCCTGAAAGCTCTCTCCCGACTTGAACCTTTCACTGACGGAAACTGGTTTTAATGCTTGTTGGTTGATCATCGATTACAGTGGAGGAACAGAGAGATCTTGGAGTTCATGTCCACAGATCTCTGAAGGTTGCCACTCAAGTGGATAGAACCGTGAAGAAGGCTTGTAGTGTGTTACCGTTTATTAACAGGGGGCTTGAGTTTAAGAGCCGCGGGGTTATGCTGCAACTATACATGACCCTGGTGTGACCATATTTGGAGTATTGTGTGCAGTTCTGGTCACCTCATTATAGGAAGGATGTGGAAGCATTGGAGAGGGTGCAGGGGAGATTTACCAGGATGCTGCCTGGTTTGCAGGATAGGTCTTATGAGGAATGGTTGAGGGAGCTAGGGCGTTTCTCTTTGGAGCGGAGGAGGATGAGAGGCGACTTAATAGAGGTTTATAAGATGATGAGGGGGATAGATAGAGTGGACGTTCAGAGACACTTTCCTCGGGTGGATGTAGCTGTTACAAGGAGACATAACTATAAGATTCAGGGTGGGAGATATAGGAGGGATATCCGAGGTAGGTTCTTTACTCAGAGAGTGGTTAGGGTGTGGAATGGACTGCCTGCTGTGATAGTGGAGTCGGACACTTCAGGAACTTTCAAGCGGTTATTAGATAGGCACATGGAGCACACCAGAATGACAGGGAGTGGGATAGCTTGATCTTGGTTTTGGACAAAGCTCGGCACAACATCGAGGGCCGAAGGGTCTGTGCTGTACTGTTCTATGTTCTATGTACAGTAATTTAATGATTGTGTAAGCAGGAGAATCATGTCTTGGGGTGGGCAGTGTCCTCTCTAAATCAATCCAGTTTGGTAGAGTTTCCACTCCATGATACATTCATGGTTCAATACCCGCTTAGGTCACTCTCTGTGCGGCGTCTGCACGTTCTCCTCGTGTCTGCGTGGGTTTCCTCCCGGGTGCTCCGGTTTCCTCCCACAGTCCAAAGATGTGCAGGTTGGGTGGATTTGCCATGCTAAATTGCCCCTTAGTGTCCCAAAAGGTTAGGTGGGGTTGCTGGGTTACGGGGATAGGGTGGAGGTGTGGGCTTAGGTGGGGTGCTCTATCCAGGGGCTGGGGCAGACTCGATGGGCCGAATGGCCTCCTTCGGCACTGTAAATTCTATGATCCACCCTGTGCCCAAAGAGCTGAGGGATATCGGTGGATTTGGGGAGTCAATTTCCGATTCATTTCTCCCGATACCCATCAGCTTCCTCATTTGTGAAACTTGATTGGCTGATTGCACCACTGTGCTCTGCTGTTGGTTTTTAATAAAAAACAAGAGAAGAGCAGCTTGGAGCCTAAGCTGCTTTATCAATCTCGCACACGCAGTGTCGTGGTTGCCAATCTCTCGCACACAATAGGCCTGATTGTAAAGCAATGCCAAGTGTTAGCGGACATGCCAAAAGGGAAGGGAGAGATCTTGGAATGGGCCACCCTCTGCTGCTTGCGTGCCTCCTTGTATAGAGCGACCTCCGCCGGGAGCAGGGCTCCGCTTGCCCTCTTGGGCTGAGCAAGGTACTTGTCACAGAATGATTCGCCACGAAGGCGCGGTTGAAAAATTGTTTTGTAACCAAAGCTTTTATTCTTTTCCTTTCCCGTAACCCAGAACCTAATTTGCTGAATGGGACAGCGCACAGCGTCACCAAACGCGGGGTGAAGAAACGGGACTTGGACTCTGCGCAGCTCCGTGAGATCATTTCCGACATGGTTCCGCACGTTCGTATTGCTCACATCCTGCCAGCCAAGAATGAGGCCCTGTCTGATGCTGTAAGTGACTGTTTATAGGAATTCCAACATACGAGGCCACTCATGTCTGCCTCGGCCATTTGCCAGAGCATCGCCAGCTAATATCATTAACCCCCGCTCTCTCGCTCCCTCTCTCCCCCTACGCCCCTGTATCTTCCCGGTCATCCGATGTGTTGTTTCCAGGACCTTGCTGCGGGCAAATTAAATTCAGAAGTGACAATAGTGACTTCGATTGAAAAATAATTCCTTCCATCGGGCATTTTGGGAAGTTCCAAGGGCAAGGTACTCTGTAAATAAAAATTCATTCCCTTGAACTGACACAACCTCCTTGTTTTCTGTGGTCTGTCTGAAAGAAATCTTTGAAAATTCCTCCCAAGGGCGGCACGTTGGCACAGTGGTTAGCACTGTTGTTTCACAGCGCCAGGGCCCTGGGTTCGATTCCCAGCTTGGGTCACTGTCTGTGCAGAGTCTGCACGTTCTCCCCGTGTCTGCGTGGGTTTCCTCCGGGTGCTCCGGTTTCCTCCCACATGTGCTGGTTAAGTGGATTGGCCATGCTAAATTTCCCTTGGGGTTGGGTGGGGATGCTGGGTTATGGGGATAGGGTGGAGGTGTGGGCTTAGGTGGGGTGCTCTACCCAGGGGCCGGGGCAGACTCGATGGGCCGAATGGCCTCCTTCTGCACTGTAAATTCTATGATCTGTGAGCGTCAAAGCCAAGAAATGAAAGAAGTCCCATCTTGGGCTCCCAGTGTCAGTGTTTACCACTCCTCATTTTTTGGAGCTGGTTATAGATTCACTGGCATTTTGAACAGGGTCCGCTCTCTCCTCTGGACAGTTGTAGATTTGCGCAATTGATGGCAGCGACCCATGTTTCTTTTACCTCTCCACAACTTGCCCGTGCATGTGGCTGCAAAGTCAATTCCAGGTTTTGGGGATTCCAGCAGTCCGAGCCATAGCCCCGATACAGCACAGCCGGAGGCCATTCAACCCATTGTGCATGTGGTAGCTCTGCTATCCAGTTAGCCCCGTCACACTGTTCTTGTACTCCCTTCAAATGTCTATCCCATTCCCTTTTGGAAATGATAATTGAAACTACTTGGGAGCAGTGTGTTCCCATTCGGAGTAACTCTTTGTCATTTTCTTGCTCCTCGTATAACCTCTGATTCCCCTTAAATCTGTGTCCTTCTGCTGCTGGGAACAGTTGCTCATTTACTCCACCAAAATGGTTCATGATTTTGAACCACTTCTCCTGTTAACCCTCTCTGCTATGAAGCGAATAGGCGCAGTTTCTCCAGTCAGTGCACAGAACAGAATTCCTTTCTCCCCGATATTGTTCTCGTCAATCTCTGCTACCCTCTCCGAGACCTGGGTACCCAGAATTGAACACACTACTCCAGCTGAGGAAAGACTGATATTCGATACAGGATTAGCCCAGCTTCCTGTTTTTGTGAATAAAGTCAAGAGATAAGGGATCTTTTGTACTTTCCTTTTGAAACAACCTTCTCAACTTGTCCTGCAACATTCACAAATTCGGGTGTGTAGGCCTCCAGCTATGTGCTCCTAAGCCCCTTTTGAAAATTGTGCCATTTAGTTTCTATCGCCCCATCTCATTCTTCCCATCAAATGTATCACTTCAGATTCATGAAATCTCATCTGGTAGGGCGGCGCCGTGGTTAGCACTGCTGCCTCACAGCGCCAAGGACCCGGGTTCGATCCCGGCCCCGGGTCACTGTCGGTGTGGAGTTTGCACATTCTCCCCGTGTCTGCATGGGTCTCACCACCCACAACCCAAAGATGTGCAGCGTAGGTGGATCGGCCACGCTAAATTGCCCCTTAATTGGGGAAAAAAAGAATTTTAAAAAATCTTCCTTAAAAAAAAAAAAAAATTTTTTCAAAAATCTCATCTGTAGTATGTGCCCATTTCGTCAGTCGATGTTCTGCTGAAGTCTGGTAATGTTCTCTTTGTTGTTTATTATTTGTGTTTCGCACCGCCTGAAAACCTGGAAATTGTTCCCTGCAACTCAAAATCCGGGTGATTAAATAAACTTTTAAAAAGAGCAGTTGTCCTGCTAGATCAGTTTTAAATTTTTAACAGAGATCGATAGATTTTTGTTAGCCGTAAATGTTAAGGGATATGCGACAAAGGGGGTTATATGGAGTTGGGGAGCAGCTCAGTCGCAATGTTTGAATGGCAGAACAAACTCGCACTAAGGGCAGCACGGTAGCATTGTGGATAGCACAATTGCTTCACAGCTCCAGGGTCCCGGGTTCGATTCCCGGCTTGGGTCACTGTCTGTGCGGAGTCTGCACATCCTCCCCCGTGTGTGCGTGGGTTTCCTCCGGGTGCTCCGGTTTCCTCCCACAGTCCAAAGATGTGCAGGTTAGGTGGATTGGACATGATAAATTGCCCTTAGTGTCCAAAATTGCCCTTAGTGTTGGGTGGGGTTACTGGGTTATGGGGATAGGGTGGAAGTGTTAACCTTGGGTAGGGTGCTCTTTCCAGGAGCCGGTGCAGACTCGATGGGCCGAATGGCCTCCTTCTGCACTGTAAATTCTATGATCTAAATGACCTTGTGTTCTTTTGACCTCTATTGCGCACCTCTGTATCCTTCCCTCAGTGAAATAGCTGTTCACTGCTAAACTCTGTTTACTCTTTCTTGGCCAGTTTCTCGTCCACGGGCTTTAAATTGGCTATTTTAAAAATACAACCACGTGCTTTGAGCAACCGCTTGCATTGAGCAAATCCTCCGCTTTTAAAAAAAATTTAAAGTATGCAATTTTTTTTTTCCCCAATTAAGGGTCAATTTAGCATGGCCAATCCACCTACCCTGCACACCTTTGGGTTGGGGGGGGTGCGACTCGCGCAGACACGGGGAGAATGTGCAAACTCCATACGGGCAATGACCCAGAGTCGGGTTTGAACCCGGGTCCTCGGTGCCGTGAAGGCAGCAGTGATAACCACTGCGCCACTGTGCCGACCCTGCGAATCCTCCACTATTAACTTGTAAAACGGGAACTGAGAATTACTGTTGACATATAGTATTTTCCCAGCCTTTCGTTGGGGGGGGGGGGAGCGTTAATATATTCTCTTCATCTGTATTATGTCATGACAGTAAAAGTCATGGCCACCCTCATTTGTTTAATTATTGTTGCCCTGACCCCTGATCTACAGACTATGCTTTTGGGTAGAGGCCAAATATCTAAATAACAGGACATTTTGGCCAGGATGTTTCTTTGAAGTTGAAAGCAAATTACTGCGGATGCTGAACAACCGTCTGACAGCATCTGTGGAGAGAGAAGGGGGCTTCTGCAGGCATTTAATACACTTGCACGGGATTTCATGACCAAGCTCAACAGGAAAATGGTATGTAAATATCTCTAAATCAGCTAGGTTATGGTTTTGAAACTTAGTATCATAGAATTTACAGTGCAGAAGGAGGCCGTTCAGCCCATCGAGTCTGCACCAGCCCTTGGAATGAGCAGCCCATTTAAGCCCACGCCTCCACCCTATTCCCATAACCCAGTAACCCCACCTAACCTTTTTAGGCATTAAGGGTAATTTATCACAGCCAATCCACCAAACATCTTTGGACTGTGGGAGGGAACTGGAGCACCCGGAGGAAACCCACGAAGACACTGGGAGAACGTGCGGACTCCGCACAGACAGTGACCCGAACCTGGGACCCTGGAGCTGTGAAGCAACTGTGCTAACCACTGTGCTACCATGCTCCCCTTCCAGATGCAGTTTAAATTGCTGAGAATTGGTTGTGTCAGTCGTGAAAATGAAAATCGCTTATTGTCACGAGTAGGCTTCAAAGAAGTTACTGTGAAAAGCCCCTAGTCGCCATATTCTGGCGCCTGTCCGGGGAGGCTGGTACGGGACTCGAACCGTGCTGCTGGCCTGCTTGGTCTGCTTTAAAAGCCAGCGATTTAGCCCTCATTAGGAGAGGCTGGGGTTGTTTTCCTTCGAGCAGAGAAGGCGGGGAGGGGGAGGGGACCTGATTGAGGTGTACAAAACTATGAGGGACATAGGGTAGATAGTGCTGTTGGGAAATTTGGGCATTCTGAATTCTCCCTCGGTGTACCTGAACAGGTGCCGGAATGTGGCGACTAGGGGCTTTTCACAGTAACTTCATTGCAGTGTCAATGTAAGCCTACTTGTGACAAAAGATTATAGGGTAGATAAGAACAAACTTTTTCCCTTAGCCGAGAGATCAATAACCAGGGGATGCAGATTTAAGGTCGGGGCATGAGATTTAAGAGAGGATTTGAGGAAAAACGTTTTCACCCAGAGAGTGGTGGCAATTTGGAACTTGGTGCCTGAAAACATGGTACAGGAGGGAACCCCAACATTTAAGAAGCATTTGGATGAGCCCGAGTACACAAGGCTATGGAGCAAGTGCTGAAATGGGATTAGAAGAGATAGGTGCTTGATGGCTGGCGCGATGGGCTGAAGAGTCTCTTTCTGTTCTGTAATATGACTCTTAACGTTGCTCGTTTACTCCACGCTTTGGCAAAGAGTCATCGAGACTCGTAACGTTCGCTCCCTTCTCTCTCTCTCTCCACGGATGCTGTCAGACCTACGGAGATTGTCCAGTTTTTATTCCTTTTGAAGTGTTGGGGGCCAGACCCGAGTTGGCTGATTTCGATCAGTGGTAAAGCTGGGGGAGGGGACTATTAGCCTGCGCCTTCGATCCTGATTGATGACCAGGGATGGGAAAACGTGTGCGGTGGATATCGAGTGAGGACAACACTGGGCTTGACTGAGAGATCTGTCAGGATCGCAGAGATTGCCAGTCAGTGCCTTACCGTCAAAGCTGCTGCTTGAAGCAGAGCCATTTGGCTTGGGTGATGAGTGTGTGGAAGCAAACTGCTGCATGATTTAGTGCCTTCAGGAGAACGCGAAAAGGGCACATTAACAGCACAGAAGTGATGAGCTCTCAAATTTCTTTCTTGCTGACCTAAATTTACTCGCGGTCCAGCAGTGCCTTGGATTTCAAACTCTTGTCCTCCTTGTGTTCGAATACCTACATGGCTTCACCCCATTCTATTTCCGTAACCTCCTCCAGCCCTCAATACATTCTGCATTCCACAGATTCTGGCATCTCGTTCATCTCCAAAATCCCTTGTGTTCTCTGGGCCCAGTATGCTAAATTCCTTCCCTAAACCTCTGCAACATTTTCTTATTCATTCATGGGATGTGTTTGTCACTGGCTAGGCCAGCATTTATTGCCCTGCAGAAGGCGGTGGTGAGCTGACGCCTTGAACTGCTGTACGCCCACCGTGCTGTTAGGGAGGGAGCTCCAGGATGTTGCCCCAGCAACAGTGAAGGAACAGCCGATATATTTCCAAGTCAGGGTGGTGAGCGACTTGGAGGGTAACCTCCAGGTGATGGTGTCTCCATGTGTCTGCTGCCCTTCTTATTTTAGATGGTAGAGGTCGTGGCTTTGCAAGGTGTTGCCTTTGAGTTAAGTCAGTGCTTCGATGGTACACATTGCCGACATTAATGCGTCGGTGGTGCAGGGAGTGAATGTCTGTGTATGGGGTGCCAGTCAAGTGTCGTTGGAGCTGCACTCATCCAGGCAAGTGGAGAGTATTCCATCACGCTCCTGACTTGTGCCTTGGACATGGTGGACAGGCTCTGAGGAGTGGGGAAACGAGTTACTTTCCATGGCATTCCTAGCCTCTGAGCTGCTGTCAGTGTTGATCATGGGAGAATTCAGCGATCTTAGTTGCATTAAATGTCATAGGGTGATGGTTAGATTCTCTTGTTGGAGATGGTCAATGTGGCTGGCACTTGTCAGCCCATGTCTGAATATTGGGCATGGACTGCTTCAGTATCTGAGGAGTTGAGATTGGTGCTGGACAATCGCCAGCGAACATCCTCACTTCTGACCACATGGTGGAAGGAAGGTTCCCCCCACCACCTAGACAGGCACTGTTCTCTCTCTCGTTCTCGCGCTCTCTCTCTTCTCGCGCGCTCTCTCTCGTTCTCGCGCGCTCTCTCTCGTTCTCGCGCGTCTCTCTCGTTCTCGCGCTCTCTCTCTCTCGTTCTCGCGCGCTCTCTCTCTCGTTCTCGCGCGCTCTCTCTCTCGTTCTCGCGCGCTCTCTCTCTCGTTCTCGCGCGCTCTCTCTCTCGTTCTCGCGCGCTCTCTCTCTCGTTCTCGCGCGCGCTCTCTCTCGTTCTCGCGCGCGCTCTCTCCTCTCTGTTCTCGCGCGCTCTCTCTCTCTCGTTCTCGCGCGCTCTCTCTCTCTCTCGTTCTCGCGCTCTCTCTCTCTCTCGTTCTCGCGCGCTCTCTCTCTCTCGTTCTCGCGCGCTCTCTCTCTCTCGTTCTCGCGCGCTCTCTCGTTCTCGCGCGCTCTCTCTCTCTCGTTCTCGCGCGCTCTCTCTCTCTCGTTCTCGCGCGCTCTTCCTCTCTCTCGTTCTCGCGCGCTCTCTCTCTCTCGTTCTCGCGCTCTCTCTCTCTCTCTCGCGCGCTCTCTCTCTCCTCTCTCGCGCGCTCTCTCTCTCTCTCTCTCGTTCTCGCGCGCTCTCTCTCTCTCGTTCTCGCGCGCTCTCTCTCTCTCGTTCTCGCGCGCTCTCTCTCTCTCGTTCTCGCGCGCTCTCTCTCTCTCGTTCTCGCGCGCTCTCTCTCTCTCGTTCTCGCGCGCTCTCTCTCTCTCGTTCTCTCGCGCTCTCTCTCTCTCTCTCGTTCTCGCGCGCGCTCTCTCTCTCTCGTTCTCGCGCGCTCTCTCTCTCTCGTTCTCGCGCGCTCTCTCTCTCTCGTTCTCGCGCGCCCTCTCTCTCTCGTCTCGCGCGCTCTCTCTCCTCTCGTTCTCGCGCGCTCTCTCTCTCTCCTCGTTCTCCCGCCCGCCTCTCTCTCCTCTCTCTCTCCTCTCGTTCTCGCCCCCGCGCCCTCTCTCTCTCTCTCTCTCTCTCTCTCGTTCTCGCGCGCGCGCTCTCAAACAAGGCGTTTGTGTATCAGTGTCACGTTACTTGTGCTAAAGTTCCTGTGTAGAGCCCTGGGGAGCTTTTACTAGGTTGAGGGCACTATATATAAATGTTTAAATTTCTTACTTGAAAGTTTAAACAAAGGAAATTATTTCTAGAAGGAGTGCTAAAACCTCAGCTTTAAATATGTATTAAAATCCTCTAATGAAGGGATGGAAGATTACGGGAGCTCGCTATGGGTTACATATACAGTGAAAGCCAAGGAAACATTTCCACCATCAGCAGTTCATGGACTGGGGTCAGCAAGAGGACAGCAAAGAAAGATCTGCAGCTGCATAGAGCCTGTCACAACCTCTGAATGTCTCGGAGCGTTTTGCAAACACTTAATACTTTCTGAAGTGTGCTCACGGTTACAATGCAGCAAACATGACAGCCAAGCTCTGCACAGCACAATCCCACAAACAGCATAAGATATTGACCAGGTAACCTGTGCTTAGTGGCATCGGTTGAGCAATAAATAAATATTGGCCAAGACGAGAACTCCCACACAAAGAGATTTGTTGGCTGGTATTAAAATTTAGTCTTTTTAAAAATATATCTTTATTCATGCTTGCAGGAGCAGGACCACCCCCATAACAGTCTCGCCTCCAATGAGCTGCGATCTATAAAACCTGCAGAGAATGAATTGCTTAACCTGACGCAAGATTTAACTCCATTTTCAGAGGCTACATGCCAGAAGAATTAATCTAAAATGTCCACTTGTGTGCTGCTGATGAGGCAGAGAAATGCCTCGCTGACAGACCATTATAGTTCAGGCTAAAGTGTCCATTCACATTTATCGTAACTCGCTAGTTTATACAGAGCAAGGTTAGCCACCACCTAAACTGCAGCACAATATCCAACTTGGACCCAGCTATTTTGTGAAACCATAAATGCAGTCGAACAGTGTTATGGAGTCCTTTTCCAGAATCCTTAGAATAAAATCTGGATGGGCACTCTGGGGACGCTGCAACCTCACGAGAGGACATTTCTGGTACTGCTTCCTTCTTGCAATGGCAAAGTGACATAAATTGTTCCTGTTATTTAGAGAAGATACTGAGGGATAGGATCTATTCCCATATGGAAGAAAATGGGCTTATCTATCAGTGATAGGAAACATGGTTTTGTGCAGGGAAGGTCATGTCTTACCAACTTTATTAGAATTCTTTGAGGAAGTTACAAAGTTGATTGATGAGGGAAGGGCTGTAGATGTCATACACATGGACTTCAGTAAGGCATTTGATAAGGTTCCCCATGGTAGGCTGATGGAGAAAGTGAAGTCTCATGGGGTCCAGGGTGTACTAGCTAGATGGATAAATAACTGGCTGAGCAACAGGAGACAGTAGTAGTGGAAGGAAGTTTCTCAAAATGGAGAACAGTGACCTGTGCTGGGACCACTGTTGTTTGTGATATATCTGGAGGAAGGTATAGGTGGTCTGATTAGCAAGTTTGCAGATGACACTAAGATTGGTGGAGTAGCAGATAGTGAAGGGGACTGTCCGAGATTACAGCAGAATATGGATAGATTGGAGAATTGGCAGATGGAGTTCAATCCGGGCAAATGCGATGTGAAGCATTTTGGAAGATCTAATTCAAGAGCGAACTATACGGTAAATGAAAAAGTCCTGGGGAAAATTGATGTACAAAGAGATCTGGGTGTTCAGGTCCATTGTACCCTGAAGGTGGCTGCGCAGGTCGATAGAGTGGTCAAGAAGGCATACGGCATGCTTTCCTTCTTCGGAAGGGGTATTGAGTACAAGAGTTGGCAGGTCATGTTGCAGTTGTATAAGACTTTGGTTCGGCCACATTTGGAATACTGCGTACAGCTCTGGTCGCCACATTACCAAAAGGATGTGGATGCTTTGGAGAGGGTGCAGAGGAGGTTCACCAGGATGTTGCCTGGTATGGAGGGCGCTAGCTATGAAGAGAGGTTGAGTAGATTAGGATTATTTTCATTAGAAAGATGGAGGTTGAGGGGGGACCTCATTGAGGTCAACATAACCATGAGAGGTATAGACAGGGTGGTGAGCAAGAAGCCTTTTCCCCCAGAGTGGGGGACTCAATTACATGGGGTCACGAGTTCAAGGTGAGAGGGGAAAAGTTTAAGGGAGATATGCGTGGAAAGTGCTTTACGCAGAGGGTGGTGGGTGCCTGGAATGCATTGCTGGCGAAGGTGGTAGAGGCGGGCACATCATTTAAGATGTATCTAGACAGATACATGAATGGGCAGGGGTCAGAGGCATACAGATCCTTAGAAAATAGGCAACAGTTTTAGATGGAGGATCTGGATCGACGCAGGCTTGGAGGGCCGAAGGGCCTGTTCCTGTGCTGTAATTTTTCTTTGTTCTTTGTTATTTAGTCAAATCATTCTAATCTGATTGTGGGAGCAAGAGTGAAACCTGTCTGGAGCCAAACCCAGAAACAAATGTTTGCCTGTCCTCTTTTGAACTACAGTAGGTGTTCACAGTAGGTCGCTCAGCTCTCGATACGAGAATATATCCTCCGAAGAGTCAATGACAGCAACCTCCTGACATAGAAGTACTTCTCAGGGATGTGATCAGACATAAAATGACACCGAGGCACAGAAGGAGAGAGTGTAGGTCAGAAAGCATAAGGGTCAGAAAGCACAAGGGAAGATCCTAGTTTCTGTGTCGCACGTGAAGTGCTTTCGAATACATTTGCCCTGTATAGAATGGAACTTGCTTACCTTGCAGCCAGTGAGTTATGCTCTACAATAGGACATGAAGAGAGATTTGCAAGATCGAAAGGGAGTTTCTAATTTTCCATGGAGGATTTGATACCAGGGTCTCTGTGAAGGAGATTGAGCCTTCATATGCAATGAGTGACTGGTCAACAGTTCCAGGATGGTTTGGACAAGGCTCTAAGACAACGTATATTTTTTTTCCTCCAAAATTTAGTCTATAATCGGACAGACATTTTATGAGCCTGTTTGCTTGGCCATCCAGACAGTAGAGGCTTGTGTACCCATGGTTGAATGATTTATTGTGGGCCAGTGAATCTCCTTTGCTCATTAAAGCGAACACGCTTTTTTTTAAATGCACAATGACAAGTGCATTATTCTTCCAACATGTTTAAGTGGCCTTGTCCCTTTAAAGTCTTAACTGGCGCAAGTAAAAGAAACCCAAGTTTAGTTACGCTGAGATACGTCAACTGGCGGTGGCATTATAGATTTAGGGCAGCACGGTGGCGCAGTGGTCCCAGGCTCGATCCCGGCCCCGCTTCACTGTCCGTGTGGAGTTTGCATATTCTCCCTGTGTCTGCGTGGGTTTCGCCCCCACAACCCAAAGATGTGCCGGGCAGGTGGATTGGCCACGCTAAGTTACTCCTTAAGTAGAAAAAATGATTGGGTACTCTAAATTTATATTTAAAGAAATAGATTTCTGTGGGGGGGGGTGCAACAGTCTTGAATAAGCGGTGTTGTTCTTTTTGACATTCTCTCTGATCTCCCACGCGGAGCAACCATGCGAACAATTTGGATGAAGAGTTCGAAGTGTGTATAATTGGGCCCAATGCAGCTCAATGCCCGTTTTTTGTGTTTTTATTCATTCATGAGATGCGGGTGTCGCTGGCTAGGTCGGGATTTATTGCCCGTCCCTTGGAGGGTGGCAGGGAGCCATTACCTGGAACTGCTGCAGTCTGTGTGGTGTAGGCACACCCACGTGCACGGTGGTTAGGGATAGAGTACCAGGATTCTGACCCAGCGCCACTGAAGGAACGGCCGATATATTTCCAAGTCGGGACGCTGTGCGTCCTGAGTTTTATACTTGCTTTGTAATTTCCTATGTCGGCCTTTAATCAGACAGCTGGTGTGTCCACAAGGGTAGCACGGCAGCACAGTGGTTAGCACAATTGCTTCCCAGCTCCAGGGTCCCAGGTTCGATACCCGGCTTGGGTCACTGTCTGTGCGGAGTCGCACGTCCTCCCCGTGTGTGCGTGGGTTTCCTCCGGGTGCTCCGGTTTCCTCCCACAGTCCAAAGACGTGCAGGTTGGGTGGATTGGTCGTGATAAATTGCCCTTCGTGTCGAAAATTGCCCTTGGTGTCGGGTTGCTGGGTTATGGGGATAGGGTGGAGGTGTGGGCTTGGGTAGGGTGCTCTTTCCAAGAGCCGGTGCAGACTCGATGGACCGAATGGCCTCCTTCTGTACTGTAAATTCTATGTTAAATTTTCTGTAAAAGCCATGCTGTAATTGCCTCCTGCTATTAACACGCTTACGACATTATAATGGAACAAGTTGACAGGAAATGTACTGCACAAATAAGCTGATCTTGATTTAGGTTAACAGCTAGCATTTAAATAATGTCTTTAACCCAGGAAACCTCCCCAAGATGCTTCACAGGAGCGTTGTATCAAACCAAATTTGACGTCAAGCCACTAAAGGAGTCATTCTGACAAGTGACCAAAGGTTTTGTCAAAGTGATGGGGTTAATGAGCATTGAAAAGGTGAAGAGGTTTATTTTTTAGAGTACCCAATTATTTTTTTCCAATTAAGGGGCAATTTAGCGTGGCCAATCCACCTACCCTGCACATCTTTGGGTTGTAGGGGCGAAACCCACGCAGACACGGGGAGAATGTGCAAACTTCACACGGACAGTGACCCAGAGCCAGGATCGAACCTGGGACCTCGGTGTTGTGAGGCAACAGTGCTAACTGCCACCACCGTGCTGCCCCTGAGGTGGAGATGTTTAGGGAGAGAATTTCAAAGTTTACACTCGAGACAGCTGAAGGCGCGACCATTGATTGTGGAGATGTGCAAGAGGCTTGAAGTGGAACCAGATGCCCACTTAGAAACTTAGTAAATTTACAACATAGGAGAAGGCCATTCAGCCCACCACGTCTATGCCAGACAAAGAATAGCTGTCAAGCCTACTCCTTTCTAACTCTTGATTCATATCCCTGTAGTTTGGATTTCATCAAATCCCTACCGTGCAGAAGGAGGCCATTCAACCCATCGAGTCTGAACTGACCTCTTAAAAGAACAGCCTACATAGACCCAATCCTACGCCCTATCCCCCATACCTTTTGGACACTAAGGGCAATTATAGCATGGCCAATCCACCTAACCTGCACATCTTTGTAGCTTGGGAGGAATCTGGAGCACCCGGAGGAAACTCATGCAGATACAGGGAGAACGTGCAAACTCCACACAGTCACCAAGGCTAGAATTGAACCTAGGTCACTGACTCTGTGAGGCAGCAGTGCTAACCACTGTGCCTCCATGCTGGCACTTAATAGAACATAGATCATAGAACAGTACAGCACAGAACAGGCCCTTCGGCCCTCGATGTTGTGCCGAGCAATGATCACCCTACTTAACCCACGTAACCCGTATCCCAACAATCCCCCCCCCCATTAACCTTACACTACGGGCAATTTAGAACAGCCAATCCACCTAACCCGCACATCTTTGGACTGTGGGAGGAAACCGGAGCACCCGGAGGAAACCCACGCACACACAGGGAGGACGTGCAGACTCCACACAGACAGTGACCCAGCCGGGAATCGAACCTGGGACCCTGGAGCTGTGAAGCATTGATGCTAACCACCATGCTACCAGTGCAAATACAACTTTTTTTTTTAATTTGAAAAAAAGAAAATGGAAAATGTAGTCCTCCAACCTTTGAATTGTAGATGTACCTCCCCAGTATCTGGATGAAAAACATTCTCCTCAACATCCCTCTAATCCTTCTGCCAATTACTTTATATCTGTGCTTCCTAAGCTCCTCCCCAGCAACTCTTAAGGGTGGGACTTTTGGGTCGCACCTTCCCTGAGATAGAAAATTCCTACCTTTAAATGATCCATTAAAGGATCCATCCATTAGATGAGAACTAACGTGTCGAGTCTGGATGGTTCCTCGTCAAAGTGACACACACACACACACACACACACACACACATGGCAGCTACTGGAAAATAATATATTAAAATCTGGAATTGAAAGCTTGCCTTGGTCACAGTGACCATGAAACAGACCCATCTGGTTCGTTTGATGTCCTTTTAGGGAGGAAAATCTGCCATCCCTACCTGGTCTGACCTACATGTGATCCCGGACCTAGCATTGTGGATAGCACAATTGCTTCTCAGCTCCAGGGTCCCAGGTTCGATTCCGGCTTGGGTCACTGTCTGTGCGGAGTCTGCAAATCCTCCCCGTGTCTGCGTGGGTTTTCTCCGGGTGCTCCGGTTTCCTCCCACAGTCCAAAGATGTGCAGTTTAGGTGGATTGGCCGTGATAAATTGCCCATAGCGTCCAAAGTTGCCCTTAGTGTTGGGTGGGGTTACTGGGTTATGGGGATAGGGTGGAGATGTTGCCCTTGGGTAGGGTGCTCTTTCCAAGAGCTGGTGCAGACTCGATGGGCCAAATGGCCTCCTGCACTGTATATTCTATGATTCTATGATAATTGGGGATGGATAACAAATGCTGGCCTTGCTAGTGACACCCATATTCCATGAAATGATTTTTTTAAATTAAAAAAGTTGTTTAAGCAATGAGCCAGGACGCAATGGCCATAGAATCGGAATCATAACTATTTACAGCGGGAGAGAGGGCAATCAGCCCACTGTGTCTGCGTGGCTGACGGGTAACCATCCAACCAAAAAAAAAAAAAAATTAATTTAGTGCACCCAATTATTTATTTTGTTTCCAATTTAGCGTGGCCAATCTACCTAACCCTGCACATCTTTGGGCTGTGGGGGTGAGACCCACGCAGACACGGGGAGAATGTGCAAACTCCACACGGACAGTGACCCAGGGCCGGGATCGAACCCGGGTCCTGAGCGCTGTAATCCCAGTGCTAACCATTGTGCCATTGTGCTGCCCTGTAACCATCCAACCTATCAGCTGTACACCAAGATACAGAATGTTCTATTTCAATAAATAAATGACCTCCACATTACTCGCAATGCCAAACACTTGGCTGTGCATCAATATCTGTGTGCTAATCATTCATTTTCAGAAGCTGATGTGATGTCACTACAAAACATAAGACCTGCTTCATAGAATCCCTGCAGTGCAGAAGAAGACCCATTCAGCCCATCGAGACTGCACCGACCCTCAAAGAGTACCCCACCTAGGCCGCCGCCCCCATCCCCCCCCCCCCATCCCCCCCCCCCATCCCCCCCCCCCATCCCCCCCCCCCCCCCATCCCCCCCCCCCATCCCCCCCCCCCCATCCCCCCCCCCCCATCCCCCCCCCCCATCCCCCCCCCCCATCCCCCCCCCCCATCCCCCCCCCCCATCCCCCCCCCCCATCCCCCCCCCCCCATCCCCCCCCCCCCCATCCCCCCATCCCCCCCCCCCATCCCCCCCCCCCCCATCCCCCCATCCCCCCCCCCCATCCCCCCCCCATCCCCCCATCCCCCCCCCCCATCCCCCCATCCCCCCCCCCATCCCCCCCCATCCCCCCATCCCCCCCCCCATCCCCCCCCCATCCCCCCCCCCATCCCCCCCCCCCCCCCCATCCCCCCCCCCCCATCCCCCCCCCCCCATCCCCCCCCCCCCCATCCCCCCCCCCCCATCCCCCCCCCCCCCATCCCCCCCCCCCCATCCCCCCCATCCCCCCCCCCCCCCCCCATCCCCCCCCCCCCCCATCCCCCCCCCCCCCCCATTCCCCCCCCCCCCATCCCCCCCCCCCCCCATCCCCCCCCCCCCCCCCATTCCCCCCATCCCCTGAGCTGCAAATCTTTGGACTGTGGGAGGAAACCGGAGCACCCGGAGGAAACCCACGCAGACACGGGGAGAAGGTGCAGATTCCACACAGACAGGGTCACCCGTGGTCGGAATCGAACCTGGGTCCCTGGTGCTGTTAGGCAGCAGTGTTAACCACTGTGCCGCCCTTGGAATGCAAACTCGTGGTTATAGATAAAGTTATAGGCAGCACGGTGACGTAATGGGTTAGCACTGCAGCCTCACGGCACCGAGGTCCCAGGTTCGATCCCGGCCCCAGGTCACTGTCCGTGTGGAGTTTGCACATTCTCCCCACGTCTGCATAGGTCTCACCCCCCACAACCCAAAGATGTGCAGGGTAGGTGGATTGGCCGCGCTAAATTGCCCCTTAATTGGGAAAATTAAATTCGGTACTCTAAATTAAAAAAAAAAAAGAATTTGGGGGACACAATCACAAAATGTCTGAAAGCATTTTAGTCAATTAAGTACTTGCTACACTATCTGGCCAGAAGGGAATTGGCTTTGATTTGCTGAGCTGCCCTAAATGCCCAGTACATGAACCTTGCAACCAGAGAGAAAATGCTGGAAAATCTCAGCAGGTCTGGCAGCATCAGTAGGGAGAGAAAATGAATGAAATGAAATGAAAATGAAAATTGCTTATTGTCACGAGTAGGCTTCAAATGAAGTTACTGTGAAAAGCCCCTAGTCGCCACATTCCGGCGCCTGTTCGGGGAGGCTGTTACGGGAATCGAACCGTGCTGCTGGCTTGCCTTGGTCTGCTTTCAAAGCCAGCGATTAGCCCTGTGAGCTAACGTATCGAGTCCCGATGGCCCTTTATCAAAGTCCATTAACCTTGCATCCTGCTTCAGTTCCAGGTATTCCAGGAGAAATCCATCGATCCCGTTTAAAGTTGTAATTCTTTTTTTTTTAAAAGGGAACCTGGCAAAATTTTAAAACCTGATTTTGTGGCAGATTCTGGGAGGCTGCAGTCAGCCATACCAGCCAGCTTACAGGAATTTCCCCAGCTGAATTTGGCACCCTGATCCCACCGGCTGACTCGGACCCTTATTTTACACGGGGTTTATTCCTCTCCTGCTTGGATAAGGAACTGAATTTGGCCGTCTAAATGATGGGTGCCATCTTTTAAATATTAAGCCACCGAGATCACAAACGAGACCAATTGGGATGCTCTGTGACGGATTATTCCTGGTCCTGCCTTTGAGAACAGTGGATCAGATGGGATCAGTGAGTACACTTCGCAGAAAGGAGCACTTGACTTTATTTCCATCCAAGGTGATGGATAGAAAACTGGCCCCTCCTTGTTCGGCATTCCTGCATTCACAGTGCCCAAGCAGTGCAACATTCCTGGCCTGAGAGTAGGGAACATCTGAGGCCGTATGGGACCAAGTAAAGAGAAAATGTGCGCCAGTCTGCATGCCTAAATATATTACGAAACTAGAGCATCGTTCTCATGGGACTGGGACAAATCTGTGCTTAAAGACGTCAATTCTACTTTCTAGTGGTAAAACTCCTTTTTGAAGTGCTGTGATCTATTTGCACAAACAAACCTGATTCTAGCTGTGCGATGAACGCCTGCTCTCTCTCTCTCTCTCTCTCTCTGTGCGTACTTGAGAGCAGGCTGTCACTGAACACAGACTTCATTGAGCAGGATGTGTTTGGCGAACTGAGAGTTTTTTAAAATGTATTGTTTATTGCCCATCCACAGTCGCCTTGCGATGATGTTGCCATCGCGCAGTGTGTGTGAGAATCTGGTGCAATTAAGTTACTAATAATCTAATAATCTTTTATTAGTGTCGCAAGTGGGCTTACATTAACACTGCAATGAAGTTACTGTGAAAAGCCCTTGAGTCGCCACATTCCAGCGCCTGTTCGGTTTCACCGAGTGAGAATTCAGAATGCCCAATTCACCTAACAAGCACGTCTTTCGGGACTCGTGGGAGGAATCTGGAGCACCCGGAGGAAACCCACGCAGACACGGGGAGAACGTGCAGACTCTGCACAGACAGTGGCCCAAGCCGGGAATCGAACCAGGGTTCCTGGTGCTCTGTGAGACAACAGTGCTAACCACTGTGCTATCATGCTGACACCCCCCCCCCCCCCCCCCCCCCAAAAGTTAAATTATTACGATAATTTAACACTGGGTGCAAAAGATAAAACCGAGGATATGCATTTACATTGCGCCTTTCAATGTACTTTGCAGCCAATGCATTACTTTTTTTGAAATGTAGCCACTGTTGAAATGTCGGACAACATGGCAATCAATTGCACACACCGAAAGATGCCACAAACAGCATCACAATAATGACGAGGTAATCTGTTTCGGGGGTAAATATTGATCAGGATGGCTGGGAGATCCCCCACCCTCCCTGCTCTTGGAAGCATGGGATCTTTTACGTCCACCTGAAAGGACAGGTGGGGCTTCGATTTGTCATCTCCTTAAGACAACTCATCGCAGTGCAGGACCTCGTCAGTGCTGCAGTGGGGTTGGCAACCTGGGTTACGTGCTTACCTGTCTGGAATGGTTTTACTGACTCGGGTGTGAGTGTTGCCCTGTGAACCGTGGACAGCCTATCAGGCCCCTTAAGAATGTTGTTTCAATGAGAGTCTATGGTGTTGGGAGCAGTGGAGGCTGGGTCTTAATAGCCAGACTCGGACAGATTTTTGATCTAAAAGGGAGCAGAGAGTTCTCTGGAAAGTGGGGGGGTGGGGGGGGGGGGGGGGTGGGGGGGGGGGGGGGGGGGGCACAGGTGAGACAATGGAGTTACGGCCATGATCTTATTGACTGGCACAGCAGGCTCAAGTGGCCTACTCTTATTTCTTGCATTCTCTTGAAATTGCCTCCCGTTCTTCTAAATTCTAGGGACTGCAAGTTTAATTTATTCATCCTCTTCTCCTGGGACAATTGCCTCAATTCCCAGGAATAGGTTGCACTCCCTCTACGGCAAGTATATCCACCTTTGGCGAAGAAGGCCAAAACTGTACAGGGTACCTCAGGTGTGGTCTCACCAAGGACGGATAGATTCGCAGTTCGATGGCTTCACTTTTGTACTCCAGTCTCTTCGGAATGAAGGCTCACCGGCCATTTTCTTACCTAATTGCCTGCTGGACCTGTCTGTTAACCACGTGGTCTGCGTCCAAGGTTCCCCCATATTGATTGCAGTAGAAAAACGATACATGTAGGGTGCATTCCAATATTCGTCACCACTTTTTCCATATTGCAAAAACAATTACATCAAGAAAAAATAATTCTCCAAGAACACACCGTGCCAGAGCTAGAATGTCTGGAGCCTACCAATATTTACTTAGCAGCAGCGCACAGGCTGGAGAGCAAGTGCTTGGAAATGGGATTGGCATGGATAGGTGCTTGATGGCCAACACAGACACAATGGGCCAAACGGCCTCTTTCTGTGCTGTAAAACTGTGACTATTTGACCTCCTGTTTACTTCATCTTGAATGTTCAGTTCAGGCTGCATTTTAAATGGTATAATGTTTCAGACCTTCTAAAAAGAACACATCCTCTCATTCAACATGAATAATGCCACGAGCGATTCACTAGACATTCATCAGATGGACAATCTTGTACATGTAATATAAAATAATCGCACGTCAAATTTCTATCACGAAAAGTATGCCAAAACGGCAACAGCAGAAATTTGGAAATCACCTTGAAATTGTTCAGGACCAGAAAGTATCTAAATATGAATCTCTCTGTTGGTTTAACTGACCGACCCTACCTTCAAAAGAAAGGCTAAACCAAGGTTCTTATCTAGAGAGCTGATAGCAATAAACTCTCAGTGAACTTGCTGTTTGTGCCAAAAGCAAGATGACTTGCTGTTAGTAACAGTAAAACACATTATGTGTTACATGGCATAGCATCTGTATCCTCATACCAGCCATATCTTGTGTCCATCAAGTACCTGTCGCAAAACAGTCATCAGTGTCAAACAATATTTGTGTTTTTTTTTAAATTACAGCCTTTAACCTGGGGCCGTACATTTGCAATCAGTAAAAATTGCACTAGAGCTCATATCGTACTCGTTGGAGTTTAGAAGGATATGGGGGGATCTTATTGAAACTTACAAGATACTGCGAGGCCTGGATAGAGTGGACGTGGAGAGGATGTTTCCACTTGGAGGAAAAACTAGAACCCGAGGGCACAATGTCAGACTAAAGGGAGGATCCTTTAAAACAGATGAGGAGGAATTTCTTCAGCCAGAGGGTGGTGAATCTGTGGAACTCTTTGCCGCAGAAGGCTGTGGAGGCCAAATCACTGAGTGTCTTTAAGACCGAGATAGATAGGTTCTTGATCAATTAGGGGATCAGGGGTTATGGGGAGAAGGCAGGAGAATGGGGTTGAGAAAAATATCAGCCATATTGAATGGCGGAGCAGACTCGATGGGCTGAGTGGCCTAATTCTGCTTCAGTGTCTTATGGTCTTATGATTGAGTTTGACTATTGAATGGTCAAGCCAGCTGTAGCATCCACTATTCAGATCAGCCAATTTGACTATAGAATGGTGGCTAGGTTAGTATTGAACAGTCTTTCTGTCCCATCACCCTGTTGCTGTCTGGCTTTCCCTTATGAACGCACAAACCAGCAGAGCGCAAACATGATTGGATCGATTCCCCACTGGGTCACTGTCTGTGACCCCCGTGTCTGCGTGGGTTTCCTCCGGGTGCTCCAGTTTCCTCCCAGAGTCCAAAGATGTGCAGGTTAGGTGGATTGGCCATGCTAAATTGCGCTTAGTGTCCAAAAAAAAATAGTTAGGAGGGGTTATTAGATTACGGGGCTTGGTGGAAGTGAGGGCGTAAGTGGGTCGGTGCAGACTCGATGGGCCGAATGGCTTCCTGCACTGTACGTTCTATGTATCTATTACCCTCGAGCCCGGTCGCGTTGTTGTCTGTGTGATGGAAGTGCTGCTCCACGAAGGCCCCCAAGCTGTGTTGATCCGGCTGATCTGAATAGGGGCTGCTACAGCTGGGGGGGGGGGGGGGGGGGGGGGGGGGGGGGCGCACGGCCCAATGCCCACTGAACCATTTGGAATGGGGACTGTGCTGCGCTCCTGTTAATATTTTGACAACTCTTGTGATTTTGGTTGGGTGGACTGGTCATTTCAGTGAGGCTGGATACTGCTTGCGGGGCCATTCTGCAGCAAAAAAACCAGAAACTGGCCGTCATTTCTGCAGCGGAAGCTGCAGAGGCCCTCCTGTGGGGTACATTAATGGTAACGGTCGGAGGGGGGGGGGGGAGGGGGGGGGGTGCGGTGGTGTACTGAGCTCAGCTGAAAGCATGTATTTAACTGTGCATCCTATACGGTTTTCCTTCTCAATTACTCGCATTACAGGACAGAACTGGGGGGGGAAATTAAACCCTCTTTTGTGTTTCAGATGAAGAGAGCCTTGATCAGCTCACCCCCATTGGATATGCTTCCAGTTCCAGAGGGCAGGAGATCCAGAGCATGGTTTTGCCACAAGGCTTCTGGCATCGGTGCCAAGCCACGACTGTTCTCCCCTTACATCGAAGAAGCCAAGGCAAGTAGATCGCCTGCTTTCGTTTTGTTTTTCAGTTGGAG
Source organism: Scyliorhinus canicula (assembly GCF_902713615.1). Lineage (NCBI taxonomy): Eukaryota > Metazoa > Chordata > Chondrichthyes > Carcharhiniformes > Scyliorhinidae > Scyliorhinus > Scyliorhinus canicula. Next base: position 18,257,737 of record NC_052172.1, read on the forward strand.
CGTGCAACAGTTTTTAGCAAGTTGCAAATCTGCGCCCTGGAGTCAGCTATTCACCACAGGCGCGGCTTGTGGTAACTGCAGCGTTACATTAATGGGAAAACAGTTTCTGCTATGTTATCTTTTTTTTTCTTTTGGTGCCTCCAGCGTGTGAGATTAAATAAAAGCCAGAGCTTGTTCCGCCTCACATCCCAGGTTGTCAGCTGGGATTAAATGCTGCCTAATTAGCAGCATACAAACGGAGGTTTCTGCATCGCACTTGTCGGAATTTGACTCGGCACGGATTTGTTACGCCCCTTGAATGCCGGGCCCGGTTTCCCAGTGCTCTGTTTGCATCTTTTGCTGTTGCGATTGCTGCGCTTTTGTTCCGATCGGTCACGCTGGTGGTTTCAACGGGGAATTTCAAGCTGTGGCCAATTGCCAAGATGAGCATTCTCTGTTTCTTGTGCAAGCCAACACAAGCTCTGGTTTATTCATGCTGTTTTTGATATTGGGAGTTTTATTTCCCGGTGATCAGCTGCCAGGATTGTGTTCTCCTCAGCGCAGCAGCGGTTAAGAGAAGATCCAACAGAAATGTTCAAAATTATGAAGGCTTTTATGGGAGTAAATATTTAAACAATACATCTGCTGATATTTGGGGGGGGGGGGTCAGATTGCAGAGGACGCCGATTTCCGATCATTGCCAAAAAATCCAGGAAGAGAGTTGAGGAGAAGTGAATTTAAGGATGGCACGTGGCGCAGTGGTTAGCACTGGGACTGCGGCGCTGAGGGCCCGGGTTCGAATCTGGCTCTGGGTCACTGTCCGTGTGGAGTTTGCACATTCTCCCCGTGCCTGCGTGGGTTTCGCCCCCACAACCCAGAAAGATGTGCCAGGTAAGTGGATTGGCCGCGCTAAATTGCCCCTTAATTGGAAAAAGAAAACAATTGGGTACTGTAGGGGGAAATAAGAAAGAAGTGTATTTAAGGCAGCGAGCTGTTACTATCTAGAAGATAGTGCTGTGGAAGAGTGATGGAAGCAGATTCAATAGACCCTTTCTGAAGAGATTAATTTAAAAAACGAAACAAATAAAATGGAGCTCGCTGGGCAAATAGCAGGAGTGTGGGACCATTTGGAATACTCTTTTACGAAGGAACCTGCAGGTGCACGATGGGCCAAATGGCCTCCTGTGCTGAATGACTTGGCTGACTAGACATGGGAGTAGATTAAGGGGCCACCTTGATATTCCTGAGCATAGGAAGGAAGAGTCCCCCGGAGTCTCTACAGATTTCCACACATGGCTCCTCTCTGCTTGGACCAGCACATCTGTGTCTGCCTGAGAGGGGATGTACCAAAGGCTCTGGGCTGGAAGTGTCCTATGAGGAGAGATTGAGTGAATGCCACGGTGGCACAGTGGTTAGCACTGCTGCCTCACAGCGCCAGGGACCCGGGTTTGATTCCCGGCCTGGGTCACTGTCAGTGCGGAGCCTGCGCGTTCTCCCCGTGTCTGCGCGGGTTTCCTCCGGGTGCTCCGGTTCCCTCCCACAGTCCAAAGACGTGCAGGTTAGGTGGATTGGCCGTGCTATAAATTGCCCCTTTGGGTGGGATTACAGGACGGGGAATTGGACCTGGGTAGGGTGGCCTTTCGAAGTGTCGGCGCAGACTCGATGGGCCGAGTGGCCTCTTTCTGCACTGTACGGATTCTGTGACTCTATACTCTCTGAAGTTTAGAATAGGGTGACCTCATTGAAATATACAAAATTCTGAGAGGGCTTAGGGTAGATGCTGAGGAGCTGTTTCCCTCTGGTCAGGTGTCTGAAAAAAGGGGTCACGCCCTCTGGATTAGGGGTCAACCATCCTGGACTGAAAAGGGGAGGAACTTCTTCACTCAAAGGGCTTGAGTCTTTGTAATTCTCCATCCCAGACATCTGTGGCTGCTCACTCGTTGAGTATATTCGAGATTGAGATGGATAGGTTTTTTGACTCTTAATAGAATCCAGGGAAATTGAGATCAGTAGGAAAGTGGAGTCAAGATAGAGGATTAGCCATGATATTACTGAATAGTGGAGCAGGCTTGAAGGGCAATATGGCCTACTCTTGCACCTATTTCTTATGCTGGGTGTAATATTGGGCTCAACTATATTATCCCTCTCTTCCGCTCTTTCTTTCTCTCTCTCTCTCTCTCTCTCCTTCCTCTCTTCTCTCTCCTTTCTCTCTCTTCCCTCGCTCTCTTTCTCTCCTCTCTCTCTCTCCTCAGAGAGGTAAGTTTAAGGCTTAATTCAATTTTGGGTAGGCTCCTGCTGTTCAGTCCAGTCTTTAATGTTTTGACATGCCTTTGAACATACTCTATTCAAAATACCTTTTGTGGTGCACTTTGATGCTTAAACAACAATAGTCCCTTCAGCCAGCCTTGCAAGGCAGCCCATTAACTGTGCCTACCACTTGCAGCCCAAGTCCTAGACGTTTCCCCTGAGTCCCATTCTTAGCTTGTTGTATATTCCCATGGAGGGAGAGCTATTGCTGCTTATGCCTTCAGCTGCCAAGAACACACTGCCTAGAATTCACTCGCTAAACCTCGCTGTCTCCTACTCCTTCATTATAAAGCTTTCCTTAAGGCTCACCTCTTTGATGGATGGATGGATTTGTTTATTGTCACGTGTACTGAGGTACAATGAAAAGTATTTTTCTGCAAGCAGCTCAACAGACCATTCAGTACATGGAAGAAAAGGGAATTAAACAAAATTCAAGAAAATACATGAGAATACATAATAGGGCAACACAAGATATACAATGTAACTACATAAGCATTGGCATCGGATGAAGCATACAGGGTGTAGTGTTAATGAGGTCAGTCAATAAGAGGGTCATTTAGGAGTCTGGTGACAGTGGGGAAGAAGCTGTTTTTGAGTCTGTTCGTGCGTGTTCTCAGACTTCTGTATCTCCTGCCCGATGGAAGAAGTTGGAAAAGTGAGTAGGCCGGGTGGGAGGGATCCTTGATTATGCTGCCCACTTTCTCCTGGCAGCGGGAGGTGTAGATGGAGTCCATGGATGGGAGGCAGGTTCGTGTGATGGACTGGGCGGTGTCCACGACTCTCTGAAGTTCCTTGCGGTCCTGGGCCGAGCAGTTGCCATACCAGGCTGTGATGCAGCTCGATAGGATGCTTTCTATAGTGCATCTGTAAAAGTTGATACGGGTTAATGTGGACATGCCGAATTTCCTTAGTTTCCTGAGGACGTATAGGCGCTATTGTGCTTTCTTGGTGATAGCGTCGACGTGAGTGGACCAGGACAGATTTTTGGTGATGTGCACCCCTAGGAATTTGAAACTGCTAACCATCTCCACCTCCACCTTGATTAAGCTTTTCTCATTCCTCTTAACCCCTGGCTTGGTGCCCTTATAATTGCATTTGTGCAGTACTGCAATTTACTTTTAGAAGTGCTTATCTAGATGAACTTGGTTTCTTGTGCAATTGAAAGTGTGTTTTGATGAGCAGCATGGTGGCGCAGTGGTTAGCCCTGCTGCCTCATGGCGCCGAGGTCCCAGGTTCGATCCTCTGGGTCACTGTCTGTGTGGAGTTTGCACATTCTCCCCGTGTTTGCGTGGGTTTCACCCCCACAATCCAAAGTTGTGCAGGGTAGGTGGATTGGCCACGCTAAATTGCCCCTTAATTGGTCAAAATGAATTGGGTGCTCTAAATTTATTTAAAAAAAGAAAGTGTGTTTTGGAAATCGAAGGAATCACACATTACCGTAATGCTGTGATATGAAGACCCAAAGGAAGTTAATTCCTTTGGGCCCTTTACAATTTTTTATGCAAGTGGGGAGAAGTATTGTGTCCTTGGCTGCTTTTTATGATAATAATCTTTATTACTGTCACAAGTAGGCTGACATTAACACTGCAATTAAGTTATTGCCTAGTCGCCACATACCGCCGTCTGTTCAGGTACACAGAAGGAGAATTCAATGTCCAATTCACCTAACAAGTTCAGGACTTGTGGGGGGGGGGGGAAACCGGAGCACCCGGAGGAAACCCACGCAGACACGGGGAGAACGTGCAGACTCCACACAGACAGTGACCCAAGCCGGGACTCGAACCCGGGACCCAGGCGCTGTGCTAACCACTGTGCTACCATGCCGTTATCGGCAACAAAGTCATCCTCAATTCTCTATCAGGATTCTTGTCTTAAACACAGCGGAGGCAGCCACGTTTCTGTTCATCCGCGAAGCATGAGGAACTCTGCGATAGACTGTCCTGCCGCACCCTCTGACCTTGCAGAATAAATTTCAGCCATCCCTTGGCACTCTCCTCCCCTCCTCGTATCCACAATCTTCAGAGTATTCCTGTCCACGGCATCAAAGCTGGGCCAGTGAACCCCAAAGAGCGCCTGCGAACTTGCTTGGGACGGGATCGCGTGGTTAGATGGCAAAAACGCTACTGCAAGCTAATTTTAAAAAGTGTGAAAATTCCATCTATTTAGATTGTTTTGGAAGAGCTAATGTCGGAGCAGACTAGTTTGGAAAAAGTGCGGATGAGTCGGATATCCAGCGTTCCGGATACACTCTATATGGTCGACTCTAGTGTGGCAGACCTTTCCCGCCTGAATGCTGGATCCCCACACAGCTGTGATGAAAATGTTTCTGCAACGCTTCGTGATGAAGTAGCTGGTAGGTTAGCTAACGATGAGGATATATTTCTTGTATAATCTTTCACAATCTCGAGATGTCTCAAGTACTTTATAGTCGATGAGAGACATTTCAAAGTGTAGTTATTATTGTCATGTGGAATCTTTCGTTGGCTGCCCGTGTGTGTGGAAAGGTGATCGATGTTAATATTGCTGACTGCTGCCTCACGGCGCCGAGGACCCGGGTTCGATCCCGGCCCTGGGTCACTGTCCGTGTGGAGTTTGCACATTCTCCCCGTGTCTGTGTGGGTTTCGCCCCCCGCAACCCAAAGATGTGCAGAGTAGGTGGATTGGCCAAGCTAAATTGCCCCTTAATTGGAAAAAATGAATTGGGTACTCTAAATTTTTTTTTTTTAAAGTCCATCTGGTTCATTAATGTCCCCTTTAGGGAAGGAAATCGGCCCTCCTTAACCCGGTCTGGCTCCAGACCCACAGCAAAGTGCTTGATTCTTAACTGCCCTCTGAAATGGCCGAGCGAGACACTCGATTGGAAGGTGGGTGGATGTGGGCAAAAGATGTTGTCTGTGGCATTGTCGCCCGCATGCCATAAAAGAATTAGGATAAAGAAAATCTCTTGCATCATGAACTTATGGACCAAGATTTAACCAAACTCTCTCTCTTTTCTTTTTCTCTCCAACCCCCATCCCCTCTCTTAGTGCCTACAGTCGATGTAGCTAAAACCATGTTTAGGCGGCTCAAGGAGATCTGGCAAAGCGACCAGGTGCAGAGGGCTTACGCATTAAACATTGGCGCTGGGGCGGCTGTCACCCGGGCCGCCTATTTGCGTGTGGTCCGAGAGTTTGGATTTCCTGATGCGGCCACTGAATTATTAAAGGTAATCTTTAAAACGGGTGGGGTATCTGCAAACAGGGTGTGGGGAGGCTAACTGGCTAGCGGCCAAAATAAACCTTCAGCAAGTGGCCAGCTTTTCTAACTTAAAATTGTTACTCGGAAGCCTTAATGGGCTGCAGTTTGCGTAGTTATTTTCAAAGAAGCTAATTGTTGAGAATCACCGCGTAATTGATTTGTGTTAGATTGTGCCACTTTAGTAACTTCCTGTGTTTAGACCAATTTAGTGCAACAGTTTTGACAGTTCAAATAGGAATCAAGTTGGGCGTTTTTACTCTAATTTTACTTGGAAGGGGAAGCGGGAAAAGCCAGATTAAAAACTTCCCATTCTGACTGAGGTTGGTACCCGCCTGTGTCAGAGGCTCCGTCTGCAGGCCTACTTGCGACTGTTTGTTGGGGGGGGGGGGAAGAGACCATTCTGATGCACAGTCAACGAACAGGGGTTCGGAGGCATTGTCAACATTGGAAACGGAAACAAAATTGAGTTTTGAAACGTTGCTGGTGGAGTGGAACACGCTTTGCTCTTTAAGGCTGTTTTCATTGTCACGTGCCTCCCCTTTGTGGGGAGTTCTTGATATTGGCTTTCTTGACCGTCTCCAATTTTCCAGTATTGCCCTTTCTCTCCCAGACACTCCCCCTCCCCGCCCACCCCACTCTTAACAAACCGAGGAGAAGAAATGAGGAAGGGATGACATTTCCACCCCTTGCTCTTGGGCGCCATCTAGCAGCAGAGCTGCAAAGCACAATTCTAAAGGCCTGGTATCCGTCTGGCTGCTCTTTCAACCGGTGATCTCTGTATGATGGACAAGCACAGAAGCAGGCTATTTGTCCCACCCGGTGTTTATGCTGCACAAGAGCTTCTTTCCACCCATAGTTAACTCCATTATTATAATCCTATTCTTTCCTCGCATGTGTTTACATACCTTCGTCTTGTTGGCTTCACTCCCTGTGGGAGCAATTCTCTCATTACCACCACATCTGGGCTTTAGAAGCCTTTAATATTCACGTTTATGTGGGACAGTATTTGGGATATGACTGGGGTTAATCAATACTGCAGGCATACCTGATCACCTGCAGTTAAACCGACTCGTGGCATTTACAGCACAGAAACGGGCCATTCGGCCCAACATGCTGGTGTTATGATCCACACAAACCTTCTGCCACTTTATAAGTTCAAACCTTTCTGTCTTTCTTTCTCATCCAACTGCATTCTCCTGTCCTCTTATGCCTTCCTCCCACATATTGCTTTAAGTCCCATCTCGAGTCCCAAGTTACAATATTTCTTCTTCGGTTTCTAGAACCGTAGGATTAAATGTTTCCGTCTCCTTGAATCTTTATTTTGAAAGCCCATCTTCTGTCGTTCTCCGATTTAAACAACCTGAATTTTTTTGTAATACTTTTACAGTAGCATCTCAACTATTTTTGACGAGAGTTGCTGGATAGTCGCAGAGGTTCGTTCAGTCCTCGATTTCATTACCAACCCTACAATCTTCTGAGATCTCCGTGCTCCATTTCTGGCCTCCGACACACCCTGATTCCATTCACTCCACCGTTGATGGTCATGACTTCAGCTCTGAAGGTCCGCAGCTCTGGAATTCCCTCCCTAGACCACTCTCCTCCTTCATGATGTTCCTGAAAACCTCCCTTTCTGAACAAATGTTTTGTCATCTGGTCTAACATTTTAATAATAATATAATCTTTATTATTGTCACAAGTAGGCTTACATTAACACTGCAATGAAGTTACTGTGAAAATCCCCTCGTCGCCACATTCCGGCGCCTGTTTGGGTACACAGAGGGAGAATTCAGAATGTCCAATTCAAGGGCAGCACGGTGGTGCAGTGGTTAGCACTGCTGTCTCACGGCGCTGAGGTCCCAGGTTCGATCCCTGTGTGGCGTTTGCACATTCTCCCCATGTCTGGGTGGGCTTCACACTCTCAAACCAAAGATGTCGGTGGATTGGCTACGCTAAATTGCCCCTTAATTTGAAAAAAATTAATTGGGAACTCGAGATTTATAAAGAAAAATGTCCAATCCACCTAACCTGCACATCTTTGGACTGTGGGAGGAAACCGGAGCACCCGGAGGAAACCCACGGAGACACGGGGAGAACGTGCAGACTCCGCACAGACAGTCACTCAAGCCGGGAATCGAACCCGGGACCCTGGCGCTGTGAAGCAACAGTGCTAACCACTGTGCCACCATGCTGCCCTCTGTTGCTAATTCTGTTTGACAGCGCTCCTGCGGCTGTTCTACTACATTAAGGATGCTACTTCACTAAGGATGCTATATAAATGCAAATTGTTGATGTTGCTCTTTTTAACAAAACGTAATCTGAAGTTCAGCACAAAGGAAGGTGGCGATCTGTCTCCGGGTGTGATGGCCCTGCGGGTGTGAGCAACTGTTGTTGAATACTCGAGACTCTCCAGGCTTCATCCACAAATAACGTTTTTAAAAATTCCTTTAGTAAATCATTCAGTGAAGGTTACTGTTGTGGGTGGGGTGTAAAAAGGGAGGCTCACTCGTGTGTGTGTGTGTGTGTGTGTGTGTGTGTGTCTGTACCCATTGCAGAATTAATTAAAAATATTAGCCTTTCCTTTGAAATATTGACTGAGCCCCTGTGTAATTCCAGCGTTTTCTGACTATATTTCGGATTTGTATTGCTTTGCAAGCTGACCTTTTCCTAATGTTCCATTTCAGTATCCCGCCGTGTATTTTCCTAATGAGCATCTCGGCATCGACAGCCCAACCTTCGCGAAACGCCAGCAGCCAAATTCCCGTCGGACCACCCCTGTCAAGGAAACCAACATCCTGAGCCTGGACCCCTTCAGGAACTTCAGTCCCCCGCTCCCCCCTCCTCCTCCCCCCTACCACCTCCCCCCAACGCCCCGGAGAGAACGTGCGCCGCCCAGCGAAAAGAAAGAAGACAGCCAGCCTACCTCATGCCGGGCTTTGCGTGCTAGCTTGCAACCGCACCCTGTCTCTCGGACTTCAGAGCAGGCGGTGCAGGCCTCCATCAGGGCCATTAACTGCGAGGAGCTTGGTGATAGCCGCATGACACTCGAGGAGCAGGTCCCTGTAAGTATACTTGCACACTACGTGCTTCAGATGGGTGTGTCTCTGTGCACTGTTTCACTGATGCCACTGCCGTGTATTGCATTATACTTGCTGATCTCTGCTTCAGAACCTAACCTTCCAAGAATTTCTGGAGAACAATAAGAGAGGCCCGCTTTGATGAACTCCGCTTCGCTTGTGGCTAACTCCGCCATTTTGCTTGCGGCAAACAGCTGACTCCAATGTTGCAACAGCAACTACACTTGGGTGTAAAATGCTTTGGAACACCCAGAGGTCACGGAAGTCACTGTGCAAATGGGCGATCTTTTCTTTAGCTAATACATGTTCCTCATTAACCCAGTTGTGCATCTGGTCCCAGCCCAATTGATTTTTTTTTTTACAAAGTGCTGTTTGGAAGGGGCAGTACGGTGACGCAGTGGTTAGCGCTGCTGCCCCACAGCGCTGAGGACCCGGGTTCGATCCCGGCCCCGGGTCACTGTCTGTGTGGAGTTTGCATATTCTCTCCGTGTCTGCGTGGATCTCGCCCCCACAACCCAAAGATGTGCAGGTTGGCCACACTAAATGGCCCCTTGATTGGAATTTTTATTTTTTTAATTTTCCCTTTTTAAGAAAACAAAATAGCGCTGTTGGCAAGTGTGAAACCGAGTCAATCAGACCAGGAATGTAGCCAGGTACTATTGTTGGTCTGTGTTCAATTAGCAGATCTTCCACGGGATGGCTGAAAAACGAGGGAGTGCTGCAGTTTTGGATGTGGTGCTGTTACATCAAGCACCTGCCACTCTTTCAATTGTCATGAAATAATACAACCCAAAGAAGAGGAGATTAATTCACCTGGTAGCCCATCATTGCGCGCAGCCCCCCCCCCCCCCCCCCCCCCCAACACCAATCCTTTCATGTGATGTGGTCGTCGCTGGCAATCCTATCTCTAGTTGCCCTTGAACTGAGTGTCTCGCTAGGCCATTTCAAAGTGGAGTTGAGTTAACCAAATGGCTGAAGATCTGGAGTCACATGTAGGCCAGACTGGGTAAGGGCGGCAGATTTCCTTCCCAAAGGGACATTAGTGAACCAGATGGATTTTTACAACAATTGATGATCTTTATTAGCGTCACAAGTAGGCTTACATTAACACTGCAATGAAGTTATTGTGAAAATACCCCAGTCGCCACATTCCGGCGCCTGTTCGGGTACACAGAGGGAGAATTCAGAATGTCCCCATTCACCTAACAGCACATCTTTCGGGACTTGTGGGAGGAAACCGGAGCACCCGGAGGAAACCCACGCAGACACGGGGAGGACGCGCAGACAGTGATCAAAGCGGGGAATCAAACCCAAGTCCCTGGCGCTGTGAAGCAACAGTGCTAAAACCACTGTGCTGCCATGCCACGATGATAGTTGCAAGATCACCATTGCTGAGACTAGTCTCAATATTCTGAGAATCGTCCTTTTCCTGGTCTAGCAAAAATTGATATTATTTTCTTAAAATAAGTTTAGAGTACCCAATTAATTTTTTTTCCATTTAAGGGGCAATTTAGCGTGGCCAACCCACCTACCCTGCACATCTTTGGGTTGTGGGGGCGAACCCCACGCAAACACGGGGAGAATGTGCAAACTCCACATGGACAATGACCCAGGGCCAGGATCGAACCTGGGACCTCGGTGCTGTGAGGCAACAGGGCTAACCCACTGCGCCACCGTGCTGCCGCAAAATTGCTATTATGAAGGTTTTCTGCACTGTCTTGGCTCTAAGACTTAGAAGCTTGTTTGCTATAAATTTGACCTTCAGGCTTGGTGATTGGAAACTGGTCTGTCCGCTTTCTCAGACTGCTAGATGGTAACTGACCCTCCTGGTTTTTCATGATCTAGGCAATTACACCGTCGTTGTTCTTTGATTATGCCTTCTGTGCATTCAGCTATCTACCCCATCAACTCCCTTGAGTGTGTACCTCAACATATGTATATCTCGGGACCTTTCCAATTGTCTATAATGTGTGTCTCCTCCATAAACTATTCCCACTTGATTATTATCTAAACTGCCGTTCTAAACTCGTTACCAGGAGAGACTCAGACCAGTTGAGTCCCTTTGAATAGCATCTACCGCTGTCTCCAGGCAGATTCATGATGCTAGGTGTCTGGATTGCCAGTCCAGTGACATTAACCCCACGTCACCATCTCCCTGCATTCTATTTGTCCTTTAACCACCAACGCTAAAGGAACTGGTTATTTATCTCAACACTGTTTGTGGAACATTGCAATTGGCTGCTATTTTTCAATAGTCTGACATCAACTATACTTCAAACATACTCAATTGGCTATAAACCAGTTTGACGTTGCGAAAGACACGATAATGAATACAATTGCCATCGCTTCCTCACAAGACCCATTTATTATATAACGACTTGATGTTTGGTGGCATTGTGCATGGAGGAGTTAAGATCATGTTTGGTCTTTAGGTAACGCAGGGTTACATGATGGGATTAATTGCAGAATACTTTTCCATTATAAATTCCTTGATTCATGTTTATAATGAAAGTTATCTATGTAAACTGGTCACGCTGTAATTACATCCTCCCACCAGTGGTGTCTCCATATTTATAATGCAAAAACTAATCCCAATAAAAATGATGAATCTTCCCAGGTGTGAATTCACTTTGGCAATTTCAGCAGTCTAATCTAACTGGTTTGACTTCACAGAGCTCCAGAAGTTTGGTCAAGGACCTGATGCCCGACATTGCCATGGCAGCTGCATCGAAGCAGACCGTGAGCTCCAAAGACCCTGAGCTTTGTAAGACCGTCACTGATGCTGGTCGAGATTCTACAGAGCCCACCGTGGAGTCGTCTGAAGCACTCTGCTCCAACCGGGGTATCAGTAAGTACAGCTTAAGGAAGAAGAAGCACGCTAGAGGACAGAAGCCTCGCAGGCATGTAGACTTCTGGAACTACCCTGATTTTTATGACCTTTCCCCCGAAGATTCTTGCCAATCCTCCGTTTTGCCCCAAAAGTTGCCTTCCCCTTCCCTTTCCCCTTCAAAGGGTCACACTTTCTGTCAGGACTTGAAGAATAATTCTAGACCACCCACTGGGTTAAAGCAAGCCCAGATTAACTCCACTTCGCCATCGAAAAGGAAAGAGACCTTGAGCAGCGAATCCACAGATCCTCAGGAGAAGACTGAACTTAAGAGGACTTCAGTGAAACTTAACCCATCACCCACAGTCGAGGTTGTCCATTGTACTGCTGGCACAGATTTGACCCACGGTCTACCAGCACATGAGGAAAGGCTACTTGACATTCAACAGCTTGGGAGGTGTGACCAGCAACTGCCTTTAGAACCAGCTAGTTATAAAGCCACCCCTGGTGGGACTTTGTTGGGGACGGACTTGATACATGGTCTGCCTGCTGAGGAGCAGAAACCTAGGCCCAGACTCGCGTCGCCAATCAAGTGCTCGTTTCTCACGTGCGAGCCGCCAGCTTCTCAGTCAAGGCAGCGGAACTCCCCACAGACCACCGTAAAGTCCGACAGCCTTTCTTCCCCGGAGCCTGGCTGTTGTGATTACCTTTACCGGAGGGGTGGCAATGGCACGGCAATGACGACGGACCTAACTTGCAGTCTTCCTACCAGCCCCGGTGTTGGTGTGCCATTAATCTCCGTCATCGAGGACTCGTCCGGAAGAAGATTAGCCGAGGCGAACCTCCTCTCGCCCTCCAACTGTTGCATCACCCATACCGTGAACTCCAAGAGGCAGTCGAGTAAATCGGAGGCCAGAGACTTTCCTTACAAAAAATCAGCTCTATAAATCTGGTATTTGTATTCCTCGGCTGTTATATTTTATAATTTGTCCTCCCGTTTTTTTTTTCCCCCCTCTCTCCGTTCTCCAAAGGGTGCTCTTTACAAAACACGATATGGTGGCAGTGAGAGGTCCCGCGTGGCCGTGATCCTGCTTTCTCAATGCAAGCTCACTGACGTCTCTGATGGCGTTGCTGGGGCGTGATCTGCTCAGAATGAACATTGGGCGGCCCTTGGTGATCTGATGGATCGCTTGGGGGGAGGGTAGGGTGGCTGATTGAGGCTGGGGAGGCGGTAATTTATGTTTAATGGCCATTACGGTTGCACCTGGGCAAGAGGCAGAGCATCGGCCTTGGGAGGATGCTGGCGTTGAGGGGTCCATTCTCGACCTGTGCTCCCGCTGGGACAGTCCCACGATAGGCAGGCCATCCTGGATGGGGAGGGAAGATTCCAGAGGGAACTCATCGGAAGCCTGCGCTATGCATTCCAGCAGCTGACCGCAGAGAAATCTCCCATGAGTAGCCAAGATTGGAAAGTGGAGGCTGAAGGGGAACGGGGGGAGGTCTAGTGTCATGTCTTGAATGTTCCAAAATCCAAGCAAAAGAACAATTAAGGAAAATGGAAAAACAGGGGGAAACACGAGAGATTATTGGATTGCAAGAAAATGGTTCTGTGGTTTAAAAATAATGTCCTGGAGTGGTGAGGCTAGAGTATTATAAGTGAGATTATGTTAGACTGGCATTCCTGCTGACTGCATTGTCACGGATGAGGGCCTTTTATAATCACGAGTTGGCTCCACTAGTGGCCATAGATTTGCTGCTCATTGTGAATTTTGACCATACAGATCACAGAGGCCCCAAGTTCAATTCCCACTACTGAACACTGCTCGACGGTGCTGGATGTTTCCACGCCTGATTGCTGGCGGGTGCATCCGTGTTGCCTTTCCCCTCGCTGTCTCTCCGTCCCGCCCGTCATGTGCGCGCCTTCGGGCAACCCGTAGATTGTGCGTGAATGGAAACTGAACCCTACCTCAAAACCCCGAGATCTGGGGCGAAACCATTTACCCTGGGTCACCCCTCCCCGCCCTGTCTATTGTTGAACCGTCAGCCTTTTGAAACAAATCAAACCAGCTTCCACTCCGCTCCGTGCCTATCCGCAGCAGGCTTCAGACACCCGTCCCCAGGCGAGGACCTCCGTCTGAACAGGTTGGCTGTTTGGCCGGGAAAGGGAAGGGGGCTCAGTAGAGAGAGGGGGGGATCAAAGGGATGTCGATATCTCCTGCAAGTCGCAGGTCTCATCATTTCACCAACAGTAGCCAGAGGGTAGAGAAATGGACTGAAAATATGCTTTGGTTGGTGAAGCTAGTTACGAATCTCTTCAATTTGGGGCTAACCCATCACTTTACGGAATGGCCTTGGGGGCGGAGGGGGGTGAAACTTTCAGGCCCTGATGCACTAAGCAGTGCCAGTGACCGATTCTGCCCTCCCAATCTCTGCTTCGTGTTTGGTACGAGTTTTCTGAGTGGTGTGGCGTTTTGGGGTGAAGCACTGATGGGTACAGATCAGTCACTGGTGGTGAGGAACGATTGGGGGGTGGAGGGGGGAGGGGGGGGGGGGGGGGGTGAATGGAGAGCACCGTACGAGAATACATCCTAACTGACGACGGTTATTTTCCAGTGGAGCTTCGGTACCAGTACAGCACTACACAGCACCGAGTTCTCTCTCTTTCCCCCTTTTACATCTTCTGTCTAGGTCTTTTCAAGGCCGCAGTAACCCACTTAGCTCATCACTTTAGCTCCCTTTGAGTTGCTTCGAAACTGCTTTTGAGAGGGGCAGTTTTTTATTTAGGCTTCTTGAAGTTAAAATTATGTTTTGAATATATTTTTATATGATATATCAACTTTAAAAAAAAAAGAACTGCGCATCTGCAAATTGTATTGTCTTTCTAAAACACCCTGTTTGTCGAATCCTTTGTTCTTGTTTTACCTGACTTGATGAAGTGGTCTTTGAAATCATGTTTTTTTTTGTATTTAATAAAAAACAAGATTTGCTTTGAAAACCCAGGGGTTTATTCTAGGGCTACTAAATAGGCAGGCTTCCCTGCAAATTCCAGCTGAAACGCCAACGCATAATTGGTCAGCTGGTTAATCTCATACCCCAGACAACAATTGAGGCGCTTGAATATTTAGTGTGTGTTTTCTCTGTTGGCAGTCACTGGCCAGGAGCGTATCCTGTGGTATTATTGATGGGATTACCAAGCGCAAAGCCCGATTGTGTGAGGGTTGGTTGCGTGGGGATGTGAGGGTTGGAACTACGTCACGAGAATCAATGAGTTTCCCGTTCCTAATTCAGCAATAATCTGGAATGTACAAGGGAAGAAAATAAGTCGTTTACTTTGGGTGGAAAGGTGTTGCAATTTAACGCGACACGCCAGGTGGACATCTCATGGGATCATGTGGGCCAGGCAAAAGTCAAAGTCCCACCGGGTCCTGTCAGTTGCCCCAATCGGCATGTTAGGTTAGAATGGTCTCCTTTGTACTCGGTTAACCTCCTGGAAATTTGGGGGAATCTGTTCAAAGCTTCGGACTATTGTGTCTAGCCCAGGGGTGGGCAAACTTTTCCGTGCAAGGGCCACATTCAGAAATTCACAACTTTAAAGGGCCGCATAGTATATTAAGTAAAATGATTCATATTTTAAATCGCCAAAATAAAAGGTCTTTAAAGAAAAAAAAGCACATTAATTTGAAAAACAAAGTAACTCAGTAAGTAACAGAACAATGTCAATGAGAATGATGCATCTGACTGCAGTCATTTACCAGTTTGTTGAAATCAGGTGCTGATCCTTAACACTGACAGAAGCACAGCCCGGCCGAGTCGACGATAAAAACGCGCGTAGTGGGGTGGATGAGTGGGGCTGCCTTATTGGTCGGTTTAGTTGGGTGTGCGACCAATAGGAGCCCAGGTTACAAAAATAATAAGGCTTATTGTTTGTAACCTGGACTCCTATTGGTCGCACACCCAACTAAACCGACCAATGAGACAGCCCCACTCATCCACCCCACTACGCGCGTTTTTATGCGGCCCGCCAATGAGGTGCCCGGAATCATAACCGGCATTTTTGAAAAGCCGCCGGGGAAAAGCCGCTTAAGTAAATGCGCTTATTCAATAAGCGCATTTACTTCAGCGGCTTTTCCCCGGCGGATTTTCAAAAATGCCGGTTATGATTCCGGGCACCTCATTGGCGGGCCGCATAAAAACCTTTGTCGGGCCGTAGTTTGCCCACCCCTGGTGTAGCCAGTCACTTGTCAACTTTAGGTATTAAAACGACTCCCTGACTTGGTCACGAGCAGGACCAATACTCCAGGTTCTTGCGGTTCCTCTCTCTCTCTCTCTCTCTTTCTCTTTCTTTCTCCTTCACTCCAACTGGCTGTCTCTCTCTCTGGCTGTCTCTCGCTCTCTCTCTCGCTCTCTCTCTCTCTCTCTCTCTCTCTCTCTCTCTCTCTCCCTCGCGCTCTACTTCGCTGCTATCTGTCTAATCCAATGAGGGGCACAAAATGTTGGTTAACTGTGGGAATATGTCTCAAGAATCAATGTACAAGACTAGCCTGCACAGAGGGAAACAAGGGTCTCCCTTATTCCCAACCCTACCCTATTCTTGCATATATGTGGGGCAGCACGGTAGCACAGTGGTTAGCACTATGGCATCACAGCGCCAGGGTCCCAGGTTCGATTCCCAGCTTGGGTCACTGTCTCCCACAAGTCCCGAAAGACGTGCTTGTTGGGTGAATTGGACAATCTGAATTCTCCCTCTGTGTACCCGAACAGGCACCGGAATGTGGCGACTAGGGGATTTTCACAGTAACTTCACTGCAGTGTTAATGTAAGCCTACTTGTGACACTAATAAAGATTATTATTATTATAACCATTGCTGCTTTTTGGAAGCTAATACATTTCATAAATGCCAGCTTTCATCCTTCTCTTGCTGGTGTCCATTTTCTAAGTAGAGGTTGGAAGACCATCTGACTGGTGTTGACCGCAGGTTCTTAAGCACGTGACTAAATGGTGCTAATGCATTTCTTTATTCTCTTATCTTCTCGTTCCTCCCTTTTGGGGGGGGAAACTCGTGCTCGGGTTTCTCCTGGCAAAGCTACGCTGGGGAAGGAAGCCTTGCAACTTGGGCACCAAGACTCTCGTTTAGCCCAGAACATGTTCCCACTTCAGTAAGTTCCATCAATGTAGAGCCTGGTTAAGTGTTCACAAGGTGGGTAAATGTCAGGGAGGCTATTCGGCCCATCTTAACTCATTTGTCACTTCAGTTAGAGGCATCAAGTTATTCCAGGTTTTTAATCCTAATTGGAACTTGAGTCCAGGTGTTGGAAATTCTGAGAGAGTTGTATTTTCCTCGCAATCGTTTAAAACTTGCCATTCACCAACGTTTGCCCTAACTTGCTCTTTCAGTTCTCCTTCCTTGCATTTAATTGGGGAAGCAGCATTGGTGCGTCCCACCCAGCACCTTCAAGATTCACTCCTTCCACCACCACGCACAGCGGCAGCCTCGTGTACCGTGTACCAGATGCGCTGCAGCAACCAGCAAAGCTCCTTTTGACCGCGCCTTCCAAATCCGAAACCTCCGCCACCAACAAAGACGAGGGTGGCAAATTTATGGGAACCCCACCAGCTGCAAGTTGCGCCCCAAGCCAGACACCATGCTGACTTGCAAATCTATCGTCGTTCCTTCACTTGTCGCTGGGTCAACAATCCTGGAACTCCCTCCTGAGGAGCACTATGGGTGTACCTACACTACATGGATTGCATTGGGTCACCACCACCTTCTCGAGGGCAATTAGGGATGGGCAATAAATGCTGGCCTAGCCAGCGAAGCTCACATCCTGTGGATGAATCTAAAAACAAAAATCAAGTTCTCCTTTTCTTAAATTAAATGTTGCCATTTTTGTAAAGTCTTTGGAGAAATATTTCAGTAAGTTGGTTTCAAGCATTTTGAAATGTGAGGCTGAAAGTTAAAGCAAGTCTTTAAAAAAAAAAAAAATGGGTAAATGAAAAGCACCGATATTGTCAGAGGAGAGTTGGGGAGGGCTGTGTGGCCTGCTGGACGTCACTTGAGGAATGGTACAGGGCAAGGTTTTATGGTGCCCATATCTGCCCTTCAAATTAAAATGGCAGTTCATAGAATCATAGCATTCCTACAGTGCAGTAGGAGGCCATTCCGCCCATCGAGTATCAGTGACCCTCTGAACGAACAGCCTCCCTGGGCCCATTCCCCATAACCCCATCTAACCTGCACATCTTTGGATACAAAAGGGCAATTTATCATGGCCAATCCACCTAACCAGCGCACCCTTTGGACTGTGGGAGGAAACCGGAGCACCCGGAGGAAACCAAGACAGACACCGGGAGATCTCCACACAGCTGCCTAAGGCTGGAATCGAACCTGGGTCCCTGGCGCTATGAGGCAGCAGTGCTGAACCACTGTCACCGAGCCACAGTTGTCGACACTGCAGAGATCCCTTGGTAATCAGCATGGTAATATTTGCAGGTTGTGCTGTTAGATTCTTTTTCTTTTTAAAAAAAAAAAATTTTGAGTACCCAATTCATTTTTTCCAATTAAGGGGCAAGGCAATTTAGCACACTGGGCTAAAATCGCTGGCTTTTAAAGCAGACCAAGGCAGGCCAGCAGCACGGTTCAATTCCCGCACCAGCCTCCCCGAACAGGTGCTGGAATGTGGCAACTAGAGGCTTTTCACAGTAACTTCATTGAAGCCTACTCGTGACAATAAGCGATTTTCATTTCATTTCATTTCAATTTAGCGTGGCCAATCCACCTACCCTGCACATCTTTGGGTTGTGGGGGTGAAACCCACGCACGCAAGGGGAGAATGTGCAAACTCCACATGGACAGTGACCCAGAGCCGGGATCGAACCTGGGACCTCGGCGCCGTGAGGCAGCAGTACAGGTTATGCTGTTTGATAAGTGCTATCAGCCCACATGTACAGTGGGAACTCTTAAGAAAGTAACTATTTTCCATTCGCTGTGGTCTCTGTTTGAACCTTGTAAGACTGTGAACAAAGCCCAAAAAAAGGTGGCATTTTAGGTAACAGATCTTTTTTTTTTAATTTAGAGTACCCAATTATTTTTTCCAATTAAGGGGGCAATTTAGTGTGGCCAATCCACCTACCCTGCACATCTTTGGGTTGTGGGGGTGAAACCCACACAGACACGGGGAGAATGTGCAAACTCCACACGGACAGTGACCCAGGGCCGAGATTCGAACCCAGGTCCTCAGCGCCGTGAGGCAGCAATGCTAACCACTGTGCCACCGTGCTGCCCTGGTAACAGATCTTTTCGTATCTCGAGTAACACTAATGGCAGTGTGGGATTCCTTCACATGGAAATTTAAAATTAATTTAAAGTACCCAATTCAATATTTTATCCAATTAGGGGGCAATTTTGACGTGGCCAATCCACCTACCCTGCACATCTTTGGGTTGTGGGGGTGAAACCCACGCAGACACGGGGAGAATGTGCAAACTCCACACGGACAATGACCCGGGGCTGGGATCGAATCCGGGTCCTTGGCCCCGTGAGGCAGTAGTGCTAACCACTGCACCACCCTCACCACATTGTAATTGTGGGCAAATGTATCAGAATCAACGTGCGCGGCCATTATTTAATTTCCTGATTCGATTCTCTTTTGAAATATTTTAAAATCCTTTTCCTTTCCTCCCAAGGGGAAAAGCGGTCCTTACTATTCCTGGCTTCTGTTGTAAAGATTTCCCGTTTCCTTCCATTTTTGACGGGATATTTTAGAAATGTTCCCTTTTCTAACAGAAACTGGACAATGCAAAAAAAAAAATGGATGGTGCAGTGGTTTCAGGAAATTGATTGTTCTACCTGCTCTCCTGGCGCCATGGTCTTTCCCCAACACAACCTCCAGCCTCAAGGTTATGCTGTTCTATCCAGCAGTTTGGCTATTAAACCCATGGCAGTGAATACTACAGCTGGACTTATAAAGGAGAGGGCCTCCGCTTTCACGGGGACTGGGTCGGTGTGGGTGTTTGTCTCCAAGCAGATTTGATCTACTCCTGGGAAGCAGAAAGAAGATAAGAATGTGGCTGATTCATAAGCTCCCATTTGCTACTTCTGAATGTCCTGAATCAGTTTAATGCTCAACCACTGGTGCTGGGCAAAGCAACACCATCCGATTTCCTGTTGAGAGGGTCAGAAGAGGGAGAGCAGAGAAACCTTTCTCTTAAATGCAAAGCGGAGTTTTAGGCATCTAAAGATTCCAGAGGCGCAAGCAATTGCTTGGAGAATCAACTGGGAAATGGTCCTGAATCATGATGTGTGATGGAAAGAGGATGTTCAGGCCCTCTAATGTGCTCCGCCATTCATTTCGATCATGAATGACGTGTAATCGTTGTCAGATCTCATGTAATTTTCACTGATTTTGATGGTATTATACCCCCCCCCCCTTTGCCGGTCAGTAGAATACCCATGGGACTATTTGTCTGAACTTCGATGACCATTTGCCTGGCAGGCTCCTTGTCAGCAAGGATCACAGCAGAACAATAAGAGGCAAAAATCCTGTTTGGATTCTCTGAAGCCCTGACTCCTCCTTTCCGTTCTCCCCGAGATCCAGCGATTTAAGACGTGGTGAGGATCGAGTCGGGAGCTTTCCAATGGAGGAAGAGGTCCCAACCCAGGGTGGGACATCTTTGAGCAGCCACTTTTAAATCGGATTGGTTGATTAAAATTTTAAATCGCCTACCCAACCAAACTGCGCTGGAAAAGATTGTCGAGCCATAATCCCACTCCCTCCTTGGGTGTCGCAGCTCGACAAGTAGAATTTGAAGACACTTGCTTTTCAGGGTAAAGCAATGAAACCTTGGCCGGAATTCTCCGACGGTTGGGATTCTCTCTTCCCACCAGCGGACGGAGCTCCTCCGGGAAATGCGCGGCTGCTGCCAAGCAACCTTTAGTATCGAACCAGGGCTCTGAACCCCACCCAAGGGCTCCGTGCGCATTCCTAATGGATGTACACAATTTTCAGGTCATCTGAAGATTGAACCAAATGTCTCGTTTTTCTCTCTTTTTTTAATATAAATTTAGAGTACCCAATTATTTTTTTTTTCCAATTAAGGGGCAATTTAGCGTGGCCAATCCACCTAACCTGCACATCTTTGGGCTGTGGGGGTGAAACCCACGCAGACACGGGGAGAATGTGCAAACTCCACACGGAGAGTGACCCAGGGCCAGGATTCGAACCCGGGACCTCAGCGCCGTAGTCCCAATGCTATCCACTGGTGTCTCAATTTTTTTTTGCAAGGATACCGTCCTTGTTTTTGATGAAAAACAATCGTTAAGAAAGTTCGGGCTCGGTAGCTTTCTTAACTTTGTTTTCGTTTTTTGTTTTCATAAGGGCGGCACAGTGGTTAGCACTGTTGACTCGAGGCACCTAGGACCCGGTCACTGTCCATGTGGAGTTTGCACACGCTCCCCGTGTCTGTGTGGGTTTCACCCCCACAACCCAATAAGATGTGCAGGGTAGGTGGATTTGCCACGCTACATTGTCCCTTAATTGGAAAAACAATTGGGTAGGCTAATGTTTTTTTTAAAAATATATATGGGAGGGAGGAAAGAGGGGGTTGGGGTTCCACAGAATCTCTCAAAATCTTACGGGGTCCCTTGAGCAAATAAAAGTTGGAAACCACTGTATTAAGCACTTACTTTAACATTGGCAGTGCCCTATAATGAGCGTTTCTATCATTGCCCCAGACTGCATTAATTGTACCGCTCACGGGCAGCACGCTGGCGCAGTGGGTTAGCACTGCTGCCTCACGGCGCCAAGGTCCCAGGTTGGATCCCGGCTCTGAGTCACTGTCCGTGTGGAGTTTGCACATTCTCCCCGTGTTTGCGTGGGTTTCGCCCCCACAACCCAAAGGTGTGCAGGGTAGGTGGATTGGCCAGGCTAAAATTGCCCCTTAATTGGAAAAAATGAATTGGGTACTCTAAATTTTCCAAAAACCCTTTCTCCTCCCCCCCCCCCCCCCGTTGTGTGACCTATATGTGGATGACTGAATCCTGCCCACACACGTACACACAATATATCGTGGAAACCTTAACCTTCTCTGTAAATTTGACCACCGGAATTATATGTGTTTCTTCTAAATCTATTTTTCTACAATAGTAGATGATGTAATTTAAAATAAAAAAAACTTCAGTAGACACGTTGACTATTAGGGGAAATTGCTGAAAGAACTGATTCCAGGATCCTTTTCCACGCAAATAGTAACTTATTTATGTACTATAGTTGCTTGGAACTTTCTAATGTTACGAGGATAATAAATGTACGAAGAGTCTGCCTACAGCTTGTTTGTGTTTTCTTTTTAACTGGCCTTGCATACATTTTTTTGTATTTTATACATAAGGTCACAAAACATAAACCATTCGGGGAATAATGTCCCCACCACATAACTGTACAGTTTGTACACATTTTCCCTTTTTCCCCCCCCCACCTCCGCAACGAACAGCTCCTCCAACACGGCCACGGGCCTCCCCCACCTCGCCTCGAAGCCCTCCGTTGAACCCCTTAATTCGTACTTGATCTTTTCCAGCCAAAGGAGGTCATTTTGAGTCCCCCAGCCAAACGTCAACCTTGCTGCTACTCCAGCAGAATTCATCGCTGAGCAATGAGAGAGGCGAAGGCCACCACATGGGCTCTCCTCCCCCCCTTCATCAGCTCCAGCTTCTCCGAGATCCCAAATATCGCCACCAAAGGGTCTGCCTCCACCTTCCCCCCCCCCCCCCCCCCCCCACTATCATAGACATAGAACAGTACAGCACGGAACAGGCCCTTCAGCCCTCGATGTTGTGCCGAGCAATGATCACCCTACTTAAACCCACGTAACCCGTATACCCGTAACCCAACAATCCCCCCCATTAACCTTGTTAACACCGCAAACACTCCCAGAATCTATCCCAACTTTTCACAGCCCCAGAACATATGGGTGTGATTCGCTGGTCCCGGCCAACACTTTTCACACTTGTCCGCGTCATATGTGCCCTGTGTACCACCTTGAACTGTATCCGGCTCATCCTTACGCACGAGAAGACCGCATTTATCTTTTGTAGTGCCTCACTCTATACTCCCCAGTTTATCTCCCCCCCCCCCCCCCCAGCTCACCCTCCCACTTCTCCTTCTCCACCTGCTCACCTCCCTTTTTTAAAATAAATTTAGCGTACCCAATTCATTTTTTTCCAATTAAGGGGCAATTTAGCGTGGCCAATCCACCTAACCTGCACACCTTTGGGTTGTGGGGGCGAAACCCACGCAGTCACGGGCAGAATGTGCAAACCCCACACGGACGGTGACCCAGAGCCGGGATCGAACCTGGGACCTCGGTGCTGTGAGGCAGCAGTGCTAACTACTGTGCTGTCCCACCTGCTCACCTTCCTGCTCTCCCAGCCACCAGTTTGTCTCCGATCCTACGCTCCCGTTCCACATCTGCTCCAGCAGGATGTTACCTCGGTAACCTGAGGAACTCTTTCCAAACCTTCCGCGCAAAGTCCCTAACCTGCAAGTATCTAAACTCGCTTCCTCTTGGGAGCTCTACCCTCTCCTTCAGTTCCTTGATACTGGCAAACTCGAACCCTTTTTCCAGGTACAGATCCCTCACCTTAACCACCCCACTTCTCTCCACTTCCTAAATACAGCAACTACCCCCCCCCCCCCCCCCCTTCTCTGACTTGCAATTCTCTAAAACCAGTCAGCACTAACTTGGAGGAATTGTCACCGCTTTACAGCCTCTATTGAGGTATTCCCAGTGGGGAAGTGGGTTAGGTGGGTACGTCCTGTGGTGAACGATGGAATAATGGCTATTGCTGAGGGATCCTTTCTTCCTCAGCTAGCAACTGCTTGTAAATCCCTGACTGCATACCACCGGAGAGGTGTCAGATGATCACGAAAGAGATGGCAGCACGGTGGCGCAGTGGTTAGCATTGCTGCTGCACGGCGCCGAGGTCCCAGGTTCAATCCCGGCTCTGGGTCACTGTCTGTGTGGAGTTTGCACATTCTCCCCGTGTCTGCGTGGATCTCACCCCCGCAACCCAAAGATGTGCAGGGTAGGTGGATTGGCCACGCTAAATTGCCCCTTAATTGGAAAAAATGAATTGGGTACTCTAAATTTATAATAAAAAAAGATGATCACGAAAGAGAGGAAATAATTAGTTTTTCCTTATTTAAAACAATTTTGGTTGTGAATTACTGTTTTATATGACCAGACCTTTGGGTTTAAGTGTAACTAACTTTGAGGAGGTGCTTTTGACAGACGAGCTTATACATTGGAAAAGGTGGAGCCCATTTTGCGTCCAGTCTGTGCTTCCATTTAATTAGATCCTGGCTAATCCGTATCTTAAACGCAGTCTACCCACCTTTTCCAGCAAAATGCTGAGGATAGGTCACAGACCTGAATCTTATCGATTTCAGTTTTGAAATTTTCAATTGTCTACCTAGCTCTAACTTTTTGAGCACAGTAAGAACATGGAGAAATACAACACAGAACAGGCCCTTCGGCCCACGATGTTGTGCCGAACTTTTGTCCTCGGTCAATCATAGAGTTTTGGGCAATTTATCATGGCCAATCCACCCAACCTGCACATCTTTGGACTGTGGGAGGAAACCGGAGCACCCGGAGGAAACCCACGTAGACACACGGGGAGGATGTGCAGACTCCACACAGACAGTGACCCAAGCCGGAATTGAACCTGGGACTCTGGAGCTGTGAAGCAATTGTGCTATCCACAATGCTACCGTGCTGCCCTTAAGAACAAATTAATCTTACAACAAGTCTTACAACACCAGGTTAAAGTCCAACACGTTTGTTGCAAATCACTAGCTTTTGGAGCACTGCTCCTTCCTCCTTCAGTCCTCACTGAGATTGAGGATATCCCCCCCGCCCCCCTCCCCTCCCAAAGTCAGCGCTAACCTCATCGGATTTTATTTTGTTCTGGGCAGATTATGTCGTTCTGGGGAGGACTGGGTTCCTTTGACTTTCTTGAGATTGTAGTTTTTCTTTGAAATGAAATGAAATGAAATGAAAATCGCTTATTGTCACGAGTAGGCTTCGATGAAGTTACTGTGAAAAGCCTCTTTTCTCTTTTTTTGGAGCTATTCGACTGGGAGGATTTAAGGAATGGCGCACCCAGAGGTGACGTTGGTTAATCTGTGCCGGTCTGTTGAAGAGAGAGATTGTTCTGAATATTCCTTTCCGAAGTTTGGGGCAGTGGTTGATGTTTTGGGGTAATTTTCCTTCGGATGGGGGAGGGAGTGGGTTCTTTTCATCCGGATGAGCAGGGTGCTGTTTCTAATTCTGGTCTGGTCCATTGGTTCAGGATAGGTTCCCCGAGTTGTGCCGGGAAGGAGGGAATCATGCGCCACCGTGCCGCCCTTCAGAGAGTTAACGTTTCTGGTCATCAGTGTTGTGTTCTGTGACCCCCCTCCCCCTGTTATAATGACATACAGAACATCTAGTTGTGTAACTGGAATGATGATTTATTGACGAACACGTGGAAAGATAACAAACACATTACTATACAGAGAAAGTGACCAAATGAGTTCGGTGAACTCTCCTGGGGCAACCCTATGTGTGACCGTCCTGTTGTACGCCTTACTACCAAATTGCGAGCTTCTCACGTCATGTGACCAATGTCTGACACCACCAGCTGGTCAGAGGTCGCATTACAGTACTAACTATGTACAAAACTAGGGCAGCATGGTAGCATTGTGGATAGCACAATTGCTTCACAGCTCCAGGGTCCCAGGTTCGAATCCCGACTTGGGTCACTGGCTGTGCGGAGTCTGCACATCCTCCCCGTGTCTGCGTGGGTTTCCTCCAGGTGCTCCGGTTTCCTCCCACAGTCCAAAGGTGTGCGGGTTGGGTGGATTGGCCGTGATAAATTGCCCTTAGTGTCCTAAAAGGTTAAGTGGGGGTTGCGGGGATAGGGTAGAAACGTGGGCTTGAGTGGCTTGCTCTTTGTAAGGGCCGGTGCAGACTCGATGGGCCGAATGGCCTCCTGCACTGTAAATTCTATGATACTCACAGGCAAGTCACCCCATTTGGAACTGGTGTACAGTATTGGGATGGTGACTACCCTGAGACATCCTTTTAAGACACCACTCCTTAAAATCTTCCAAATAAGGCAGCATGGTGGCACAGTGGTTAGCATTGCAGCCTCACAGTGCAGAGGTCCCGGGTTCGATCCCGGCTCTGGGTCACTGTCCGTGTGGAGTTTGCACATTCTCCCCGTATCTGCGTGGGATTCGCCCCCACAACCTAAAGATGTGCAGGGTGGGTGGATTGGCCACGCTAAATTGCCCCTTAATTGGAAAAAATGAATTGGGTACTCTAAATTTATATAAATATATTTTAAAATCTTCCTAATTAGGGATGGCATGGTGGCACAGTGGTTAGCACTGCTGCCTCACTGCGCTGAGGTCCCAGGTTCGATCCCGGCTCTGGGTCACTGTCCGTGTGGAGTTTGCACATTCTCCCCGTGTCTGCGTGGGTCTCACACCCACAACCCAAAGATGTGCAGGGTAGATGGATTGGCCACGCTAAATTGCCCCTTAATTGGGGGGAGGGAAAGAATTGGGTACTTTAAACTTATTTTTAAACAAATATAAAATAACATCTTCCCAATTGACTAAGCTTTTTTGGTCACCTGCCTTGCTGTCTCTCCCTGACTTAGTGTTAAATTTTGTTTGGCTTAGGGTTGCGGGGTGGCCTCGGTATATTAAAGGCACTGTATCAGTACAGGTGATATTACTTGGAAACCAAACGATGATTCAAAAGCCTTGTTGTGGCCAACTCGGTGTTGGAACCAACAATTCTACGGACACGTGCTTGTAGGATTAGAATAGCGGTTTTAATATATAGAACAGTACAGCACAGAACAGAACAGAACAGGCCCTTCATGTTGTGCCGAACCATGATCACCCTACTCAAACCCACGTATCCACCCTATACCCGTAACCCAACAACCCCCCCCTATCTTACTTTTTAAGGACACTACGGGCAATTTAGCATGGCCAATCCACCTAACCCGCACATCTTTGGACTGTGGGAGGAAACCGGAGCACCCGGAGGAAACCCACGGGGTGGACGTGCAGACTCCGCACAGACAGTGACCCAGCCGGGAATCGAACTGGGGACCCTGGAGCTGTGAAGCATTTATGCTAACCACCATGCTACCGTGTATACTTACAACAGAGCCAGCCTGTTAGCCGTTGAACTTTCGGTGAACTGGCTGGCTGACCCTGCGGCACGGATCTTTATACAGCAGCTCCAGGGGGAGGAGTCCTGGGCGGAGCCAAGGGAGGGGCCCAGTACAAACTCGAGTACTCCCAGAGCTACCCTCCCTGGTGGTCAGGTAGTGCAACTGCACTTACAATATTGATACATATATATACAGATTATAATACCGTGTGAATCTCATTCACCACACTCGGTAGAAGGAACGTTGGAGCCTGAGGGATATAAAGCTGTGTTCTGTTATTTATTTGAGCTTTTTTAAAACAATACAATAGGGCTACTGAAGATGAGAATAAATTAATTCATGGAAGGACAAAAAGCCAAACTAAGCACTTTAGCTAAATAAATGTTATGGGTTAAATAAGGTATATGGAACTGAAACGGATGTTGTGCAGTCAATATAAACACATCGAATTGCCATACAACCCTTCAATTTAATAATTAACTCTCAGTCCGCCCTTGTTATTTGTGTACCCCATTCTCTGGAGCTGGGTTGACGGGAGACGCCTTGGTGGTTGGGGGGGGGGGGGGGGGGGGGGGGGGGAGGTTGGTGGGGAAAGATTTTTGCACAGGACTGTCACTGAAGAACAAAGAACATTACAGTACAGAACCGGTCATGATGCCAACCTTGGCCAAAATCCCTCAGCACGGTTACCTTCTAGCTGCTGTTGAGTGAAGAGTTCTTCTCCTTTTCACAAACACCTTTATTTCCCTTGAACACACGCCATACAAAACTCCCATCACCACGCCACCCAAAACGAGTGCAACCTCTTTACATATCAATTATTGGATACTTTTTTTATATCAATTTAGAGCACTCCATTCATTCATTAAAGGGCAATTTAGCCTGGCCAATCCAACTACCCTGCACATCTTTGGGTTGTGGAGGCAAAACCCACGTAAACACGGGGAGAATGTGCGAACTCCACACGGGCAATGACCCAGAGCCGGGATCGAAACTGGGACCTCGGCCCCATGAGGCAGCTGTGCTAACTACTGCGCCACCGTGCTGCCCCAATTATTGGATACTTAACATCAATTTGACATGTAATTGGAATGTCTCAACCCATTCCTAACACGCACTTCCTCGTGCCGTATCCCTCTAGACCCATCTTTTTTTAAATAAATTCAGAGCACCCAATTATTTTTCCAACTAAGGGGCAATTTAGTGTGGCCAATCCACCTAACCAGCACATCTTTGGG
The DNA here is from genome assembly GCF_902713615.1 of Scyliorhinus canicula. Classification (NCBI taxonomy): domain Eukaryota; kingdom Metazoa; phylum Chordata; class Chondrichthyes; order Carcharhiniformes; family Scyliorhinidae; genus Scyliorhinus; species Scyliorhinus canicula. Next base: position 18,285,629 of record NC_052172.1, read on the forward strand.
TTGTGGGGGTGAAACCCACGCAGATACGGGGAGAATGTGCAAACTCCACACGGACAGTGACCCAGAACCGGGATCGAACCTGGGACCTCAGCGCCTTGAGGCAGCAGGGCTAACCCACTGGGCCACCGTGTTGCCCTCGACCCATCTTATCCATGTGTTTGTCAAGATGCCTTTTGAACGCCGTTAATGTATCTAAATTTGGCTCCGACCAGAAAGAGGAGTTGGGGAAATGCAATCGGAACAAACACAAATTAAAGATTGAGTGGGAAGAGCTCAGTATTGTTCGCGCTCACTAGAGGGAGCAGAATGATGTCATCTGAGTGGGTGTTTATTGTGCATTGACTCAGTCTGCCTGAGCCGTTTAAAGTGAGCTATACAGAATTGACACAGAACCCGAAGGTGGCAGGCCAATTTCCTGTCATTTGCAAATACTTGAGTTCCCTGCAATATGTTTACTCCGGACGATCTTGGGAAAAGCTCTCGTCGCGCCATGAACGGCGAGGCAGGGGAAACCTCCTGACATCTCTGTGGTTGATCTGCACAAAAAAATACGTGCTCAGAAAGAGGAACCGACCTGTCGTCTGCAATGACCTCGGACGGCAGCGGTTTCTGTGCCAGTTGATGGTCTTGGTGCCACTCATGATAATAATAATCGCTTATTGTCACGAGTAGGCTTCAAATGAAGTTACTGTGAAAAGCCCCTAGTCGCCACATTCCGGCGCCTGTTCAGGGAGGCTGGTACGGGAATTGAACCCGCGCTGCTGGCCTTGTTCTGCATTACAAGCCAGCTGTTTAGCCCACTGTGCTAAACCAGACATTAGATTTGGAGCAAGTAGAGTTGGAGGCGTCCAGCGATCTCCAAGGGAGCTGGGAGGGATTGTAGAGACAAGGAGGCGCTGGGTCACTCAGAGAAATACTTTGGGTTTTGATACTCAAAGGCTTTCATTTTTAATGCCATTGCGGCTGTAGGTGTTTCAAAAGTTTTAGCTTTATCCTGTGAGCTGCAGTGACATTTTACCCCCTTCCCTTAAGGTCCTGCTGCCCCCTGATGCATAGAATTACTCTGCAAAGCAGGCCATTCAGCCCATTGACATATGCTTCTGTCCCATTCATTTCGACCTAGTTTTCCCCTTTAAAGGCATTTATCCTATTCACCTTTTCTTTTTGCTCATCTATGGGATTTGAAAATAGCTGCATTTATATTTCCTGTTCTTTTCAAAGGAGCTGGTGAGTTACTTTCTCAAACCGCTGTCATCCGGGGCGTAGAGACGCCTACGGTGCTTTTGTACCTGTGTGATTTGGTGCAACCGAGTGTCTCGCTCGGCCATTTCACAGGGTAATTGAGTCAAGCACAATACTGTGGGTCTGGAGTCACATGTAGGCCAGACCAGGTAAGGAACCGGAAGTACGACCCACGGACATCTGGGAAGGATTTTCTCCTACCAATAAATTCTGGTGGAGAGGATACCCGAGACACTACACGTAGTGTCTCCCACCCGCCCTCCTCCTCTAACCTAATAATAAGACCCATTGGGGTGAGCAGGTAAGTGCTATATTATATTATTATTTTTTATTTGTTTCTTTTTGTTTACCAGAACTTGGTTGAAATTAAGTGGGATGGCAGGGAAGGCAGTGCAATGTTCCTCCTGCAGGATGTTTGAGGTGAGGGATGCCGTTAGTGTCCCTGCTGATTTTACCTGCAGGAAGTGCAGCCAGCTCCAGCTCCTACAAGACCGAGTTATGGTACTGGAGCTGGAGTTGGATGAACTTCGGATCATTCGGGAGGCAGAGGTGGTCATAGATAGGAGCTTCAGGGAAGTAGTTACACCAAAGCCTGGAGATAGATGGGTAACTGTAAGAGGGACTGGGAAGAAGCAGTCAGTGCAGGGACCCCCTGCGGTCGTTCCCCTGAGTAACAAGTATACCGTTTTGGATACTTGTGGGGGGGACGACTTACCAGGGGTAAGCCATGGGGTGCGGGGACTCTAGCACGGAGTCTGTCCCTGTTGCTCAGAAGGGAAGGGGGGAGAGGAGCAGAGCATTAGTAATTGGGGACTCAATAGTCAGGGGCACAGATAGGAGATTTTGTGGGAGCGCGAGAGACTCACGTTTGGTATGTTGCCTCCCAGGTGCAAGGGTAAGTGATGTCTCGGATCGTGTTTTTCGGGTCCTTAAGGGGGAAGGGGAGCAGCCCCAAGTCGTAGTCCACATTGGCACTAACAACAAAGGTAGGAAAGGGGACAAGGATGTCAGGCAGGCCTTTAGGGAGCTAGGATGGAAGCTCAGAGTGAGAACAAACAGAGTTGTTATCTCTGGGTTGTTGCCCGTGCCACGTGATAGTGAGACGAGGAATAGGGAGAGAGAGCAATTAAACACGTGGCTACAGGGATGGTGCAGGCGGGAGAGATTCAGATTTCTGGATAACTGGGGCTCTTTCTGGGGAAGGTGGGACCTCTATAGACAGGATGGTCTACATCTGAACCTAAGGGGCACCCTTAGAGGGGGAGATTTGTTAGTACTCTTTGGGGGTGGGGTTTAAACTAATTCAGCAGGGGCATGGGAATCTGGATTGTAGTTTTGGGGTACGGGAGATTGAGAGTAGAGAGGTCAGGAGCACAGATTTGACTTCGCAGGAGGGCGCCAGTGTTCAGGTCGGTGGTTTGAAGTGTGTCTATTTCAATGCCAGGAGTATACGAAATAAGGTAGGGGAACTGGCAGCATGGGTTGGTACCTGGGACTTTGATGTTGTGGCCATTTCAGAGACATGGATAGAGCAGGGACAGGAATGGTTGTTGCAGGTTCAGGGGTTTAGGTGTTTTAGTAAGGTCAAAGAAGGGGGCAAAAGAGGGGGAGGTGTGGCGCTGCTAGTCAAGGACAGTATTACGGTGGCAGAAAGGATGCAAGATGGGGACTCTTCTTCCGAGGTAGTATGGGCTGAGGTTAGAAACAGGAAAGGAGAGGTCACACTGCTGGGAGATTTCTATAGGCCACCTAATAGTTCTAGAGATGTAGAGGGAAGGATGGCGAAGTTGATTCTGGAAAAGAGCGAAAGTAACAGGGTAGTTGTTATGGGAGACTTTAACTTTCCTAATATTGACTGGAAAAGATATAGTTCGAGTACATTGGATGGGTCGTTCTTTGTACAATGTGTGCAGGAGGGTTTTCTGAGGGCAGCACGGTGGCACAGTGGTTAGCATTGCTGCCTACGGCGCTGAGGACCCGGGTTCGAATCCCGACCCTGGATCACTGTCCGTGTGGAGTTTGCACATTCTCCCCGTGTCTGCGTGGGTTCCGCCCCCACAACCCAAAGATGTGCAGAGTAGGTGGATTGGCCATTCTAAATTGCCCCTTAATTGGAAAAAATAATTGGGTACTCTAAATTTATTAAAAAAAAAAAAGGAGGGTTTTCTGACACAATATGTTGACAGGCCAACAAGAGGTGAGGCCACTTTGGATTTGGTTTTGGGTAATGAACCAGGCCAGGTGTTAGATCTGGAGGTAGGTGAACACTTTGGAGACAGTGACCACAATTCGGTGACCTTTACATTAGTTTTTTTTTTAAATTTAGATTACCCAATTATTTTTTCCAATTAAGGGGCAATTTAGCGTCGCCAATCCACCTACTCTGCACATTTTTGGGTTGTGGGGGCGAAACCCACGCAGACACGGGGAGAATGTGCAAACTCCACACGGACAGTGACCCAGAGCCGGGATCGAACCTGGGACCTCAGCGCCGTGAGGCGGTTGTGCTAACCACTAGGCCACCGTGCTGCCCGACCTTTACATTAGTGATGGAAAGGGATAAGTATACCCCGCAGGGCAAGAGTTATAGCTGGGGGAAGGGCAATTATGGTGCCATTAGACATGACTTAGGATGTGTAGGTTGGAGAAGTAGGCTGCAAGGGTTGGGCACACTGGATATGTGGAGCTTGTTCAAGGAACAGCTATTGCGTGTTCTTGATCAGTACGTACCAGTCAGACAGGGGGGAAAGGGTACAGCGAGGGAACCGTGGTTTACCAAAGAAGTGGAATCTCTTGTTAAGAGGAAAAAGGAGGCCTATGTGAAGATGAGGCGTGAAGTTTCAGTTGGGGCGCTTGATAGTTACAGAGAAGCGAGGAAGGATCTAAAGAGAGAGCTAAGACGAGCAAGGAGGGGACATGAGAAGTCTTTGGCAGGTAGGATCAAGGAAAACCCAAAAGCTTTCTATAGGTATGTCAGGAATAAAAGAATGACTAGGGTAAGAGTAGGGCCAGTCAAGGACAGTGGTGGGAAGTTGTGTGTGGAGGCTGAGGAGATAAGCGAGATACTAAATGAATACTTTTCGTCAGTATTCACTCAGGAAAAAGATAATATTGTGGAGGAGAATGCTGAGATCCAGGCTATTAGAATAGATGGCATTGAGGTGCGTAGGGAAGAAGTGTTGGCAATTCTGGACAAGGTGAAAATAGATAAGTCCCCGGGGCCTGATGTGATTTATCCTAGGATTCTCTGGGAAGCCAGGGAAGAGATTGCTGAGCCTTTGGCTTTGATTTTTAGGTCATCATTGGCTACAGGAATAGTGCCAGAGGACTGGAGGATAGCAAATGTGGTCCCTTTGTTCAAGAAGGGGAGTAGAGACAACCCCGGTAACTATAGGCCGGTGAACCTAACGTCTGTGGTGGGTAAAGTCTTGGAGAGGATTATAAAAGATACGATTTATAATCATCTAGATAGGAATAATATGATTAGGGATAGTCAGCATGGTTTTGTGAAGGGTAGGTCATGCCTCACAAACCTTATCGAGTTCTTTGAGAAGGTGACTGAACAGGTGGACGAGGGTAGAGCAGTTGATGTGGTGTATATGGATTTCAGTAAAGCGTTTGATAAGGTTCCCCACGGTCGGCTATTGCAGAAAATACGGAGGCTGGGGATTGAGGGTGATTTAGAGATGTGGATCAGAAATTGGCTAGTTGAAAGAAGATAGAGAGTGGTGGTTGATGGGAAATGTTCAGAATGGAGTTCAGTTACGAGTGGCGTACCACAAGGATCTGTTCTGGGGCCTTTGCTGTTTGTCATTTTTATAAATGACCTAGAGGAGGGCGCAGAAGGATGGGTGAGTAAATTTGCAGACGACACTAAAGTCGGTGGAGTTGTAGACAGTGCGGAAGGATGTTGCAGGTTACAGAGGGACATAGATAAGCTGCAGAGCTGGGCTGAGAGGTGGCAAATGGAGTTTAATGTGGAGAAGTGTGAGGTGATTCACTTTGGAAAGAATAACAGGAATGAGGAATATTTGGCTAATGGTAAAATTCTTGGTAGTGTGGATGAGCAGAGGGATCTCGGTGTCCATGTACATAGATCCCTGAAAGTTGCCACCCAGGTTGATAGGGTTGTGAAGAAGGCCTATGGTGTGATGGTCTTTATTGGTAGAGGGATTGAGTTCCGGAGCCATGAGGTCCTGTTGCAGTTGTACAAAACTCTAGTACGGCCGCATTTGGAGTATTGCGTACAGTTCTGGTCGCCTCATTATAGGAAGGACGTGGAAGCTTTGGAACGGGTGCAGAGGAGATTTACCAGGACGTTGCCTGGTATGGAGGGAAAATCTTATGAGGAAAGGCTGATGAACTTGAGGTTGTTTTCGTTAGAGAGAAGAAGTTAAGAGGTGACCTAATAGAGGCATACAAAATGATCAGAGGGTTAGATAGGGTAGACAGCGAGAGCCTTCTCCCGCGGATGGAGGTGGCTAGCACGAGGGGACATAGCCTTAAATTGAGGGGGTAATAGATATAGGACAGAGGTCAGAGGTGGGTTTTTTACGCAAAAAGTGGTGAGGCCGTGGAATGCCCTACCTGCAACAGTAGTGAACTCGCCAACATTGAGGGCATTTAAAAGTTTATTGGATAAGCATATGGATGATAAGGGCATAGTGTAGGTTAGATGGCCTTTAGTTTTTTTCCATGTCGGTGCAACATCGAGGGCCGAAGGGCCTGTACTGCGCTGTATCGTTCTATGTTCTATGTAAAAAAAAATTAGACTATAAGTTTCCCCAGCTGCCAGGGTGATATTGGAACTCCCGTGCCTAGAGCATTGCCCCAGGCCTCTGAATTACTAGCCCAGTAATATAACGATTCTGCCTCAACCACTCCCTGTGGTAGCGAGTGCCACGATCTCAATGCTCCCCCTGGTTAAAGAAACATAGCGAGAGCTCGTTCTGCTGCCTGCTTGCTGCTGAATGTAACAGTCTTTGGGAAACCCTGGGCTCGTGGGAGGCACTGCATAATAGCACGGTAGCACAGTGGTTAGCACTGTTGTTTCACAGCGCCAGGGTCCCAGGTTCGATTCCCGGCTTGGGTCACTGTCTGTACAGAGTCTGCGCGTTCCCCTCTTGTCTGTGTGGGTTTCCTCCGGGTGCTCCGGTTTCTTCCCACAAGCCACGAAGGACGTGCTGTTTTTTTTTTTTTGTTTTTTTTGAGCTGGCGGAGTCGGTTTTCGCCTGCTGCCATTTCACGCAGGCCCCACTTCGCCGAAACACTTTATTTCCACAGCCACGGGATCATTGGAATAAAACATGGCACATTACAGCAAAATCAAACTCTCGCCGAGAGCTTTACCGAATATTTCTTTCCCCCGTCCCAAGACCACTGGTTGGCGTCCAGTCCCTTACCGCCCACTTCAGCAGCAGGCGCAATCTGCAGGAGTGGGGAGGGGGTGTCCCCCAGACCATTCGGGGACCCTCCCGCCCCCCCCCCCCCCCCCCCCCCCCCCCGCCCCCCAACCACACGAGAGGAACAATTCAAACGCAATCATTAAATAAAAAGCAGGTGATTGAGAGTTGACATAAAATACTGGCATTGCTGCAGCCACACCAGAGGAGGCTAACAGGAGGGAGTGCTGGGGGGGGGGGGGGGGGGGGGGGGGGGGTTCAATGACAGCTCCGAGTACCAGCTAGGAATACATTCAGGTACAGCGCCCACAATGACTAACCTGGGAAGGGGCAGCTGCTCAAACATACAAACTCACACACACGTACCGACACACACACACACACAAAATTGTCAATACGTGCCTCCAGCTGTCACGACTGAGAGACGTAACACCGATATTCAGCACCTGAAACCATCCCACGTAGGGTCTGGCGGGTAGCCGGCTGTTTGATGTGGGACCTCGCGCAAACTGGCCGCCTGGTTTTTGTTCATGAACGGCAGTGACGCCGCCCGACAGGAACAAAAGGCCGCCGCGTTGCTCCAACCTCAAAGGCAGCACTGGCTGGAGTTCCCTCTGTGGACGATTAACACCCGGAGCACAGCCCAGCCCCAGCCCTTCTGTGGGAAGAGGCAGGGGCCACCAAGCACACATCGAGCTGAAGGACGTGCTGTTAGGTGAATTGGACATTCTGAATTCTCCCGAACAGGCGCAGAGTGTGGCGACTAGGGGATTTTCACAATAACTTCATTGCAGTGTTAATGTTGTGGTGATATGCATCACTGTAAATACACAAGGGGTTAATGTAAATACACTACGACTAAGTAACCACTAGAGGGAGCACCCGAGACATCATGACATGCAGACGTACAGCTAATGAATACATAGAATAGGACACGGCCAATGGGCAGTCAAAACACCCAGAGGTGACACTAACACAAGGGGGCAGTACACAACCCATATATAAGGACAGGGCACACATGCTCTGTCTCTTTCCATCGGCGACACTTGGAGAGTAGGACAGGGGCAGATCAGAAGCATCACACCCACCACGTGGCTTAGAGCAGACTGGTTAGTTAGACTGAGTTACTATAGCAAGATTAGCAGGAGAGTCGAACTCATAGAGAACTGTGCTAATGGTTCAATAAATCACATTGAACTTACTTCAAAATCTGGAGTATCTTTTGGTCAAAGCTGCATCGAGTTGCAGCCTGTGTTATCCCAGAGTACATAACACAACAAATGTAAGCCTACTTGTGACACTAATAAAGATTATTATTATTTTTTTAAAAATTAGAGTACCCATTATTTTTTCTGCAATTTAGCGTGGCCAATCCACCTAACCTGCACATCTTTGGGTTGTGTGTGGTGGGGAGGGGGATGGGACGGGGGGAGGGGGGGGATCCCACGCAGACACGGGGAGAATATTCAAACTCCACACGGACAGTGACCCAGAGCCGGGATTCGAACCCGTGTCCTCAGCGCCGCAGTCCCAGTGCTAACCACTGCGCCACTTGCCGCCCGGATTATTATTATTATTCATGCAAAATATTCATTGAAACGTGGAGGTCACTCATTTATTGGCGGGGTGGGGGAAGAGTGATGGCTGGTCCAGTAATCCAGAGGCCCCCAGCTAATCCTCTGGTTAATTTAGTCCAATCAATAAAATTTGGAATTGTAAATCAGCCTCATTAAGGTGGTGGTGAAACTACCACCGCCTGCTCGAAGAACCCATCAGCCTGTTAAGAGTCCACCACATTGGGGCGGCACGGTGGCATTGTGGTTAGCACTGCTGCCCTGGGTTCGATCCTGTCTCCGCGGTCACTGTCTGTGTGGAGTTTGCACATTCTCCCATCACAGTAATGTGGTTGGCTCTAAACAGGCCTCTGAAACGACCCAGCAAGCCCCTCCGTTCAGAGGGCAATTAGAGATGGGCTAAAAAAGATGTTGGCCTTGCTAATGAGGCTCACATTCTGTGACAGAATGACATTTTTAACAAAAGCTTCGCCAGTCCCCCCCCCCCCCCTCCCCCCCCCCCCTCCCCCCCCCCCCCCCCCCCCCCCCCCCCCCGCCCCCCGCCCCTCGCCCCTGGATGTGACAGAATCAAGCACTGAATCTGGGCGCTGTTTTCATTTAATAATTGTTTGGAATAGTAAATGGACCCAGGCTGCTCATCGAACTTCATAATGTGCAACAGGTGGCCCAGTTTAGTCTCCAGCCAGAATCAAACTGGATTCGGGCGCGTTTATCCTGGCATCTGCTGCAATGTTTTATCAGGAGAACCATTTAAAATCTTGCCCCTGTGGACAGAATCCAGCCAAATGCTTCCACTCGGGCCCATCCTGAAGGCGTCAGAGGCTAATGTTTCATTCCTACAAAGCCAATGGCAACTTGCATTTGTGTAGCACCTTTAAAGTGGTAGTGCCTCGCAAGTGGCTTCACGGTGACGTGTTCAAACAAAATTTGACAAACAGCCGCACAGCAAGGTACTTGGCCAATGGGATAGATTTTAAGAAGCATCTTGAAGCCAGCGGGAGAGGCGGAGAGGTTTTGGGAGGGGTCTTCCTGAGCTTAGGGGTCCAGGCAGCTGATGGGACGGCCGCCCAGGATGGAGCGACTAAAATCTGGAGCATAGGGCAGCACAGTGGTGCAGCGGTTATCACTGCTGCCTCACGGCGCCGAGGTCCCAGGTTCGATCCCGGCTCTGGGTGACTGTCCGTGTGGAGTTTCACATTCTCCCGTGTCTGCGTGGGTTTCGCCCCCACAACCCCAAAAAGATGTGCAGGGTGGGTGGATTGGCCAGGCTAAATTGCGGCCACCCCCCCCCAAAAATAATTTGTACGTAAAGAAAAGAGTCAACCACATTGCTGTGGGTCTGGAGTCACGTGTAGGTCAGACCCAGTAAAGATGGCAGATTTCCTTCCCTAAATAGGCACTAAATTTAAAAAAAACTTACATTGTCACAAGTATGAAGTTACTGTGAAAAGCCCCTAGTCGGCACATTCCGGCGCCTGTTCGGGGAGGCTGGTCCGGGAATTGAACCCGCGCTGCTGGCCTTGTTCTGCATCACAAACCAGCTGTCTAGCCCACTGAGCTAAACCAGCCCCGAATGAACCAGATGGGTTTTTAACAACGATCAACAATAGTTTCATTACTGAGACTTCATTTTTAATTTCAGATTTGATGAGTTGATTGAATTTTAATTCCACCAGTTACCGGGATTTGAACCCGCGTTCCCTGCGCATTAGCCTGGGACTCTGAATGATTAATCCAGTGACAGTACCACGAACCCCACTGTCTCCTCACTCTGGGACCATGTTGACACCAACATAACTACCAAAGGTATTTGTTCAAATCAACAATATGTGGGACCATCATAGACCTTTGGCTGTTTGTGAACTCAATGATGCAGGTCAGTATCCCGGTATCTTCAGAAGTGCGTAGTAGTTGAGTTCTCCTTAACCTATTTTGGAAACTAAAACTGGCAGTTCCTACGGTTACAGATAAACAAATATTACTGGTGGGTTATGAAGGAAACTGAGCTGGTTGTGCTCAGTGACCCCCATCATTGTTTTCCACACCACTGGCCCTTGATAATTTCCAGATGTTACATTTATTCTTAAATAAAGCCAGTATGGAATAAATTTCTAATAAGCAGCAAATAACTGGTTGCAGATGAATTAACCTCCTCTCAAGACCAAGGCGTACAGATGGTCCGCTGAGTTACAAAAAGGAGATTTGCATTTCTGTAGCGCCTTTCGAAGCTTCAGGACATTCCTTTTTTAAAAAAATTTATGAGTACTCAATTAATTTTTTCCAATTAATGGGCAATTTAGCCTGGCCAATCTATCCAGCACATCTTTGGGTTGTGGGGGCGAAACCCACGCAAACACGGGGAGAATGTGCAAACTCCACACGGACAGTGACCCAGAATCGAACCTGGGACCTCGACGCTGTGAGGCAACAGGGCTAACCCACTGTGCCACCGTGCTGCCCGCTGCAGGGCATTCCTAAGAATTTCACATTGAAGTACTAAAGGATAGTCCCTGTTGTAGTGTTGTTGAAAGGTAGTTATATAATGGGCTTTTAATAATATTACGCCCCAAGGTGCTTCACAAAAAGTTTTGAAGAAAGCTTTGACATTGAAACACACAAGGGAATATTGGGTCAGGTGTCCGGAAGCTGGGTTGAAGACGTAGATTTTGGGGAGTGTCCTGAGGGTGGAGAGAGGGGTGACGAAACCGATTTTAGGGAGGAAATTCCAGGGGCGGGATTCACCGACCCCCCCGCCAGGTCGGAGAATCGGCGGGGGCCGGCATTAATCCTGCCCCCGCCGTGTCCCGAAATCTCCAGCACCAGAGATTCGGCGGGGGCGGGACCCCCCCCCCCCCCTCCCCACCCAGGGATTCTCCAACTCGCGATGGGCCGAAGTCCCGCTGCTGTCATGACGGACCCGCTGGCGTGAAACAAACCACCTACCTTACCGGCGGGACCAGGCGGCGTGGACGGGCTCTGGGGTCCTGGGGGGGGGCGCGGGGCGATCTGGTCCCGGGGGGTGCCCCCACAGTGGCCTGGCCCGCGATCGGGGCTCACCGATCGGCGGGCGGGCCTGTGCCGTGGGGGCACTCTTTTCCTTCCGCCTTCGCCATAGTCTTCACGATGGCAGAGGCGGAAGTGACCCCCTCCCCTGTGCATGCGCGGGTATGACGTCAGCAGCTGCTGACGCTACGGCGCATGAGCGGACTTCCGCCAGCCGGCGAAGTCCCTTCGGCCCCGGCTGGCTTGGCGCCAAAGGCCGTTGCCGCCGGCCGGCAGGGCGACAACCACTCCAGCGCCGGTCTAGCCCCTCAAGGTTAGGGCTTGGCCCCTAAAGGTGCAGAGACTTCCGCACCTTTGGGGCGGCTCACGCCGGAGTGGTTCACGCCACTCCACCCGGTAGGGGAGATTCCTGCCCCAGATCTTCGAACCCAGACAGCTCAAAGCACCAAGAATGGTGAAGCGATCAAAATCAGGTGTGATCATAGACCATCAGAATGAAGAGAGCACGGGTGGCGCAATGGTTAGCACTGCTGCCTCACGGCGCCGAGGTCCCAGGTTCGATCCCGGCTCTGGGTCACTGTCCGTGTGGAGTTTGCACATTCTCCCCGTGTCTGCGTGGGTTTCACCCCCACAACCCAAAGATGTGCAGGGTAGGTGGATTGGCCACGCTAAATTGCCCCTTAATTGGAAAAAAAGAATTGGGATCAAACCCAGGTCCTCAGTGCCGTGAGGCAGCAGTGCTAACCGCTGCGCCGCCGTGCCGCCCACACAAAAAGGTCTTGACTGACGGAGAAACAACAACTTCGATGCTTTTAGTTTCAGTTTATTCAGCGATCTCAAAGAATCGTTCAACAGTCAAATCCGTCGACCGCCCTTTTGGTTTTGTTGGGATTGACCCCGTAGATCATCGCTGCTGTTTTCCTAACGTTTGGTCGAAAGTTTCAGATTGACTTAACGCAGAAAATCCCAAACCCTTTAAATAATTGGGATCCTCAGACTGCACAGTCTGGGCAGAATGGGCCACATCCTTAACGCCCTCAATCCTGTTCAAAGTAGATTGCTATCCAGTGTATGAAACTCTTTTTTTAAATTTAGAGTACCCAATTCATTTTTCCAATTAAGGGGCAATTTAGCGTGGCCAATCCACCTACTCTGCACATCTTTGGGTTGTGGGGGCGAAACCCACGCAAACACGGGGAGAATGTGCAAACTCCACACAGACAGTGACCCAGAGCCGGGATTCGAACCTGGGACCTCGGCGCCATGAGGCAACAGGGCTAACCCACTGCGCCACCGTGCTGCCCCGAGCTCTAGGTTATTGACCCGGCGCCAGTGAAGAAACGGGGAAACAAGCCCGGATGGGGCAGGCGGCGGCGTTGCTTTTGCATTGTAGTTTTAATCAGTCAAAAACAATTTCAGAACACTGGGTATGATTCCACTTCCTGGATTAGTCATGTGCATGTTATTGGACAGCAAGGCAGCCTATTACCCAATCAGGCAGTCAGACTGGGAGGATATTTCAGGTTGAGTCACTGCAAATATTCCACTTCTTCAATCACCCTCCTGTTCCTATTAGTTCCTCCCACCTCCATTTTGATTGACTGCCGCCCAGTGCCAAATACCAACAACCAAATGTAGCAGCCACGGCGCAGTGGGCAGCACCCTTGCCACCGTTGCAGGGGGCTGCGGGTTCAAGTCGCACTCCAGGGATTTGAGCGCAGAAACCTAGATTGACACTTGCAGCGTGGTACCGGGGGAGTGCTGCGGCACTGTGGGTGACTCCTTCCATACGCGGTCTCAAGGCTCCAGGTGCTCCCTTGCGCGGATGTAAAAGATCCTGCGGCCGGTGTCTCGGAGGGGCGTCCCTCCCCACCCCTCCCAGTGCCTTAACTGATAATGATCCCCCCCCCTCCCAGTGCCTTAACTGATAATGATCCCCCCCCTCCCAGTGCCTTAACTGATAATGATCCCCCCCCTCCCAGTGCCTTAACCGATAATGATCCCCCCCCCCCCCTATGAATCACCCGGTGAAATCTGGTCATTATCACATTGCTGTTTGTCGGAGCTTACTGCGCGCAAATTGGCTGCCGTGTGCCTCGTGCGGCTGCAAGCAGTCGGTGGCAGGGCCAAGTGGTTCTGAATGAAAGGCGCTACGAAAATGCAAGTCTTTCCAATCCACGGGGAGGAGGGGAGGGTTTGTGGCCACGCCCCACCCCCACCCCACCCAAGAAGGCTTGTGGCTTCCAATGTTGCAACATTGGGGAACTGTAACAATTTGATGAGATACACCAAAGTGGGCGGAGCTGGGTGACTGGAAGCTGGAGAATGAATCGGGAAGCAGTGTGTTCCCGGGATCTGTCCTTGCGGAGGAGTGGAGATACTGGCCGACTGGGAAAGGGGCAGACTTTGGCCCCTTTGGGTTAAGAATGGGAGAGGTGATATTGATCAGTAATTAACATGCGCTGCAATGACTGAGAGACCGTCCCTCCCTCAATCCCTCCTCCCACCTTCCAAATCAATCAAAGGTACAGCAAAATCTGCTGTACGTAAAAAAAAAGATAATCTCACTCCCACCCTCCCCACACACACACAAGGGAAGAGAAGACGAACTTTGCTACCTGAAGCTTGAATCATGCAGACATGGGTCAAGGCGAAGAGAGTGGGATTCAGCCTGAGCGAGAAGAAAAGGAGGAAGTTGCAATTTCAGCTCTTTGCTGATCTCTGTCGGTAAGATGGGTTTGGGGGACTGTTTTCAATCCCTTTGCAGGTACTTCGGCTAACTCCTCTGTCAGTGCGGATGGATGGATTACAGGTGAGTTGCATCTTGTGAATATTGTATTGATATATTTCTGTGGATCCCACTGAAAGGTATCACCCCCCCCCCCCCCCCCCTCCCCTCTTATTGCTGAGTATTCTGATTCAATCTCTGGCCACCTCTTCCCCACCTCACCCCCACCCCTGTTAATGCTGACCAATCCCTGAGGAACCTTCTGACAGTCCTGGGGAGGTAACCTCCCCCCTCTGTGTAAATACTACACATTTCCCTGGGGACCCCCTGTAAATACTGACACAATCCCCGGGGACCCCCTGTAAATACTGACACACTCCCTGGGGACCCCCTGTAAATACTGACACACTCCCCGGGACACCCTGTAAATACTGACACACTCCCCGGGGACCCCCTGTAAATACTGACACAATCCCCGGGGACCCCCTGTAAATACTGACACACTCCCCGGGGACCCCCTGTAAATACTGACACACTCCCCGGGGACCCCCTGTAAATACTGACACTCTCCGTGGGGACCCCTGTAAATACTGACACACTCCCCGGGGACCCCCTGTAAATACTGACACACTCCCCCGGGGACCCCCTGTAAATACTGACACACTCCCCGGGGACCCCCTGTAAATACTGACACACTCCCCGGGACCCCCTGTAAATACTGACACACTCCCCGGGGACCCCCTGTAAATACTGACACACTCCCCCGGGACCCCCGTAAATACTGACACACTCCCCGGGGACCCCCTGTAAATACTGACACACTCCCCGGGGACCCCCTGTAAATACTGACACACTCCCCGGGACCCCCTGTCAATACTGACACACTCCCCGGGGACCCCCTGTAAATACTGACACACTCCCCCGGGGACCCCCTGTAAATACTGAAACGCTCCCCGGGACCCCCTGTAAATACTGACACACTCCCCGGGGACCCCCTGTAAATACTGACACACTCCCCGGGGGCCCCTGTAAATACTAACACTCCCCTGGGGACCCCCTGTAAATACTGACACACTCCCCCCGGGACCCCCTGTAAATACTGACACACTCCCCGGGGACCCCCTGTAAATACTGACACACTCCCCGGGGACCCCCTGTAAATACTGACACACTCCCCCAGGGACCCCCTGTAAATACTGACACACTCCCCCAGGGACCCCCTGTAAATACTGACACACTCCCCCAGGGACCCCCTGTAAATACTGACACACTCCCCGGGGACCCTCTGTAAATACTGACACACTCCCCAGGGACCCCCTGTAAATTCTGACACACTCCCCGGGGTCCCCCTGTAAATACTGACACACTCCCCAGGGACCCTCTGTAAATACTGGCACACTCCCCAGGGACCCCCTGTAAATACTGACACACTCCCCAGGGACACCCTGTAAATACTGACACACTCCCCGGGGACCCCCTGTAAATACTGACACACTCCCCCGGGGATCCCCTGTAAATACTAACCCACTCCCCCGGGGAACCCCTGTAAATACTGTCACTCCCTGGGGAGCCCCTGTAAGTACTGACACAGGGCAGCAGGGTAGTATGGTGGTTAGCATAAATGCTTCACAGCTCCAGGGTCCCAGGTTCGATTCCCGGCTGGGTCACTGTCTGTGTGGAGTCTGCACGTCCTCCCCGTGTGTGCGTGGGTTTCCTCCGGGTGCTCCGGTTTCCTCCCACAGTCCAAAGATGTGCGGGTTAGGTGGATTGGCCATGCTAAATTGCCCATAGTGTCCTAATAAAAGTAAGGTTAAGGGGGGGGGGTTGTTGGGTTACGGGTATAGGGTGGATATGTGGGTTTGAGTAGGGTGATCATGGCTCGGCACAACATTGAGGGCCGAAGGGCCTGTTCTGTGCTGTACTGTTCTATGTTCTACACCCCCGGGGAACCCCTGTAAATACTGACACACTCCCCCGGGGACTCCCTGTAAATACTGACACACTCCCCGGGGACCCTCTGTAAAAACTGACACACTCCCGGGGACCCCCTGTAAATACTGACACACTCCCCGGGGACCCTCTGTAAATACTGACACACTCCCCAGGGACCCCCTGTAAATTCTGACACACTCCCCGGGGCCCCCTGTAAATACTAACACTCCCCTGGGGACCCCCTGTAAATACTGACACACTCCCCGGGGCCCCCCTGTAAATACTGACACACTCCCTGGGGACTCCCTGTAAATACTGACACACTCCCCGGGGCCCCCCTGTAAATACTGACACACTCCCTGGGGACTCCCTGTAAATACTGACACACTCCCCGGGGCCCCCCTGTAAATACTGACACACTCCCTGGGGACTCCCTGTAAATACTGACACACTCCCCCGGGATCCCCTGTAAATACTGACACACTCCCCGGGACCCCCTGTAAATACTGACACACTCCCCGGGGACGCCCTGTAAATACTGACACACTCCCCCGGGGACCCCCTGTAAATACTGACACACTCCCCGGGACCCCCTGTAAATACTGACACACTCCCCGGGGTCCCCCTGTAAATACTGACACACTCCCTGGGGACCCCCTGTAAATACTGACACACTCCCCGGGGAGCCTCTGTAAATACTGACACACTCCCCCGGGGACTCCCTGTAAATACTGACACACTCCCCGGGGACTCCCTGTAAATACTGACACACTCTCTGGGGAGCCCCTGTAAATACTGACACACGCCAAGAATTGTTATGCAAATTCTAGCTCATTCCTTAAGGCCTGCAATGATAAACAGTTATTGTTGGTCACCTCATATTGCCACGTCCTGGTTAACACAGGAAGACTGCGCGAGTAGGTGCTTGCATAATCACAGCCATCAAATAAGCAGTTTCCTTATTTCTCAAGCAGTTCTGTCTTTCTTTTTCTTTAAACTTAGAGTAACCAATTCATTTTTTCCAATTAAGGGGCAATTTAGCACCACCGTCGTTTCCCTGTTCTGTCTTTCTTGGCACGGTGGCGCAATGGTTAGCACTGCTCTCTCAGGGTGCTGAGGACCCGGGTTCGATCCCGGCTCTGGGTCACTGTCCGTGGGGAGTTTGCACATTCTTCCCATGTCTGCGTGGGTCTCACCCCCACAACCCAAAGATGTGCAGGGTAGGTGGATCGGCCACGCTAAATTGCCCCTTGATTGAAAAAAAAATTGTGTACTTTAAATTTTTAAAAAACGCTCTGTCTTCCTTGTGTGTGTTGAGTAAAGTTGGCCATGGCAGCCTTCCTTGTTTCGCGAGGCTGGGTGGAAGTCAAGCTGGGAAACGTAATGACAATTTCAAAAACCTGGCCAACAAAGGATTGAATTGGGTTGCTGCAGGCACATCCACGATGCTGTTGGGGAGAATGTTCCTGGATTTCGACCCGGTGTCAGTGAAGAGGGTTGGGGGGGGTGGAGTGTGTGTGTGTGTGTGTGTGTGTGTGTGTGTGTGTGTGGAGAGAGACGATGCATTGACAATTCAGTTCCTAAAGAGGGACAATGTCTGGAAAGATAAACTCCGTCCTTCTCCTGATAAATGCTGGAAGATGCTGAGATTTTCCGGCATCCTATGTTCTTGTTACAGTAGTTTTTTCAAAGTTTTATTCATTTTTACCAAGCGGCCGACCTTCGTGACCCAACCCGGCCGACCTTTACTGCCCACGCCGGCCGACCTTCGCGACCCACGCCGGCCGACCTTCGCGACCCACGCCGGCCGACCTTCGCGACCCACGCCGGCCGACCTTCGCGACCCACGCCGGCCGACCTTCGCGACCCACGCCGGCCGACCTTCGCGGCCCACGCCGGCCGACCTTCGCGGTCAACGGCGGCCGACTTTCGCGACCCACGCCGGCCGACTTTCGCGACCCACGCCGGCCGACTTTCGCGACCCATGCCGGCCGACCTTCGCGACCCACGCCGGCCGACTTTCGCGACCCACGGCGGCCGACCTTCGCAACCCACGCCGTCCGACCTTCGCGACCCACGCCATCCGACCTTCGCGACCCACACCGTCCGACCTTCGCGACCCACTCCGGCCGACCTTCGCGACCCACGCCGGCCGACCTTCGCGACCCACGCCGGCCGACCTTCGCGACCCACGCCGTCCGACCTTCGCGACCCACGCCGTCCGACCTTCGCGACCCACGCCGTCCGACCTTCGCGACCCACGCCGTCCGACCTTCGCGACCCACACCGGCCGACCTTCGCGACCCACACCGTCCGACCTTCGCGACCCACGCCGGCCGACCTTCGCGACCCACGCCGGCCAACCTGCGCGACCCACCATTTTCTCTTACCTTGTTTGTTGCTGACAAAAATGGTGGAAATGGTTTTGGGCCCCTTTAGCCCCAATGATCCCTTTGCCCCCCCCCCCTCGAACTTGGAAAAAAAAGGCTGCGAACATATAAAAAAAACGCAGCTGCACTGCGCAGGCGTACCCAATCATCGGCGTGCACGCGCACCGATGATCGGACACGCATGCGAAGTGCGGTCGAATCTTTTTTATCTGTTGCTGGCCATTTTGAAGGCCGCTCGCAGTTGGCATTTGTCTTGTTTTGCTCTTGGCGTAGCATAAGCGGCTTCCTTGATGTTCACTCTGACACAGGAAGGTTCAGACGTGGAGATAACTTCAACACGGTTATTGAACTATTTACAATTCTCTTACTTAGGTTCGCCTCTACTGTTTCTCCTTCTATAACTACTCAGACTGACGAACCAGTCTGCTACAATCCACGTGGTGGGTGTGATATTGAATCAAACCTGTGTCTCTACTCACTGAGTGTCTCCACTGGAAAGAAGAAGATCATGTGTACTGTGTCCTTTATATATGGGGTGGTGTCATGCCCCCCTGTGGTAGTGTCATCTCTGTGTGTATCGTGAATGCCCATTGGCCGTGTCCTATCTAACTGACCTATTGGTTGAGTGTCTGTGTGTCATGTCTCTGGTGCTCCCTCTAGTGTCTAGCTAGTCTACATGTATTTACATTAACCCCTTGTGTATTTACAGTGATGCATATCACCACCGCATTATTAAAAGCTGGCTGCTGCAGCTGTTGCGCGCGGATTTGCGCGATCGGGAGCGCCGTGATGGACGGCTCCACGACCCTCCCGACACCCGCCCGCGATCCACCCGCGGGTCGCGCCCCTGAGTTTGACAATGCCTGCAGTAGTGACTCCGCTTCGAAAGGGATTATTGGATAGGAGAGTGAAGATGGAGGCTAATTGGCTAAGTGAGTCTATGCAGGTTCTCTCAAGGACCCGTTCCCGTTAGACCTATTCCTGTGTCTTAAGATCCATCTACCCAAATTGGTTCCATCACCGTTAACACCCAGGCCCTACAAAAATCGAGCAATCTTCAAATAAAGCCAATCTCAGTTCTGACATGCTTCAACTGTCCCAGCCTCAACACATGCCGGCAAATTGTGCTGTCCAATTCCCTTTCGGAGGGTGTGATGGGATAACATTCCAGAGCCAAGCCACAAATCCTTCAGTCTCTCCCTTCATTGGCTCACCAATCCATTTGGCAAACATTCCTCCTTGTCACTCCCGACTCCCCATTGTGGGTCGCCATCGTTCACAAGCTGAATCGGGATCGGAATGGGGAAATTGCAGCGTAGCCAAGCCAGTATCCCTGGCTCTCTCGGCAAAAGCACAGACCCTTTGTTCTCGGTGATGTTTGCTGAAGGACTGAGCCTGGGCCAGCGCTCCGCAGAACATTCCCTGCTACGCCTCGAAAGGGGCGCTGTGGCACATTTTACCGGCGCATCCACCAGGGAGGGCAGACGGGACATTGGTTTAATATTGCGCCCAGGAAAACCCAATACCTCCCAACGGTGCCCTCAGTGATGCAGTGGAGTGAGATTTCACAAAATATTGGGCGGGATTCTCCGGCCGTGCCTGCCCAGTGTCCGGAACCTCCCGCCTGAGGTCAATGGACCTTCACGTGGGCCGCGTCCCGCCCGTGGCGATCGTACGGCGGGCGGAGCGGACAAATCCAGCCCATAATCTTTCATGGACGTCGCTGGCAAGGCAAGGCCAGCATTTATTGCCCATCCAGGGCAGCACGGTGGCCTAGTGGTTAGCACAACCGCCTCATGGCGCTGAGGTCCCAGGTTCGATCCCGGCTCTGGGTCACTGTCCGTGTGGAGTTTGCACATTCTCCCCGTGTCTGCGTGGGTTTCGCCCCCACAACCCAAAAATGTGCAGGGTAGGTGGATTGGCCACACTAAATTGCCCCTTAATTGGGAAACAATAATTGGCTAATCTAAATTTATAAAAAAAAAAAATTTATTGCCCATCCTTAATTGCCCCTTGAACTGATTGGCTCACTGGACCGTTTCAGAGGGGCAGTTAAGAGCCAACCACGTTGCTGTGGGGTCTGGAGTCACGTGTAGGCCGGACCAGGGTAAGGACCAGGCAGATTTCCTTCACGTTAATGACCCAGGCGGATTTTTACAACAATCGATGATAGTTTCACAAGATGAAAGCGAAATACTGAGGTCGCTGGTAACCTAAAATAAAAGCGGAAAATGCTGAATCTACCCGGCAGGTCTGGCAGCAACTGTGGAGAGAGAAACAGAGTTAACCTTTCGATCGCTTCTTGGCCTTTTGGCTAAGATTTAAAAAAAAATTTAGAGTACCCAACTAATTTTTTCCAATTAAAGGGCAATTTAGCGTGGCCAATTCACCTACCCTGCACATCTTTGGGTTGTGGGGGGGGGAACCCACGCAGACACGGGGAGAACGTGCAAAATCCACACGGACAGTGACCCAGAGCCGGGATCGAACCTGGGACCTCGGCACCGTGAGGCAGCAGGGCTAACCCACTGGGCCACCGTGCTGCCCGCCTTTTGCCTAAGATGAATGCGAGGTCAGGTGTAATGCCTGGATCTGGTATGTCTCTCTTGTGGGGACCATAAATTGGATTCAATTTGAATTGGTTTTTGGAGCAGGCAAGGAGCTGGATTAGGGGTTTGCCCCTGGCCACACGCTGAGCTCTGGCTTTGTAACTCTGATAAAGTAATAAAATCAATAAATAAAGGGTTAACCTTTCGAGTCCAAATGGCCTTCCACAGATTAATAATAATCTTTATTAGTGTCACAAGTCGGCTTACATTAACACCGCAATGAAGTTACTGTGATAAGCCCCTAGTCGCCACATTCCGGCACCTGTTCGGGTACACAGAGGGAGAATTCAGAATGTCCAATTCACCTAACAAGAACGTCTTTCGGGACTTGTGGGAGGAAACCGGAGCACCCGGAGGAAACCCACGCAGACGCGGGAAGAACGTGGAGACTCCGCACAGACAGTGACCCAAGCCAGGGGAATCGATCCTGGGACCCTGGCGCTGTGAAGCAACAGAGCTACCAATGTGCTACCGTGTATACCACATGAAATTAGTCGTATTTAGTCAATGTGGGGGTTTTGAACCCACGTCTCCACAGTATCAGCTCTGGGTGTCTGGATTCCTAGTCCAGTGACGTTACCGCTACACCATCCCCATGACTTCTTAGAGATTCTTTGCCATTCTCTTCCCCAGGGAGCAGTGGGGGCTGGGTCATTGGGTGGCACAGTGGCTAGCACTGCTGCCTCACGGCACCAGGGACCCAGGTTCAATTCCGGCCTTGCGTTACTGTCTGTGCGGAGTCTGCACTTTCTCTCCGTGTCTGCGTGGGTTTCCTCCGGGGTGCTCCGGTTTTCTCCCACAGTCCAAAGATGTGCAGGCTAGGTGGATTGGCCACGATAAAATTGCCCCTTAGTGTTCAGGTCATGCAGATTAGATGGGTTTAACGGAGGCAGGGTGGGGGAGTGGGCCTAGATAGGGGCTTTTTCGGAAGGTTTGTGCAGACTCAATGGACCAAATAGTCTCCTTCTGCATTATGAGGTTCTGTGGATATCCCTTAGGTGACGGTGCTGCCTATTAACTCACAGTTGACCCAATCGCTAAGGGTAGGCCCACAGGTAAAGTTTCTGCTGATTCTAACTCGATGGGTTCCTTCAGAACCTTGTACCAGAGGAAGTCAGCAACACAGGGTACAGGCAAAATTAATCCGCTTGGAGTTTCTATGTTGTTAGCATACCTGACTCGAACATTGACTGTTTGATTTCTCTTTCATCCTGAACACTGCTCATTGCTTGGGTCCAATGCAGGTCAATCAAAGTATATTCTGTTAAAAAGCTAGAAACAGTCAGTGGAGGTCCAAAGACACTTGGGAGTCCCAGCTTTTGGATCATTAAGATAATCGGAAAGGCTGGTGGAATGATGACCTTTATTCCTAGAGAGCTGGCATACAAGGGATAAGTGTTGGCGTTTCTTTTTTTAAAAATAAATTTAGAGTACCCAATTATTTTTTCCAATTAAGGGGCAATTTAGCATGGCCAATCCACCTACCCTGCACATCTTTGGGTTGTGGGGGTGAAACCCACGCAGACACGGGGAGAATGTGCAAACTCCACACGGACAGTGACCCAGGGCCGGGATTCGAACCCGGGTCCTCAGCGCCGTAGGCAGCAATGCTAACCCACTGCGCCAACGTGCTGCCCCGTGTTGGCGTTTCTTAATGTCAATTGCATTGTTAAGGTGAAGCTATAAATAGGGGATGCCATCTCCAAGTACAGGCAGCAGGCAAGTGAGGGGTCATTTGACTCAACGGCCTACCCCTGTTCGGTACCTAAGGGCGCAGCCATAAGACATAAGGAGCAGAATAGGGCCACTCGGCCCATCGAGTCTGCTTCGCCGTTCAATCATGGCTGATATTTTCTCATCCCCATTCTCCTGCCTTCTCCCCATAACCCCTGATCCCCTTAGCCAGGTGGCCCTAGAGAGGGCAGGGCCCACCCGGTATCCTCTGGTATGCTTGAGGCCTCCCATGGCCAGTGGCAACCGCTGGGGTCGGAGTGCCTTAACTGCCAGTTAACTTCCCAATGATTTGTTTTAGCTGGAAAAGAGAATACGATAGGGGGTGCCTTTAACAGGTCCAGGCGGCGAAGTGGTCTTTTGACCCGACTGTGTGCCCCTTCTCTGCAGCTACATTCAGGCCAAGGGTGTTGTTGGAGAGGGAACACACAGTGTGCGACATACCCTCCATGTCCAGTAGCCACTACAGGGCCTGGAGTGTGTCATTATCCCGCAGAATTATATTTTAATTTTGCTAAGTTTCTGTTGAAGTCTTTGTTTTTAGATACAGTGCCCTTCAAGGGAGTGTCAATTTGTTAACTTGCTTTAATCGTTTGCCCAAAAGATTATAAATAGGGGGCAGCTGGGTTGAGTGAGGGGAGAGAAGCGAGACTAATAATAATAATCGCTTATTGTCACGAGTAGGCTTCAAATGAAGTTACTGTGGAAAGCCCCTAGTCGCCACATTCCGGCGCCTGTTCGGGGAGGCTGGGACGGGAATTGAACCGTGCTGCTGGCCTTGTTCTGCATTACAAGCCAGCTGTTTAGCCCACTGTGCTAAACGAGTCAATAAACTCTCTCGGAGAAAAGCTCCCTGTCTTGGTTTCAACTTCACCGACTGTCTTGTATCCCATTAACCGTTAAAAGTCATCCTTCAGCCGGACTTCCGGTGGCGGCTATGAGGGAGTAGGTCGTACATTTGGTGGCTCCCGTTACGGTCGGACTTTTGGACCTTTTCCCCTGACGTTTTTTGCGCTTTTGAGCGTGGAACTGGAAAGCAATAGTACTCAGGCACAGGACCCATACAGAATTGTATGGACCTAAGAAGCCGGAGGGACCGTAAAGAGCAGAAGAAGTGGTCGAGTAAGGGCACAGTGGAGGCTGTGAGAGAGACCAGCATGGCCGGTGTTCAGAGCAAGGAGCCGACAGCCCAGCCCACAATGGAGCAGCTGCTGCAGGCTATGCAGGAGGGATGTTTGGCTTTGAAGCGTGACAACATGGAGCCGCTTCAGAAGTCGATTGATCGGATGGGGAAAAAGGCTGGATGAACAGGCTGAGAAGCTCCAGCAGTTGGAGAAGTCAGTGGAGGAGCAGGCTGACTTTCAGACGGTGGCGGATGTGGAGATTCGGAGGCTGAGGGACCAGCAAAAAGTGCTTCTGGAAAGGCTGGAGGACCTGGACAACAGATCTCGCCGCCAGAACATGAGAATCATGGGCCTCCCGGAGGGGGCAGAGGGGCTAGACGCTGCTGCGTTTGTGGAGGGTATGTTTCAGAAGTTGCTGGGGAACGAGGTGTTCCCCCGCCCGTCAGTGGTGGACAGGGCACACAGAGTGCAGGTGAGGCAGCCGCGACAAGGGGGTCCCCCACGAGCGATGGTGTTACGCTTTCACAGGTACCTGGACAAGGTACGGGTGCTGCAATGGGCAAAGAGCACACAAAGCTGTATTTGGGACAATACCACCCTGCGTGTGGACCAAGATTTAAGCGCGGAGGTGGCCAGGAGGAGGGGAGGCTACAGGCAGGTGAAGGAGCCGAGGTGGGGGATGTCCATATAGTTAGATTAGAGCAGGGGCTAGGTGACAGGATGGAGTTGCTGGGGGGGGGGGGGGGGGGGGGGGTGACTGGGAACAATGGGTGGGAGACGGGCTGGTGCCGAGGCTGGGAGCCCCAGGCTAGCTGAGTGCAGCTAGTCAACGGAAGCCGAGGTGGGGGATGTCCATATAGTTAGATTAGAGCAGGGGCTAGGTGCCAGGATGGAGTTGCTGGGGTGGGGGAGGGGGGAGTTCTTCTGCTGACGGGGATGGAAACTGGGCATGGTAACAGTGAGGAGATCATGGGTGGAGCCGGCCAGGAGGCGGGCCAGAAGAAGCGTGCCACATGGCTGGGAGGCTGGCCAAGGAAAGGGGATGGCTGATCGTCAAAGGGGGGGGGGGGGCGAAGTGCCCCCCAACCAGGCCGATCACCTGGATTGCTGGAGGGTTAAACAGGCCAGTGAAGAGGGCGCGTGTGTTTGCGGATCTGCAGATCCTGAAGGCGGACATAGTCTTTTGCAGGAGACGCACCTGAAAGTGGCAGACCAGGTTAGGTTAAGGAAGGGCTGGGTCAGTCAGATCTTTCATTCGGGGCTTGATTCTAAGACGAGGGGGGTTGCGATCCTGATTAATAAAAGGGTACAATTTGAGGCGGAGGGCACAGTCGTGGATGGGGGTGGCAGGTTCGTTATGGTGAGGGGTAAGCTCGAAGGGGTGAGAGTAGTCCTGGTCAGTGTGTATGCCCCTAATTGGGACGATGTGGATTTTATTAGGAGGATGCTAGGGAAGATCCCCGACTTGGACCCGCGTAAGCTGATCATGGGCGGGGACTTTAATCCAGTCCTGGACTCGAGCCTGGATCGGTCATGCTCAAGAACAAGCAGATTGCCAGCGATGGCAAAGGAACTGAGAGGGTTCATGGAGCAAATGGGGGGAGCAGATCCGTGGAGATTTAGCCGGCCGACGGTGAGGGAGTTCTCGTATTACTCCCACATCCACAAGATGTATTCCCGAATGGACTACTTTGTGGTGAGTAGGGACCTGCTGTCCGGAATGGTAGGGGCAGAATATTCGGAAATTGCCATATCGGACCATGCTCCGCACAGGGTAGACCTGCAGTTTTGTAAGGACAGCTTTCAGCGCCCACCATGGAGGCTGGAAGTTGGACTACTCGCGGACGAGGAGGTGTGTGTGAGAGGCTGAGGAAATGCATGCAGAATTATCTGCAGGTGAACGATACTGGAGAAGTCTCGGCAGCGGTGCTCTGGGAGGCCCTGAAGGCAGTGGTGAGAGGGGAGCTGATTTCAATCCGGGCGTACAGGGACAGGACACATAGGGCAGAGACGGACCGACTGATTAAGGAAATTCTACGGACGGACAGGAGTTACGCGGAATCCCTGAGGCCAGAGTTACTCAGGAAGCGACAGAGACTGCAGGCCGGGTTTGGGTTGCTGACTACAGGCAAGGCTGTAGGGCAGCTTAGAACGGTAAAAGGCGCGATTTATGAGCATGGGGAGAAGGCCAGCAGAATGCTTGCGCAGCAACTGAGGAAGAGGGAAGCAGCTAGGGAAATAGGGAGGGTAGTGGATGGGGAAGGTAATCTAGTGGGTGATCCAGCAGGGCTGAACAAGGTCTTTAGGGGCTTTTATAGGAAGCTGTACACTTCGGAACCACCCGGGGGACCGGGGGGGAGGCGATTCCTGGACGGACTGACCTTCCCAAGAGTGGGGAGGGGGTTGGTGGACGGACTGAAGAGGGTGATGCTTGAAAGGAGCAGAGGAGAAGGGGGGCTGGCGTTGCCGAACTTCAGCAACAATTACTGGGCGGCCAACACAACGATGATTAGGAAATGGATGGTGGGTGAGGGGTTGGTTTGGGAGCGGATGGAGGCTGCTTCATGCAGGGGCACTAGCTTAGCAACCCTGGTCACGGCGCCTCTGCCGCTTCCGCCGGCACGGTACTCCACCAGCCTGATAGTGGTGGCGGCTCTTCGGATCTGGGGCCAGTGGAGGAGGCATGTAGGGGAGGTAAGAGCATCGGTGTGGACCCCAATCTGCAGCAACCACCGATTTGCCCTAGGGAACATGGACGGGGGGTATCGACTGTGGAGGAGGGGGGAGATTGTGAGGATGGGGGATCTGTTCCTGGAAGGGAGCTTTCCGAGCATGAGGGCGCTGGAGGAGAAGTTTGGGCTGGTGAGAGGGAATGACTTTAGATACTTGCAGGTGAGGGATTTTGTACGCAGACTGGTGCCGTCCTTCCCACGTCTCCCGCCGAAGGGGAGGCAGGAAAGGGTAGTTTCTAGGGGAGAGGTGGGAGAGGGTAGAGTTTCAGACTAATGAGAGCTGAGGATACACAGACCGAGGACCTGAAGCTTAAGTGGGAGGAGGAGCTCGGGGGGGGGGGGGGGGGGGGGGGGGGGGGGGGGGGGGGGGTGGAGCTGGAGGACGGTATTTGGGCAGAAGGCCTGAGCAGAGTAAACACGACTGTAACATGCGCCAGGCTAAGCCTGATCCAGTTTAAGGTCGTGCACCGGGCCCACATGACGGTGGCCCGGATGAGCAGATTCTTCGGGCTGGAGGACAAGTGTGCTAGATGCGCCGGAGGGCCGGCTAACCGTGTACACATGTTCTGGTCGTGCCCTAAACTCAGGGGGTATTGGCAGGGATTCACAGATGTCATGTCCAGAGTATTGAAAACTGGGGTGGTAATGAGTCCGGAGGTGGCAATCTTTGAGGTTTTGGAGGACCCGGGAGTCCAGGAAGAGAGAGAGGACGAAGTTCTGGACTTTGCTTCCCCCCTCACCCCCCCCCCCCCCCCCCCCCCCCCCCCCGGTGACGAATACTGTTAGCATGGAGGGACTCAAAGCCCCCGAGGGCTGAGGTTTGGCTATCGGACATGGTAACCTTTCTTGGCCTAGAGAAAGCCGTGGTTTGCTCTATGTTTAATTTGTGTCTTTTTTTTAAAATTTAGATTAGCCAATTATTTTTTCCAATTAAGGGGCAATTTAGCGTGGCCAATCCACCTACTCTGCACATTTTTGGGTTGTGGGGGCGAAACCCACGCAGACACGGGGAGAATGTGCAAGCTCCACACGGACAGTGACCCAGAGCTGGGATCGAACCTGGGACCTCAGCGCTGTGAGGCGGTTGTGCTAACCACTAGGCCACCGTGCTGCCCTTGTAATTTGTGTCTTGACATTTTTTTTGTACTGTACAATGTCACTTTTTCGATATGTCTAAAATACCTCAATAAAATTGTGTAAAAAAAAAAAAAAAATCACTCTTCAGCCATACAAAGTCCTGGTTAGATCAGACCTGGATTCTCTGTGAGACGTTCCCGGGCACCACACCTGACGCAGGATATCTTGGCGTTGGAGGGAGTGCGGCGTAGATTAACCAGAATGAGACCCGGACCCAAAGGGTTGAATTACGAAGAGTGGTTCCCCAAACTAGGATTGTACTCCCTGGATTGTGGAAGGTTGAGGGATGACTTGATTAAGGTTTTCGAGATAGTCAGGAGAACAGGTCGGATTAATAAAGATAAATCATTTCCTCTGGTTGGGAAGTCTGGGATTAGGGGTCAAAATCTAAAACATTAGAGCCAGACCTTTCAGAAGTGAAATTAGGAAACTAAGTGTTAATCAAGGGTATTAAGGGATAGGAGGCAAAGGCTGGTATATGGTGATCAGCCATTATCTCATTGAATGACGGAAGAGTCTGGAGGGGCTGAATAGCCTCGATAAAGTCCAGAAGTGTCTTTATGCCTTGTCATTATAACTCAATGTTTTTCTGTAGTTCTGCTGTGTCTTTACTTCTTGCTGATGCCCCAGAGGGCTCGCCAGGTATTCTGACTTATTTCTCGTCATGTTGGCGCAGGAAGGGGTATGTGTCAAATAACTAAAAACATTCAGCATTTCGTTCATCTTACTCACTCATTCCAGGTATGGGCTTGTCTGAACCAACACCAAATCACATGGCGTGACTCCTTGTCAATTGCTAAAACCCTCGTTCATGCCTTTGATAGCTCCAGACGTGCCTATTCCATTGCCCCTGGCTAAGCCTCGATCATTCACTCTCCATACACTTGAACTCATCCGGAACTCTGGTGTCACGAAGCGCGTCGATGTCATCTGCGAGGGTGTCACAACTTGGAATTCCTGTTCGTGGGGTTGTGTAGTTCTATTTTATTTTGTTTGAGGAGACAAGCGAAACCCTGGTGTGAATAAAGAGCCCAGTCATCGGGTAGCGATTATTAAAGGCTATTTATTAGGGGCAGCTCGGTG
Organism: Scyliorhinus canicula; assembly: GCF_902713615.1. Taxonomy (NCBI): domain Eukaryota; kingdom Metazoa; phylum Chordata; class Chondrichthyes; order Carcharhiniformes; family Scyliorhinidae; genus Scyliorhinus; species Scyliorhinus canicula. The sequence goes on from NC_052172.1 coordinate 18,314,316, forward strand.
GCGCAGTGGTTAGCACTGCTGCCTCACGGCGCCGGGGGTCCCAGGTTCGATCCCGGCTCTGGGCTCCTGTCCGTGTGGAGTTTGCACATTCTCCCCATGTCTGTGTGGGTTTCGCCCCCACAACCCAAAGATGTGCAGGGTAGGTGGATTGGCCACGCTAAATTGCCCCTTAATTGGGAAAAATAAATTGGGTACTCTAAATTAATTTTTTAAAAAGACTTTATTAAAGAAAAGACAGATATACACACAAATCGGATACTCTACTCCCACACAATGTATGAATTATTAAAGACACATAATTTCCAAAGATGTGCAGGTTAGGTGGATTGGCCATGCTAAATTGCCCGTAGTGTAAGGTTAATGGGGGGATTGTTGGGTTACGGGTATACGGGTTATGTGGGTTTAAAATAGGGTGATCATTGCTCGGCACAACATCGAGGGCCGAAGGGCCTGTTCTGTGCTGTACTGTTCTATGTTATCTATGTAACATACCTCTTGTTACAAAATATATCTATGACTCCTAACCTCTGTAAGACTTCCCCTGCTCCCTAAACAACATTCAAATTGAATAACCAGCAATAGTTAGCACATGATGCAGGGATGATACTCAACCTGGGAACGGTCTTTTTCCTGGTCCAGCGAAGATTGTTTCAAATTGCTGTCACAAAGGTTTTCTGCACTGCCTCGGCTCTTAAGACTTAGAAGCTCGTTTGCTATAAACTTGGCCTTCAGGATTGGTGGCTGGAAGCTGGCCTATCCGCTTTCTGGCTCTTGATCCTTCCACCAATGGGAGCAGTTTCTCCCAATCTACTCTGTTCAGGTCATTTTGAGCACCTCTATCAAATCTCCTCTCCACATTCCCTTCGAGTAAGACAGTCCTTCCTAAAGCGCGGCTCCTAGAACTGGATGCAATACCCAGCCGGGGTTGAACCTCGGTGTTCTAAACATGTTTGACATTACTTAACTTAGCATGGCGGCGCAGTGGTTAGCACTGCTGCTTTACGGCGCCCGGGGACCCGGGTTCGATCCCGGCCTCGAGTCACTGTCCATGCGGAGTTTGCACTTTCTCCCCACGTCTGCGTGGGTCTCACCCCCACAAGCCAAAAAGATGTGCAGGGTAGGTGGATTGGCCACGCTAAATTGCCCCTTAATTGGAGGGAAGAAAAACATTGGGTATTTTAAATTTTTAAAAATGAAGGTAGCTCAGAAGAATGTGCTCAGTCACACCACTGGCACTTCCTGCAGCAGCCATCTTTATTGTTCTCTGAGCCACTAACTGCAGGATATTCATACCAAGAGGCCTCAAAAGTGACAGACCACATTAGACACCATCTTTGCCTTAGCAACAGCAACTCGCATTTAAGAGAATTGGATTGGATTTGTTTATTGTCACGTGTACCGAGGTACAGTGAAAAGTATTTTTCTGCGAGCAGCTCAAACTGATCATTAAGTACACGGGAAGAAAAGGGAATGAAAGAAAATACATAATAGGGCAACACAAGATACACAATGTAACTACATACACACTGGCATCGGGTGAAGCCTACAGGGGTGTAGTGTTAATGAGGTCAGTCCATAAGAGGGTCATTTAGGAGTCTGGTGACAGTGGGGAAGAAGTGGTTTGAAATGAAAATCGCTTATTGTCACGAGTAGGCTTCAATGAAGTTACTGTGAAAAGCCCCTAGTCGCCACATTCTGGTGCCTGTCCGGGGAGGCTGGTACGGGAATCGAACCGTGCTGCTGGCCTGCTTTGGTCTGCTATATAAGCCAGCAGTTTAGCCCAGTGTGCTAAACCAGCCCCTTGAGTCTGTTTGTGCATGTTCTCAGACTTCTGTAACTCCTGCCCGATGGAAGAAGTTGGAAGAGTGAGTAAGCCGGGTGGGAGGGATCTTTGATTATGCTGCCCGCTTTCCCCAGGCAGCGGGAGGTGTAGATGGAGTCAAAATTCTATTGATGGAGGAAGGCAGTACATAATAAGGATGGATGTGTTGATTGACTAATGTCTGGAGCGTGCGGGGGGGTGGGGGGGGAATACATTTTCAACCCATGAGCCACAGAAGCGAGATACCAGGACCACAAGCTTGGCCAAACAGTAAGGAATGACTTAAGAGGTGGGATTTGTAGGAATGTAGCGATTCCGGAAGGTTGTAGGGGCTGGACGAGGTTACAGAGATAACTATAGGTGCAGTAAAATAACACACGGTTACGTAATATAATGTCTCATTCCTTCTAAACCATCAAACTTGCCGCTGGTAAAGCCGTCAGAGGTTTGCAGGTGTTAATAACATGTTTTGCATTCCTTTGAGAAATAATTGCTCCATATTAGACTGAAAAGAAGAGGCCGATAAATTTGCCAGTAGACTGATAATCCTGAGGACCAAAAATTGATAAAGAGAGAGAAAAAATAAAATGAGAGTGCGGTCCATCTTAGAACATAGAACATAGAACAGTACAGCACAGAACAGGCCCTACGGCCCTCAATGTTGTGCCGAGCCATGATCACCCTACTCAAACCCACGTATCCACCCTATACCCGTAACCCAACAACCCCCCCCTTAACCTTACTTTTATTAGGACACTACGGGCAATTTAGCATGGCCAATCCACCTAGGGACGATGCCTTAAATGGAAGTCAGCAACCAAGGTCTCCCATTCAACCCTCCAAATGACAGGACTCTTAAGCTTTGGAATCCCTTCCCTAATCTTTCCTCCTCTCTCTCCTCCTTCAGGACATCCTTTAAAACCTCTCCCTTGATGGATGGGGGGGGGGGGGGGGGGGGGGGGGGGGGAGCGGCACAGTGGTTAGCACTGCTGCCTCACGGCGCCGAGGTCCCAGGTTTGATCCCGGCTCTGGGTCACTGTCCGTGTGGAGTTTGCATATTCTCCCCGTGTCTGCGTGGGTTTTGCCCCCACAACCCAAAGATGTGCCGGGTAGGTGGCTGGCCACGCTAAATTGCCCCTTAATTGGAAAAAAAAATTGAATACTCTTAAATTTATTTTTTAAAAACCTCTCCCTTTGGCCAAGCCTTTGAGCATCTGTCGTGATATCTCAATCTGCAGTCCGATATCAAAAATTCCATTGGTAACATCCTTGTTAATTGCCTTGTGACAATTTCTTACATTAGGAGTGTTAAAGTTCATGTTGTTGTTAACGCTATTGAGTGTGAGAAAAAGTCACACATCATGGGCAGCACGGTAGCATGGTGGTTAGCATAAATGCTTCACAGCTCCAGGGTCCCAGGTTCGATTCCCCGATGGGTCACTGTCTGTGCGGAGTCTGCACGTCCTCCCCGTGTGTGCGTGGGTTTCCTCCGGGTGCTCCGGTTTCCTCCCACAGTCCAAAGATGTGTGGGTTAGGTGGATTGGCCGTGATAAATTGCCCGTAGTGTCCTTAAAAAAAGTAAGGTTAAGGGGGGGGGGTTGTTGGGTTACGGGTATAGGGTGGATACGTGAGTTTGAGTAGGGTGATCATCGCTCGGCACAACATCGAGGGCCGAAGGGCCTGTTCTGTGCTGTACTGTTCTATGTTCTATGATCCATCCAAATCTGGGATATGCTCGGCAGGCCCATTGATGAGTCAGTTGGGCTTTTAGAACAATCTAGAAGCTTCTGTTGTCATTGTTTCTGGTGCTGGCTCACGGTTCCCCATTCTGCCTTGTTGCGATTTAAACCCACAACCTCCCTGTTGCTAGTTCCACGTCCCAACCTCTTGTAAGCTTACCGTACATCTTGCTGTACGTGTAAGAGACAAATCTGGTTTTTTTTCCCCTTTTGTCTTTGTAATGTAGAAGCTTCGAGTCGCCCAGAATTGAAGGTCAATCTCCTGGGCAGTGCTTTGAGTTAGAGGCAGCCCCGTAGCCCAGTGGTGCCCCACGGAGCCGAGGACCTTTCACCAGGCTGGCTGAGAGAGAACTATTGCCCAGAGCACAAGGGAGAACTGGCCTGCCCTTCCTCACGTCATCACGTGGGGTCTTTCCTCTGAAGTTTCATTCAAAAGGTGGCATTTCTGACGGTGCAGCACTCGCTCAGTACAGCAGCAAAGTGCTCATGGGACCACAGAGAGCAGGAGGAGGCCGTTCAGCCCCTCGAATCTGCCCTGCCATTCGTCCTAATCATGGCTGATCATCCAACTCACGCCTCTCCCCCCTTCCCCTGTACCCCCCCCCCCCCCCACCACAATATCCTTTGACCCTTTAGCCCCAAGTGCTATATCTAACTTTCTTAAAAACACCCAATGTTTTGGCCTCCACAGGCTGACCGCGCTCCAGGGGACGGGATTTTGGTGTGCGGTGTGAGCCTGTGGGCGGGAATCCCCGGGTCCGCGGCGGCGTGCTTTCCTGAGGCGGAGGTATGACGTCATTGGCCGCCGGTGGGATCTTCCTGTGCCGCCAGGTGTCTGTGACATTTTGCACGGCTCGGCCCTCCCCATGGTGTGGGATTCACAGTGCGCGTGGGGTGGGGGTGGGGGTGGGGGGGGGGGGGGGGGGCGGGGGGTTTGGCCGAAAGGTTAGTTAACGAATGACAGAAGTTACAGTTTCACTCAGTCACTGATAAAGTGACTAAAAGTTTAACAATGATTTTTCTTCTCCTCCTCAGGGCAAGAGGAATCGAGGTCATCCAGGTGAGTTACAGCCAGCTTCTCGCATCTTTTACACCCGTTGATAAAAGGTGAAAACTGCATCTCTTTCCCCAGCGAGTCTCGTGTGGTGAAGATTTACTCCGCTAATTATTTTCACCGGTTTGTGGGCCGTAGGCAGGGCGGTGACGCTTTTGCTGCCCACCCCTAGTTGCCCTTCAGAAGGTGGTGGGGGGGGGGGGGGAGCCGCCGCCTTGAACCGCCGCAGTCCCTGAGGTGTAGGTACACCCACTGTGCTGTTAGGGAGGGTGATCCGGGATTTTGACCCGGTGACGGTGAAGGAACGGCCGACATATTTCCATGTCGGGGTGGTGTGCGGCGGTGGTGGAATTGGAGGTGGCGACCTTCTTGGGCATCCGCTGTTCTAGCGACGGAGGTCGCGTGTTGGGGAGGCGCGACTGAAAGATATTCTTTAACGTGGCAGCAGGAGGAAACTCTGGGGACACTACTTTTAGAAATGGAATTTGTAAATATCGCATCGGAGTGATGAGTCAATAATGTTAGAGAGACTTGGCAGATTAGCAACAGAGGGTGAGGGTGGCGAGGGGGTGGGGGAGTGGCATTAAAGATGATGAAAGCCGATGACCTTTCATTGTTTTCTAGTTTCGGGCTAAAGGTTATCAACCCGAAACGTTAACCATGTCGTCCATCGCTCCATAAATGCTGCCCAACCTGCTGAGTGCGATCAATATTTTTTGTCTGTATTTTCCTCCTTTGGACTTCCTTACATTGATAATAATTCAAAACTCTACATCCTCGGGATTAATGAAGGGTGTGTCTTGACAAATGTGGTTGGTGCTTACGCTTGTTTGGCAAGATATTTGACGATGGGATGTGTACCTATCGCATTAATACTGTGAAGGGCTTTTGCAAAGTTACCAAGTATTTACAGGTCATTCAGTCCATTAGGTCAACGCTGGTGCTGATTCTCCGCACCAATCTCCTTCCACCCCTCTTTCATCTCCTGAGTCCCCAAAGCCTGTCCACCATCTACAAGGCACAAGTCAGGAGTGTGATGGACTCTCCACTTGCCTGGGTGAGCGCAGCTCCAACAACACTCAAGAAGCTCAACACCATCCAGGACAAAGCAGCCCCGCTTGATTGCTCCCCCCTTCCACAAACATTCACTCCCTCCACCACCGACGCACAGTGGCAGCCGTGTGTACCGTCTACAGGATGCCACGCAGCAACTCACCAAGGCTCCTTGGGCAGCACCTTCCAAACCCACAGCCGCTGCCATCTAGAAGGGCAAGGGCAGCAGACACATGGGGCACCCTACCACCTGGAAGTTCCCCTCCCAAGTCATTCACCGTCCCGACTGGGAAATATATCGGCCGTTCCTTCACTGTCGCTGGGTCAAAATCCTGGAATTCTCTCCCTAACAGCACTGTGGGTGTACCTACACCACGCCAGCTGCAGCGGTTCAAGAAGGCCACTCATAGGGCAGCACGGTGGCGCAGTGGTTAGCACTGCAGCCTCACGGCGCCGAGGTCCCGGGTTCGATCCTGGCTCTGGGTCACTGTCCGTGTGGAGTTTGCACATTCTCCCCGTGTCTGCGTGGGTTTCGCCCCCACAACCCAAAGATGTGCAGGGTAGGTGGATTGGCCATGCTAAATTGCCCTTTAATTGGAAAAAATGAATTGGGTACTCTAAATTTATAAAAACAAAGAAGGCGGCTCACCACGTTCTCAAGGAGCAATTAGGGATGGGCAGCAAATGTTGGCCCACATCCCATAGATGAATTTAAAATTAAAATAAAACTCACCCTATCAGCAAAGCCTCCCTTCCTTTCTTTCTGATGTGTTTATCCAGCTTCCCCTTGAATGCATCCACACTTGTCTCATCGGTAGCGAGTTCCACCGTCTCACCACTCTCTGGATAAAGACGTTTCTCCTGGTTGGGTTTATGGGCGACCACCTTGGATGTCACGATTCATAGCTCCTGACTGCAACATGCCACAGCAACCCAGACACCCCTAGTGAACTGTAACACACTGCTAGCCCCTAGTTTTGCCCCCCTGTGCCAAACATCGTCGACAGAGACCCTACCAAACGTTTGTAACTTGAACGAACTCTATCCGATCACCCCTCGATCTTCTCTGTTCTAGAGAAAAGAGTCAGCCTTTGCCTGATAGGCCCAAACCTCTCAGTTTGGGTATCGTTCTGGTAAATCTCGCCGCTGCTTTCACGGTGCACGTCGTCGAAGGCGGACAGGATTTGTTTTTTTGGTGGTTGAAAGCGGGAACGAATGATTGGGAAGGGGGGGAAGAGAAGGATACGCTGGTGGGATGTGACGAAGGGGGAACCAGGAGGAGACGAGTGGGAAACGTAAAAGCCGGCAGCGATAACTTGGGCCCAGTGGCCTGTTTCTCTGCTGCCATCTTTGCCCGGTCTGGCCTATACGTGACTCCAGACTCACATCGACGTGGCTGGCCTTTAATCGCCCCTCTGGAATGGCCCCAAGCGAGACACTTGGTTCAAGAGGCAATTAGGGATGGGCAAAAAAATGCTGTGCCCGGCCCAGCGATGCCCACATCCTACGTAACTCCTGTCTGTACCTTGCCATGTGTTGGATTGCTTGATTTATATTCATTATCCCTGGCCGTGTTAACTGCCTTGTTTTAAGTTCATATTCACAGTTTATCCTTCTCTAAGCAATGCGACGCACTATTTCTGTGCAAAGGTTAAATTCAAGAGGCGGCTGGATATAGCACTTGGGTAGAGTGGGATCAAAGGCTATGGGGAGAAAGCAGGATTAGGCTATTGAGTTGGATGATCAGCCGTGATCGTGATGAATGGCGGAGCGGGACAGCACGGTGGCGCAGTGGGTTAGCACTGCTGCCTCACGGCGCCGAGGTCCCAGGTTCGATCCCGGCTCTGGGTCACTGTCCACGTGGAGTTTGCACATTCTCCCCGTGTCTGCGTGGGTTTCGCCCCCACAACCCAAAAGATGTGCAGGGTAGGTGGATTGGCCACGCTAAATTGCCCCTTAATTGGAAAAAATGAATTGGGTACTCTAAATTTTTTTTTTTTTAAATGAATGGCAGAGCAGGCTCGAAGGGCCAAAAGGCCTCCTCCTGCATCATCGCTGTATATATGTGTATGTAAACAGCTGGTCTTGCGCGGTAGGTGAATTAGCTTCTGAAAAGAAGGGATAATATTTCAGATCGGATTCACCGGCAGCAGACGTCGGTGACGTTGTTATGGGTTTTCCCGGAATCTGAGCCAGATTGTCAACGTCAAAGAAACTACTGCATTTGCATAGCGCCTCCCACTATATCAGGACGCCCCCTCCCCCCCAAAAAAAATTTTTTCTCCCCCTTCCTCCTGAGCCTAGTCGCTGCCGTAACGTGGGGAACTCGACAACCAATTGCCGCACAGTAAGATCCCACCAACAGCATTGAGACAAATGATGCGTTTTGACTTTAGTGACGTTGGCTGAGTGGTCATTATTGGGCCAGGGTGCCGTGGGGATCTCCTCTGTTGCCCCCAGGTTACAGCTCCTGGAGCTTTTACATCTGCCTGAGAAGGCATCCTAAACTTTGGCTTAACCTCCCATCTCACGAGCTGTTAATCTTTTTTTATAATACATTTTAGTGTACCCAATTCATTTTTTTCCAATTAAGGGGCAATTTAGCTTGCCCATCTTTGGGTTGTGGGGGGTGAAACCCACGCAAACATGGGGAGAATATCCAAACTCTACACGGACAGTGACCCAGAGCCGGGATTCGGACCTGGGACCTCGGCGCCGTCAGGCAGTAGTGCTAACCCACTCAGCCAAAGTCAATTGGTTGCTCCCCCTCATCCCTGGATGTGAGAATGAAGCTTCTCTCCCCCCACCCCCCAGCCGGGAGAAATGGGAGCAGGATTGCACCATTCGGCCCCTCTAACCTGCTCCGCCATTTAATGACATCATGGCTGATCTGATTGTGGCCTTAACTCCACATTCCTGCCTGTTTCCCCCATAACCCTCGGCTCCCTTTGTCAATGAAAACTCTGTCTCACTCAGTCTTGAATATCATGGAATACCTACAGTGCAGAAGGAGGCCATTCAGCCCATCGCAGGCTTCACCGACCCTCTGAAAGAGCACCCCACCTCGGCCCAATCCCCGTAACCCCACCTAACCCCCTCCAAGTCCCTCGCCACCCCGAAATACATCGGCCGTTCCTTCACTGTCGCTGGGTCAAAATCCTGCAACTCCCTCCCTAACAGCACAGTGGCTGTACCTACACCTCGGTGACCGCAGCGGTTGAAGAAGGCGGCTCACCCACCACCTTCTCCAGGGCAACTAGGGATGGACAATAAATGCTGAGACGCCCACACCCCGTAAATGATTTTAAAAAGAAATTGCACATCTGTGGGACTGTGGGAGGAAACCCAAGCAGACTCGGAGAGAATGTGCAGACTCCACACAGACAGTGACCCGAGTGGGAATCGAACCTGTGCCTGCTGGGGCTGTGAGGCGGCAGTGCTAACCACTGTGCCACCGTGCCGCCCAATAACGAGCCTCCACTGCTCTCTGGAGAAGAGAATTCCAAAGACCCTCTGAGGGGGGGGAAAAAGTCCCCCCCCCCCCCCCCACCTGTCTCTCAAATGGGAGAACCCTTATTTTTAAACTGTGCCCCCTCTCCCACGTTCGCTACGTCCCCTCAGCCTCTACGCTGTCAAACCCACCCCCCCCCCCCCCTCCGAATCTGATGTTGGAAGGGTTGCTGCCATTTAAAAAAATAAATTGTTGATGCTCTTCCCCGCTCCAGCAACTTCCCGCGTCCAGGTATTGTGCTGGTGTCATGCACAGAGGCCACCCGTGTCAGCTGGTTCACTGCTCCACCAGCCACGAGGGCTCAGTGTGTCATTCAGTTTAATTTGTCCCTGACACGGCAGGCTGCTGATAAACCCCCTTCACGTCCCCTACACCTGCAGCTCCTGCTGGCTTATTTCATCTCCTTAGCTACTGACCCTTGAGGTCTTGGGAGAGATTGCTGAGGTGCTTTCAAGAACGAGCTTTCATTTCTGACACCATTTTCGTGAGATTTCCTAGCTAATGAAGTCGATTGGAGTGTAAATCCGACTGCCACGTTTCGATGTTGCTTCTCTCTCTATCCCCTCGTCTGCTTCCTGTTTGCCTTCCTTTCCTATTCTGCTTCTGGCTCCCTTTGTTCCTGTTTCTTGCACGCTCTCCAGCTCTCTTTCTCGCTCGCGCCCCCCCCCCCCTTTCTTTGGGCAGCGGGGTAGGACAGTGGTTAGCACCGTTGCTTCGCAGCTGCAAGGTCCCAGGTTCGATTCCCGGCTTGGGTGATTTTCTGTGAGGGATCTGCGCGTTCTCCCCGTGTCTGCGTGGGTTTCCTCCGGGTGCTCCGGTTTCCTCCCACAGTCCAAAGATTTGCAGGTTGGGTGGATTGGCCGTGATAAATTGCCCTTATTGTCCAAAAAAAGGATAGGTGGGGTTATTGGATTAAGGGAATAGGGTGGAGGTGTGGGCTTAGATAGGGTGCTCTTTCCAAGGGCCGGTGCAGACACGATGGGCCGAATGGCCTCCTGCACTGTAAATTCAATGAATTCTATGATTCTTTCACTCTCTCTCTGCCCTTATTAACTCCCTTGAGTGTACATTAACATACAAGTATGCCTTGGACCTTCCCAATCATCTATTATCTGTTTCTTCTCCAAACACTAATCACACTTAATTATTGTCTCAACTGCCATTTCAACCTCATTACCAGGAGAGATTCATTCCAATTGAGACCCTTTCAATACCGTTGACTGCTGTCTCCATGCAGATTCACGACACACATTAGTTCAATCTCGTTTTGCTTGCTCTGTCTCTCTCTCTCTCTGGCTCTCTCTTGCCCTCTCTCGCCCCTTCTCTCCCCCTCCCACTCTCCTCCTCCCTCTCTCCCGCTGAAGAGCTGGACTCCGGAGATGAGCTGTGCGTGACTGCCCTTGACATCAATGCAACATTCCACCTGGGCGTCTGGCGTCAAGGAACCCCAGCAAAACTGGAGTCGATTTTTATCGGGGGGGGGGGGGGGGAGACTCTCCCCTTGGTTGGAGTCATAGCTGAAAAAAAGGAACTGGTTGGAGGTCAATCACCTCAGTACCATGCCATCACTACAGGGAAGGAAATCTGCCGTCCTTACCCGGTCTGGCCTACACGTGACTCCAAACTCTGAACAGACTCTGAAATGGCCAAGCGAGACGCTCAATTCAAGGGTAATAAATGCTGGCCCACGTCGCACCAATTACTTTTTTTAAAAAAGCAGTGCTTTCCAGATCCCAGTGACTCGTTGCGGGAAAGGTTTTCCCTCATGTCGTCATTGCTTCTTTTGCCAATTACCTTAAAACTAAATCCCTCTTGTTTGCGATCCCTCCACCAATGGGAACAGTTTTTCACTATCGATTCTGACCAGATTGCCCCCCCCACCTTGTGATTTTGAACCCCTCTATCAAATCTCCCCTCAACCTTCTCTTCTCGTTAGAGAAGAACAGCAGAGTAAGGTTCACGTGGCCCATGTGACCAATCGGGACTCAGAGTGGGGAATCAACCCCATGGAGAGAGGCCCCGAGCCTGACTCATTTTTGAGGGAGCAAGCGACAGCCATGAGTCTGCTGTACACTTCTTATTAATAAATACCTTCTGTGTTAATTAATGAAGTCTGCGAAAGTGTGTCTTCACACATGGAAATCACCGAAGTTTACAACTCGGAAGGAGGCCTTTCGGCCCCTCGTTCCCATGCCGGGACATTCGGCCTAGTCCCACTTTCCAGCTCTCAGCCTACGGCCTTGGCCACGGCACTTGCAAGTGCAATTCTTCTTATATCCTGGGGGGGGGTTCTGCCTCTATTGCAGCGGTGGGCGACCTGCGACTCGGGGGGGGGGGTGGGCGGCACATCTGGAGTCTGAGTGCGGCCCCCAGAAGACGTTTTGTTAGCCGTTGCCCACGCGTGGGGTCGCCACATTCCGCTTATTTTTGTCCGTGGCAGTTTTTTTTCCTGCCGGTATGGCTGAAGTGATTCGTCGGTAAACTGAGGGTCGAGTGAAGTGAGGGTCGAGTGAAGTGAGGGTCGAGTGAAGTGAGGGTCGAGTGAAGTGAGGGTCGAGTGAAGTGAGGGCGGGTGAAGTGAGGGTCGGGTGAAGTGAGGGGCGGGTGAAGTGAGGGGCGGGTGAAGTGAGGGGCGGGTGAAGTGAGGGGCGGGTGAAGTGAGGGGCGGGTGAAGTGAGGGGCGGGTGAAGTGAGGGGCGGGTGAAGCGAGGGTCGAGTGAAGCGAGGATCGAGTGAAGCGAGGGTCGTGTGAAGTGAGGGCCGTGCTGATTGCTCTCAACATCGACTGTGAGAGCCGAGCGCTCCCTCTGTGACCAAAGTGTCAATATTTCTTCTATTTTTACCATTTGAAGTTGATGAGAGTTCTATTAATATATAAATGATTGAGCATTTCCTATAACATTATGAAATATCCATCCTGTATGAAATGTATTTATTTTTATTCATTTGGTTGTAGTTAGTGAGCAACCCAATTTCACTCTTGCCGCCCTCTGAGATGGAGCAGGATCACTCACGTTGCCCACTCGTAAGCAAGGTTGCCCAATACAGCTCTACCATATCCCAGCACCCACAACATTGCCTTTAGGATCATAGAATGACACAGAGCAGAAGGAGGTCATTCGGCCCATCGAGTCTGCACCGACCCACTTCAGCCCTCACGTCCACCCTATCCTCGCAACCCAATAACCCCTCCAAACCTTTTTGGTCACTTGTGTATTGCTGAAAAAGAGACATGCCGTCAAAGCTTTTCGCCTTGCACTCATCAGGACAAATGCAAGAATACCAAATTTCAATGGGGAGCAACAACTTATATTGCGTGTAAAAAGGGGTGCTGATTGATCAGCAAGTTGACTCTGATTGGTGGAGGCGTTGCCACGGAGAACGCATCAAGGAACTAATGTCTGCCACTCTCTTTGTTCAATTCAAAAAAGGCATAAAGCCTGGACATGTCCCTTTTGCTTACAGAAGATGGGTCTCAGTGTATTAATATATGGAGCTTCCAGCATGCATAAGTGGGCTGGCCATATTGCGATTCTTTCTTATTTAAAAAAAAAGGTTTTTAAAAAATGTAGTGTACACAATTCATTTTTTTCCAATTAAGGGGCAATTTAGCCTGGCCAATCCACTTACTCTGCACATCTTTGGGTTGTGGGGGTGAGACCCACGCAAACACGGGGAGAAACTTCACACGGACAGTGACCCAGAGCCGGGATCGAACCTGGGACCTCGGCGCCGTGAGGCACCAGGGCTAACCCACTACGCCACCCTGCTGCCCTCCTATTGCGATCCTGACTGATAATCTTAACGTGTTTGTTAGTGGAATTCTTAGTACAGTCAGTGCTGTCCAATTGCAGAATCACGCGTCACGTTAGTCCCGGGTTTTGCAAGTACGGGTTGGCTGGGTAGGTCAGTACATTGCAAACAGTTGAAGGGCCAATGCTCGACAGATTACGAACATTTTGAAAAACTCTGTTGATTGGATAGCCATAGAGCTGCCATGTACCTGTCGGCACGAATGGGCCTCCTCCTGCACAGGTAATGACTCCGTCAATGATTGATCACTGCAATGTCAATAGTAGGTCCAATCCTGTCTATCAGAGAGCAACACCCTTCCTCCTGAGTTGGCGGTTCAAGACCCACTTCAGAGACTTGAGCACATGATCTGGGTTGATCGCCTCGGTGCATAATGGAGCAGATTCAGAGGAGACATTGAACCATTTTGATCTCAGGTGGATGGTAAAGATCCCACGGCCTCCATTTTGAAGACGAGCGGGGAGTTCTCCCCAGTGTCCTGGTCAGTATTTATCCTTCAACCGACATCAACCAAGACAAACCACTGGAGACCCAGATGTTTATTTCATTGCTGTTTGTGGAATCTTGCTGTGCTTAACCTGGTGGTACACAACAAGATCCCGCAAGCATTATTCACTGTGCCAATGACGACTCGTCAGGCAAAGTACCTCATGGGCTGTAAAGGGCTTTGGGATGTCCTGAATTTATGAAGGGGGCTATGGAATTGCACACCTGACTCAAAAAGGAAACATCCTCCCACTTTTCTTTCCCTCTTTCCTTGCCCACCTCAGCTCCTGCTCTCCCACCTCCCCCTTTCTCACTCTCCCCCTCTCTCCCATTCTCTTTCACGCTCTCTCTCTCTCTCTCTCTCACTCTGGTGCCCTTGCTCTCTCACGTTCTCTCGCCCTCCTGCGCACCCTCTCGCTTTCTCTCTCTCTCTCTCGTGCTCGCGGCCGCTCTCACGCCCACCTGCTCTCTCTCCCTCGCCCTCTCATTTTCTCCCTCTCCCGCTCTCTCTCTCTCTCTCTCACCCTCCAAAAGTCTCTCGCACTTTCTTTCTCTCTCGTTCATGGACATACTCTTCTCTCTCTCTCTCTCTCGCTCGCTCGCGTGCTCTTTTTCCCTCCCACCCGCTCTCCCCCCTCGCCCTCTCACTTTCTCTCTCGTTGCTGTCTCTCGTTCTCGTGCTGTCTCTCTCTTGCCTTCCGTTCCACCTGACTTTACGGGGGCTGACTTTGTGCTGTGGTGTCTTGCACCAACTGGCTGTACAATTGGACAGCTGCCAGGAGCCAGAGGTCAGTCAAGCAGAGAATCTGAAGCTTGGGAGAATCCACCTTCCCCCCCCCCCCCCCCCCCCCCCCCCCGTCCTGCTGGAGATGTCTGGTTTCAGCTGTTTGGCTTTCAATGGGCTAAACCTGCTTCAAATGAAAACGCTCCGACAATGTAGAACAACGCGACAGGGGGCACATGACCTTGAGCGACGCGTCAATAATTCATAGGGTTATTGCTGCACGTAGGCCCTGCCTTCTCAACCTTGCCTCTCGCCTGAGGTGTGTGATAATCTGCCTACAATAATAATAATCTTTATTGTCACGAGTAGGTTTACATTTATTTTTAATGTTTAATTTTTTAATTTTAATTAACAAAGGGAAGTAGATCCTTGGAAAATAGGCGCCAGGTTTAGATAAAGGATCTGGATCGGCGCAGGCTGGGAGGGCCGAAGGGCCTGTTCCTGTGCTGTAATTTTCTTTTTTCTTGTTCTTATTCTCCATTTTCACATTTTCCTTCAAAATTTACACCCCACCCCCAGACCGTAAACGGTAACAAATACAAAATCAATCCCCTTAACAATAACAACGATCCCATCCCCCCACCACCCCCAAATACCGGCCCACCTGTCAATGTATGCATCCAATAAAACAAACCCACCCACAGTGGAAACAAAAAACAAAGGAGAAAAAGAAAAAAGGAGTCCGGGATCGCCCATGGTCACCATAGAGTCCACTCCCCCCCCCCCCCCCCCCCCCACTACACTCAATGCCATCCAACTTCTGAAAGAGTACCGTACGTGATACCCAAGAGTTGTAAACCCCCCCCCCCCCCCTCCCTCTCCAACTCCTCCCCTCCACTGCCTCTTGTAAAACTCCTCCCCCCCAACCTCGGTTCCTTCCCCCCAACTTTCCACCCCGGCTAGACCACTCGGACCCTGTTCTGCCAGGCTCCGATGGCCGCAGCCCCTCCCCCCACCTCACTCCCGTTCACGGCCGGCTTAGACCGGCCAGCGTGGAGGCCCCCGCCCGGGTCCCTTTCCCCCCTTGCCCGGCCCTAGGAAAACCCAGAAATCCCCTTTAGCACACACACCCCGCATATCCACCTACACCCCAAAGAGCCCTCACTTCGAGTGAAAGTCCCATCACTTCCCTTGTCCAAATATATACAACACCGGCTCCTTTAGCCCATACACCCGCACGCAGGGAAACAAAAAATACAGTCATGAGGCTACATCGGCACATGGTCATTTCTCAGTTTCTCAGTTCTGCCACAGTCCTTCTGCCTTCGCAAACTCCTACGCTGCTTCCGCCGTTCCAAAATAAAGGTCCTTGAGCTTGTAAGTCACCCTCAGCTTCGCTGGATATACAATGCCGCACTGCACCTTGCTAATGTACAGTGCCCTCTTCACCCAGCTGAAGGCAGCCCGCCTCCTCGCCAGCTTCACCGTAAAGTCCTGCTACACGCGTATACCAGCTCCAGCCCAGTGCACCACCCGCTTCTGCTTGGCCCAGCACAGGACCTTCTCCTTCACACTGTACCTACGGAAGCAGAGTCACTACTCTTGGCGGCTCACTCGCCTTTCGTACAGACCTCCACAACCGATGAGCCCGATCCAGTTAATATCGGGAGGGAACCTCCCCCTCCCCCAATAGTTTCGCCAGCATCGCGGAAAAATACTCCGTCGGCCTCGGGCCTTCCACTCCTTCGGGCAGCCCCACAATCATCACATTCTGTCACCTGGATCTGTTTTCCAGGTCTTCCATTTTTCCTCGCAGATCCTTGTTAATCTCCATCACCTTCCGCATCTCCTTCCCCATCGAGGTAAGTCGATCACCGTGCTGCAATAATGTCACCTCCACTTCCTTCAGCGCCTCCCCTTGCTCCCGCACCTCCGCCACTCCGCTCGCCACCGCCGTCCTCACCGGGGTAATCGCCTCCCCCACCAGTTCACTCAAAACCTCCCTCATCTCCTTCCTCATTGCCTCCATGTGTTTTGTAAACTGCTTTTCGAATTCCGCAGCCATCACCTCAGTTATTTCTTCAGCGGTAAGCAATGCGGCCTCCCCTGGTGCTCCAGCCTCCATTTTCCTTGGTGACCCCGCGGTGACCTTTCCACTCCCCGACGGACCTTCAGCTGTTTTTTTAAACGGCCGTTTTTTTGCTCACCCTCGACATTTTCCTTTACTGTGCCTCCACTGTGCCTCCACTGTGCCTTCTCCCTGCTTTTGCCGCCTCCGTGGACCCTGGGACCGGGCTTAAATCCCCGAAAATGCCGTTCCCGAACGGGAACGCTCCATTGTGCGGCCGTCTCCCGCCCGCGTCACCGGAAGTCACGAGTAGGCTTACGTTAACACTGCAATGAAGTTACCGTGAAAAGCCCCTAGTCACCACATTCCGGCGCCTGTTCGGGTACACGGAAAGAGAATTCAGAATGTCCAATTCACCTAACAGCACATCTTTCGGGACTTGTGGGAGGAAACCGGAGCACCCGGAGGAAACCCACGCAGACACGGGGAGAACGTGCAGACTCCGCACAGACAGTGACCCAAGCCGAGAATCGAACCCGGGACCCTGGCGCTGTGAAGCCACAGTGCTAACCACTGTGCTACCGTGCCGCCTATGGGCCATATCATAGATGGCTGGTGTGCGACCTCCAACCAGCAGGTGGCAGCGCAGACAGACCATGTGGTCTCAAGACCAAGGTCATGTGACCACCGACTCCCATATAAGGGGAGACAGATCCAGACATCTTCAGAAGAAGGTTGAGAGGGTAATAAGACATGCAAGTGAATGGACAGTTCTTCACAGCTCCAGGGTCCACGCTTCGATTCCTGGCTTGGGTCACTGTCTGTGCGGAGTCTGCACATCCTCCCCGTGGGTTTCCATCGGGTGCCCCGGTTTCCTCCCACAGGTGTGACCTGTAATCGTTGCACCATCAGCGAATGGGACCAGCTATTCTTTCTAAACCTGTGATATTCCTGTACACCTCTGTCAATCCACCTAACCTGCACATCTTTGGACTGTGGGAGGAAACCGAAGCACCCGGAGGAAACCCACGCAGACACGGGGGAGACCGTGCAGACTCCGCACAGACAGTGACCCAAGCCGGGAATCGAACCTGGGACCCTGGAACTGTGAAGCAGTTGTGCTAACCACTGTGCTACCGTGCTGCCCACTGTAAGAATACTCCTATCGGGTTATAGGCTTGCACTCCATCCCCGGGGCATGTGCTTGAGGTCCTGGAAGAGCTTAGCCAGATACAGGAATAGGATTTAATTTTCCGTATACTCAAGAGCTTTAAAGAGAGTCGAGAGTTGTTGAGGGGATAGTTATTGAGCACAGAGCCAAACCCCTTTGAGGACGTGGTTCCCTTGTGGGATTTGTCAGTGCGACTTTGCTCTGTGCTAACTTTGCAAAGATTGAGAAGTTGTTCATTCTCCCGGGGACTGTTGTGTTGCAGATTGATCTTACCAAATCGATCGAGGATCAGGGACCCTTTGATGTGATCATTCACAAACTTTCAGACCTGATGCTGGAGGCAGAGCAGAAAGATGCACAGTCACAGCAACTTATCCAAAAATTTCAGGTGAGTGGGGTCATTGACGCCGAATATCGTACAGCACGAGGAGGGCGACATTTGGCCCATCGCTCCCTGTACTGGCTCTTTGAGAGAGCCTACCTCACTCGCCCCTGCTCTTTTGACACCGCGCTGTGAATACCATTGCTGGGACCACCTCTTTCCACCTCCATTACTTTGCCCCTACCTCAGATAATCCGCTGCTGAAACCGTCGCTCATGTGCTTGTTACCTACAGACTTGACTGTACCAATTTAAGTCTGGCTGGCCTCCCAAATTCTGCCTTCCCCAAACCTGAGGTCACCCACAACACTGATGCCGTGGCCTAACCCCCATTTCCCCCCCTCCCCCATCAGCCCCTGTGCTCGCTGACCCACACTGACTCCTGGTCAAGCAACAGCCCGATTTAAGAATTCTCAGCCTTGTTTTTCAAATCCCTCCGTGGCCTCGCTCTCTTCCCTATCTCCGCAATCTCCCTCCCAACCCGCCGGGGTATCTGCGCCGCTCCCAATTCTGGCCCCTCGAGCATCCCTGAGACGTACCTGGGCTCCAAGCTCTGGACTTCACTCCCTAACCCTCTCTGTCTCTCGACCTCGCATACCCCCTTCATGGCACTGGTTAGAGTCTACCTCTTCGACCAAGCTTTTGGGGGTCACCTGGCCAAATATGCCTCGTCGTCCTATTTTGTTTAATAAATCTCCTGGTTCCGTACCTTGAGACGTTTCATTACCTTAAAGGCGTTAGATAAGTACGTTCGTTATTTGTTTAGTTGTCTTTTGAAAGGTGAATTGGCTTTCGTGACCCTTTCAGACAGCAAATTCCAGATCGTAACAACGCTCTGTGCAAAAACCTTGCTCCTTTTGTCGCTCTGTCAGTCATGGTGAATCTGTGTCTCTCTCTCTGGGTACCGACCCTTCTGCCAATGGAACCAGTTCTTGTATCAAAACCGCTTGTGATTTTAAGCACCTCCTTTCACGTTTTGCTTAACCTTCTGCTCTAAGGTGACCATCCCAACATCTCCCCTCCACAATACCTCGGGTCCCGTCTCTAAATTTCTGGTAGCAATCTTCATCAGCTCAGCTCCCCTCATTGGCAGCTGGGGGGGGATTTAAATTCAGTTAATTCATAGAATCTAGGGCAGCACGGTGGTGCAGTGGGTTAGCCCTGCTGCCTCACGGCGCTGAGGGCCCAGGTTCGATCCCGGCTCTGGGTCACTGTCCGTGTGGAGTTTGCACATTCTCCCCGTGTCTGTGTGTGTCTCACCCCCACAACCCAAAGATGTGCAGGCGAGGTGGATTGGCCACGCTAAATTGCCCCTTAATTGGAAAAATTAATTGGGTACTCTAAATTTATTTTTTAAAAATTTCTAGAATGTACAGTGCAGAAGGAGGCCATTCAGCCCATCAAGTCTGCACCCACCCACTGAAAGAGCACCCTTCATAGGATCAGACCCCACTGTATCCCCGTAACGCAGCAACCCCACCTAACCTTTTGGACACAAAGGGGCAATTTATCACGGCCAATCCACCTAACCTGCACATCTTTGGACTGTGGGAGGAAACCGGAGCACCCGGAGGAAACCCACGCAGACACGGGGGGAGAGCGTGCAGACTCCACACAGACAGTCACCTGAGGCCGGAATTGAACCCGGGTCCCTGGCGTTTGCGAGGCAACAGTGCTAACCGCCGTGACATCCCTTGATGACGTCACCCTGGTTTCAGTCATTGGCCGACAAGCTGCCAGGTTGCTGTGGAAATCCATCGAGTTGTGTGGGGAAGGTGGCCTGTCAACCTTGCCTGGTCTGTCCGACATGTGACTCCAGGCCCACAACCTGGGCCGCAGGCTGGAATCTCCAGGACCTGAAGATCAATCTCCAGGACGGTGCTGTGGGCGACCCTGGAGAGAAAAAAAAATAATCGGGACATTAAAAAAGATAGTTTTACTGAGGTCATTTCTTTGAACACTACTCTATATCTATACCAGATGTAAAAATGTTGAATATGGGTGGTTGGGGTGGGGGGGGGGGGGGGGGGGGGGGGGGGGGGCAGCAGGTTATGTGATGGAGCAGGGGTGGGCAAACTTTTCCGTGCAAGGGCCACATTCAGAAATTCACAAGTTTAAAGGGCCGCATTGTATATTAAGTAAAATAATTAATATTTTAAATCGCCAAAATAAAAGGTCTTTAAAGAAACAAAAGCACATTTATTTGAAAACAAAGTAACTCAGTAAGTAACAGAACAATGTCAATGAGAATGATGCATCTGACTGCAGTCATTTACCAGTTTGTTGAAATCAGGTGTCAAGTTGCTTGTGCTGATCCTTAACACTGACAGAAGCACAGCCCGGCCGAGTCAACGATAAAAACGCGCGTAGTGGGGTGGATGAGTGGGGCTGCCTTATTGGTCGGTTTAGTTGGGTGTGCGACCAATAGGAGTCCAGGTTACAAACAATAATAAGGGCTATTGTTTGTAACCTGGACTCCTATTGGTCGCACACCCAACTAAACCGACCAATGAGACAGCCCCACTCATCCACCCCATTACGCGCGTTTTTATGCGGCCCGCCAATGAGGTGCCCGGAATCATAACCGGCATTTTTGAAAAGCCGCCGGGGAAAAGCCGCTGAAGTAAATGCGCTTATTCAATAAGCTCATTTACTTCAGCGGCTTTTCCCCGGCGGATTTTCAAAAATGCCGGTTATGATTCCGGGCACCTCATTGGCGGGCCGCATAAAAACCTTTGTCGGGCCGCATGCGGCCCCCGGGCCGTAGTTTGCCCACCCCTGTGATGGAGCCTCCAGGGTTACATTTACACGCAGTTGGCGACACTTACCCACAGTAGTGTGGTTGACACTGCAATGGCTAGTGTGCTACTCAGTAGCTTCAAGGTGGCAGCTCACCACCACCTTTATCGAGAGCGCCTAGGGAGGGCTAGCCTCGGGCGCCCATGTCCCCTGAATAAATTTTTAAAATCATCGGGATGAGGAACGGGAAGGGTGTGGAACGGTTCGCATTGGCAGGAACGAGGGGCGGAATTTCATGGCTCGTCGCGACGGAAATGCGGACGACGGTTCAGAAGCGGGATTCCCCGGCAGTTGCGCCCAACGGCCGGACGGGAAAGTCGCGCAAAGCGTCGTAGATTTCGGCCACCGCCAGGATTTTCTTTATTTAAATTTAGAGTACCCAATTCATTTTTTCCAATGAAGGGGCAATTTAGCGTGGCCAATCCACCTAACCGGAACATCTTTGGGTTGTGGGGGCGAAACCCACGCAGACACGGGGAGAATGTGCCAACTCCACACGGACGGTGACCCAGAGCCGGGATCGAACCCGGGTCCTCGCCGCCGTGAGGCAGCAATGCTACCGCCGATATCTATGGCGCTTTGCGCGGCTCTCCCGTTTGGCCGCCGGGAAGGCTGGTCAGGAAACCTGCCCCTTGACCTCAGCGGAACCGGAAAATCCCGGAAGTGAGTGAGTCAAATGACGAGGGCACGTTTAAGGGGAAGCTGGACATGTGGATGATGGAGAGAGGAATAGGAGGCTATGGTGATGGGGCGAGATGAAGGAAGATGGGCGGAGAATCATGTGGAGCAGTCACACTGCTGTTTGTGGATCTTGCTGTGCACATTGCCGTGTTTCCTTCAGCGACTAAATCTATAAAGGAAATTTGCCACTGGGGCTGTAAAGCGCTTTGGGAAGTCCTGTGAATGTGATGGGCGTTATGGAAATGCACTTTCTTACCACCGTTTGTTTCATTTTTGACCCTTTGATTCCAGGATTACGTTGAAGCTCATCCTCAGACCATCCTGTTGGATCCCTTGCCTGCAATGCGAAGACTCTCTGATCGTTTTCAGTCCTACAAACTTATTCAGGAGCTGCAGACTTTGGACCAAGGTGGGGTTCTTTTGATTCTGGCCACTTTTTTTTTTCTGGGCTCCAGGATTTGAGCTGCCAGGCACGAGGCCCTGGTGAAGCCCTAAACGGAATGCCGCCTTTGTCAGAGGCCCCGGTGATAAGTTGAGGCGTTAAACCGAGATCTCGCCTGCAAAAATTCCTCGCTGCAAAAGCATGATTAACTACTTTTGTGGTGGTGCCAGTACAAAACAGTTGCCATGGGCAATTGCTCGTGACAATGGTGACAAAATGGCTGCCGTGGCTCTTTGCTCCCATGACAACAGAGACAAAATGGCTGCCATGTCTGTTTGCTCCCATGACAACAGAGACAAAATGGCTGCCATGACTGTTTGCTCCAATAAAGAGACAAGACTGCCATCACTGTTGTTCCCCTGACAACAAAACTATTCCTCAATGAGGGTTGTGGGCAGTTTGGCAGAGGTTCTGGTGTGAAAAAAGGTTCTTTGACCTACGGTCAAGACTCAATCCAATAAGACAATGAAAGATCTCTTTCCTTTCCAAAGGGTCAATGGGAAGGCTTTGGTTGGAGGAGTCAGTCAACCAATGGCAGAGGCAGTTGGGGGGGTGGGGGGAGGGGGGGGGGGGTGGTGTGATGCGATGCATGATCAATAACTCTCAAAGCGAGATTGGAGGACAATTGAAGGCTTTATTGGACTAGATGTTTCCCCCAGCAGCGCAGGTACAGAATGCAGCAGCTAGGGAAACACAGACTCTTATACTCCGCCTTACTGGGCGGAACCAGCAGGCAGGCTTCACCAATGGTTTTACAGTATCAGGTACCTCCAACACCAATAGTCTTACAGCATCGGGTAACTCCACCCTAGGTACCGTAATACCCCTAATACCGACTACCACAGGGTGTTAGCGAGTCATGTGAACAGTAAAGGAATTAAGGGTTATAGTGAGCGGGCGGGTAAGTGGAGCTGAGTCCACAAAAAGATCAGTCATTATCTTATTGGATGGCGGAGCAGGCTCGAGAGGCCAGTTGGCCTCCTCCTGCTCCTAGCTCTTGGGTTTAAAACTCCAGAAATATGCCTGACTTGAGTTGGCAATGTCAAATTAAAAAAAAAAATAGATTTAGTGTACCCAATTAATTTTTTCCAATTAAGGGGCAATTTAGCATGGCCAATCCACCTACCCTGCACATCTTTGGGTTGTGGGGGCGAAACCCACGCAAACACGGGGAGAATGTGCAAACCCCACACGGACAGTGACCCAGAGCCGGGATCGAACCCGGGACCTCGGCGCCGTGAGGCAGCAATGCTAACCACTGCGCCACCCTGCTGCCCGGCAATGTCAACACTGAGGCTGCCAATCCTATGTTCGAGCAGTCCTCGCACCCATTCGCAGAAGCAGAGTGATGAAAATCGATCCCGGCGTTTTTTAATAATTCCGTTTAATTTAAGGGTATGGCCAAGCAAGGTCAAACCAACAGATTAAATCCATCTCGTTGTCAAGTTGAAGCCATGATAGTATTGAATGGTGGAACCTGCTCGATGGGCTGAATGGTCTGCAGTTGCTCCTATTTCTCCTGCTCTTAAATCCTGGCATACAATCATTTCTTTCTGAATATCATATTAGCCACAGAAATACGTTCTAATAATGCATTCATCTGATCCATCACAAGTTGCTCCAGGGCATATTTTCCATCTTGTGACAGTTTGGCAACATGTTTGTTATTTTTGCTTAAATGCCTCTGATGTTCTTCACGGAGCAGTGAAGATTCTGGAATTAAAAATGTTCCCCTCCTCCCCCCACCAAACGTCTGCGGCAGACAATGAAACTTGTTGCTCACGACAATCTTGGATTGAGCTGGAGTTTGGCCACTCCTGTTCGGATCCCGATTTCTCTTTAATTTCCTTTTTTTTTAAAGAAACGACTTTCTATCCTCCAGATGATCAGTTTTGCAATCCTCCATATTTGGAGTTGGCAACAGGAAACCAGAGTGACATTGTGCATCTGATTAAAGAACAAAAATTGACCTTTCCACTCAGTGAGTATCTATCTGTGCATGTCTGCGTGTGTGTGCCTGTGTCCACCCATGTGTGTGTGTCTCCATGTTTAGCATAGAGGGCTAAACAGCTGGCTTGTAATGCAGAACAAGGTCACTGATGCACTATCAATTACAACGAGACGAGAGTAGAATGTAATCGAGGCTTTATTACAGAGATGTTTGGTCTCCCACAGCAGCTGACGGAATGGCTGCTGTATGGAGAGCACACACATTTATACTCCGCCTACTGGGCGGAGCCAGCAGGCAGGGATCTACCCCTGTACCTGTAGTACAGGGGCCTTACCGTAAAACCCATATATACAATATTATACAACAGTGGTGACTACCACAGCCAGCACCACGGTTCAATTCCCGTACCAGCCTCCCCGAACAGGTGCCAGAATGTGGCGACTAGAGGCTTTTCACAGTAACTTCATTGAAGCCTACTCGTGACAATAAGCGATTTTCATCTCATGTGACTCCATGTGTGTCCCTGCATCTACCTATGTGTGCCTGTGTATATGTCTCTGTATATGCCTATGTGTACATGTATGTCACTTTCACCACCTGTATGTGTCTCTTTCCCGCACCTTTTCTCTCTCTCTCTCCCTCTAATCAGTCCCTCGCACTCTCTCTCTGGCTCTCTGTTGCTCTCTGTCACCCTCTGTCACCCGGCTTCCCTTGCCCGTGTTCACCCCCCACCCATCACACCAGACACGCCCTCCCTCCCTGTTTTGCTCCCTTGCATTTTCACAGAATCTCTCTTGCCAGATCGCCCTCATCTCGCAGGAACCCCCCCCCCGCCCCCGACCTTGCCCACAAGATCACCACTGAGGGAGCTCCGCACTGTCATAGGGTCAGTACTGAGGGAGTGCTGCACAGTCAGAGGGTCAGTACTGAGGGAGTGCCGCACTGTCATAGGGTCAGTACTGAGGGAGTGCTGCACAGTCAGAGGGTCAGTACTGAGGGAGCGCTGCACTGTCAGAGGGTCAGTACTGAGGGAGTGCTGCACTGTCAGAGGGTCAGTACTGAGGGAGTGCCGCACTGTCAGAGGGTCAGTACTGAGGGAGTGCTGCACTCCCTGAGGGTCAGTACTGAGGGAGCTCTGCACTGTCATAGGGTCAGTACTGAGGGAGTGCCACACTGTCAGAGGGTCAGTACTGAGGGAGTGTCGCACTGTCAGAGGGTCAGTACTGAGGGAATGCTGCACAGTCAGAGGGTCAGTACTGAGGGTGTGCTGCACTGTCAGAGGGTCAGTACTGAGGGAGCTCCGCACTGTCATAGGGGCAGTAATGAGGGGGTGCTGCACTGTCAGAGGGTCAGTACTGAGGGAGTGCTGCACTGTTAGAGGGTCAGTACTGAGGGAGCGCTGCACTGTCAGAGGGTCAGTACTGAGGGAGTGCCGCACTGTCAGAGGGTCAGTACTGAGGGAGTGTCACACTGTCAGAGGGTCAGTACTGAGGGAGTGCCGCACTGTCAGAGGGTCAGTACTGAGGGAATGCCGCACTGTCAGAGGGTCAGTACTGAGGGAGTGCCGCACTGTCAGAGGGTCAGTACTGAGGGAGTGCTGCATTGTCAGAGGGTCAGTACTGAGGGAGTGCTGCACTGTCAGAGGGTCAGTACTGAGGGAGTGCCGCACTGTCAGAGGGTCAGTACTGAGGGAGTGCCGCACTGTCAGGCGGTCAGTGCTGAGGGAGTGCCGCACTGTCAGAGGGTCAGTACTGAGGGAGTGCCGCACTGTCAGGCGGTCAGTACTGAGGGAGTGCCGCACTGTCAGAGGGTCAGTACTGAGGGAGTGCCGCACTGTCAGAGGGTCAGTACTGAGGGAGTGCTGCACTGTCAGAGGGTCAATACTGAGGGAGTGCTGCACTGTCAGAGGGTCAGTACTGAGGGAGTGCCGCACTGTCAGAGGGTCAGTACTGAGGGAGTGCTGCACTGTCAGAGGGTCAGTACTGAGGGAGTGCCGCACTGTCAGAGGGTCAGTACTGAGGGAGTGCCGCACTGTCAGAGGGTCAGTGCTGAGGGAGTGCCGCACTGTCAGAGGGTCAGTACTGAGGGAGTGCCGCACTGTCAGAGGGTCAGTACTGAGGGGGTGCTGCACTGTCAGAGGGTCAGTACTGAGGGAGTGCTGCACTGTCAGGCGGTCAGTACTGAGGGAATGCTGCATCTTTCAGATTAGATGTTAAATCGAGGTCCCAGTCGGCCCCTCAGTTGGTCACAAGATCTTTATTTCAGAGAAGATCAGGGTGTGCATCTCCCCAGTTTAAGGGGCAATTTAGCGTGGCCAATCCACCTACCCTGCACATCTTTGGGTTGTGGGGGCGAAACCCACACAGACACGGGGAGAATGTGCAAACTCCACACGGACAGTGACCCAGAGCCGGGATCGAACCTAGGACCTCGGCGCCGTGAGGCAGCAGGGCTAACCCATTTGTGTCCCCAAAATGACTTGAAAATGCAACCTTTATCTGTCCACAGCACCCCCAACTCTCTCTCTCTCTCTCTCCACCCCCAGCTGCCGTTCTCAGTTTTCACGTTACGGAACCGCTGCTGCGTTCTTGCCTGGGTGGCGAGAATCTGTCTGCATGTGGAACGCGTGGTAGCTGCGTGTGACGTGCTCTCGGCCTCTGTGTTGGCCCGTGGGTAACATGCTGCAGCCTCTATTCGGTTGGGACGGTTCGCTGAAGGAAAGAGAGGGAAACGTTGATAAATATTGACGCTTAATAAAAGGAAGTTTAATGACGAATCCTCATTTGACAAGCGGACGATCTGGGGGCGAAGGATACTCGGGACAGACCCCAGCTTGTTCTGAACTAACCCATTTCGGCCAATGAGACAGTAAAGGCTACTTCAGCTGGCCTCAGTGCCACTGGCTGGGGAGTGGTTGTTTGGGTGGGTGGGGGAGTGGGGGGGTCAGAGATCAGAGGGCACCCGTGATACTGTGGCCCCCACAGCATCCTTCAGGATGGGTGTACATCTGAACTACAGAATCCTGACGTACTGACAGCGCAGAAGGAGGCCATTCGGCCCATCGAGTCTGCACCAACCCTCCGAAAGAGGTAACCCCACCTCACCTGCGGACACTTAAGGGTCAATTTAGCGCAGCCAACATACCTAACCTGCACATCTCTGGCTGTGGGAGGGAACTGGAGGAAACACACGCAGACATGGGGGAACTTGCAGATCTCCACACAGACAGTGACCCAAGCCGGGATTGAACCCGGTTCCCTGGCGCTGTGAGGCAGCAGTGCTCACTCACTGTGCCACCCTGCTGCCCTAGGGATGGGGGGGGGGGGGGCGGGGGGGGGGGCCTTGGGTTGAAATCATTGGCCCGAAGGAGTGCAGCCTGTTGGAGGTGGGGTCTTCCACATGAGAGCTTATGTTCATAGAATTTACAGTGCAGAAGGAGGCCATTCGGCCCATCGAGTCTGCACTGGCTCTTGGAAAGAGCACCCCACCCAAGTTCAACACCTCCACCCTATCCCCGTAACCCAGTAACCCCACCCAACACTAAGGACAATTCTGGACACTAAGCGCAATTTATCACGGCCAATCCACCTAACCTGCACATCTTTGGACTGTGCGAGGAAACCGGAGCACCCGGAGGAAACCCACGCACACACGGGGGGGTTGTTGGGTTACGGGTATAGGGTGGATACGTGGGTTTGAGCAGCGCCGGCTCTAGGGTTGCTGGCGCCCCGGGCAAGCTGAACGTCGGCGCCCTTGGGGGGGCGGGGCCGAGGGGGGGGGGCCGGGGGGGGGGCTGAGGAGGGGGGGCGGGGCCGAGGAGGGGCCGGGGGGGGCGAGGCTGAGGAGGGGCCGGGGGGGCGGACCCGAGGGGGGGGCGGACACGCGGGGGGGGGCAGGGGGGGCGGACCCGAGGGGGGCGGGGGGGGACTGAGCGGGGGGGCGGACCTAGCCGGGGGGCCGCCCTGGGGGCGGGCGGCCACCGCGCATGCGCTGGTTGGCACCGGCCCAACTGCGCATGCGCGGGACCCGAGTCTATGGCGCCCCCGAGCACATGGCGCCCCGGGCGGCTGCCCGAGTTGCCGGTGCCTTGAGCCGGCCCTGGGTTTGAGTAGGGTGATCATTGCTCGGCACAACATCGAGGGCCGAAGGGCCTGTTCTGTGCTGTACTGTTCTATGTTCTATGTACAGACTCCGCACAGGCAGTGACCCAAGCCGGAATCGAACCTGGGACCATGGAGCTGTGAAGCCATTGTGCTATCCACAATGCTACCGTGCTGCCCTTAACCCAAGGCTTTCTCCAGGACGTCGGTCGCTTAAAAACAAAAGTACTTTCCTGGCTGCAAAGAGCCTTTAGGGTGTGCTGATATTGAGAAAGGTGCAGTTACAGGTTCCGGTGCTTCATCCAGTGTTAATAATACAGGAAGGCCAGAGTGACGTCCACTGGACCTCCAGCCTCACCCTTGCGTGGGGTCACTGAATCGTTCTGATCCCTCGTTACTTGGGAGAATGGGCTTTACTTAATTTAATTTCTTCCTCTTTCAGTTTGTAAAGCCAGGGTTGCACAGGGGTCGAGCGCCCATGACGTGAGTATCCGAGTTAAATACCATATTGATATTCGTGCTTTATTGTAGAATTATTTCCAATCTTGCGCAGCGGAGGATTGATCGGAGTGCTTTTGGCATCTCATTATTTGTGATTTAAGGGTTCAACCCAATAATATCCCACCCGCCCCCACCTTTAATGAGGTGTCCAAAAGTATATCATACTATCACATAGCATAGCCCGAAGCCATTCGACCCATCGTACCCATGATATCTCTTTGAAAGAGCTATCCAATTTGCCCATCTCACCCCTGGTTTTCTCCCATATTTTTTCCTCCCTTTCAAATTGTTCCTCTTCGGTTTTTCCCACCATGTGCGGAAACGATGGCGCAGTGGTAATATCACTGGACTAGTAATCTACAGACCCAGCTAGAGACTCTGGGTTCAAATCCCACGGCAGCTGGTGAAAATTGAGCTCAATTAAAAACCTGGAATTAAAAGTCTAACCGTGAAGCCAATGCCGATGGTCATAAGAAACCATCACTAATGTCCTTTGGGACAAAGAAATCTGCCATCCTTACCTGCTCTGGCCTACATGTGACTCTGGCCGCACAGCAATGAAATGAAAATCGCTTATTGTCACGAGTAGGCTTCAATGAAGTTACTGTGAAATGCCCCTAGTCGCCACATTCCGGCACCTGTTCGGGGAGGCTGGTATGGGAATCTAACCGTGCTGCTGGCCTGCTGTAAAAGCCAGCGATTTAGACGAGTGTGCTACACCAATGTGGTTGACTCTTATTTTTAAATATAAATTTAGAGTACCCAATTCATTTTTCCAATCAAGGGGCAATTTAGCGTGGCCAATCCACCTACCCCGCACATCTTTGGGTTGTGGGGGTGAGACCCACGGAGACACGGGGAGAATGTGCAAACTCCACACCGACAGTGACCCGGGGCTATAGAAATGAAAGTTCGTTCTTTGTTCTTTAACCGGATTCCTTCTCTTCACAGATGGCTCTTATCTTCAATGAAGATGGCCTGAGGGATGTCAGCCTTCCCTGTGTGCTGCAAAGCTTCATCAACCACAACGCGGTCCTCTATAAAGTCTTTGTGGTTGGCCCGTCCTATTTTGTTGTAGAGAGGCCCTCTTTGAAGAACTTTACTGTTGGCCAATCAGGTTAGTGTGCCGAAGCCAGCCTTCGGTGTTACGTTGTTTTATTGACATTGTCGGAGGTCTTGTGCTGCAGTATTTAGCGCCCCCTACCCCTGGAGGTTCAAGTCCAACGCTAGCACCTGTTGGCCACAGAAGGAGAGTGTTCGTAACGCGGTTCAATGGGTTGATAATCAGCTCGCGATTCCTTCCAGCACTTCCCCATTATTCCTCAGAGGGAAGAAAGTGTGTTCCTAAACGGCCGCTAAAAAATAAATTGACCTGATAAGTGTTTTTTGGGATGTGGGCGTCGCTGGGCTGGGCCAGCATTTGTTGCCCATCCCTAATTGCCCCTTAAAACGAGTGCCACGCTTGGCCATTTCAGCGGGTCATTTAAGAGTCAACCAGGGCGGCACGCGGCACATTGGTTAGCATTGCTGCCTCACGGCGCCGAGGTCCCAGTTTCGAATCCCAGCCCTGGGTCGCTGTCCGTGTGGAGTTTGCACATTCTCCCCGTGTCTGCGTGGGTTTCGCCCCCACAACCCAAAGATGTGCGGGGTAGGTGGATTGGCCACGCTAAATTGCCCCTTAATTGGGAAAAAAAATAATTGGGTACTCTAAATTTATTTTTTTATAAAAAGTCAACGACATTGCTGTGGGGTCTGGAGTCACGTGTAGGCCAGACCGGGTAAGGACGGCAGATTTCCCTACCCTAAAGGGGACATTAGTGAAGCAGTTGGGCTTTTAGAACTATTGACGATAGTCGTCACGGTCGCCGAGAGCAGATTTTATTAATTGAAGTTCAATTCCACCAGTTGCAGGGGTGGGATTCGAACCTGTGACCCACAGAGTGTCAGCCTGAGCCTCTGGCTTAATGGTCACTTGACACTACACCTGTACCACTGTCTACCCTCAATTTTAACAGTTTGTTCATTACTTAAGCATTGTTAGATTGAGATTTTTTGTTTTTGTTTTGTTTTTCAATAAATTTCGAGTACCCAATTTATTCTTTCCAATTAAGGGGCAATTTAGCCTGGCCAATCCACCTACCCAGCACATCTTTGGGTTGTGGGGGCGAAACCCACACAGACTGGGGGCGAATGTGCAAACTCCACACGGACAGTGACCCAGAGCCGGGACCGAACCTGGGACCTCAGCGCCGTCAGGCTCAGATTGAGATTTGATGAGCAAGCAGTTAGGGAAGTTAGGGCGGCCCAGTGTTTAGCACTGCTGCTAGAGGTCACTGTTTATAAATAAGGGATCGCCCGTGTAAGCCGGAGATGAGGAGAAATATTTTCTCTCAGAGGGCCGTGACTCTCGCCAACTCTCTTCCTCAAAAGCGGGCAGAAGCAGAATCTTTGAATGTTTTCTAATTAGAGGTGGAGAAATTCTTGATGAACAAGGGGGTGAAAGGTTATTGGGGGTCGGCAGGAGGTTACAGTCAGATTAGTCATGGTCTAATTGAACGGCGTGGTAGATTTGAAGGAGTGGCCATCTCTTGCTCCTAACTTGTAAGGTCACATGTTTGAGATTGAGGAGGGTTGGGCCTGTATCTCTGGAGTTTAGAAATATGAGGTGACTTCATTGAGACACACACAATTCTTTCAGTGGTTGACAGGGTAGATGCAGGAAGGATGTTTCCATTGGCTGGGTGGGAGGGGTTCTAGAACCAGTGGACACAGTTCTAGAATCAAGGGGCGGCCATTTTGGACCATGGTAAGGAGTGTGCCCGGGGTGTTGTCACTCCTGATTGGACGGGGTCTGTTGTGACTGGAGAGGGCCAATGGTGAGAGGCAGTGCCTTCTGCAGCCGGCACGGACGAATAGCGTTGGTCCTCGGCAGGTTCTTTCCTTCCGGAAGGTTCTCTTCTCCGCCATCTGGTAATTTATTTCCCCCCTCTGTTTTTCCCACATTCTCCCTGACTCCCTGTCGCCGGGCACTCCGGACAGCAGCGAGGATGTTCCCACGCCTCGACTCCCACCTCGGTCCACTTGCGTCCTTGCCCCGTATCGCGGACGTGGGCGACCTGTTAGTCTTGTGCCGACACCCGAGCTCGCCGCGGCGCACGTCTTTGGGATTAATGCCGCCGTCTCCCGTTCAGCCCGCGTGACCCAGCCGACGGAGTCACCGCTGACTCGGGTGGGAACACGGGCTGGCGATCCCTGCCCGCTGCAGCTCCCACGTTCGGCCCCCTGGTCTTGCCATGAGATGCCCAATATCCCGTCTGCGGAAGTGGAAACCGTTCAGCCGCAGGCCTCGGCTTGCGTAGGCTGTCCGTGCCTCGCTAACGTAAAGGTCGAGGCTGAGGTCACCAACCTGTTTAGCCCTAACCCCTGGAGGCCCCAAACCCGACCACCTTGCTGCACCACTTTAAGGTGAAAACTGCATCTTTGACCATCGCTTGCCCACCTATCCAACGGTTTCCCTTTGCGACTCGGTTAAGTTCTACCTGACACGCCTGTGAACCACTTTGGGGATGTTAAAGGAGCTAAATAAATGTCCAGGACAGGGAGAAGCAAATAGGGGGAGAGGAAGGAGGGGGGTGCCACATTTTGATGGATTCTGCCTTTGCACTTTCAGATAGGAAAACGATATTCTTCAACAGTCACGAGGTGTCGAAGCCGGAATCTTGCTCACATCTAACGGAGGTAGGTTTGCACGTTTGCTCATCCTTGTTTGCAGATCCCTCCCACAGCATCTCCTCTCGCTGTCGCTCCAGCCAACACCGAGCATTGAGGGCGGGATCTTCCGGCGCTGGAGACCGATCGCCATTGGCCGCTGGAGGAATCGTCCAGTCCCGCCGACGTCTGTGACATTTGCGCGGCGCGGCGGCCTGTCGAGCCACCAGGGAACACACCACAGAGTTGCCACCTTTGATCCCACTGGGGGACAGGGTGGGAAAATCCCGCCTGATAAATCCAATTCTGCCCCCCCCCCCCCCCCCACCCCCCACCCCCCCTCATACATCCCCGATTTATCGCCGGCCATTACCACCGCTTCAAATTGTTTTTCAGTTCAGGCTATTTTTATTGTCCTCTTAAGATAACTGGCCAAGGAGTCAGATGAGGCTGGAGGAGAGGTTTGTTCGCTCTGCGATGTTGGACCATCTGAAATGTTGGTTTTGGTCTCGGCTGGGGCAATGCCTCCCGTTTTTTGGACGCCGCACCTTGGGAAGGACGTGAAGCCATTGGGGAGGGTTTCAGAAAAGACTCACGAGAATGGTTCCACGGGTGAGGAACCTCAGTCGGGTGGACAGATTGGAGACGATGAGGGCAGCACGGCGGCGCAGTGGTTAGCACTGCTGCCTCACGGCGCCGGGGTCCCGGGTTCGATCCCGGCTCTGGGTCACTGTCCGTGTGGAGTTTGCACATTCTCCCCGTGTTTGCGTGGGTTTCGCCCCCCACAACCCAAAGATGTGCAGGGTAGGTGGATTGGACTCGCTAAATTGCCCCTTAATTGGAAAAAATTAATTGGGTACTCTAAATTTATGGAAAAAAAAAGATTGGAGACGATGGAGTGGTTTCCTTTGGAGAGAAGGTTGAGAGGAGCTAGCACAGGCACCGTGGGCAGAATGGCCTCCTCTGCCGTGAGATACTAACATCCTGAAAGAGACTGGTGACCGTGGCTCATAGACGGAGGCTGCTATCTGCTGGTGGCGTGGGTCATGGACTAATGGGTGGCTCTCCATTTCACTGCCCCCCCCCCCCCCCCAACCTCCCCCAACCCCTGAGCCAGAAGATCGTGGGTTCAGATCCCACTCCAGGGCCTTGGGCACATGAAGGAAATGTATTGGAATGAGAGCATTTGAAGAGATGGTCAAGATACAGAAAAACAAAATCCAAGATTGAGATGCAGAGCCGAGGATGTGTGTGAGGGCAGAGAGGGTGGAGGTAAAGGTGAAACACAGAAAAAAGCAAGGTTACATCCCAACTGGGAGACCAGGAGGGGGACGGGTGAGCGTGAGTACGAGGAGAGATGTGTTGGGCGGGATCTCATTCTCTGCTCTATGTTGCCCTTTTGTTGCAGAGGGACGAGGGGGCTAGCGTTTCGCGTGGGCCTTCAGACAGAACCATCAAATTAATCAGCCGGGGCCTGCAGGCCTCTCTTGGAATGTCGTTGTTCGGGGTGGACGTGATTGTCGACAACGCGACAGGAAAGCTTGCCGTGATCGACATCAACGCCTTCCCAGGTTGGTGTGGGGCAGAGCCACGGTCTGTGGGCTGTATCGTTGTTCCAATATCGAACTTTGTTTGTTTTCAAACAATTTAAAAAAAAGATTAAATGTACAGTAGCCATTTGTTTTTCCAATTAAGGGGCAATTGGCCATTCCACCTTGTGCTACACTGCTTCATGTAGCATAAGCTGCTTCCTTGATGTATGCTTTGATAAAGGAAGCTCCAGATTATGAAATGAGTTCAACGTGTTTATTGAACTATTAACACAGTTCTTAAATGAGTTTGACTCTCTGCTAATCTAACTGTAGTAACTCAGTCTATCTTAACCAGCCTGCTCGAAGCCACGTGCTGGGTGCGATGCTGCTGATCAACCCTGATGTACTCTCTAGATGCCTGTGGAATGAGTCAGAGCCTGTGTACCCTATCCTTTTATATGGGTTGTGTAATGCGCCCTTTGTGGTAGTGCCACCTCTGGGTTTCTTGACTGCTCATTGGCTGTGTCCTATTCTAAGTGTTCATTAGCTGCATATTTGCATATCATGACATCTCCGGTGCTCCCTCTAGTGTTTACTTAGTTGTAGTGAAAACCCCTTACGGTGATGCATATCACCACACACCTACCCTGCACAACCTTTTGGGTTGTGGGGGGGGTGAGACCCACACAGACACGGGGAGCATGTGCAAACTCCACACGGACAGTGACCCTGAACCTTTTTTGATAATGCGTCTTGAATCGGTTTTCGACGTTAAAGGGGCCACGCAAATCGTTTTTTAAAAATTTACGATCTCTCTGCTGCCCCTGAGCAAGAGGTGAGATTCCTACATTCTCATTTTTACCCTTGATGACGTCAAGAGCATCCCCGAGAGATTTGAAGCCATAGAAACGTGGTGTCTGATGAGAGATGGGGCCCTGGTATTCTCCAGAGTTCAGATGAATGAGAGGTGACCTAATTTAAAGGTGTAGAATTCTGACCGGACGGACTGGACGATGTTTCCGGGGGGGGGGGTCCAGAACAAGGGGGTCACAGCCTCAGGATATGGGGCGAACCATTTAGGATGGAGATGAGGAGAAACCACTTCACTCCGAGGGTGGCGAACCTGTGGAATTCTCCACCACAGAAAGCTGTGGGGGCCGAGTCCCTGAATATAGTTACTAATGAAATGGGGCAGCAGGGTGGCGCAGTGGTTAGCACTGCGGCCTCACAGCGCCGAGGTCCCAGGTTCGATTCCGGCTCTGGGTCACTGTCCGTGTGGAGTTTGCACATTCTCCCCCGTGTCTGCGTGGGTTTCACCCCCACAACCCAAAGATGTGCAGGGTAGGTGGATTGGCCACGCTAAATTGCCCCCTTAATTGGAAAAATGAATTGGGTGCTCTAAATTTTAAAAAAAACTAATGAAATAGACCCTAAAGATGTGGAGAGGCGTGGGGAGCGTGTGGCGATGAGATAGAGGATCGGCCATGCTCATGTTGAATGGTGGAACAGGCTCGATGGGCTGAATGGCCGCCTCCCCTGCTTTATTTTTCTATGTAATGCAGCAAATGTGGCAGCCAATTGGCACACAGCAAGATCCCACAAACACCAATATGACCGTGACTACCTAATCTGTTTAATGATGCTTTCCCCCCCCCCCCCCCATCACCCAAAGCGAGAAGGGAGGGG
This sequence comes from Scyliorhinus canicula, assembly GCF_902713615.1. Classification (NCBI taxonomy): domain Eukaryota; kingdom Metazoa; phylum Chordata; class Chondrichthyes; order Carcharhiniformes; family Scyliorhinidae; genus Scyliorhinus; species Scyliorhinus canicula. Next base: position 18,349,538 of record NC_052172.1, read on the forward strand.
CACTGAAGTAATGACCCCAGGCCTGTTGGCGGTTACCTGAGGGAAGCTAATGTCTCACCTGAATAATAATAATAATCTTTATTAGCATCACAAGTCGGCTTACATTAGCAATGAAGTTACTGTGAAAAGCCCCTAGTCGCCACATTCCGGCGCCTGTTCGGGTACACAGAGGGAGAATTCAGAATGTCCAATTCACCTAACAAGCACGTCTTTCGGGACTTGTGGGAAGAATCCGGAGCGCCCGGAGGAAACCCACGCAGACACGGGGGAGAACGTGCAGACTCCGCACAGACAGTGACCCAAGCTGGGAATCGAACCTGGGACCCCGACGCTGTGAAGCAACAGTGCTACCCACTGTGCCACTGTGCCGCCCATAGTACCTCCGACAGAGCAGGTCCCCTCGCTGGGAGCACCGGCCTAGATTTTGAATTTGAAGAGTGGGGCTGAACCCACCACTTTCTGACACCTGTCACGTGACTGCACTTCTTCAAAGTAGATTACACAATTATTTTTTTCCAATTAAGGGGCAGTTTAGCGTGGCCAATCCACCTAACCTGCACATCTTTGGGTTGTGGAGGTGAAACCCACGCAGACACGGGGGAGAATGTGCAAACTCCACACGGACAGTGACCCAGAGCCGGGATCGAACCCGGGACCTCATCGCCGTGAGGTAGCAGTGCTAACCACTGAGCCACCGTGCCGCCTCCCCCCCCCCCCCCCCCCCCCCCCCAACGTGACCGCACTTTAAATGGGACGTTAAGCGGAGGCCAAGTCCACAACCTCAACTGAGCTTCTAATGATCCGCAGGGCTCGCCTAGTCCAGAACAGCAAGTGGCGACTCCCTGGCATCCATTCCAGCATTTGCCTCGCGTTGAAATCGGGCGAGGCCGAGATGTCTTCCGTTTGACTCCCAAGTGTGAATTGACGGGGCCTGGGCCTCCAATGTAATTCCCGGCTAAGGTACTTGGAACGGCCTGTGGATCGTTAAGACATAAATGGCTTATCTTGAATCCTTTTGTATGAGGTCACCTGAGTTAGACATTGATTCCAGTACACACAATGGTGTCATTTCCAGAATCTGTCAGACTAAATATTCTGGGCATAATGTAACGTCCCACGCTAATTACACAAGGGTCAAAGGTCCTCTGTATCAGTCAGTTTTAGAGCCGAGCCCAGACAAATAGACTGCCACTTCCTGCAGCTAGTGTTCTTAAAACAAAAACTTTTTTTTTAAATCAGCCTTGCTGTCAAGGTCAACATTGATTGCCCATCCCTAACTGCCTTTGAGAAGGTGGTGAGCCGCCTTCTTGAACCGCTGCAGCCTGTGTGGGGTAGGAACACCCACTCTGCTGTTAGGGAGGAAGTTCCAGGCTTTTGACCCAGTGACAGTGAAGGAACGGTGACGTCTCTCAATAATGGTACAACCATTCCCCCCCCCCCCCCCCCCCCCCCCCGCAAGATTTACCTGTTCAAGTATTTCTGTAATTCCCTCGGGTGGCACAGTGGTTAGCACTGCTGCCTCACAGTGCCGAGGACCCGGGTTCAATTCCCCACTGGGTCACTGTCTGTGCGGAGTCTGCACGTCCTCCCCGTAGTCTGCGTGGGTTTCCTCCGGGTGCTCCGGTTTCCTCCCACAGCCCAAAGATCATGGAATCGTAGAATTTGCAGTGCAGAAGGAGGCCATTCGGCCCATCAAGTCTGCACCGGCCCTTGGGAAGAGCACCCCACTTAAGCCCACACCTCCACCCTATCCCCATAACCCCACCTAACCTTTTGGTCATTAAAGGGCAATTTATCACGGCCAATCCACCTAACCTGCACATCTTTGGACTGTGGGAGGAAACCGGAGCACCCGGAGGAAACCCACGCAGACACGGGGGAGAACGTGCAGACACCGCACAGACTGTCACCCGAGGTCAGAATTGAACCCGGGTCCCTGGAGCTGTGAGGCAGAAGTGCTAACCACTGTGTCACCGTGCCGCCCCACGTGTAGGTTAGGTGGATTGGCCGTGCTAAATTGTCCCTTAGTCTCCAGAGATGTGCAGGTTAGGTTACGGGTTTATGGGGAGTGGCGGGGGAGTGAGCCTGGGTGGCGTGTTCTTTTGGAGGGTCAGTGCAGACCTAATGGGCTGAATAAGCTTCTTCTACACTGTAGGGATTCAGTGATTCCAGATCAAAATGTTCAAGTCACAATGGTGTCTTATTTGGAGATTCTGCTGCCCCTGTATGCCTGGGCCATGGATGCTGGGGGTTGTTTTAAAGAAATCTTGGGGTTTTGTTACAACCCCTGATTTTACTGATCAGTTCAGTGAGGGGGTGTAAGACAGTGAACTCAATGACAAAAGCTCCTGGAGGTGATGATGACTCTCTGGGTCATTGCAAGTATCTGTTTATCTAAGGTTGAATTAATGCTTATTTCCTTTTTCAGTTTAATATTTGATTCTTCAGTACTGACTCCGAACCAACCCATCCCTAACAGCATGAGTCATGTCTTCTTCACAATGACGTAATTCGTCCCACCCTCGATTTCCGCCCTCGATTTCCGCCCCTCTTCTCTGCCCTCCTGGGCGTCTCTCCTTCCACCCTCTTAGCCTTAGAATCATCTGAAACCCAGCGGCCCCTGACTCGCACTGCGTCCCATTCGCCTTTCGCCCCCTGTGCTCGCTAACCTACCTTGGCTCTTTATTGAAGAACGCCTTGATCTTAAAATTCTCGTCCCTGTTTTCAAATCTCTCCACGGCCTCGCCCCTCCCTGTCTGACTAACGTCCTCCAGCCCCACACAACCCCTCCCGAGGTCACTGCGCTCCGCTAATTCTGGCCTGTTGCAAACTCCACACGGATAGTGACCCGGGGCCGGGATTGAATATATCGGCCGTTCCTTCGCTGTCGCTGGGTCAGAATCCTGGAACTCCCTCCCTAACAGCACGGTGGGTGTACCTACACCACAAGAAAGTCGCTCGCCGCCATGTCCTCTAGGGCAACTAGGGATGGGAAAGAAATACTGACCTTGCCAACGATGCCCACGTCGCATGATTGATTTTATAAAAATTATTGGCAAGTGTTCGCAGCCGCCTGGGTGCCGCCCCTCGAAGCCTCTCTACCTCGCTTCCTTCCTTTAGGACATATATGTCAAACTCAAGGCCCGCGGGCCAAATCCGGCCCGCGGTGGAATTATCTTTGGCCCGCGAGATAATATCTAATTACTTTTTTTTTTTATTTTAATTTTTTTTTTAAATTTAGATTAGCCAATTATTTTTTCCAATTAAGGGGCAATTTAGCATGGCCAATCCACCTACTCTGCACATCTTTGGGTTGTGGGGGCGAAACCCACACAAACACGGGGAGAACGTGCAAACTCCACACGGACATTGACCCAGAGCTGGGATCGAACCTGGGACCTCAGCGCCGTGAGGCGGTTGTGCTAACCACTAGGCCACCGTGCTGCCCTAATAATATCTAATTACTATTAAAGCTGGCCCCAGCAATTGAAGCGCCTATGGCGTATGATATGACTGATGCCGAGTTTATTCAGGTATAGTGTGAATCACAAAGTGTTGGCCTGTGGAAAAATGTTTTCATTAGAAATTACTCTGGAAAAGCTCCAGATAAAGCAATAAGAAATAAATGCAACTAATTTATTTATTTATTTAATATTTAATGTTGTTTTTATAGGCAATAACCTAAGCTTTATTAGTTCCAGGTTCAATAAGTCCATTTCAATAAGTTTTGCAAAAAAACATTGAACCAGTCCGGCCCTCGACTTGTCCCGATTTTTAAATTTTGGCCCACGGTGTATTTGAGTTTGACACCCCTGCTTTAGGACATATTAATGCTTGTTTGATAATGATCGTGTGATGTCCCACGCGACGCAGGTGCAACATCAACAAAACGTAGCCGCTATTTGTAAATCCTTGGTGCTCCCAGTATCTGGTCCCCGGTGAATATCTGCACCACGGGGTCGTGCTGTCGATGGTGGATGTTGAACTGTGGGGGGGAACCGCATTTCACCCTGACCCTCTCCTGCTCTGACGCCAGGTTTTTTTTCCTATCCTCTCTTTATTCCTAAAGGTTTTACACCACTTTCCATTCTCCCCCCACCCCCCACAACTGTCTTGGCTCCAGATCAGGAATTGGGATTCCTAGTCCGAGCCATCTTATGAATGAGATGGGGGGGGGGGGGGGGGGTCTGATGTATGTTGTTGTTCTGTCCTCATCGAAGAGCGGTTTCCAACTCTCCAGGATTGCTCTGCAGCCTCCGGGAATTAACGCCCTGGACAGTTCTGCAGGCCACTCCCGAGAACACGGACCAGGGGCGGCACGATGCAGAACAAGGCCAGCAACGCGGGTTCAATTCCCGTACCAGCCTCCCCCAACAGGCGCCGGAATGTGGCGACGAGGGGCTTTTCCCAGTAATTTCATACTTGTGACACTACAAGATTATTATTATTGCACAATTTCCTGGGGGATAATTTGCTCTCGTGTTTTCACCTTCCCGCAGGATATGAAGGTGTCCCGGAATTCTTCGGCGCCCTCTTGAACCACATCGAGACGCTCCTACGCGAGAGGGAGAGGAATCCAGACAGGAGGAGCCCGGTGGCCAAGATGCCAGGACCTCACTGCTGGTGCCTGGGCGCACAGGAGGCCCGCGCACCCTCCCCCGCCTCGAACCGCGCCAGCAGCCTGGCGCGAGAAACCTGGACGGTGGAGGAGCCCCCAGCGGGGAAACGGACATCGGACTCTGGTCGCTTCCGGGAATTTGCCATCCCACCGCCCACCCTGTGCCAGTCCAACTGTGAATAAACGCCCGCCTATCAGGAAACCCGACAAAATAATGGAAATTCAAACTGGCACTTTTGAGAAGTTAAGAGATTAATTATTAGAAGAGTTTTTATTATATTTGGTCTTGAATTAATGGTTTTGTGAAGTGATTGGACAGTTTATGCTCCTATTTTATATATAGACATGTATAAATATGTGAAAAATGTTACAAGAATTCAAGTTCTTTTTTTTTTTTTAAATGCATGGATTGTAAAATTTGAGTTCCATTCAGCTGATTTTCCGGTCTTACTTTTCAGCAGAGATGGTTAGCGATGACGGTCTGTCTTCCTGCCAGTGTGTCATTGGCCATCATGGTGATAATTTAGATGGTTCAGTCTTGGCCGTGGTTTGCGGTACCTCCCTTCCTGTTTGCGTGAAGCTTTATGCTGCTTTATTCCGCAGGGGAGTTCCCGTCCAACCACCAACTTAAACATTCGCTCGCACCCCCCCCCCCCCCCCCCCCCCCCCCCCACCACCACCACAACCGATGCACAGTGGCAGCCTTGCGTACCGTCTCCGAGATGCACTGCAGCGACTCGTCAAGCCCCCCCGCCCGCCTCGGCCTTCCAAACCTGCGACCAGTGGTGGGAGGTGGGGCAGGTGGGAGGGAGGTGAGGTGACGACTCCTCCAGGGGCAGGCCCGACCCCATTTGGCAACGGTGGTTAGCACTGCTGCCTTACAGGGCCAGGGATCCCGGTTCGATCCCGGCCTCGGGTGACCATCTGTGCGGAGTCTGCACGTTCTCCCCGTATCTGAGTGGGTTTGCTCCGGTTTCCTCCCACAGTCCAAAGATATGCAGGTTCGCTGGATTGGCCATGATAGATTTGCCCCTTAGTGTCCAAACATGGGCAGCACTTTCTGAACAATCCCGAGTACGCTGATAGCCACAGCAACAACCAATTTAAGATCATCCGTCACATCACATAAATTACTGTGAGCGTTTGAAATTTGGAATTCTCGTGTCGGTCCTGATGTGTGCAAGATGAAAAACTTCTGCCACATGTCCCTTCTCTCGGCAAGATTCAGCTCCTGCACTACCGAACCACCGTTTCAAACACACAAACCGTTTGGAGACGTGGGCAGCAGTTGTCGAACTGGATTTATTATCTGACACAGTTGTGAACACATTGTGCAGTGATGATGAACCAAACTGTACCACTTACTGCGAGAGATTCGCCTCGGGCACCTTTGGGAAAACTATTTCCATCACATGGCAAAAAAAAAAACCCCTAAAATTGCCCCAAAAACAAACCAAAATTAAACACCGTAATAATTAATAGGGTTATCGAGAAAGAGAGTATTAATTTAACAGTCAGAGAATGGCAATGTCACCCAAGGAATGATTCTGGGAGCTTTAGGGGGTTTGGATTGAGGGTAGCAATTCTGGCTTCCTTTTCGCTTTTGGAAAGGGCTGTCTGGAGCCTTCCAACATTTACGAAACATCTGCTTCGTTCCTTTTAATGTAGAGGATGCCTTTCCCTCCGCCACCCTGCATCAGGGACATCGGCAAACGTACAAATAAAGAGTTGGCCTCTCGACTCCTTATCCAGTAGGATCACGGCCGATTGGATTGTAACCTCGCCTGCACCCCGCCCCAATAACCTTTCACCCCCCTTGCTTATCAAGAATCTATCCAGCTCTACCTTAAAAATATTCAACGACTCTGCTTCCACCACCGTTTGAGAGTTTCAAAGACTCACAACCTTCAAGAGAAAAGAATTCTCATCTGTCTTAAATGGGCGACGTCTTATTTTCAAACAGTAACCCCCCCCCCCCCCCTAGTTTCTCCCACAAGAGGAAACATCCTCTCCACGTCCACCCTGCCAATAACCCTCAGGATCTTATATGCTTCAGTTAAGTCGCCTTTTATTCTTGTAAACTCCTTTCCTCCAGATATTGCCCAGCCCATTCCAGGTATCAGTGGCGAGTCTGCTCTGAGCTGCTAACCTCCTTAAATAAGGAGAACAATATTGCACACAATGCTCTAGCTCTGGTGGGGGCCTTATTAACTTTCGTGAGCAATTCTAGGATTAGGGGCCACTCTCCATACCCTCCCCATCCCACCTCCTCTTCAGTCCTGTTGGGTAGAGGTTGGGACGTCAGTCCACATGCCTGGCTCCAACGAACAGCAGGTTTTACATTTGGCTCCCCAGTAACCGGGGCAACATTAAAGATGTTTAGGCTACCGTCTCGGGGAAAGAGTTAATGGCTGCCGTCGCTACCAAGGTAGGTTTCATCGTTGTCTCTCTCTGTCAATTTGACCTCTCAATGGTTCACGTGACTGGATCCCGCATTGGGTAGGGGGGGAGGAAAAAAGTCAACCTCTCGATTCGAGAAGACCCAGAGAAATTCACACGAAGGGTGTACTGGGGGCAGATTGATTTTCATCGGCAGAATGGAAAAGAGAGTTGTATCCGTCCATGATCAGGGTTTTTAACAATCACGTTACAGGGTGGTCGAAACTTGTCATTTATATCCTACGGGGTGACGAGAGATCACTCCAAACATATGGCTGCGCTTTGGAATTTATTGCTTTTCAAGCCGCCCCTTCACAATCAGAAAAGCCCAATTTTCAATTCTTTCCTTGTCTAAAAGCTGTGTCGAAATCTTTCTTCAAAGCATCGATAACGGGGAGGTACGGTGATGCAGTGGTTAGCACTGCTGCCTCATAGCGCCGAGGGCCCGGTTTCGATCCCGGCCCCGGGTCACTGTCCGTGTGGAGTTTGCACATTCGCCCCGTGTCTGCGTGGGTCTCACCCCCGAAATTTTTAAAAAAGGCAACAATATCCTATTTTACAGTGTGAAATGCAAACACCTCCTGTGCCAGGGGATGTACATTCAGCTGTTTAGAATTTCTACACTTTCCCACTCCGCTACATCCTCTTCAAGATCGACCAATCAATTCTTCCTTCTGTCAGCTGATTGATACAATTTATGATTGTAAGGAGTTATTTTTGGTCCTTATTTGGAAGCTTATTTGCCAAGGTTAACACCTTTTGCACGTGGGCAGCACGGTGGCACAGTGGTTAGCACTGCAGCCTCGGGGCTCCAGGGTCCCGGGTTCGATTCCCGGCTCGGGTCACTGTCTGTGTGGAGTTTGCACGTTCTCCCCGTGTGTGCGTGGGTTTCCTCCGGGCGCTCCGGTTTCCTCCCACAGTCCAAAGATGTGCAGGTTGGGTGGATTGGCCGTGATAAAATTGCTCCTTAGTGTCCAACGGTTAGATGGGGTTACGGGGATGGGGAGAGTGGGCCCAGATAGGGTGCGTTTTCAGAGGGTCGGTGCAGACTCTATGGGCCGAATGGCCGCCTTCTGCACTGTAATTTCTAATGATCCTATTTGGGGTGAGACATAAATTGTGTGAATCACACCGTTAATCTTTATCCCTCCCGACTGTATTTGAGGGGATATTTCAGTGGGGTTTTCCCCATTGAGGCGTAATACCCTCAGTAAATGAGAAAGTGGTTCCAGTGGCTGATGGGTCAGTACTCAGGTGACACAGAGTAAAGGGATGGTCAAAAAGACGCGGGACAAGAGGAGCCATCATTCTCTTGAGATGCACAGTCAGGCCTGCAGCTGTACATTAGAAACAGGAGGCCATTCGGCCCTTCGAGTCTGCTCCACCATCTCGGCAGAACCATGACCTACCTCGGCTCACGTTCTTGTCTGATCCCACTCAATTCCCCCAGAGTCTGCCAATCTGCCCCTCCCAGCCTTGAATATACTCTGCACCCACAGTGCCCGGAGTAGGGAATCCTAAAGATTCACACCCCTCCTGTGTGCGTCAAGGGATTTCTCCACTCAGCCTAAAAGAAAGGACTCTGGGCCTTTTACCCATCCTCTCAGTGTCTCGCCTCTCAGAATCTGCTTTGTTTTTGTGAAATTGCCTCTCAATTTATCTGAAGTCCAGAGGACATAGGCACAATCTTCCCCCCCGCCCCTCTGGACAATCCTCCACTCCCGGGGAACCGTCTACTGAATGTTGAACCTGCTCTCCGGGCAAGTATATCTGCCGATAGATGGGACCTTCATCCTGATTTCCCCAGCAACAACACCCAAGGGTAATCTCGACTTGAATTGGAAGATGACGGCTTTTAACTTTGTCATTTCTTTTCTCTCTCTTTCTCCTCTTAAATCCAACCCTTCCCTAAATGGGTGACATTGCCAATTGTAAATGAAGAACTGCAGCATGCACGACTGCACCCTGTCCATGCAGCTTAAAGCCTGGACTATATAACAGTACATAGCCTGCAAAATAGAGGAGTGAATGTGGATAGTTAAACGCATGATTAGCATGGTGAGGGAGCTGAGCTTGGTTGGAAGTGCCCTTAGCCTCTCCGAATGTCCCTCAGCTTCTCCGCAACCTTCTTCAACTCCTCCTCGATCCCCACGAGGTTCTTTAGCTTGTGTTCCTGGGGAGGGAATTTGAAAAAGGAAAACGGTAGCATTGTCAAACTTGGGTGTCGGGAGGGTCGCGGGGCCGTCCGTCGCGGCGCCCCCCCCCGATCGCGCAAATCCGCGCGCAACAGCCGGCTTTTAATACTGCCGGCCGCAAGTGGCCTTCAAAATGGCCAGGAACAGGTAAAAAAAAAACCCTAACCCAATTCATTTTTTCCAATTAAGGGGCAATTTAGCGTGGCCAATCCACCTACTCTGCACATCTTTGGGTTGTGGGGGTGTAACCCACGCAGACACGGGGAGAATGTGCAAACTCCACGCGGACAGTGACCCAGAGCCGGGATCGAACCCGGGACCTCAGCGCCGTGAGGCTGCAGGGCTAACCACTGAGCCACCGTGCTGCCCTCAGTTACATTCGTAACCGTATCTCAGGCGGTGCCAGTGGTCAGATGTCTCTCTTGTGACTCTGATCTGCAATTCACACTCTATTCAGACCCGAAACTGAGGTGGACCAGCCAAATAAATACCCCCCAAAGCCTGTCCACCATCTCCAAGGCACAAGTCAGGAGTGCGATGGACTCTCCACTTGCCTGGATGAGCGCAGCTCCAACAACACTCAAGAAGCTCGACACCATCCAGGACAAAGCAGCCCCGCTTGACTGGCACCCCATCCACCACCTTCAACACTCCCTCCCTCCACCACCGATGCACAGTGGCAGCTGTGTGTACCGTCTACAAGAGGCGCCACAGCAACTCACCCAGGCTCCTTCGACAGCACCTTCCAAACCTGCAGCTGTTACCAACTATAGGGCAAAGTGCAGCAGACTCATGGGGAACACTGCCTCCCACAGATTCCAACGTACACACTAAGTGCTAAAAGCTATGATTGGATAGACTGGGGTTGTTTTTCTTGGAGGAGAGGAGACTGAGGGGGGTGGGGAGGAGGGGACATGATTGAGATGCACAAAATGATGAGGGGCAGAGATAGAGTAGACAGGAGGAAACATTTCCCCTTGGTGGAGGGATCAGTGACCAGGGGGCAGAGATTTAAGGTGAGGGGCAGGAGATTTCGAGGGGATTTGGGGAAAAACCTTTTCACCCAGAGGGAGGAGGGAATCTGGAACTCGCTGCCTGAAAGGGTGCTGGAGGCGGGAACCCTCAGAACATTCCAGAAGGATTTAGATGTGCCCCTGCGATCCCGGGGCAGACACGGCTATGGGCCATGTGTTGGAAAACGGGATTAGAATAGTTAGGTGGTTGTTTTTGACCGCTGCAGACGCTGCGATGGGCCGATGGACCTTTTCTATGCTGTCGACCTCTCTATGACCCCTGGCTGCAATTTTTGCTTTTGTTCCTTCTCCTCAAACCCCATTCTCCACGGGCGGCACGGTGGCACAGTGGTTAGCATTGCTGCCTCACGGCGCTGAGGACCCGGGTTCGAATCCCGGCCCTGGGTCGCTGTCTGTGAGGAGTTTGCACATTCTCCCCGTGTCTGCGTGGGTTTCACCCCCACAACCCAAAGATGTACAGGTTAGGTGGATTGGCCACGTTAAATTGCCCCTTAATTGGAAAAAATGAATTGGATATTCTAAATTTATTTTTTTAAAACCCATTCTTCAGTGCGCCCCGTCAAATTAACCAGTTCCAATTGTGTTCCATTCCTCGAGAGCGTAATCAAGCATTCGCCTGTTGTCTCTGAGACTCTCACGGCTCAGCTACGCAGCTACATCATTCACTCTTCCCTTCCCCCCTCCCCAGTTACTTGCTCTTAATCTAAAACCTCACCCTGGCAAAGACTCACCTCTGGCACTAAGCACTCCCCTCCGGGAAGCGTACATCACAATAACCCGATGGATAGGAACATGTGGACTGCGAGGAATTAATTGTAAATTTGATGTGAATGGAGTGCAATTAATAATTAGCCAATAAATCACCCTGTAGATTTGGCAGTTCCGGAGCTGCCGGAGGTGAGCCTGGGATCCTGGACCAGCTCAGGATAGTTGGATTTGAAGTAACGATTTGGCCGAACGTCTCACTGACATCCCACAGGCACTCCCGCCCCGGAGTCAGACAGTCGTGTCTCGTGCAGGCGCAATGGATCAATGCAGGTTCTCGCTGCATTGTGCATTTTTAATTCGGCATTAAACTCCGCTGCTGAGAATAATGACAGCATTGCTGCGATTTAGCACGTTCAGCCTCTTTTTTTTCTTTTTTATAAATTTAGAGTACCCAATTAATTTTTTCCAATTAAGGGGCAATTTAGCGTGGTCAATCCACCTACCCTGCACATCTTTGGGTTGTGGGGGCGAAACCCACGCAGACACGGGGAGAATGTGCAAACTCCTCACGGACAGTGTCCCAGAGCCGGGATTCGAACCTGGGACCTCGGCGCCGTGAGGCAGCAGGGCTAACCCACTGCTCCACCGTGCACGCGAGAGACGTTCAGCCTCTCTGACCGATCCTCAGAGAATCCACTTCTGGCTGGAGGCAGTTTGGCAAGTACGTTGCCCCATTGTACGCGCTTCATCGCGTTAACCGAATAAACTAAACCAACAAACTGCGGGATAAGTTCCTTAAAGGGGACCGGCATCAAAGTGAAGGGCAATAATGGACAGGATTTATCAGTCATTCTCGCTGTGGGGTCCCCAGCGGGAGAGGTTGGGAATGATGGGAAACCCCCTTGACAGCAATGGAACTGGAAGATCCCACTCCCAGCCCGTGTCGGGACTGGGAAATCCCACCCTATACATGTGTCTGTGCAACAGAGGGAGAAATTTGGAAGGTTTTCCTCATCTCTTTCGGATGACGAGAACGTGGAACTCGAATAGCAGATGTACATTTAAGGGGAAGCTGGATAAACCCATGCTGGAGAAAGGATTTGGTGGTAGGGTGAGGTGAGTAGGGGGTTTAACGGGCTGAATGGCCTGCTTAATTTTTTTTTTAATTTAGAGAACCCAATTATTTTTTTTTCCCAATTAAGGGTCAATTTAGCCTGGCCAATCCACCTAACCGGCACATCTTTTGGGTTGTGGGGGTGAAACCCACGCAGACACGGGGAGAATGTGCAAACTCCACACGGACAGTGACCCAGGGCCGGGATTCGAACCCGGGCCCTCAGCGCCTCAGTCCCAGTGCTAACCACTGCACCACTTGCTGCCCCTGAATGGACTGCTTATGATATGTTAGTGCTGCCAATTCACTAGTGTTAGTGCAGTGCCCTGTCTGAACTTTTTTTTTTTAATTCGTTCATGGCACGTGGGCATCACAGGCTGTGCCAGCATTTATTGCCCATCCCTTGAGTGGGCAGTTAAGAGTCAATCACATTGCTGTGGGTCTGGAGTCACGTGTAGGCCAGACCAGGTAAGGACGGCAGATTTCCTTCCCCAAAGGGGCATTAGTGACCCAGATGGGTTTTTACGACAATTGACCAAAGTTTCATGGTCATTATTAAACTCTTAATTCCAGATTTTTATTGAATTCAAATTTCACCATCGGCAGTGGCGGGATTTGAAGCTGGGGCCCCAGAGTATTCTGGGTCTCTGGTGCAGTGACAATACCACTACGCCACAGCCTCCCCCAGACAATGGATCAAACAGCACACCCAGACCAAATGTTGGGCGAGCGCTGTCCCCTGACCTTCCTGTTAGTGGGAAGTGTAAATCCTGTGGGTGGCATTGTCGGCAGATGAAGCCATTGCTGAAGATGAACCTCCACTTATATCACAGCTGATCACCAGTCTGGAAACTCCCTGCTCGCTACAGAGGAATTCAAATTCTCGGAGAGGGAGATAGTTGGCCAATTGACAAACACGATTAAGATGCCACAAGGAAGCAACGAGTTAAATGACCAGGTAGTGTGTTTTATTTTGTTTGTGATGGCAATAAAAGAATATTGGTCAGACGTATATACACCTGAACAGGGAGGATGGTGGGCGGGTGTAGGGCGGGGCGGGGCACTTTGAGAAATACTATTCACGGAGCTGAACGGGTTACATTATAAGGATGGGTTGCATAGAATTGGGGTGGCAGGTTCTTCACTGAACTACAGAGTCAGCCAACAGTTTGTTGTTGTGTGCTGCAGAGGAAACCAAGCAGCAATGTTGAGTGAAAGAACAGATACTTTGAATTGAAGGAGCCTGTTTTCCCTGTGCCGTCTGAAGAATAACCTTGAAGAAGACAGTAACAATCTCAATCACCTTGACATTTAGGAGAAACAAGAAATAAATTGCATACTGACCTCATATTTCTGTTTCCTTTCTTCCTCCTCCTCTTCTTCTTCATCTTCATCAATCTCTTCTTCCTCCTCTTCATCTCGTTCTTCACCATTTTCAATCCCATGGTGCCTCTTCTCCGGGTACTCACGGTCATTGTCGTGTCTATTCAAGTCCATATCTTCTTCTAGGAAATGATGTCTCTTGTCTTCCTGCGACATTTTCTCATGGGAATGTTTGTCATCAGCCTGGTGTTGTTGGGTCTTGACTCCATTTTCATCCACTTCAAACTGATCAGTTTCTTCATCGCTGGCATTTTCTTCAACTCGTTTCTTAACATTGCTCTGTGCTCCCTCATTTCCCTTCTTAAAGTCATCTTCTTCTGAGCTATGCTGCTTCTTCTCATCAGCTCGCTTATCTTCTTCATCTTCCAGTTCCTCCCTTGCAATCTTCTTAACCATTTCGTCTAACGAGAGGGCATCAAGGTCCTCCTGTTCATGTTCATTGGATAGTCGATCTTCCTCTTCCTTCCTTGCAATCTTCTTAACCATTTCGTCTAACGGGAGGGCATCAAGGTCCTCCTGTTCATATTCATTGGACAGTCGATCTTCCTCTTCCTTCCTTGCAATCTTCTTAACCATTTCGTCTAACGAGAGGGCATCAAGGTCCTCCTGTTCATGTTCATTGGATAGTCGATCTTCCTCTTCCTTCCTTGCAATCTTCTTAACCATTTCGTCTAACGGGAGGGCATCAAGGTCCTCCTGTTCATATTCATTGGACAGTCGATCTTCCTCTTCCTTCCTTGCAATCTTCTTAACCATTTCGTCTAACGAGAGGGCATCAAGGTCCTCCTGTTCTAATTCATTGGACAGTCGATCTTCCTCAGAAGATACTCTATGTCTTTTCTCAGGACTTCTCTTATCTTCATCACTAAGCTCTTCCTCATTTTCAGGCATGACTTTCTTGGTGTCATCTTCGCCAGTCATGACTTTATCATCATGTTGCCCCTTCAGGTTTTCTTCTTCACTTTCCACATATTTCTCCATGTCTTCCTTTCTCTTTAAAGGGACATCATTCTTAGCATTGGCTCTTCCTCGGTGACTAGCGTCGTTCTTCGTGTTCAACATGTGTTGCTTCTTCACGTTGTCCTCTTCATTCAATTCAACACTTTCTTCTGGTGCATAGTTCCATCTTTTATTGCTTTTCTTGGGCAGGCTCTCCTTGGTCACCTCTGTGGATGGAGAAAAAGAGTTGAAGAACATCCAATCAACTGCTGTCGCTGGCAAGACTGGCATTTGTTGCCCATTCCTAATTGCCCTTGAACTGAGTGTCCCGCTCGGATATTTCGGGGCAGTTAAGAGGCAACCACATCGCTGTGGGGTCTGGAGTCACATGTAGGCCAGACCGGGTAAGGACGGCAGATTTCCTTCCCTAAAGGGGACATTAGTGAACCAGATGGGTTTTTAATGACAGTCGATGATCGTTGTCACGGTCCCCGTTACTGAGACCACCTTTCAATTCCAGATTTTATTTGTTAATTTATTTGTTTATACATTTAGAGCACCCAATTCATTATTTCCAATTAAGGGGCAATTTAGCCTGGCCAATCCACCTACCCGCACATCTTTGGGTTGTGGGGGCGAAACCCACGCAGACACGGGGAGAATGTGCAAACTCCACACGGACAGTGACCCAGAGCCGGGATCGAACCTCGGCGCCGTGAGGCAGCAGTGCTAACCACTGCGCCGCCCTATTCCAGATTTTATTAATTGAATTCAAATACCACCAGCTGCCGGAGTGGGATTTGAACCCGTGCTCCCCTCAGAGCGTTAGCCTGGGGGCCTCGGGATTATCAGTCCAGTGACAATCCCACTGGACTACCGTTTCCTCCAGGTGGTTCCGGTGCTGAATTCGCAAAACGGAGGTCGTCAATTGAACTGCCAGCGTGGAAAGTTGTGAAATTGAATTCCAATATTGTTGGATTGTCTGCGAAACTCAACAGGTTCACGAAATGCCCGTTTGATGCGGGAGCTTGGCGCCCTGACTCGATCGCGCCTCCGTGTGACTCCCGTCACACAATACCTGTTTGAGTCTTCACTGGCGATGAAGCGCGCCCATTGACGGAAACAAAGACCATCTCAGAACAATGAAAACAGGCAATTAAAAAGTGGCCTTTGCAATGTCACTCTGGAAACAATTGCTTTGAAGAAGGTTGTGTTATATAATGCCGCACACAGCTAACAGAGATAAAGGTGTGAGAGAAGTGGTCTCCACTATGTTGCCTATCGCTTAAAGGCATCTTGGCTTGACTTTCCTGTGTATTCTGAATAGGGATAACCTGAGGTCAACTGAAAGCTGCTGATGAAAGCTGTTTATCCCGAAATTGGCAACTGCTGAACAAAGAACAAAGAAAAGTACAACACAGGAACAGGCCCTTCGGCCCTCCAAGCCTGTGCCGACCATGCTGCCCGTCTAAACTAACATCTTCTACCCTTCCAGGGTCCGTATCCCTCTATTCCCATCCTATTCATGTATTTGTCCAGATGCCCCTTAAATGTCACTATCGTCCCTGCTTCCACCACCTCCTCCGGCAGCGAGTTCCAGGCACCCACTACCCTCTGTGTAAAAAAACCTGCCTCGTAAATCTCCTCTAAACCTTGCCCCTCGCACCTTAAGCCTATGCCCTCTCGTAATTGAGCCCTCTACCTTGAGAAAAAGCTTCTGACTCCACTCTGTCTATGCCCCTCATAATTTTGTAGACGAGCCGGTAAATTCACAGCCTATGTCGGTTCAACGAGAAACACAGCCATTGCCAACTCATGTTCCGATCGTTGCTGATAGTTTAACTTTTTTAAAAAATTTACAGTACCCGATTCATTTTTTCAAATTAAGGGGCAATTTTAGCCTGGCCAATCCACCTACCTTGCACATCTTTGGGTTGTGGGGGCGAAACCCACGCAAACACGGGGAGAATGTGCAAGCTCCACACGGACAGTGACCCAGAGCCGGGATCGAACCTGGGACCTCGGCGCCGTGAGGCAGCAGCGCTAACCACTGTGCCGCCCTTTCCCCCCAATTCAAATTGCCTGAGATCTGCAAGTAATGGTGATATAGTTGTCTTTAGTTCGTGGCTTTCAAATTGATTTGCCAGAGGGCAGCACGGTGGCTCAGTGGGTTAGCCCTGCTGCCTCACGGCGCCGAGGTCCCAGGTTCGATCCCGGCTCTGGGTCACTGTCCATGTGGAGTTTGCACATTCTCCCCGTGTCTGCGTGGGTTTCACCCCCCACAACCCAAAGATGTGCAGGGTAGGCGGATTGGCCATGCTAAATTGCCCCTTAATTGGAAAAAATTAATTGGGTACTCTAAATTTTTTTTTAAATAAATTGATTTGCCAGGGTGAGATTTTACCCCAAGACGCTTTTTAATCTGTATTTTATGAAGCGAGCCATCATTTAGGTTACCGTACCGCGGTGTGTCAGGTCTTCCAACTCCTTCAGAAGATTCTGATGACGAACCATAGCCAGAATCCTTTCATCTACCGAGGGAAATAAAAGATCAGGGTTAGTTGTAGCAGGCTCAGATCCCAGGGAAACTAACAAAGGTGAGAAGGAGCAGGTAGACAATAAAAATGTAAGTCAAGGGAAATCAAATGGGAATGGAACAATAAACCGATACAAGTACAGAATGGAGATGTAAAGAGTCAGAGAGAGGTTGCAGAGAGATTGAGCGAGGATGGGAGCCAAAGGGAGAAATAGGAAGACAGGAAGAGAGCGAGAGACAGAAAAGTAAGAAAGACTGAGGGAGACAGCGATGGGAAGAGTCCGAGGTGGGGGAGGAGGGGTTGGGGAAGAGAGGTAGAGAGAAAAAGAGAAATGGATATAGTCCAGGGGGTGAAGCGGTCACGGGGGGAGACAAACAGAGAGTCAGAGAGGGAGGGGAGGAAGACAGAAGGAGAATGAGAGAGAGAGAGAGACAGGAAGAAAGAGAAGACAGAGAGAAGGATGGAGAGAGTCAGGTGGGGGAGGAGAAAAGAGAGAGTCCGAGAGAGAAAGACAGAAGCAGAGAATGAGAGATGGAGAAACCGGGAGCGAGATGGAGAGTTAGAAACGGGGAGATTTATTATTATTAATTATTTGGAGAGATAGACTCAGAAAACCACAGAGGAGAGAGTGAAAGAGAAGCAGCTAAAGAGAGAGAGAGAGAAGCCAGAGATCATTGAACGCTGTCCCGGAATAAATGAGCCCTTGCATCCAGAAAGGTGGGGAGGAGAGAGGAGGGGACGCGGGGGGGGGGGGGAGAGTAAAGGCAAAGAAACATAGGAGGAAGAATGAATCTGAAGCACTTTGACCTTCTCGGAGGATCCTGCTGCAGTCACCGCTGAGTGGCAATGGATGTGGTTTGGAAAGTGTATCTGAGATCACTTCAACAATACACCTGGTAACCTGCAGAGGGAGACAGGGATACACACAGCCATTTAAATGCCACTTACATATGGCAGAGCAGGAGGCCATTCAGTCCGAGCCTAACCCACAATTCATTTCGATCCTGGCCGATATCTCAATTTATCTCCCTTCATTTCAGACCCTTCAATACCCTAGTTTAGCAAACATCTATCCATCTCAGATTTAAAATGATGAATTGGGCTAACATCAATTGCTCTTCTGATACCCGTAAATTAGCTCAAGGTGCTGGAGATTCACCGTCTGCATTCCTTGCTGCTCTCCATGTGGCTTGCAAACCGGTAGACTGATGCATTGCTACTCGGCACGTGTTTGCAATGCGCCAGTGAGATGTAGCACCCTCGGGATAAATATACACATTTACAATCAATTCCTGGGCTCTTTACAAATGCTGAAACTCTCAGTCAAATATTGTGAATTCTAGGATGACAAGCGGTGTCCTCTGATAATAATTATCACAAGTCGGCTTACATTAACACTGCAATTAAGTTACTGTGAGAAGCCCCTAGTCCCCACACTCCGGCGCCTGTTCGGGTACACGGAGGGAGAATTCAGAATGTCCAATTCGCCCAACCAGCACGTCTTTCGGGACTTAGAACATAGAACATAGAACAGTACAGCACAGAACAGGCCCTACGGCCCTCAATGTTGTGCCGAGCCATGATCACCCTACTCAAACTCACGTATCCACCCTATACCCGTAACCCAACAACCCCCCCCTTAACCTTACTTTTTTTTTATTAGGACACTACGGGCAATTTAGCCTGGCCAATCCACCTAACCCGCACATCTTTGGACTGTGGGAGGAAACCGGAGCACCCGGAGGAAACCCACGCACACAGGGGGAGGACGTGCAGACTCCGCACAGACAGTGACCCAGCCGGGAATCGAACCTGGGACCCTGGAGCTGTGAAGCATTTATGCTAACCACCATGCTACCCTGCTGCCCCTTGTGGGAGGAAACCCACACGGACGCGGGGAGAACGTGCAGACTCCGCACAGACAGGGAGCCAAGCTGGGAGTCGAACCTGGGACCCTGGCGCTGTGAAGCCACGGTGATAGCCACTGTGCTACCCTTGTGAAGGGGCGTGTGCTGGCTGGATTGCAGAAGAATGAGAGGTGATCTCATTGGAACGCACAAGAATCTGAAGAAGTTTGATGGGGTGGACACAGGGATGGCTGCACAGTGGGCTAAACAGCTGGCTTGTAATGCAGAACAAGGCCAGCAGTGTGGGTTCAATTCCTGTAATGGCCTCCCCAAATGTGGTCACTAGGGGCTTTTCACAGTGACTTCATTGAAGCCTACTTGTGACAATAAGCGATTATTATTATTTATTTATGTTCTTTGGGTATAAAGTCATCCCTTTAACTGTCAGTATTCGAGAAATATGCTCTCACTAAAGGGGAGGAACCTCTAGCCTAAGCCCCCGAATCTCCTGCCTGGAGCCTCAGGGGTGCTGGGGCAATGAGGGTGGACATATCGTAATGATGTGCAAGTGAGACTGCTTACATCCTGGGACATGACTCCTAAAATCATGGATCCCTCGTAACACTGGGCCCCCCTGCTGCGAAGGGGCAGCAGGGAAAGCGGAGGATTGGGAAGAGGCAAGGATTGGGGAAGAGTGTGACACCCCCCCCCCCCCCCCCCCCGCCCCCTCCCCAAAGCCTGCCCCATCAGTGCCGACTGGATGCTTGGTCAAGGTTATCAGGGGTTCTGCACCCACAGAGTGGGGAGGGGGAGGGCAGGAGGGAGGGGCTGAGGGGAAAGAGAGAGAAGATTCCGGGGGGAAAAAAATTAGTTGAAACGACGGCGTAAAAGTGTGGGATGGAGACCGGGATTGGGAATGCCGGCTGACGTTTTCCACTCTCTGCCGGAACCTGGGTGTAATTGAAACCCGGATCTCACAGCTCAGCTACAGGGAAGGTTGGCCAGGCTAAATTGCCCCTTAACTGGGGAAATAAGGAATTGGGTATTCTAAATTTTTAAAAAATCTATGTTGGTCCCCTGTCCAGCATGGTCTCAAAATTTAAAATTCTCATTGCCTCTGTTCAAATTCTTCCATGACCTTGCAATGCCCTCACTATCTTTGACATCTCCTCCAGCTCCACAACCCTCCGAGATCTCTACGCTCCCCAATCCCTTCAGCATCTCCCAATTTAAATTGTTGCACCATCGGCTGCCTGGTTCCTGAGCTCTGGAATGCCTCCCTAAACCACTCCGCTTTACCTATCTCCCTAAAACCCACCTCACCTGTCTCAATATTATTTCAGGTGGTTCAACCTTTGTTTGCTAATATTCTTGTGAAGCAACCTGACATGTCTCCCTACATTAACAGTGCTATAGAACATAGAACATAGAACAGTACAGCACAGAACAGGCCCTTCGGCCCTCAATGTTGTGCCGAGCCATGATCACCCTACTCAAACCCACATATCCACCCTATACCCGTAACCCAACAACCCCCCCCCCCCTTAACCTTACTTTTATTAGGACACTAAGGGCAATTTAGCATGGCCAATCCACCTAACCCGCACATCTTTGGACTGTGGGAGGAAACCGGAGCAGCCAGAGGAAACCCACACACACAGGGGGAGGACGTGCAGACTCCACACAGACAGTGACCCAGCCGGGAATCGAACCTGGGACCCTGGAGCTGTGAAGCATTTATGCTAACCACCATGCTACCCTGCTGCCCTATATAAATCATAGAATCCCTACAGTGCAGAAGGAGGCCATTCGGCCCATCAAGTCTGCACCGACCCTCTTGAGAGAGCACTCTATCTGGGTCCACTCCCCCACCCTATCCCTGTAACTTAACCAGCAAATCACTGGCACTAAAGGGCAACTTAGCATTTCCAGTCTACCTAACCGGTCTTGTAAGTAAATGTAACCTGCTGTTGCTTCGAAGTGAGTATGGCCACGTTTGAAGGGAGGGAAGATACTTTAAACAGCAAGGATGCAAAGAAGCCGAGAAAAGTCACAGCTTACCGTCTCATCTTCCTTGTCCAACGCAGATGACAGTGGTCGGCAGCTCACTGAAGCAAACAAATAACAAAGCATTGACATAAATTGTAGTCATGGAATTCTGGATGAATACTTTTCTTTTTAAATTTAGAGCACCCAATTCATTTTTTTTCCAATTAAGAGGCAATTTAGCGTAGCCAATCCACCTAGCCTGCACATCTTTGGGTTGTGGGGGGTGAAACCCACACAAACAGGGGGAGAATGGAATTCTGGATTAATACTGAAGGCAGGTCAGTCAAGTATGTAAGACTCCTAGAGCATTTGTTCCCATATATTTTATTTTACTATTTTGGTCCCTGGACCCATAATCGGGATGTGCCTTTAAGCAGAAGACCCAAAGTTGAAGCAGCCTGCTTTTTATGACTCTGTGTTCCCAGGTTTTGTATTTTGGAAAGAAGAAACCAGACTCTAAGGCACCGAGTGGATCTTGTCATGTGAGAGTGCCTTTAAGAACTGGATGTTTAAGAAATGTACCTTTAAGAAATGAAGCTGATCACATTGCTGAAGTGATGTCACAGGGGCTGTTTAGCTCACCGGGCTAAATCGCTGGCTTTGAAAGCAGACCAAGGCAGGCCAGCAGCACGGTTCGATTCCCGTAACAGCCTCCCTGAACAGGCGCTGGAATGTGGTGACTAGGGGCTTTTTACAGTAACTTCATTGAAGCCTACTCGTGACAATAAGCGATTTTCATTTTTCATCAGTTGCTAGTAGGCAGAGATGCAATTCCAGGTGAAGTGGGACTGGAATTGATGGCGCACTAACCCATGGTGTTGTGACAATACTGACAGTGACTCTTGATCTCAGGCACCTTCCCATCTCCTATGATTATCTCAGCAGGGGTTCATTATTTACTACTTATTTTGGCGTCCACCACCGCCACAGTCGGACGGGAGCTGTGCTGCTGGCTGGGTGGTGGGGGGGGGGGAGGGGGGAGGGTGCAGCCTTCGGTGAGGGCTGGGGGGGGGGACTGATGGGGGGGTGGCCAGGGGGGCACTATCTGGCAGGTTGGGTCCGCGCATGGCTGGCGGCATTTCTTATGGTGTGTCCGCTGCAGGTCGTCGCCATGCGCATGCCCGGGCCACAGACCCGGCCATTCTCCAGGCATTCATTTCGTGGAGACCGAGTGTTTTACGCGGCATGGCCGATCCACCGGCCGCAGGATCGGTGTGGGGGGGGGGGGGGGGGGGGGGGGCGCCGCCGATTTATTTCCACATAAAACGCCACAGATCAGCCACACTTAGCCTGGGAAACGGAGAATCTGGCCCATGGTCTTTTGAGCTAGGGTTCCATTCTGAGATCTACCTGCCCAGTTATAACATCAACTGGGATGGTAACAATTTTCAAAGACCCAGCCTCCATCATTCTTTCAGGAAGTGAATTCCACAGACTGACGATCATCTGAGAGAAAAGAATTCTCCATCCGAAATGAGGGACCTCCTATTCTTTTTAAACTGAAAATGAAATGAAATGAAATGAAAATCGCTTATTGTCACGAGTAGGCTTCAATGAAGTTACTGTGAAAAGCCCCTAGTCGCCACATTCCGGCGCCTGTCTGGGGAGGCTGGTACGGGCTGGAACTGTGTTCCAGTTCTCCCACAAACACCCTTTCAGCATCTCCCCTGTCAACCCCCCCCTCAGGATCTCGTAAGTTTCAATATGTGACTCCTGTCATGATATGCAAACACGCAGCTAATTAACACATAGAATAGGACACGGCCAATGAGCATTCAGGACACTCAGGGGTGGTATCTCACTATAAAAGAGATGAGGCACTCTCACCCCACCTCTTCCCACAGACCAACATCTACAGAGTGAGACAGGGTGTATTCTCAGCATCGCACCCCAGCACGTGGCTTAGAGCAAGGCTGGTTCAGTTAGACTGAGTTACTACATTTAGATTAGCAGAGAGTCAAACTCATTGAGAACTGTGCTAATAGTTCAATAAAACACATTGAACTCACTTCGAAATCTGGAGCATCTTTTACTCAAAACTGCATCAAGTGGCAGCTCGTGTTATTCCAAATTACAGAACACAACAACTCCATTTCATATTTTATCTGACAGTATTCCTGTGAATTGCTCTGGTATGTTTTGTTATATCCAAGGGTGCTATAGAAATGCAAATGTCTGTGCTTGTTATCAGGGCATTCCCCCAGACTAAATGTTAATATGATCGCCAGAATTAAATAACATCATTTGCACGGTTACAGTCACTGGATTTCCAATCTCTGGACCTCCATATTCACTGTATCTGCTCCAATAACATGTCACCCTCTCCTCTCCAACCCTATGGAACCAAACAAATCTCGATTACATTCGCGAGGACATTAGGTCCATTAACTGCGCTTGTTTGAAAGAAACTGCATTGATACTACTGCTTCAATCATGGGTCAGGCTGCTCACATTCAGCTTAACTTAAACCAGAGCTGCAAATTGATTTAATAATCGGCACACGCCACAGGGTTGGCCGTAATGGTCAGGGGAAGAAAAATAACAATTTGGGAATGAGGAAGGAGTTTTGAGCTCTGAAGGGGACTCGTCTCTCACCCAATTACTGTATCAACCGTCTCTGTAACCAGGGATTGCAAAAGTTAACACTTTGTGCGTTTTAACAATACTGTCTGCCCCTTTTTGATTTTCTGCCCACGTTTACCGGGGAGAATCAGAGAGAGGCAAAGATACATAGAGAAAATGATATAGAGTGGAGACAGAGAGAAAGAGAGAGCGGGGACAGATAACAGAGAGAGAGAGACAGGGGGGCAGATAACAGAGAGAGACAGAGAGAGAAGGGGGGACTGATGACAGAGAGAGAGAGAGAGAGGGGTGGACAGTTAACAGAGGGGGTGGCAGATAGAGAGAGAGGGGGGGAGAGAGGGGACAGATAACAGAGAGAGACAGAGAGAGAAGGGGGGGGGGGACTGATGACAGAGAGAACCGGGACACAGATAACAGACAGAGTGGGGGGGGGGGCAGTTAGCAGAGAGAGAGTGAGTGGGAACAAACAACAGAGAGAGAGAGAGTGGGGGACAGATAGAGAGATGAGTGAAGGGGGTCAGATAACAAAGAGAGAGAGGGAAACAGATAACAGACAGAGAGAGAGGGGGGACAGTTAAAGAGAAAGAGAGAGAGAGAGAGAGGTGACAGATAACAGAGAAAGTAGGGACAGACAGAAGAGAGTCTGTGGACAGACAGAGAGAGAGTGAGGACAGACAGAGAGAGAGAGAGAGAGAGAGGACAGACAGAGAGAAAGAGAATGGGAACAGGCAGCAAATGAGACAGAGAGAGCAGAGGCATAAAGAGAGAGAGAAAGAGAGTGGTACAGAGAGGTATAGAGTGGAGTCAGGCAGACAGAGAGAGAGGGAAAGAGAGTGGGGACAGACAGACAGAGAGAGAGTGAGGACAGACAGAGAGAGAAAGAGTGGCACAGAGAGGTATAGAGTGGAGTCAGGCAGACAGAGAGAGAGGGAAAGAGAATGGGGACAGACAGACAGAGAGAGAACAGAGAAAGAGAGAGAATGGGGACAGAAGAGAAAGAGAGAGTGAGGACAGACAGAGAGAGAGAGTGGGGACAGAGACAGAGAGAGAGAGAGAGGGGACAGAAGAGAGAGAGTGGGGACAGACAGAGAAAGAGAGAGAGAGAGAGTGGGGACAGACACAGAGAGAGAGTAAGGACAGACAGACAGAGAGAATGGGGACAGAGACAGAGACAGAGAGAGTGAGGACAGACAGACAGAGAGAGAGAACAGACAGACAGAGAGTGAGAACAGAGGGAACAGATACCCGTGAGAAAGAGAGAATGAACTGAGAGGCACAAACAGTGAGGGACAGGTGGAGACTCGGAGGGTGGGGGATACAGCAAGATATATATAGAGATATATAGAGATGGAGCTGAACAGAGAGAGAGAGAGACAGAAAGTCAGAGAGAGGCAAAGGAGGAAGGAAGGAGAGAAAGGTGGGGGGAGGATAGAGACTGGCAGGGACGAAGATAGGAGAGAGGAGAATGGGGGGAGAGGGAGAGACAGAGAAAGGGAGAGGAGGACAGTGGGGGGGGGGGGGGAGAGCAAGGGAGGAAGTGTGACAGAGAGGAGAAAGAGTGGGGGGGGGGGGGGGGACAGGAGAAGGCAGGGAGAGGCAAGGGGAATGAGAGAGAGAGAGAGAGAGGGGAAATGGAGACTCTGTCCAAGGTGCTGAAAGTCAGTTCTGGCTGTGTGGCCCCGGGTCAGGGGATTACAAAAGTGGAATTGACATCCTGGGGAAATTGCTGGCATTTCTGATCATAAAAAATGAACACCCCCCCCCCCCCCCCCCCCAGGCACACAGGCCCTGAAAATCTAAACTTTTGCATATTAAACAACACCTCCCTACTGTGCATCATTACAGAAACCTCTCACATTGAGCAGGTGGAGGTACAATCTCCCAAAACACATTTAAAAAAAAACAAATCAAGACCGTATTAAATGTTGCAATAAACTTACCCTGGCAGCACACCAGAATCCAGGCAATAAAACCCTTGAAAATCATCCTGAATGGAGATATTGATGGAGTTGGAGGGTAATTTTTTTTTTATTTGGGAGGGGGTAGGGAGGGTAGAAGCAATTAAAACAGAAAAAAAAAACCTTGCAGATCAGAGGGAGGGTTTGGGATGAATTTCGTGCAGGTAAAAGGGACAAGGGATGAAAGGGAAGGGATGGGGACACCTTCCTCCTCTTCTGAAGGCGCCTGGGAATGGTGAGGGATTTTTTTTTAAATAGCCAAACCAGAGGAAGTGATGTCAATCTAACTGCAAGACCTCATTGTACAGATTTTTTAAAGGCATGTTCAATCACCAGTTACAGTTCCCCCCCTCCCCCCTCCCCAGCACTAAAATATGAATAGACACCTTCAGCTATTGAGGTGATGACAATCAGTGTTGCAATTAGCATGTCTACTATCCCCCTCTCCAATTAAATGCATTGATAAAGCTCAGAAAAAAGGATTACAGAGAATAGATGTTGGGTTAAAGTTATCACAGATGGGCTATAGAAATGCTTCTCTCTCTCTCTCTCCCCCACCCACTTCACCCCCATCTGCTCCTTGCAAAATCTCCTTTAAATAGTCAGATTAATAATGATGATTATATTAGTACGATTCCCCCAGGTGACAGTGCAGCCGTTGAGAAACAGCAATGTATAGCTGGGAGTGAGTTAGAGGCAGGAATCTGATTGAGGTTTAAATGTAGAGTGGCAAGGGGAGCAGGGTGGCGCAGTGGCTAGCACTGCTGCCTCACGCCGCCGAGGTCCCACGTTCGATCCCGGCCCTGGGTTACTGTCCGTGTGGAGTTTGCACGTTCTCCCCGTGTCTGCGTGGGTTTCGCCCCCACAACCCAAAGATGTGCAGGGTAGGTGGATTGGCCACACTAAATTACCCCTTAATTGGGAAAAATTAATTGGGTATTCTAAATTTAAAAAAAACATTGGAAGGACTTTATGTTATTTCAAAACCCATTTCATTTTTGCCTGCAGCTGAAGTATATTTTTACTCGCTCTCGGAATATGTGCAATGAGTTTTTTAAAATAAGTTTATTTAAAAAAACAAAATGTAGTGTGGCAGATATTTGGGGGTACGTTTAGGGTTGACGACTGCGGAGGTTCCACAAGACGGAAGGAGCAGAAGTTCACCATTCGGCCCATCGAGTCTGTACCGCCATTCGATGAGATCATGACTGATCTGATGTGATAATCCTCGACTCTACTTTTCTGCCTTATCCCCATAACCCTCGATTCCCTCTGATTAGAAATCTCTCTCAGCCTCGAACATACTTTTTCTTTTATAAATTTAGACTACCCAATTATTTTTTTCTAATTTTGCCAATTTAGCGTGGCCAATCCACCTACCCTGCACATCTTTGGGTTGTGGGGGTGAAAACCACGCAGACATGGGGACAATGTGCAAACTCGACACGGACAGTGACCCAGAGCCGGGATCGAACCTGGGACTTCAGCGCCGTAGGCAGCAGTGCTAACTACTGCGCCACCGTGCTGCCCTAGCCTCGAACGTGCTTAACGGCCCAGCCTCTACAGCTCTCTACGGTAAAGAATTCCACAGGTTCACTCCCCTCTGAGAGAAGAAATTCCTCCTCATCTCTGTCTGAAATGGGTGACCCCTCACTCTGAGATTCTGCCCTCTGGCCCCAGACTCTCCCACAAGGGGAAACAACCTCTCAGCATCCACCCTGTCAAACCCCCCGAGAATCCGATATGCCTCAATAATGACTTGTCCTCACACTCACAGAACAATGTTCACAGAAAGTTACTGCGTTTTCTCCAGGGTCGTGCACACAAAGCCCTCGAGATTGATCTATAATTCCCGGAAACTCCAGGCCAATCCTGAAGGATTGCTAACCTTCAGCAAGTTAGAGGCTGGAGGGATTTGGAGCAGTTTACTGAATCAATACCCAGAAGTGGATTCAATACACTGATCTAATCAAAGATTTAGAGTTTCTTTTTGAACCATTAGTTTTAATTGGATTTTGAATTTGCACATAAAACGCATAAAGCACATGTGCAGTCCACAATGGGCCGAGTTCATTGAGCGTGAACTGCAGCTTTCTGAAGCCTGTGCAGAATACGAGAGATCGGAAATATTTGGTTCAGTCTCAAGAACCTAATCGACCACATGTTAGCGCAATTAACTGATTTAATTTTGGGAATTCGCTGGAATGTCAAAAACAGGTGGCATGGCGGCGCAGTGGTTAGCACTGCTGCCTCATGGCGCCAAGGACCCAGATTCGATCCTGGGTCACTGTCCGTGTGGAGTTTGCACATTCTCCCCGTGTTTACGTGGGTTTCGCCCCCACAACCCAAAGGGCAGCAGGGTAGCATGGTGGTTAGCACAATTGCTTCACAGCACCAGGGTCCCAGGTTCGATTCCCGGCTTGGGTCACTGTCTGTGCGGAGTCTGCACGTCGTCTGCGTGGGTTTCCTCCGGGTGCTCCGGTTTCCTCCCACAGTCCAAAGATGTGCAGGTTAGGTGGATTGGCCATGCTAAATTGCCCTTAGTGTCCAAAATTGCTCTTAGTGTTGGGTGGGGTTACTGGGTTGTGGGGATATGGTGGTGGTGTTGACCTTGGGTGGGGTGCTCTTTCCAGGAGCCGGTGCAGGCTCAATGGGCCGAATGGCCTCCTTCTGCACTGTAAATTCTATGATGTGCAGGCTAGGTGGATTGGCCATGCTAAATTGCCCCTCAACTGAAAGAGAAATGGGTTCTCTAAATTTATTTTTAAAAATCCATCAAAAGGACTTTATGTTATTTCAAAACCCATATTTTTACTCGCTCTCGGAATATGAGCAATGAGGTTTTAAAAATAAATTTAGAGTACCCAATTCTTTTTCCAATTAAGGGACAATTTAGCGTGGCCAATCCACCTACCCTGCACATCTTTTTGGGCTGTGGGGGCGAAACCCACGCAGACACGGGGAGAACGTGCAAACTCCACACGGACAGTGACCCAGAGCCGGGATCGAACCCGGGACCTCAGCGTCGTGAGGCAGCAGTGCTAACCCACTGCGCCGCCGTGCGCCCGGATGCAATCGTTAACATAGCTGATGGTAAATAGTGTCAGAAAATCACCACAGCGGAGAATTATTGCCTGAGGTAATATATTTTCTTATATAACATGGAGACTTCATTTGAATTTATGTTTACGCTAATTTAAATTCATGTCTTCCTGATTCTATTATTCCATCCTAATTTAAAGTAACACTCCTTAGCATCTACATTATTTAATATTTTAATTATGGACAGAGGCTTCCAGCCTACAACCACTCAAATGATATTTTACATCCAGATTTCAAAGTCAAAATTAATTGAAATTACTCATAAGCAAAATTCATTTTGGAGAGATTAACTTGCTGAAGGTCAGAGACTTTCCTCTGCTTGTTTAGAACATAGAACAGTACAGCACAGAACAGGCCCTTCGGCCCTCAACGTTGTGCCGAGCCATGATCACCCTACTCAAACCCACATATCCACCCTATACCCGTAACCCAACAACCCCCCCTAACCTTACTTTTATTAGGACACTCCGGGCAATTTAGCATGGCCAATCCACCTAACCCGCACATCTTTGGACTGTGGGAGGAAACTGGAGCACCCGGAGGAAACCCACGCACACAGGGGGAGGACGTGCAGACTCCACACAGACAGTGACCCAGCCGGGAATCGAACCTGGGACCCTGGAGCTGTGAAGCATTTATGCTAACCACCATGCTACCCTGCTGCCCCAATTTTGTTCAGGAATATAGGAATCAGGAGCAGAGGAATGCAATTTAGTCCTTCGAGCCTGCTCCGCCATTCAATCAGATCATGGCTAATCTCTTCCTGGTCTCAAATCCACCTCTTTGCCTGTTCCCCATATTCCTTTAACACTTTCGTCCGCGTGACCACGCAGTATGTTTACATACTATGCCATTGAGTTGTGCACCCTACCCAGGCCCACTGCCCCGCCCTATCCCCGCAGCCCCACTTGACCTGCACGTCTTTGGGCATTAGGCAACAATTGGTCGTGGCCAATCCGCCTAACCACGCCTTCAGACTGTGGGAGGAAACCGGAGCACCCGGAGGAAACCCACGCAGACACGGGGAGAACGTACAGACTCCACACAGACAGTGACCCAAGCCGGGAATTGAACCTGGGACCCCCTGGTGCTGTGGAGCCGCAGTGCTAACCAATGTGCTACCGGAATCGGACCCAGGTCCCTGGCGGCGTGAGGCAGCGGTGTTGACCACTGTGCCACCGTGCCGCCCCTTCTAATGACCTTTGAACTTTTCCAAGCAAGTTGAAGCCACTGAAGCATTGATGACTGTTGGAGGAAACATGGCTCCCACCAACATCAACGTGACAACGAGCAGATAATCCATTTGAATGATGTTGCTTGACGGACTGCGTGGCGACTCCTAGATGTGGTGTCATGGGATCCGCTGCATTCATCAGAGAGAACAGACCAGGCCTTGGTTTAACATCTCAGCCGTACGAAGCACCTTGTTACGGTGCAGCGCTCCCTGGCGTGCCAGCCTGGACTTTGTACTCTGCTCTCTGACTGCACCGCACAAACCCCTGATTCAGAACGTTACCAGCTGAGCTGTGACTGCCACTTTACGAAGAGCAGTCACTTGAGGCTGCCTCTGGCAACAGTGAAATCACGCCCCTGTGTTGGGATGTCAATTTATTAGAGGGGGGGGGGGGGGTAGGGGCAGAATTGAGAAAATTAAAAGAAGAAAGAAACGATGTCTCAAACATTGTCCCCCCCGGTCTCCTAGCACCAGATTATTCCAGCGCAGACTTTGAGCA
The DNA here is from genome assembly GCF_902713615.1 of Scyliorhinus canicula. Classification (NCBI taxonomy): domain Eukaryota; kingdom Metazoa; phylum Chordata; class Chondrichthyes; order Carcharhiniformes; family Scyliorhinidae; genus Scyliorhinus; species Scyliorhinus canicula. The sequence goes on from NC_052172.1 coordinate 18,379,777, forward strand.
AACAGAGATTCTGAATCTAAATAATTAGATGCAAATTTGCCTAGTACATTCTGTACAGCGATAGAGCCTCACACAGCACAGCACCTGACAGCCTCATGTGTTGGAGCTTGCTTCTCAATTGGTGCAACACTTGGATCGGTTGGGTATAGAGGGATACGGCACAAGGAGGTGCTGAGGGTTATTGGCCAAGGGTGGTATCATGACTGGTACAGGCTTGGAGGGCCGAAGGGCCTGTCCCTGTTCTGTATTGTTCTTTGTTCTCTTTGTTCAATTCAGTTTGGCCAGACTGCAGGACGCCACCAAATTTTGACCAGCTGATCTGAGGTAAGCCATTAATTAGTGACTTGAAAAGCAGAAATCCACGGCAGGTGTTGGAAATGAAAACAGAAAACGCCGCAAACACGCACTCAGCGGCAGCATCTGTGGAGCGAGAAACAGAGTTAATGTTTGGAGTCCGTGTGACTCTTCTTCTCATTCCTCCCCGGGATGTGGGCGTCGCTGGGCCGGGCTAGCATTTGTTGCCCATCCCTAGTTGCCCTCGACCCGGGCCATTTCAGAGGGGGGCAGTTCAGAGTCAACCCCATCGCTGTGGGTTCTGAGTCACGTGTAGGCCCGACCGGGTAAGGACGGCAGATTTCCTGCCCTGAATAAGGTCATTGATTTTTTATATATTTTTTTTGTTTTTTTTTATAAATTTAGAGTACCCAATTAATTTTTTCCAATTAAGGGGCAATTTAGCATGTTCAATCCACCTACCCTGCACATCTTTGGGTTGTGGGGGCGAAACCCACACAAACACGGGGAGAATGTGCAAACTCCACACGGACAGTGACCCAGAGCCAGGATCGAACCTGGGACCTCAGCGCCGTGAGACTGCAGTGCTAACCCACTGAGCCACCGTGCTGCCCTCAAATAAGGTCATTGATGAACCACGGAGGGTGTTTTACAACAATGGATGATAGTTGTCCCGGTCGCCTTTACTGAGATCAGCTTTCAATTCCAGATTTTTAATTCCATTGCGGGTTTTGAACCAGACCCTGGGTTAGTCGTCCAGTAATATTACCACCGCATACTGCCTCCCCCTTAGTCCTTATGTAGAACTTGCAGCTCGGAAGGAGGCCATTCGGCCCAGCTGGCCCATGCTGGTTCATGCTTCGCTCTAGCCTCCTCGCCCCTTTTCATCCACCCTATCAGCATTCGCTTCCATTCTAATCTTCCTCATCTGACTATCCCTTGAATGCATCAAACCAATACTCCTCAACCAGTCCCTGTGGAAGCGAGTCCCCCATTCTCATCCCTCTCTGGGTGAAGGAGTTTCCCCTGAATCCCAACTGGGTTTGTTATGGTTACAGAGCTTGGTTCTGGTCTCACCCACAATTGGAAATAGCCTCCACCCTATCAAATCCACCCAGAGACTTAAAGATCCCCCATCAGGAGAACCTTCAGCCTTCCTCTTGTGTATTTTCAAATCGAGGATCAATAATATAGTGAAAGAACATGGAGAATAGGCGCAGGAGTGGGCCATTCGGCCCCTCGAGCCTGCACCACCATTCAATGCTATCATGGCTGAACTGAGTGTGGCCTTCAGTTCACTTTACTGTCTGTTCCCCCATAATCCTCGACTCCACGACCAATCAAAAGGCCTGCCTAACTCAACCTTGGATATATTCAATGACCCCCCCCCCCCAAACCCCCCACCCCCATGTTGCTTCCAGGGCTCGAGAATTCTGAAGATTAACAACAAGAAATTCATCCTTATCTTAATCTTAAATGCGGAGCCCTTATTCTGAAATGATGCCCTCTTGTTCCAGAGCCCCTCAGGAAGGGAAACTTCCTCTCAGCACCAACACCATCAAGCCTCCCTCCCCTCACAACTTTAGGTTAGTTTACACTGTTAAAGGCACTACGTAAACGCAGACTGTCGCTGAAACTTCAACTTCATTTAATAGACTTCAAAACGTGACAGTGAATGAGACCAGGCCGTGGAACATGATGCAATATTAATCAGCCTCGATACAAAGAAAAAAACAGGCGGAATTTTCCAACGGGCAAGATCACTTATTGACAGAACAATAATAACATGATGCGCCTCACTTCTTTCCATGCCGTCGGTGCCCGACATGTAACCCCTTGATGCCCATTGTAGAACCTCAGCACCGGAACCGATGCATATCAGATGTCAGGTAGGCTGTTGACCTGGCACAGCAGTTAGCGATGCTGCCTCACGGCGCCGAGGTCCCAGGTTCGATCCCGGCTCTGGGTCACTGTCCGTGTGGAGTTTGCACATTCTCCCCGTGTCTGCGTGGGTCTCGCCCCCACAACCCAAAGATGTGCAGGGTAGGTGGATTGGCCATGCTAGGTACTTTCACAGCAGCGAGCTCTCTGAATGCGATAACATCCAGATCCATTTGGTTTTTTAAAAAATGACGGTTCTTCAGGGATATATCTGGAGAGAACTTCACTGCACTTCTTTGACATGATGGCTCCTGGGAGATGCAGGTGGAGCCTTTGCGTTTTAATGCCTCATGTGAAAGACCTGCTTCTCCGACAGTACAGCAACCCCATAACTCTGCACTGGGAGCATCTGCCTTGATGGCATCTTCAAACTTCCAGACTTTGACTTGAACCCCCGCCCCCCCCCTCCCCTCCCCCCCCCCCCCCCCCCCACCCCTCCCACCCCCTCGACAACCACCAGCTTCTGAGAGCGGTGGTGTGGACAACAATCTCACACCTGGGACCTGTGAATAGTGAAGGGGGCGTTGAGGGTTGTGGCAGTGATCTGTGGAGGGTTGTGGCAGTGATCTGTGGAGGGTTGTGGCAGTGATCTGTGGAGGGTTGTGGCAGTGATCTGTGGAGGGTTGTGGCAGTGATCTGAGGGTTGTGGCAGTGATCTGTGGAGGGCAGGATTTAGGACGTCAAACCAATCGGAAAAAAAAATGGGGGAAAGGACATTTTCCTGCTGCTAGTCAAAATTTATCACCCAGCTTTAACTAAAGACGTCACAACCCGCAATCTGGATTTGCATCTAGGATGGAGTCACTCAGGAAACTTTGTAAACTATAATGAACAAGGCTGACTCAAATCCTTTTCAAGGTGGGCGAATAATCTATTATTTAAAATGTTGGTTCAATCCTTTCATAACTCACAGTTGGCACCTTTTTCACTCACTGTGAATATTAATATCTGTACAAACAGCAGTTCCTTTGTTTGAGTTGACTTTGTTGAGTTTGGTATTTCCAATCGTGCCTCCCCTTCACCACCTCATTCGCTCCCAGGTTAACTTTCTCAGAAGGCCATCGTGCCGTGTGTTTGGTTGCTTTTGTGTACCCAGCGTGGACAACTCCCATCTCACTTCATGCCCCATCTTTGCAGATTCTATCTCAGCTAACAGCCACTGACTTGGCCACAGGACCATTATCCATTGCTGCCAACTGACGTCCTGCCTGTAGACTCTGGAATCGCTTTACCCAACTGACCCAGCACACCCCCTTCACCCACCAACCCATCTTCAAGAAGGCTTATCAAAATCCTTTCATGGGCCAAAGCGGGTTGCTGTCAGAGCAACCGGGACAGAGACTGGGAATTCTACGTCGAGTAACTCACCTCCTGACTCCCCAGAGCCTGTCCACCAAGGCACAAGTCAGGAGTGCGATGGAATCCTCTCCACTAACCTGGACGAGCGCAACTCCGACAACACTCAAGAAGCTCGACACCATCCAGGACAAAGCAGCCCCGCTTGATTGGCACCCCGTCCACCACCTTATACATTCACTCCCTCCACCACCGATGCACAGTGGCAGCCGTGGGTACCATCTACAAAATGCACCGCAACCTTTTAAAACATAATTTATAGGATGTGGGTGTCACTGGCTGTGTCAGCATTTATTGTCCATCCCTAATTGCCCTGGAGAAGGTGGTGGTGAGCTGCCATCTGGAAACGTTGAAGTCACTGTAGGTAGGTACACCCACAGTGCTGTTAGGGAGGGAGTTCCAGGATGTTGCCCCAGCGACAGTGAAGGAACGGCCGATATATTTCCAAGTCAGGGCGGTGAGTGGCTTGGTGGGGATTCTGTGGGCACTTCTTTCTTTCAGACACTGTCATTATTTTTTAAATATAAATTTAGAGTACCCAATTCATTTTTTCCAATTAAGGGGAAATTTAGAGTGTTCAATCCACAGCCTGCACATCTTTGGGTTGTGGGGGCGAAACCCACGCAGACACGGGGAGAACGTGCAAACTCCACACGGACAGTGAGCCGGGGCCGGGATCGAACCTGGGACCTCAGCGCCGTGAGGCGGTTGTCCTAACCACTAGGCCACCGTGCTGCCCTCAGGCACTGTAATTATAAAGACACACACTGGTTTGGAGGGAGTAAGTGACATATTGCATGGAACATGGAATTAATATTTGAGTATAGCCTAAAAGCATAACATTTTCATTTGATCTGCGATGTAAAATTTTGAACTTCTTGTCACAGTGAAGCAAACACCCACAGACACTGCTTGTGAAGTGCAATGATTAACATCCAATGTGCTGCCAGTGAAATGTTTCTCCTGTGTCTGAATTAATGCATTAAAAAAACAAATTGAGGTCGCAAAGCGGCAGAGTTTTTCAATGCCAGGCTCATGTAATCATCACTCTCTGTTACTCTATTTATCTCCGTCTGATTCACCATGCATGGAATCTCCACAGACATGCAGTCAGCCGCAGGCCAGGCGCTGGCCAGAACGACAAAGAGGCAAAATTCAGCTTGTTGGGGAAAATTTAGAGTACCCAATTTGATTTTTTCAATTAAGGGGCAATTTAGCGTGGCCAATCCACCTAACCTGCACATCATTTGACTGTGGGGGTGAGACCCACACAGGACACGGGGGGGGGGGGGGGGGGGGGGAGGGGATGTGCAAACTCCACACGGACAGTGACCCAGAGCCGGGATTGAACCTTGGACCTCGGTGTTGTGAGGCAGCAGTGCTAACCACTGCACCACAGTGCCGACCCCCGAATTGAGCTTCTACTGAATTTCGGTCCGGGACGTGGGAGCTTCAGCCAACAGGAAGAAAAAACGCTTTCAGAATATCCTTCTGGTACTTTCTTCTCCCACCTTCCCTCAGGATGGGGGGGGGGGGGGGGGGGCGTCTTTCCCCCTCGGGTACCACATCCATTCTTCGGTATGGAGACCAGATAGTGCCTGTCACAACCATTGGACATCTCAAGCGCTTTGAAGCCAAAGACATACTTTTTGAAGTGTAGGAAACACAACACAGATCGAAATGCTAGATCGAAGAGGTAGATTATAAGGAGCTTCTTAAAACAGAGGTCAAGGAGCGCCGAGGTTTAAAGAGGGTAAAATCCCAGACCGCAGAACCCAGGCAACTTAAAAAAAATTATCTATATTATGTCATAAGTAGGCTTACATTAACACTGCAATGAAGTTACTGTGAAAAGCCCCTAGTCGCCACATTCCGGCGCCTGTTCGGGTACACCGAGGGAGAATTCAGAATGTCCAATTCACCTAACAAGCATGTCTTTCGGGACTTGTGCGAGGAAACCGGAGCACCCGGAGGAAACCCACGCAGACACGGGGAGAACGTGCAGACTCCACACAGACAGTGACCCAAGCCGAGAATTGAACCCGGGACCCTGGAGCTGTGAAGCCACTGTGCTAACCACTGTGTTACCGTGCCGGCAATTAACAATCCAACTGAGGGCACAGCCGCCAACGGTGGAACGATTAAAATCGGATGGCCAAGGGCAGCACGGCGGCACAGTGGTTAGCTCTGCTGCCTCATGGCGCCGAGGGTCCCAGGTTCGATCCCGGCTCTGGGTCACTGTCCATGTGGAGTTTGCACATTCTCCCCGTGTCTGCGTGGGTTTCACCCCCACAACACAAAGATGTGCAGGGTAGGTGGATTGGCCACGCTAAATTGCCCCTTAATTGGAAAAAAGGAATTGGGCACACCAAATTTCTAAAAAAAAAATCGGATGGCCAGAATTTGCGGTGTGCCGAGATCTTGGGAGGGCTGCAGAGAGGGGGCAACGAGGAGAGGGAGACATGGAGGGATTTGAAAACATGGATGACATTTTAGAATCAATCAACTCAAGTAACCTAATGCTTCCCGTTTAAGATTGTCGCACTCGTATCTAAATCTTTTCACAGCCTCATTCTTCCCAATCGCCATAGCCTCCTCCAACCCATGATGACTCTTGCCTCCCACACTTAAACATAAGAACATAAAAACTAGGAGGAGTAGGCCATCTGGCCCCTCGAGACTGCTCCGCCATTCAATGAGATGATGGCTGATCTTCTGTGGACTCAGCTCCACTTTCCGGCCTGAACATCATAACCCTTAATCCCTTTAGTCTTCAAAAAACTATCTACCTTTATCTTAAAAACATTTAATGAAGGAGCCTCTACTGCTTCACTGGGCAAGGAATTCCATAGATTCACAACCCTTTGGGTGAAGAAGTTCCTCCTAAACGCAGTCCTAAATCTACTTCCCCTTATTTTGAGGCTATGCCCCCTAGTTCTGCTTTCACCCACCAGTGGAAACAACCTGCCCGTATCTATCCTATCTATTCCCTTTATAATTTTATATGTTTCTATAAGATCCCCCCTCATCCTTCTAAATTCCAATGAGTACAGTCCCAGTCTACTCAACCTCTCCTCATAATCCAACCCCTTCAGCTCTGGGATTAACCTCGTGACTCTCCTCTGCACCCCCTCCAGCGCCAGTACGTCCTTTCTCAAGTAAGGAGACCAAAACTGAACACAATACTCCAGATGTGGCCTCACTAACACCTTATACAATTGCAGCATAACCTCCCTAGTCTTAAACTCCATCCCTCTAGCACTGAAGGACAAAATTCCATTCGCCTTCTTAATCACCTGTTGCACCTGTAAACCAACTTTTTGCAACTCATGCACTAGCACACCCAGGTCTCTCTGCACAGCAGCATGCTTTCATATTTTATCATTTAAATAATAATCCCATTTGCTGTTATTCCTACCAAAGTGGATAACCTCACATTTGTCAACATTATATTCCATCTGCCAGACCCTAGCCCATTCACTTAACCTATCCAAATCCCTCTGCAGACTTCCAGTATCCTCAGCACTTTTTGCTTTACCACTCATCTTAGTGTCGTCTGCAAACTTGGACACATTGCCCTTGGTCCCCAACTCCAAATCATCTATGTAAATTGTGAACAATTGTGGGCCCAACACTGATCCCTGAGGGACACCACTAGCTACTGATTGCCAACCAGAGAAACACCCATTATACCCCACTCTTTGCTTTCTATTAATTAACCAAATCTCTATCTATACTACTACTTTACCCTTAATGCCATGCATCTTTATCTTATGCAGCAACCTTTTGTGTGGCACCTTGTCAAAGGCTTTCTGGAAATCCAGACATACCACATCCATTGGCTCCCCATTATCTACTGCACTGGTAATGTCCTCAAAAAATTCCACTAAATTAGTTAGGCACAACCTGCCCTTCATGAACCCATGCTGCGTCTGCCCAATGGGACAATTTCTATCCAGATGCCTCGCTATTTCTTCCTTGATGATAGATTCCAGCATCTTCCCTACTACCGAAGTTAAGCTCACTGGCCTATAATTTCCTGCTTTCAGCCTACCTCCTTTTTTAAACAGTGGTGTCATGTTTGCTGATTTCCAATCCACCGGGACCACATCAGAGTCTAGTGAATTTTGGTAACCTATCACTAGTGCATTTGCAATTTCTCTAGCCATCTCTTTTAGCACTCTGGGATGCATTCCATCAGGGCCAGGAGACTTGTCTACCTTTAGCCCCATTAGCTTGCCCATCACTACCTCCTTAGTGATAACAATCCTCTCAAGGTCCTCACCTGTCATAGCCTCATTTCTCTCAGTCACTGGCATGTTATTCGTGTCTTCCACTGTGAAGACCGACCCAAAAAACCTGTTCAGTTCCTCAGCCATTTCCTCATCTCTCGTTATTAAAACTCCCTTCTCATCCTAAAGGACCAATATTTACCTTAGCCACTCTTTTTTGTTTTATATATTTGTAGAAACTTTTACTATCTGTTTTTATATTCTGAGCAAGTTTACTCTCATAATCTATCTTACTCTTCTTTATAGCTTTTTTTAGTAGCTTTCTGTTGCCCCCTAAAGATTTCCCAGTCCTCTAGTCTCCCACTAATCTTTGCCACTTTGTATGCTTTTTCCTTCAATTTGATACTCTCTCTTATTTCCTTAGATATCCACGGTCGATTTTGCCTCTTTCTACCGTCCTTCCTTTTTATTGGTATAAACCTTTGCTGGGCACTGTGAAAAATCGCTTGGAAGGTTCTCCACTGTTCCTCAACTGTTCCACCATAAAGTCTTAGCTCCCAGTCTACCTTAGCTAGTTCTTCTCTCATCCCCTTGTAATCTCCTTGCTTAAGCACAAAACACTAGTATTTGATTTCACCTTCTCACCCTCCATCTGTATTTTAATTTCCACCATATTGTGATCGCTCCTTCACCTCACCATTCGGATACCCAGACCCGCAATCTGGAGTCGTCCCCACCTAACCGTTCCGCCTCTCCGCTCCGTTAATACTCTTTCAAATTCACCACCTGCTGTCTGTTACTTCGTCTGTAACCGGGTGGCCCGGTTTCCTCCCACAGTTCAAGGATGTGCAGGCGAGGTGGCTTGGTAATTCTAAATTGCCCCTTAGTGCCCAAAGATGTGCACGTTAGATGGAGTTATGGGGTAGGACGGGGGGCGGGGGGGGGGGGGGGGGGGAGTGGAGATAGGGTGCTCTTTCAGAGGGTCGGTGCAGACTCATAGAACATAGAACAGTACAGCACAGAACAGGCCCTTCGGCCCTCAATGTTGTGCCGAGCCATGATCACCCTACTCAAACCCACGTATCCACCCTATACCCGTAACCCAACAACCCCCCCTTAACCTTACTTTTTGTAGGACACTACGGGCAATTTAGCATGGCCAATCCACCTAACCCGCACATCTTTGGACTGTGGGAGGAAACCGGAGCACCCGGAGGAAACCCACGCACACACGGGGAGGACGTGCAGACTCCACACAGACAGTGACCCAGCCGGGAATCGAACCTGGGACCCTGGAGCTGTGAAGCATTTATGCTAACCACCATGCTACCCTGCTGCCCCACTCGATGGGCCGAATGGCCTCCTTCTGCACTGTAGGAATTCTAATTCACCGCCTGGTACTTGCAATGTGCTGGAAGGATTTTGCAGGTTGATAATTGACCTGTTTGGCTTGGGCTATGAGCACACCTGCTTTGGTCATCTCGTACCAGGCGAATAGTATTCCGAGTGTATTTAAAGAGAAACCAGGTAAACACACGAGGGCAAAGGTGACATAATAATACGGCGATGGGATGCGAAGAAGGCTTGTGTGGAGCAGAACACGCCAGCAACGGCCTGTCGGACCAAATCGCCTGTTTCTGTGGCTGTGCGTTCTGCGTCTCCACACGAAGCCACTTCACATTCAACAACATCTTTCACTGCAATTCAGAGGGACGCCAATATTTCAGCTCCTGCCAGTTAGGCGCGGAGTGCAGGTGGTCAGCCCTGAGAGAGCCTTGACTGGGTGGGACTGCACTCACACAATACCCAGACTCTGCAATCACTCCAGGCAGCTGCTATCTCGACCGAATGTGTTCTCCCCGGGCACTGACTGAATTATTGAACAAGCAGACCTCCTGCTGTTGTACTCACTGTATTACCATGCTTTTGTTCTCGGACTGAAAGGCTTGCGACGGGAACAATAGCTGTACATCCAAGCCAACAAACCTATTAAAGTTCCTCCTGTAATTAGACAATGTGGCAGCTGTGTGTGTTTGTGTACCTTACATAAGTCCTCGGCTATCGCTCCCGGCTACAACACCCCATTCATTTCACAGAGAATTGCACGGCACGTAGGCTGCATGAACAGGACATTCGGCCCATAATCTGTGCTGCTGGTCCACAAGCAGCATCAAAGCAATGATGGGTTTCAATGAAACAAACAGGAAGCAATGGGGAGGCACTGCCATTATCATCGGACTAGTAATCCAGAGACTCAGAGTAACGTGCTGGTGTCCCGGTTTCGGATCCTGCCACAGTCTAAAGGACCACTGTTGTGTGAAAACCCCACTGATTCATTAATGCCCTTTCGGGAAGGAAATCTGTCGACCTTCCCTGTCCACCTACCCTGCACATCTTTGGGTTGTGGGGGTGAAACCCACGCAGACACGGAGAGAATGTGTGAATGCAACTGCAACGTGCATTTATATAGCACCTTTAACGCAATCAGGTGTTCCTAACGCTCCTTGTGAATTGTCTATCGGATAAGCTGGTGATGCCGAGTCGCAGAAAGAGATATGAGGAGAGGGTGACCAAAAATGGTGTCAGAATGTTTTAAGAAGTGTCTTAACTTCGGAGAGAGCCAATGACAATCAAAGGAATGTGCTCCCAGGAATGGGAAAAGGTGGTCACCAGGAGAGACTGGAATGACTTTTAATGGAGCACAAATTTCACAAGTGGAAATAGGACCATAGAATTCCTACAGTACAGAAGGAGGCCATTCGGCCCATCAAGTCTCTGACCCTCCCGTAACAGATTTTGTTAACATGAAAACTGGTGGGCAAGAAAAGAGCCCCATCGCTGTAATATCTTTTGGGAGAGGCCAAAAGGTCCAGGACAATATGGCAGTGATTCATCTCTGAGACTCACAAGCAATCAAAACCTATCCAGCAGATGTACAGACCAAGTGTTGTTTCTTTTTCAAAAAATAAATTTAGATTACCCAATTATTTTTTCCAATTAAGGGGGCACTTTAGTGCGGCCAATCCACCTACCCTGCACCTCTTTGGGTTGTGGGGGCGAAACCAACTCAGACACGGGGGAGAACGTGCAAACTCCACACGGACAGTGACCCAGAGCCGGGATCGAACCTGGGACCTCAGCGCCGTGAGGCAGCAGTGCTAACCCACTGTGCCACCCTGCTGCCCTCCAAGTTGTTTGTTAACCCTCTCCATGATGCACGCTCTGCCGCAGTCAGCTCCCTGTTGCATAAGCGAGTCAGCATCCACTACACTAGGAAAGGTTTGGTACAATGGATCTGTGTGTGTTGTTAGAGTTCACTCAGCGTTCAGGTTGCTGTGGTAACGCACACGATCACCTGCACGTTGTGGTCTGAAGCTATGGATAGTGATGGTCAAGGCTCCGACATTCTTTGAGCTGGCCAGGAATCTCCTCCGCTCTCACCCCTAGCCATTGGCGAGTATTGGGAAGGGTTTTACAGGTTGACACTCAACCTGGAGATTCTGACTCAGAGGCAGGGAGTGTAGCCACTGAAGTTGGCCATTCCCTCAATACAAAATGGAGGAACGCAAAGCTTGCAGGTTAAAATGGACAACGTTTGCAGCACAAGCAGGCTGCACCAAGCCAATGTGTATTCTGTCTGCTAAGAGAGCAGACAGCACCGAAACGAACATTCCGCATACTAATGAAGCAATCTCCGGGACAGTTAACATAGTAATGGAACGATCCCAGGGACAATTGACACAAATAGAGAAGTGATTGCAACAGTGTATGGGAAACCAGACACCCCGGCACCAGTGGGGTTCGAAAACAAAGCACCTGAAGGCCCGCCCAGCAACCAAGGGACAGCCTCAGTATTGGGGGGATTCAAACAAATCGATTGGGAAGAGACCCAATCGATTCCCAGCAGGTAAAGGGTCCGCCCAAAAGGGCGCGAAGCCCTAGGACCTATAAAAGACAGGTCCCACACTTAGTTTGTTCTTCTTGACCAGCCCTCCTCTCTTGACCAGCCCTCTCGACCAGCCTTTTACCGAAGAAGACCTTGACCGAGAGAGAAGAGAGGTTTGGGACAGCAGCTGCCAGCAAGTAAGTGTCTCACAACGATCGCTACCAGAGATAGACACTCCTGACCCCTTTTTTTTTTTATAAATGTTTTTTATTGAGTTTTCATATTTTATATATGACAAATTACAAATTATTAGAAAGAAATAAAAAGAAAACACAAAAATTTAACATGAATATTTACAGGTAAGCATCTTCATAACAACAATTGTGGCCGACCCCTTTAGCCAGCATACATATTTTACATTCCCCTGACCCCTTTTTAACCCGTACCAACCTGAAGTCTGTGGACCAGTGCAGAGCAAGAGGCCTTGTCCCCTGATCCAGCAGTTCCCTTTAAGATAAGTATTGGTTTATTTAGTGGTAGGAATAGTTTAGTCATCTTAGCGTGTGCATGAGTAGATTATAATTGTATTATAATAAACTCATTTGTTTGAACTTACTAATTGGTGTATGGTTTTATTGCTTTGAACTTGACCTTGAAACTTGTGGCGGTATCTTAACGATACCTGGCGACTCCAGAGCTAAGTAACGAAACAGTGCCAAATCGAGTGTTAAGCACACTCACCCAGAACGAGCAACAGGATGCTAACTCCACAGCGCAACAAGCTCTCTCAAGGATGAGCATTGGAAGAATATTTCCTCGCAATGAAGAGTCATTGACAATTTGTGGACGAGAATGAGGAGAGAAAGTTGGGAGAAACGTTAAAGGTTGGGGTATTGAAAGCTTTTCCACTCAGAGTGATTGTGGTGGACACTAGTCTAAGGTCGATAAGGATACAGAGCAGAGAAAGAGACAGCCATTTGGGGAGAGGGCATTGTCATGATAGGCAAACATGCAGCTAATGAACACATAGAATAGGACACGACCAATGAGCAGTCAGGACACTCAGGGGTGGTATCTCACTATCAAAGGGGTGAGGCGCTCACACCCCACCTCTTTCCACAGACCAACATCTACAGAGTGAGACAGGGTGTATCCTCAGCATCGCACCCCAGCACGTGGCTCAGAGCAAGGCTGGTTCAGTTAGACTGAGTTACTACATTTAGATTAGCAGAGAGTCAAACTCATTGAGAACTGTGCTAATAGTTCAATAAAACACATTGAACTCACTTCGAAATCTGGAGCATCTTTTACTCAAAACTGCATCAAGTGGCAGCTTGTGTTATTCCAAATGACGCAACACAACATGGCACCAGGAGTCTGTTCAATCTAGTTAGTTCAACTCAGCAAGATCCGTGATGACCAGCGAATGTATGCTGGCACAATTGCAAAAATTCAGGCTCCTCACCAGCTCAGGATCTCCGGCAATCTCAGTGCCAACTGGTGGACATTCAAGCAGAAGTTTCAGCTTTACGTCGAGGCATCAGACCTCAATGGTGCGTCTGACGCACGGAAGGTAGCTCTTTTCCTCACCACAGCGGGTGATCACGCCTTGGAAATATTCAACTCCTTTCAGAAAATGGGAAACTAGCCTCCCACGAGGCGGAGAGTGTGCAGGCCATCTCCCGGATGCAGCGCCTCAACATTGATGAAAGCGCGCTCGGGGCCCGACGCACGTGCAAAGCGAAGGGGATAACGAAACGGCCGAAACCCGCACTGCGCATGTGCAACGACGCACGGAGCGTCTGGACGCCGATGTCATAGCTCGCTCGAACTGTGGGGCCGCCCATTTACAGAAACACTGCCCTGCAAGAGGCAGACGCTGTTTAAACTGCAGGAAGCCAGGCCACAGTGCAGCCCTGTGCAGATCTGCGCCACCAGTCAGGAGCCAGCGCTCCCAATTCCGACGACGGCGCATCCGGAGTGCGCCACAACGCCTACAGGATTCTGATCCCGGCAGTGCAACGGATCCAGATGCTGAATGCCTGGACAAAGCCTACCGCGTGGGCATTATTACAAAGTGTGAATATGCCACATCAGGCACATCGCAAGTCCAATCGATCCTAGCTGTGGATTCCGAGGACGAATGGCGAGCAGTGATGAAGGTTAACCACTGCCCCATCCAGCTCAAGCTGGACCCAGGTGCCTCTGCCAGTCCCAATAAGAATATCATGCGGGAACACTCCCCTGATTAATCAAGAACCCCATCCCGAAGCGGGAGGAACTCACGAGTGAGATGGCACACGCGCTTCTTCACCAAATTGGATGCTTCGCAGAGATTTTGGCAAATCCAGCTGGAAGAGATCAGCAGAACCTTCAACGCGCCTTTTGGCAGAAACTGTAACAATCGCATGCCATTTGGCATCATCTCGGCATCGGAGATATTCCATCGCATCATGGAGCAGATGATGGAAGGCATATATAACATCTAGAACATAGAACAGTACAGCACAGAACAGGCCCTTCGGCCCTCAATGTTGTGCCGAGCCATGATCACCCTACTCAAACCCACGCATCCACCCTATACCCGTAACCCAACAACCCCCCCCTTAACCTTACTTTTTTTAGGACACTACGGGCAATTTATCACGGCCAATCCATCTAACCCGCACATCTTTGGACTGTGGGAGGAAACCGGAGCACCCGGAGGAAACCCACGCACACAGGGGGAGGACGTGCAGACTCCACACAGACAGTGACCCAGCCGGGAATCGATTGAAGGGGTTCGTGTGTAGTTGGACGATTGGGATTATGGCAGTCGGATTTGATTGGGATTGCAGTATCTGAGGGACATTGGGCCACCTTGGGTGCCATAAACCTCAGCATTTCTCTGTGCATTTGCCAAATAAACCTACAAGATAGCAGTGAGCAAAGGAAAGCCTGGCTGATTCTCCTGAGGCCCAACAACTGATCCAAATACCTACAATGTATCTTCTCTGCTGAGGTCCAAATAAGGGAGTGGACTAGAATCCAACACAAAGCGCTCTGGTTTGATCACACACATTACCTTTTATTTTAAGAGTACCCAATTCTTATTTTTCCAATTAAGGGGCAATTTAGCGTGCCCAATCCACCTACCCTGCACATAGATCATAGAATTGACAGTACAGAAGGAGGCCATTCGGCCCATCGAGTCTGCACCAGCTCCTGGAAAGAGCACCCTACCCAAGGTCAACACCTCCACCCTATCCCCATAACCCAGTAACCCCACCCAACACTAAGGGCAATTTTGGACACTAAGGGCAATTTATCACGGCCAATCCACCTAACCTGCACATCTTTGGACTGTGGGAGGAAACCGGAGCACCCGGAGGAAACCCACGCACACACGGGGAGGATGTGCAGACTCCGCACAGACAGTGACTCAAGCCGGAATCGAACCAAGGACCCTGGAGCTGGGGGTTTGGGTCTTTGGGTTGTGGGGGCGAGACCCACACAGACACGGGGAGAATCTGCAAACTCCACACGGACAGTGACCCAGAGCCGGGGTCGAACCTGGGACCTCGGCGCCGTGAGGCAGCAATGCTAACCACTGCGCCACCGTGCTGCCCCCCACCACCACCTTTAAAAATCACTGTTGGCGCAGGGACACCATTCTGCACCACCCCCCAGCCATCTCCGCCACAGAGCTAACCGGCCACCACCCCCACTGGGCGAGGAAAGCCTCTGGTTTCGCTGTGGTGCCTCCCAGTGCTGAATAGCCAGCTGTTACACGTCAGCCTCACAAGGCCACAGAAGGCGCGGAGGACGATTCAGCCGCTCGGGGGTGAGAGACGAGGCAGAGAAAGCCAGGGAGATCAAATTAAACCAAAACATTGGCAACGGCTGAGACAATAAATGGCGATTTAAAATGTCATCGGGGGAGAAGTGATTGACTGCCGGCTGGCTTGCTGTTTTGCGCGGCGGCAGAAAGCACAAATGCACCAGTCTCCTCGATAATGCAGGCGGGCTCATTCCTGCCATCAGGGTATCAGGAGGCAGATTGCAGGTTGCACTATACACCAATGAATGAGAAAGAACATTGTTCCGCAGACCACAGATTCAAAGAATACCCAAGCTGCAAGCACACGTTAAAATGATTCTTCCTTGTAAATTCCTATTCTGTTACATGTCATTTCTAGGACTGTACACTTTTGACAGAAGCGATTGTAAACTGTGCTTGCCATGGTTGGGTGACGTTGCAAGACTCTTACAGCAGAGAAGGCCATTTGGCTCATCAGGCAGCCATTTCTCAATTGTTTATCCCCCCCCCCACATCGGGGATGTGGGCGTCAGTAATTGCCCTTGAACTGAGTTGCTTGTGAGGCCATTTCAGAGTCAACTGCATTGCCGTGGGGTGAGTCACATGCAGAGGGGGCCAGGCTAGAGAGGGGATGGCAGATTTAGGAACAACTGCTGCCTTCGCCTTTCCAGAATCAGCTTGTTCAGCCGTCAAAAGGGGCGGCGCTGCTGCACAGTGGGTAGCACTGTTAGTTCACAGCGCGAGGGAAACGGGTTCGATTCCCGGCTTGGGTCACTGTCTGTACAGAGTTTGCACGTTCTCCCCGTGTCTGCGTGGGTTTCCTCCGGGTGCTCCGGTTTCCTCCCACAAGTCCTGAAAGACGTGCTTGTTGGGCGAATTGGACATTCTGAATTCTCCCTCCGTGTACCCGAACAGGCGCCGGAGTGTGGCGACTAGGGGCTTTTCACAGTAACTTCATTGCAGTGTTAATGTAAGCCTACTTGTGACAATAATAAAGATTATTTACCCAATTTTCATAGTAACTTCATTAGTGTTAATGTAAGCCTATTTGTGACACTAATAAAGATTATTAACTGCCGTCTCATGCCAGTATTAAATACCTCCTAAATGGAAAACTTTACCCTCAGTCACCTCCGTGCGTGCCAAAACTAAACTGACCGCCATAGATTTAGGATGTTGCCCACCACACCAGATGTGTAAGCTGCTCTTGAAAGGCCTTCATTGACGAGGAGATCCAATACCTTCTACAAAATACAGCGAGCGTTTAACAAAAGTCCTAGTGTGCAGAGCACACTCCTGTACTGCAGTGAGACCTAGACGGCGTATCAGCGACACACAAGAGCGATAGAGAAATCCCACCAGCAGTATCTCCACCGCATCCTCCGAATTCAATAGGACCATTGGACAATTGCTCGTGTCGTGTCCCGAATACAGGAAAGAGATCAGAAACTGTTTAAAACCAATGTTACCTTTTTTGTTGGTTATCTAGCAGACCAAATGTCTGAATACCAACAGCTTCTGGCTGTATCACCATCAACTTGAAAGGAATTCTGCAACTCTTGCTTCAGCTGGCTGCATTCGCCTAAACTGTAACTCCTCCGTGACGGATCGCTCGCTGGCTTCTGACTTTCAAGGACTCCGGAAAAGCACTGATGAAATCACGTGAACTGATATCCACTTTCGTGGTACTTTTTCTTTGAAGTTATTCACAGTGATAGAAGCTCCTCTTTCCTGCGATCTTATTGTGTGCGCGCGCGTGTGTGTGTACGAAGTTGCGAGCATTCACCCGGCTTGAAGGTACGAATGCCACATGGATTGCAGTGGTTCACGAAGGCTGCCCACCACCACCTTCTGAAGAGCAATTAGGGATGGGCCATGAATCCTGGCCCAGCCAGAGACACCCACGTCTCTTAAATGAAGAGAAATAAATAAGCAAGAGGTGTGGGCGGGGGCCAGCGAATCACGCGCACGTGTTTTGGGGTTGCGAAAACTTAGGAAGATTCTGGGCGGGAGTGTTCGCGTTCTTAGCCAGGATATTGGAGGAGGAGGTGGACCCGGACCCTTTGGTGGGGATATTTGGGGTTTCAGAGAAGCCGGAGCTCATGGAGAGGAGGAAGGCCGATGTCGTGGCCTTCGCCTCTCTGATTGCACGGCGGCGAATTTTGCTGGAGTGGCGGTCGACATCGCCACCGGGGGTAGCAGCTTGGTTGGGTGACCTGTACGACTTGATTGCGGTTGGAGAAGATAAAGGATGAGTTAAGGGGCTCCTCAGGGGGGTTTGAGAAAAGATGGGGGATGTTTGTGACCGTGTTTGAGGAGCTGTTCATTGCGGGAGAGTGGGGAGGGGGGGGGGGCGCTGAGAAAGGGGGAAAAATTTGTACGGACTGTCTAGTTGATTGTTGGGAAGTATGTTTCCCGGGCTGTTTTTGTGTTGTAATCTGTTTTGATACATGTCTGTAATAAAATACATTTAAAAACAAATAAATAAATAAGCAATATCCATGATTTAAGAGAGTTTGCTGCAAGCCATTTTAAATATTGGCCTCAGAAAGGAAGTGTTGAGGGAAACACGCCACCATCTATTTCTGAAACACGTGAGGTTCTCCTTGAAGTACGGCAATGATTGCATTAAGGAGGTGGGCCAGTGGTGCAATGGACAACTTTGCCATTAATGATTTAGAGGAGCTGCCAATTGTTCAAGACGGCGACAACCCACCTATCACGATGTGGAGATGCCGGCGTTGGACTGGGGCGGGCACAGTAAGAAGTCTGACAACACCAGGTTAAAGTACAACAGGTTTGTTTCGAATCACTAGCTTTCGGAGCACTGCTCCTTCCTCAGGTGAATGAAGAGGTAGGTTCCAGAAACATATATATAGGCAAAATCCAATGAAGCACTACGATCCCAGTATCTCGCCAGGTGCTCAAAGATCTGCTGGTTGAGAATCGGCCAGTTCAGCCACACGAAGACTCAAGGCAGAAACTCATGAATCCCGTGTAGACGTCACCCCTGGCTTGAGGGACAGCCAACCAAACATTGGCCAGGGCTCCACCTCAGGGAGAACCCTCCCCCGCTCCTAGGGCGGACAAGGCTTTGGTTTAACATCTCATCTGAAACTAATGGCACCACTGGCAGTGCAGCCCTCCTTCAGTACTGCACTGGCAGTGCAGCCCCCCCTTCAGTACTGCACTGGCAGTGCAGCACTCCTTCAGTACTGCACTGGCAGTGCAGCCCCCCCTTCAGTACTGCACTGGCAGTGCAGCCCCCCCCTTCAGTACTGCACTGGCAGTGCAAGCCTGGGAACTATTTGCTCAGGTCTCCGAATCGGGCCTTGATCTCTCAACATTCTGACCCAGCAGGCCCCCTTAATGTTCTTGAAAGAGGACCGGGACAACTAGATGAAATAAGAGTTGATGAGATGTTGCACTGCGCTCATAAGTGACATCTTCAGGTTGGGCAGCACGGTGGCACAGTGGTTAGCACGGATGCCTCACAGTGCCAGGGACCCGGATTAGATTTGGGTGACTATCTGTGTGGAGTTTGGATGTTCTCCGCTTGGGCTTCCTCCGGATGGTCCGGTTTCCCCCCCAAGGCCCACAAGCTGTGGGGAGGTTAGGTAGATTGGCCATGTTCAATTGCTCCTTTTGTGCAGGTTAGGTTGGGTTACGGGGATAGGGCAGGGGAATGGGCCTAGGTGGGGGTACTCTTTTGGAGGGTCGGTGTTGACCCGATGGGCCAAATGGTCTCCTTTTGCACTGTAGGTATTGCATGGAAATAAAACCAACAAAAATAGCAGCGAGCAGGACAGCTGGGAACAATGAGTGCAACAAATCAGCTTCACTCCAATTACTAGATATTGTCAAAGTCGACTGCAATGAAAATTAACATTCATTTTTTTTTCCTCTTTAAATCCTTTTTTATTTTCTTTTTGGAAATAATTCAGCCATCAATGATTCATGCTCGCATTCCTGTTTTTAATGTCGGGAGCAGTCACCTCCACTGAGAAACCTTTCAAACGTGATTGCCTGCGGTAAAATTAAAATTCCACCATCTGTTCGCGAACAATTGCCCGTCAAGTTAAACTACCTGCCAGTTCCCAACGACAGCTGTACGGTGAGGAAGTCTGCCGAGCCTTAAAGCCACAGCCTTCAGGAGGAAATAGAGACGCAGGAACATTTGTGGGCAAGACAACCAACGATGATACCACATACCCGGGAATGGGTTTCAGAGGAACCTCGAGTTTAAAAAAAAATAAATTTAGAGTTCCCAATTCATTTTTTCCAATTAAGGGGCAGTTTAGCGTGGCCAATCCCCCTACCCTGCACATCTTTGGGTCGTGGGGGCGATACCCACGTAAACATGGGGAGAATGTGCAAACTCCACATGGACTGAGACCCGCGGCCGGGATCGAACCTGGGATCTCGGCGTCGTGAGGCAGCAGGGCTAGCCACTGCGCCACCGTGCTGCCCCGAGGAACTTAGAGTTAGGTAAAAGGTTGGGCGCCCGCAATCTAAGAGGGTATTCAGCCATGCCGCCTTGGCCATTGAATCGTGGATTTCGAACGGTCGACGCGGAGAGCTCGCTCGGCTACTCCCAGCCCAGGCAAGGTGGACAACTGCACAGGAACCCCGTCACTTGCAGAATCTTCTCCAAGTTACTCCCCTCCCTAATCGAGCAAGCCTGACTGCTCCTGGTTGGATATTCCTACCCAGTGCCATCCCGGGAATTCTGTCACAGGTGGTTTCAAGGAGGTGGTCGGGGCGGGGGGGGGGGGGGGGGGGGGGTGCGGTATCCTTTCGCGTTGGCTGTGGATGGAATGCCAGCCTGGCCCACGATACACCAGCCACTCCAGAGAGCACAGAACCAGCCAAGGTACAATTGCATTCTGTAATCGGGCGGCCATATTTAAGTGAACATTGTGTACTCTGCTACCTGTGAAATGTTCTGGCCCCCATGCTGGGTGCTTTGCGATGTGCTATGTCATTCTTGGGAGGCCGTGATGCTGAGAAGCTCACCCGCCTTCCCAAACTCTCCTGGTTTAGGCTCAACTTTCTACCAGCCACAAGGGGGAGTGGGGGAGCGGGGGGGCGGGGTGACACACCCCCCCCCCCCCCGATTAAAAATTCTCCTCCGAGGAGAAAAGGAAACAGAAAATGTCTCCAACCTGAGCAGTTTAAAGAGACGCTGCAGGATCGGTCTGCGAGGGCGGCTGTCCTTGGGTCAGGCCTCGACGCTAACTGTCTCGACAAGATGCCAACTTGGGAGCTCCCAGAGTTCCCCCGTCGCTGGAAAGTAATTGCCCCTCACTCGGTCTTGTTGAGATTCCTCTGGTGCTGGTTAGGTCCGATATACCGCAACGGGCTGTGGGAGGGCCGATCGATCACTTCTCGACCGAGGTACGGCTGGAGGACCTCTGGAACCCACACACTGCCATCCTGAAAGCCAACGACACGAGCATTGAACAGCAATTTCGGAATCGAAGCACAAGTTAAAAGCATCACCAGGATCAGTGGGATTTACCTTCAACTGGTTACATTCCAAGATAGCAATCAGAGTGCGAGGCACTGCACACGCAGTCCCATTAACCTGTGTTGAAGCAGAAGGAGAATTAGACAAGTGCATCATTTCCTTTCAGAAACACATGGTGCCCAGGCAAAATAGAAAAGACATAGGAGCAGAATTAGGCCATTCGGCCCATCGAGTCTGCTCCGCCATTCGATCATGGCTGATATGTTTCACATCCCCATTCTCCCCATAACCCCCGATCCCCTTATTAATCAAGAACCTATCTATCTCTGTCTTTTTTTTGTCCCCAATTAATTTTTTTCCAATTAAAGGGCAATTTAGACAATAGACAGTAGAACATTACAGCGCAGTACAGGCCCTTCAGCCCTCGACGTTGCGCCGACCTGTGAAACCCCTCTAAAGCCCATCTACACTATTCCCTTATCATCCATATGTTTATCCAATGACCATTTAAATGCCCTTAATGTTGGCGAGTCCACTACTGTTGCAGGCAGGGCATTCCACGCCCTTACTACTCTCTGAGTAAAGAACCTGCCTCGACATCTGTCCTATATCTATCTCCCCTCAATTTAAAGCTTTGTCCCCTCGTGCTAGCCATCACCAATTTAGCGTGCTCAATCCACCTAACCTGCACATCTTTGTGGGGGCGAAACCCACGCAAACACGGGGGGAATGTGCAAACTCCACACGGACAGTGACCCAGAGCCGGGATCGAACCTGGGACCTCGGCGCCGTGAGGCAGCAGTGCTAACCCACTGCGCCACCGTGCTGCCTCATACACCATCTCAGTGCTGCTGTGGTCAGTGTCTTCCTTAATTCATCTAACCTTCTCCTGTTCCAAATACACCTTCCAACATGCTGTGCCCCTCGCCCCCATATCCCTCACTGCACTGAAGGTGCAAATACTCAAGATGCATTTTCCCCACATCAGAGGAGTTATATAAATGCAGGTTATTGTTGTTGGGAGTTCCTATCTCTGGATCTATCTTTCCAGAATTTTTTGTTTTTATAAATATTTTTATTCTTTTTCACATTTTCCCCCAAATTTACACCCAACAATAAACAATAATCAGTAACGAATGTAATGTCAATCCCCAAATCAATAACAACGATCCCATGCTCCCACCAAACCCCCAAACATTAGCTTGCATGTTAACATTAACAAATGGCAAAAATCCGAAATCACCCCTAGTCACCATTAACACGAGGGGCTGGTTTAGCACAGTGGGCTAAACAGCTGGCTTGTAATGCAGAACAAGGCCAGCAGCGCGGGTTCAATTCCCGCACCGGCCTCCCCGAACAGGCGCCGGAATGTGGCGACTAGGGGTGTTTCACAGTAACTTCATTGAAGCCGACGTGTGATAATAAGCGATTATTATTAACACATAGTGCCCCTCCCCCAACCCTCCCAGCTCCCCCCTCCTGATGTTCCATGTAATCCAATTCTCGAAAGTGCAGAATGAATAACGCACATGAATTATGGAACCCCTCCATCCGTCCCTCAGTTTAAATTTGACCTTCTCAAGAATCAAGAATTCCAGCAGGTTCCCCCCGCACCCCGCCAGGACACAGGGTGGAGATCTCTCCACCCCAACAGGATCCGCGATGAACGAGGTTCCAGGACCTGTAACAAAGCGCGCCTCGTCTCTCTTTCGCTCTCAGATGTCTTGTGTCGCAACAGTAGTTACACATCGAAAGTACTTCACTGCTCGGGAAGCTTTGGGATGTCCTGTAGTCGGCGAAAGGCGCTACGCCAATGCAATTTCTTTCATTCCGGGGACGGATGAGACCAAACGGATCCTCATCTCAAGCAAGCTGGTGACTGCCGTATATACTCGTGGAAAAAAAAACGCGTTTGTCAGGCTAAATTTCTAGCCAAAAAGTAGGGGGTCGACTTTCACACGAGTGATATTCGAGGGGTTAAATTCCACCCTTCACGGTCGTCACCGAGTTGTCAGGTTGGAGACTGTTCCTGTCAACCCTGCCCCAGCGCAAAAGGAGCCAAACATTCTCCAAAAGGAGAGAATTTTTATTCACAAATAAATAAATAACCTCCATGAAGACAGATGTCAATTTGTGAACACTAAATTCGTCAAAAGCTAAAGCCATACACACAATTTCTGATAATTTCATTTCTTCTTCATGGTCAGTTGTCTTCACTAACCTGCTCTCCAACGTCGCTCTCTGACCTACTGGCACGTTAAAACATGGTCGAATTGATGGGACTCTCACCCGTCAACCCAATACGGGTCAATCTGCACCCTTTCTTCTGCCGACGTTTGATTATAAGCCGCAGAGGGTTGATAGCCCCATCCCCAGCCTCTGCCGGGAGAGCTGTGAAATCCACGCGCCTTTGGTCGCTGTACAAAGTGGTTTTGTCTTCATAAACCCGGCACACCCTCCGGGCCTGTCTTTGCCGAATTATCTTGCCTGCTCCGGGGCGGAGATTTAGACATTTCCACGAGAAACCGAGAGTCTGTTCTGCCGATTTTTATTTTTTCGCATTTTTGCGACGGCGGGCACGCACGTCTTTATCTGCATATTTAACTCTCGGGGGCCTGTCCAAGCTGCGCAGAGGGGTTCCTCTGATCGCTAACCTTCTTCTCCATCACCTTGAACTCGCGGGCGGCTGCGCAATTACTTGCCCGTCTGCCGTCTCAAAGTTTGAACTAGGCCGTGTCTCTGCCGTTGCTGCTTGGTGTCACATTGCCACATTGGAGGGCAGGATTGGCAGGAACGCAGAGGGCACCAGTGAGGTGGTAGCTTTGAGATAATGTGTTGACCCGCAGGGACATGAGGAGCTGAACAGTTGTCTAATAAGGTGCGTTATTCTACGATTCTATCAACGAGCAGATTGGCACCGGGGCGAGTTTGACTTCAGTGGTGTGCAGGCAACCAGCACAAAGAGTTTGGATTTTGTGGCCAAATGTCAGGGATCAACATTTACGCAGGATCGACCATTGCCCAAGTTTTGTTTTATAAATTTAGAGTACCCAATTCATTTTTTTTCTCACCCAATTAAGGGGCAATTTAGCGTGGCCAATCCACCTATCCTGCACATCTTTTGGGTTGTGGGGGCGAAACCCACGAAAACACGGGGCGAATGTGCAAACTCCACACGGACAGTGACCCAGAGCCGGGATTGAACCTGGGACCTCGGCGTCTTGAGGAAGCAGTGCTAACCCACTGCGCCACCGTGCTGCCCCTGGCCATTACCCAAGTTAAGCATGGCTTTACCTAGAGTCTAGAAAATCGCAGGTTGATCAAATCGAGGCGTTTCAAATGCTAATTTGAAATCGGGGAGGTGGCGGCGAAGTGGAATTGTAACTGAACTCGTAATTCAGAGACCCAGGATCAGGTGGTGAAATTTGAATTGCCCTTGAGAAGTCTAATAATGACCGTGAAACCACTGTCAGCTGTTGTGAAGGCCCATCTGGTTCACTAATGCCCTTTTGGGAAGGAAATCTGCCGTTCTTACCCGGTCTGTCCTACATGCGACTCCAGATCCACAGCATTGGGGGGGTGACTCTTAAATGCCCCTCTGAAATGGTTGAGCGAGACACTCAGTTCAAGGGGCAATTAGGGATGGGCAACAAATGCAAACCCAGCCCAGCGACGCCCACATCCCACGAATGAGTAAAGGAAACAGGATGAACGGCTAAAAGATAGAGCTGGCCATTCTACTTACAGTGTGAGAGTATTTTAAACGATCATCTTCCTCATAGTACATGATATTCAACCTTCTGCTTTGGTAATCCGTGCAGTTGGACGCGCTTGAAAGCTTGAAAAGGGGGAAATAAAATTACTACCGTGTGTTTTATCGAAATAAAAAGAGAGAGCTAAATGCAACACAGGAGTGGAAATTAAGTCTCATATTTCAGAAAATGTTAAGATGAGATAAAACCCCCACTGCTGCAATGTACCAAGTCTCCAATTAAGCACCTTGCAAGCCCACCCGCTACTTCCTAGGAGGCAGCACCGGCCCTAGGGTTGCTGGCGCCCCGGGCAAGCTGAACTTCGGCGCCCTTGGTTGGGGGGGGGGGGGGGGGGGGGGTGGGGGGGGGGGGGGGGGGGGGGGGGGGGGGGGGACCGTGGGGGCGGACGGGGAGGGGGCGGACGGACCGAGGGGGCGCCGCCCTGGGGGAGGGCGGCCAGCCCTGGGGGAGGGCCGCCACCGCGCATGCGCTGGTTGGCACCGGCCCAACTGCGCATGCGCGGGACCCGAGTCTGGCACCCCCTAGCACATGGCGCCCCGGGCGACTGCCTGAGTTGCCGGTGCCTTGAGCCGGCCCTGCTAGGAGGGCAAGAGCAGCAGATACATCATCACCTGAAAACTCCCCTCTGGGTCACCCACCCCCCCGACTCGGAAATATAATCGGCCGTTTCTTCACTGTCGCTGGGTCGAAATCCTGGAGCTCCCTCCCTAACAGCACGGTGGGTGCACCTACACCGCAGGGACTGCGGCGGTTCGTTCAGTGACTCATCACCACCTCCTCAAGGGGCAATTAGGAATGGGCAACAAATGCTGACGTCCCCATTAATGCTGAGGTCCCAGGGAGGTTCGTCTTTCTTCAATTGAATTTACAACAAGGCGGGAAACACTTCAGAATAAAAAGGCCTCATCGCAACGTCGGAAATATGAAATTTTCCAATGAAAGATAAACCGTAGAATGTTACTTCCCATTACACCAGGCCAGGAGGGCAGCCTGCCAATTTAACGGCGAGTGATAACAGACCCATAAACAAAGCAAGGAGAATAAATTTAACATATAATGTCACGCTCTTGAATTCATTGCCCATGGGGAAGCAGACTTCCACAAGGAAATTGGATAGATGCTTGAAGGGAAAACGCTTGCAGGGCTGTGGGGAAAGAGCTCTTTCGAAGAGCCACAGCTGGCTCGATGGGCTGAATGGCCGCCTTGTGTATCAATCAACGAACAGAAGCAACTTAGGTGACAGCAAAGCAAATTTTAAGCTGAAGTGGATGCTGTCCTCGGACAATGCAAAGGGTGGTCATAATCTACAACCCAGGTAGCAGCGATGTAAATGGTTCAGATACGCACAGGTTGGTCCGCCTGACTTAAGGAAGGATATACTCGCTTTGGAAGCAGTTCAGACCTGGTACATTTGGCTGATTCCGGGGACAAAGGGGGTTTTTGTCTTATGAGGGGCAGGTTGGGCCTGTGCTCATTGGGGTTTAGAAGAATCAGAGGCGATCTTATTGAAAGACGGAAAATTCTGAGGCTCAACAGGGCGGATGCTGAGGATGTCGCCTCTCGTGGGGGAACCTAGAGCCTGGGGGGGGGGGGGGGGGGCACAGTTTAAAGATAGGGGGGAGTCTCCCATTTCAGATGGAGATGGTGAGAAATTCCTTCTCTCGGGGGTCGTTAGTCCTGTGGAACTCTCTTCCAGAGAGCAGTGGGGTCTGGGTCAGCAAACACGTGCATGGTTGAGTTAGTTAGGCTTTTAATCGACAAGGGAGTCTAAGGTTATGGGGGACAGGCGAGAAAGGGGGGGGGGGGGGGGGGGGTTGAGGCCACAACCAGATCAACCAAGATCATATTGAATGGCGGAGCAGGCTCGAGGGGCTGAATGGTCCACTCCTGCTTTCAGAAGACTTTTGACAAAGTCCCCCCCGTAAGACATTAGGCTGTAAAGTTAAAGCGCATGTGATTGGGGGTGGTGCATTGACATGGATAGAAAACTGGACTGGTTGACAGACAGGAAACAAAGTAGGAATTAAAGGGTCTTTTCCCAAATGGCAGGCAGTGACTAGTGGGGTATGTGGTGATATGCATCACTGTAAATACACAAGGGGTTAATGTAAATACACTATGACTAAGTAAACGCTAGAGGGAGCACCAGAGAAATCATGACATGCAGACATACAGCTGATGAACACATAGAATAGGACACGACCAATGGGCAGTCAACATACCCACAGGTGACACTACCACAAGGGGGCATTACACAACCCATATAAAAGGACAGGGCACACATGCTCTGTCTCTTTCACAGGCGACACTTAGAGAGTAGGACAGGGGCAGATCAGAAGCATCACACCCACCACGTGGCTTAGAGCAGACTGGTTAGTTAGACTGAGTTACTATAGCAAGATTAGCAGGAGAGTCAAACTCATAGAGAACTGTGCTAATGGTTCAATAAATCACATTGACCTTACTTCAAAGCCTGGAGTATCTTTTGGTCAAAGCTGCATTGAGTTGCAGCCTGTGTTATCCCAGAGTACATAACACAACAGGGTACAGCAGGGTTCAGTGCTGGGACCCCAGCTATTCACAATATATATCTATGAATGATTTAGAAGAGTGAACAAAATGTAATATCTCCAAATTTACAGAATGCACAAAGCTGGGTGGGAGGGTGAGCTGTGAGGAGGATGCAGAGATCCTTCAGTGTGATTTAGACAAGTTGGGTGAATGGGCAAATGAATGGCGGGTGCATTATAATTTTGATAAATGCGAGGTTATCCACGGTGGGTGCAAAAACGGGAAGGCAGATTATTATCCGAATGGTCGTAAGTTAGGAGAGGGGGATGTGCAATGAGACCTGGGTATCCTCGTACAGCAGTCGCGGAAGGTAAGCATGCAGGAGCAGCAGGCGGTAAAGGATGGAAATGGTAAGTTGGCCTTCATTGCGAGAGGATTCGAGTACAGGAGCAGGGATGTGTTGCTGCAATTATACAGGGCCTTGGTGAAGCCACTCCTGGAGTACTGTGTGCAGTTTTAGTCTCCTTATCTGAGGGAGGATGTTCTTGCTATAGAGCGAGTGCAGAGAAGGTTTACCAGGCTGATTCCTGGGATGGCGGGACTGATGTATGAGGAGAGATTGAATCAATTAGGATTGTATTTGTTGGAGTTCAATAGAATGAAGGGGGGGGGGGAATCTCACAGAAACCTGTAAAATTCTAACAGGACTGGACAGGGTCATAGAACATAGAACAGTACAGCACAGAACAGGCCCTTCGGCCCTCGATGTTGTGCCAAGCAATGATCACCCTACTCAAACCCACGTATCCACCCTATACCCGTAACCCAACAACCCCCCCCCCCCCCCCCCCCCCCCCCTCAACCGTACTTTTTTTTTAGGACACTACGGGCAATTTATCACGGCCAATCCACCTAACCCGCACATCTTTGGACTGTGGGAGGAAACCGGAGCACCCGGAGGGAAACCCACGCACACACGGGGAGGACGTGCAGACTCCGCACAGACAGTGACCCAGAAGGGAATCAAACCTGGGACCCTGGAGCTGTGAAGCATTTATGCTAACCACCATGCTACCGTGCTGCCCCAAATGGTCGATGCAGGAAGGATGTTCCCGATGGTGGGGGGTGGCCAGAACCAGGGGTCACAGTCTGAGGATACGGGGTAGACCATTTAGGACAGAGATGAGGAGAAATTTCTTCACCCAGAGAGTGGTCGGCCTGTGGAATTTGCCGTCACAGAAAGCAGTTGCGGCCTAAACACTGGATGTTTACAAGAAGCAGTTAGATATAGCACTTGGGGTGACGGGAATCAAAGATATCGGGGGGGGGGGGGGGGGGGGGGGGGGGGGTTAGGCGGGATTAGGCAATTGAGTTGGATGATCAGCCATGATCATACTGAATGGCGGGAGCAGGTTCGAAGGGCTGAATGGCAGGGAGCTAGGTGCATGGGTAGGGAGATGGGACAAGAGCCATGTGGGAAAATGACTTCCTCTCCTTGACTATTTGTGCGTTTTACAGTGGAATGAGGGGCTGAAAATTATGCTTTTTATTCCTTCACGGGATAAAGGGGCCTCTAGCATTTATTATCGACCCCCAAGAGTCCCCGGGAAGGTGGTGCTGAAGCGCGGTGTGGTGTGGTCAGTGTGGTGTCGGTGCACCCGGGGTGCTGCTTCGAAGCTGTTCGGGGGAATGACCATCACTGAATGATTTGGCACAGAAGGAGTCCATTCAGCCCGTTGTACCTGAGCTCTCACTTCAAAAGTGCTATCCAATTAGCCCCAACCCCATTGCACATTCCCTGCAAATTTATTTTCTTCCATCCACCTGCCTTGCAAATCTTTGGGTTGTGGGGGCGAAACCCACGCAGACACGGGGAGAATGTGCAAACTCCACACGGACAGTGACCCAGAGCCGGGATCGAACTCGGGACCTCGGCGCCGTGAGGCAGCAGTGCTAACCAATGCGCCACCCAGAATTTCTCCCTTTCGAGTATTTATCCAACTCCTGTTAGAAAACTATTACTGAACCTGATTCCACCAGCCTTTCGGGCAGTGCGTCAGTCACACTCCATCTATATTCACAGGCTGAAGAGCTGACCATGGAGAACCTTCAACACTCAACTGCACAGCACAGCAAAGCACGTTCATACATTGCTCTTCAGGCTGAGAGCAGACAGTCTAAATGCTGTACAGAGTTGTCCAAGTGGCTGTTAACCTGTCTTGTGAGTTATTTGTGAAGTTGGAACATACTTAACAGTGAATCCATCAACGTACCTCTCCATAATTACCCCTTCCAGGCATCCATGCTTCAATGTCGAACTTGCGATAAGCTGGCAGGCCAAGTTCCTGGGTCGGCATATCCAGCACCCTGCCAAAAACACCCAGATATATTAGCAACGCTGTGACACAAAGGGTCAATGGTGCCGAGGGAGGGCCGGATGGAAAATAGATAAACATCAAGCTGGGGGGGGGGGGGGGGGGGGGGGGCAGATAAGCAGGTCTTTATACAGAGAATGCCCGGCAGTGGAACAGAGTCACCAGGGAGCCAGGGTTACGTCCAGGGCACCTGGATCATTTGGAAAATAAAAAATATCTTTAGACTGTGGGAGGAAACCGGAACACCCGGAGGAAACCCACGCAGACACGGGGAGAACGTGCAGACTCCACACAGTCACCCAAGGCCGGAATTGAACCCGGGTCCCTGGAGCTGTGAGACAGCAGTGCTAATCACTGGTGCCACAGAAAACCAGGACTTATTTCCCCAAAAGGCTAAGTGTCAGCACGGAGATTGCCAGCCATGGTCTAACTGATTAGCAGAACATGCTCGAGGAGTTGAATGGCCACTTCCTACCCCTATTTTCTTATTTTAAGAACGTTAATGCTCTTCACTTCTCTTCAGAGGATGTTGGCTCCTCACTGGAATAAAACTCTCCATTACCTCGTTCAATGGTTTCTTCCTACTTCGGAGCATTGAAAGGACATCTCAGACAAGTCCAATGCTGTCGTAATCTGTAACCTGCCACCCAAGCCAAGCTGCTGTTTGGTTGGGACTTACTGGACGGCAAGAAACCCAGCTCAAGGGGCGCAGTGGTTAGCCCTGCTGCCTCGCGGCACCGAGGTCCCAGGTTCGATCCCGGGTCACTGTCCGTGTGGAGTTTGCACATTCTCCCCGTGTCTGCGTGGGTTTCACCCCCACAACCCAAAGATGTGCAGGGTAGGTGGATTGGCCACGCTAAACTGCCCCTTATTTCGAAAAGAATTAGGTACCTAAATTTACCAGAACAAAGTATCCCAGCTCATCCGGGAAGGTAAAAGGACTTGAATTTATTTAGCATCTTTCTGGATTCCTGAAGCACTTCACAGCCAGCGATATACTTCGCTGACATGTTCCAGGAGTGAGGAAAGCAATCGGAGTAGCGGTACCGGAAAGGAAAAGTAATCGCCAGCGGAGAAATGAAATAAACAGACTGCGCTCCTTCAAACGTGTTGGACGATAAGCCAGCTCTCAATCTCACTTGTAGTGGAGTCCGAGGTCAGAGAAGATCTCCTTCTGTAGCATCACAAACTCGTCCAGGAGCTCCGTGCTCTCGGCCCCAGTCTCTACAGCGGTCACCCCAAACATCTCAACCTTGGAACAGAACAGAAGCAAGCTGTTAGAACTGACCACTGGGGAGCAAGGCCTCACTTATTCAACGTGTACCTCTTGTTAACTTATGATGACAGGGATACGATGGGGGAGGGGTCGAGGTAGGGTGTTCTGTCGAAAGGTCGGGGCAGACACAAATGGCTGATTGGCCTCCTTATGCACTGTGGGGATTCCATGAACAGCATGTTGCCGGGCTACAGGGTAGAGTGGCGGAATGGGATGGGCAGCACGGTAGCATTGTGGATAGCACAATCGCTTCACAGCTCCAG
Source organism: Scyliorhinus canicula (assembly GCF_902713615.1). Taxonomy (NCBI): domain Eukaryota; kingdom Metazoa; phylum Chordata; class Chondrichthyes; order Carcharhiniformes; family Scyliorhinidae; genus Scyliorhinus; species Scyliorhinus canicula. Next base: position 18,410,953 of record NC_052172.1, read on the forward strand.
GGTCCCAGGTTCGATTCCCGGCTTGGGTCACTGTCTGTGCGGAGTCTGCACATCCTCCCCGTGTCTGCGTGAGTTTCCTCCGGGTGCTCCGGTTTCCTCCCACAGTCCAAAGATGTGTAGGTTAGGTGGATTGGCCGTGATAAATTGCCCTTAGTGTCCAAAAATTGCCCTTAGTGTTGGGTGGGGTTACTGGGTTATGGGGATAGGGTGGAGGCGTTAACCTTGGGCAGGGTGCTCTTTCCAGGAGCCGGTGGAAACTCGATGGGCCGAATGGCCTCCTTCTGCACTGTAAATTCTATGAAATGACTCTCTCTGTACAGAGAGCCAGTATGGTCTCAATGGGCCAAATGGTCTCCGTGTCGTAATGATTCTGTGATCTCCCATCTCTGCGACCTCTATCAACAAGACAAAGGGGAGGGCAGCATGGTGGCGCAGTGGGTTAGCACTGCGGCCTCACGGCGCTGAGGTCCCAGGTTCGATCCCGGCTCTGGGTCACTGTCCGTGTGGAGTTTGCACATTCTCCCCGTGTTTGCGTGGGTTTCGCCCCCACAACCCAAAATGTGCAGAGTAGGTGGATTGGTCACTCTAAATTGCCCCTTAATTGGAAAAATGATTGGGTACACTAAATTTATTTTAAAAAAAACAAGACAAAGGGGACGCCCTCCTCTCCAGGTTCTCCACCGAGGCAGTCACAATGTCCTGACCAGGGAGCATTTCCTCATCGTCAGTGGGTCAGGAAGCTGGAAGTTCCCCCACCTAACAGCACCGTGGGAGCACCCTCACCACACACACTGCAGAGGCGCCAGATGAAGACTCAGACAAGGATATATGGATCGGTAATCCCCCCGCCCTAAAAATCTAGCAGGATAAAGGGTGCGCTACCTTAGTGAAATGGTGAACTCTGTACAATCCCCAGGCCTCCCTGCCTGTGTCCGTCTCTGTTCTATAACACGTGCTGCAACACACCATCCTGGAAGAGAAAGACCAACAGCGTGACCTCCATCGCCCCAGTAACATCCAACAATAACATGCATTGATATAGAAACCTTCAATACAGTGAAGAATCTCAAGGTGTTTCATAGGAGCGCAACCAAACACAATAGAACACCGAGGCGCACAAGGAAATATTAGGCCAGGTAGCTGAAAGCTTGGTCAAAGAGGTTAGTTTTAAGGAGAGGCTTAAAGGAGAAGAGAGAAGGAGAGGGAGAGAAAGAAGGAGAGGGAGAGAGAGGAGAGGGAGAGAGAGGAGAGGGAGAGAGAGAGAAGGACAGGGAGAGAGAGGAGAGGGAGAGAGAGAAGGGGAGGGAGAGAGAAGGGGAGGGAGAGAGAGGAGAGGGAGAGAGAGGAGAGGGAGAGAGAGAGAAGGGGAGGGAGAGAGAGAAGGACAGGGAGAGAGAGGAGAGGGAGAGAGAGAGGAGAGGGAGAGAGAGAAGGGGAGGGAGAGAGAGAAGGGGAGGGAGAGAGAAGGGGAGGGAGAGAGAAGGGGAGGGAGAGAGAGGAGAGGGAGAGAGAGGAGAGGGAGAGAGAGAGAGGGAGAGGGAGGGAGAAAGAGAAAGGGGGAAGAGAGAGGGAGAGAGAGGGAGAGACAGAAAGGAGAGAGAGACAGAGAGGAGAGAGACAGAGAGGAGAGAGACAGAAAGGAGAGAGACAGAAAGGAGAGAGACAGAAAGGAGAGAGACAGAAAGGAGAGAGACAGAAAGGAGAGAGACAGAAAGGAGAGAGACAGAAAAGAGAGAGACAGAAAGGAGAGAGACAGAAAGGAGAGAGACAGAAAGGAGAGAGACAGAAAGGAGAGAGACAGAAAGGAGAGAGACAGAAAGGAGAGAGACAGAAAGGAGAGAGACAGAAAGGAGAGAGACAGAAAGGAGAGAGACAGAAAGGAGAGAGACAGAAAGGAGAGAGACAGAAAGGAGAGAGACAGAAAGGAGAGAGACAGAAAGGAGAGAGACAGAAAGGAGAGAGACAGAAAGGAGAGAGACAGAAAGGAGAGAGACAGAAAGGAGAGAGACAGAAAGGAGAGAGACAGAAAGGAGAGAGACAGAAAGGAGAGAGACAGAAAGGAGAGAGACAGAAAGGAGAGAGACAGAAAGGAGAGAGACAGAAAGGAGAGAGACAGAAAGGAGAGAGGCAGAAAGGAGAGAGGCAGAAAGGAGAGAGACAGAAAGGAGAGAGACAGAAAGGAGAGAGACAGAAAGGAGAGAGACAGAAAGGAGAGAGACAGAAAGGAGAGAGACAGAAAGGAGAGAGACAGAAAGGAGAGAGACAGAAAGGAGAGAGACAGAAAGGAGAGAGACAGAAAGGAGAGAGACAGAAAGGAGAGAGACAGAAAGGAGAGAGACAGAAAGGAGAGAGACAGAAAGGAGAGAGACAGAAAGGAGAGAGACAGAAAGGAGAGAGACAGAAGGAAGGAGAGAGAGAAGGAAGGAGAGAAAGAAGGAAGGAGAGAAAGAAGGAAGGAGAGAAAGAAGGAAGGAGAGAGAGAAGGAAGGAGAGAGAGAAGGAAGGAGAGAGAAGAAATGTCAGGAGGGAGTTCCAGAGCTTGGGGTCGAAACGGCTGTAGGTCCAGACGCTAATGGTGAAGCGTTGGAAATCGGGAATGCCAAGAGGCCAGAGTGGGAGTAACTGAGACGTCTCGGTGAGCTGCAAGCCTCCAGAAATGGGGAAAGGCAGGGGCTCTCTCAGCTGGAGGGAGATGTTGGGTGAAAACAGTTGAGAGAGCTGCCCATATAATTATCTTTATTGTCACAAGTAGGCTTACATGAACACTGCAATGAAGTTACTGTGAAAAGTCCCTAGTCGCCACATTCCGGCGCCTGTTCGGGTACACAGAGGGAGAATTCAGAATGTCCAATTCACCTAACAGCACGTCTTTCGGGACTTGTGGGAGGAAACCGGAGCACCCGGAGGAAATCCACGCAGACGCAGGGAGAATGTGCAGACTCTGCACAGACAGTGACCCAAGCCGGGAATCGAACCTGGGACCCTGGCACTGTGAAGCAACAGTGCTAACCACTGTGCCACCTGTGCGTTGAAAGGTAGGGGTAGAGGACCATCTGGGGCTAAAGCACACATCGCAAAGAGATGAGGGGAGAAAGTGGAAGCTAAATGTTACATGACGAGCTTCGAAATGGCTCAAAGCCACTCGGCACGGACGGCAAACTGGGATGTTAGTGGAGAAGAGAAGGATGGCGCAACACTTTCCATTCTCGCCCAGCGCTCCTCAATAATTAATTTACCTTACGGGCAGATCCTGCAGGTTCACAGCGTGATCCATGAAGTAACCTGGAAAACAAGACCGTCTTTCAACAGGAAAACAATTCCAAGTGACAAATTATTCACAGCACGGAGAGAGGGAGGGAGTTTGGTTCAACGGATCCAACCTCAGGCCTCCTCTTGGCCATGCACCATGTGGGTTGCCCCCTTGTGGTAGTGTCACCTCTGCGTGTCTTGACTGTCCATTGGTCGTGTCCTATTCTATGTGTTCATTGGCTGTATGTCTTCACATCATAACATCTCCGGTGCTCCCTCTAGTGTTTACTTAGTTGTAGTGTACCTGCATTAACCCCTCGTGTATTTACAGTGATGCACTTCACCACAGCCTCGACCATCACTATCCATAGCTCCAGATTACAACAGGCAGGTAAAGAGATTCCCCGAGTGAATTGTACACATCCCCGCCGCCATCTTCACAGTTATACCCCCGAATTACATCAAGCTCGAGTACAAATGGCCAAGTTACACAGTCCTCCTCACAGCGCTGTCCCTGTTTAGGTGGAGTTGTGACTAATGGCACAACTGGTCTTCCCAGTTTGCCCCCCCCCCGGCTCTCTGCCCTGCGTTACACAGCTCTGCATCACCCTGTAACCAAGCACGCACACTTCAATCCGCTCCAACCTCAAAGCCTTCTTGTCGCCTACATTTTCCCGATTCTCTCTCAAAACCTCAGCACCTACCCCTTTGCTTGCATCTCTGTTCACTGCTTTTCAGGTGTCATGTAAATGCAAGATGTCGCTGTTGATAGGCGAACTTAGATATTACGATACAAAGTAAAAGGAGAACATTTTGCTAAACGAAACCGAAAAAGCAAACTAGAGAAAAGAAAGTTAAATGATTGAAAATTTAATTTAAAACTCACACACAATGCAATCGTGTCAAAGTTGCTGACAGTGAGCAGTTTGTACTGAATGTTGTTGCGTGCTTACATAGAATTTACAGCGCAGAAGGAGGCCATTCGGCCCATCGAGTCTGCACCGACTCCTGGAAAGAGCACCCTACCCAAGGTTAACACCTCCACCCTATCCCCATAACCCAGTAACCCCACCCAACACTAAGGGCAACTTTGGACACTAAGGGGCAATTTATCATGGCCAATCCACCTAACCTGCACATCTTTGGACTGTGGGAGAAAACCGGAGCACCCGGAGGAAACCCACACAGACACGGGGAGAACGTGCAGACTCTGCACAGACAGTGACCCAAGCCGGAATCGAACTTGGGACCCTGGTGCCGTATTGCAAGCTTCAAAAGTTGTGAGTTTAGTGATTAAGGGCATTATATCCATTTTCTCGGAAAGTGGGATGTAGTGAGTTGGGGGCTCTTTCTTGAAAGCTGCTGGCTACACGTTGAGCATCGAGGGACGGGGTCCCACGAGCTGAATGCCTTCTTTCCCCCCCCCTTGACTTCTCTTAAACGAACAGCTCTTAAGTTTCTGAACTCAATAACTTGTAAACCACCACCCCCCCGCCAACTTACCATAGAATTTACAGTGCAGAAGGAGGCCATTCGGCCCATTGGGCCTGCACCAGCCCTTGGAAAGAGCACCATACCTAAGCCCATACCTCCACCCTATATTCACACCTCCACTCTATCCCCGTAACCCCACCTAACCTAGTTTGGACACAAAGGGGTAATTTATCATGGCCAATTCACCTAACCTGCAAGTCTTTGGACTGTGGGAGGAAACCAGAGCACCCGGAGGAAACCCACGCAAACACGGGGAGAACGTGCAGACTCCACACAGACAGTGACCCATGCCGGGAATCGAACCTGGGACCCTGGAGCTGTGAAGCAACTGTGCTAAACACTATGCTACCCACTTACCAAAGGAAATAGTTTCTCCCTATCTACCCTACCAACTTCTTTAGTCTCCTTTAGAAACCTCAATTGGATCACCTTTAAACTTCCATACTCAAGGCAATAAAAGCCTAGTCCGTGCAACTTTATTCCTAGCCTATCCTGTGGGACGGACTTACCTGCGATGCCAACCTCGGCTGTTCCCGCCAGACAGAGATCTTCAAACCGAGTGGGGTCAATCTGGTAAACCTGGGATGATTTGGCATTGGGCCTCATCCCACAGCCCTCCTGTACAAATAGGAATGTGACAAGTTTAGAGACCCTCTGGGTTCTGCCATGTTAAGCAAGAGGTCTTAAGATTTAGAATAGTTGGCAAAAAGAACTAGAGTGGAAATGAGTTCTGCACGCGACGCCATTGATTAAGATCTGGAATGCACTGCTTGCAAAGAGAGCATAAACAAGAGTTTCAAAACAGAACTCAGAGGACTGAAGAACCCGGAGCAGCCGTAAATTCAATGATATTCTGTACTTACAAACACAGCCCCTTTCAGCATGTCTGGCACAGTTATCGGAATGAATCCCTGTGGAGATTAAAATCACAGGGCATGAGACAGTACCGAATCCATCTGTTCACACAATTACCAAGTTAGGGGGTCCGTGACAAAATGTGCCAATAATAGTAAAGTTTTTCATGCTTTAACAATTACTTTAAAAAGAAAAATTTAGAGTAACCAATTTTTTTTCCCCCAATTAAGGAGCAATTTAGCCTGGCCAATCCACCTAACCTGCTCATCTTTGGGTTGTGGGGGGGCGAAACCCACGCAGACACGGAGAGAATGTGCAAACTCCACATGGACAGTGACCCAGAGCCGGGATCGAACCTGGGACCTCGGCGCCGTGAGGCAGCAGGGCTAACCCACTGCGCCACCGTGCTGCCCTATGCTTTAACAATTACTATGGCAATCACTCATGTCTTGCGTAGCGGCAATTTCTCCGTCTAATCCCATGGCTATCGAAGACAACGACTGTGTTATGTTCCACAATGATTTTAAACAGCTGGCAGCAGTTTCAAACCCCAGCTTGGAAATGGAAAAATATAATAAATTTCTTTCAAATCTCCTCCAACTATCCGCCATTTTGCGCAGCCCTCTCTGACTCACAAACCGGTTGGTTGAAGGGCAGCACGGTGGCACAGCGGTTAGCATTGCTGTCTCACAGCGCCGAGGTCCCAGGTTCGATCCCGGCTCTGGGTCACTGTCCATGTGCAGTTTGCACATTCTCCCCGTGTCTGCGTGGGTTTCGCCCCCACAACCCAAAGATGTGCAGGGTAGGTGGATTGGCCACGCTAAATTGCCCCTTAATTGGAAAAAAAAATGAACTGGGTACGCTAAATTTTTTTTTTTTTTAAACATATGGGACCAGACTCCACCAGCTTTTATTTTAAAAGCAAGTATATATTTTGTATGAAACTCAGCCAAGCATTCGCCACTTGATCCAGTGATTGGGCTGGGATTAGGCTTGTTGATGATGTCCCGGAAGGACAAGGTGGGGTTAAGCTGTGCCGGGCATCATGGTCAAATAACCACAGTTACCGTCTAGGCTCGCACAGGTTGGCAGACACTTGCTAAAGGCACCACCGGGTGTTGAATGTCCATAAAGCTCTATCCCTTCAGCAGGGGCGGGCTGCGGTCGGGAGAAGACAGCAGAACAAAGGGACACTCAGCGGGGTTCAGACTTCGGGTAGCTCACCTTTCGGAGGAGTTTGCTCATCGTGAACTGCACTAGGGCGAGCTGCAGCTCGCTGCCTGCCCCCCGCAGATAGTACGATCGGTGGCCAGAGACGTGCGAGAGTCGCCTAGCAAGGAGCAAAGGCACACAAATTTATTCCAACATTTAAAATCAAAACCAGCTCTCACATTTGCAGAGGCACTCACCTCGAATACAGAGAAACTGTTTCATCCGGTCGAGGTACTCCACAAGAAGGGGGCAGAACATTAAAAGTACAGCTAGGGATGATGTCGGGAGCACTTTTCACACAAAGGGGATAGAATTCTGAAACTCTCTCTCCCCCCAAAAAAGGCTTTGACTCTAGGGTCCAATTAAAAATTAAGATGGAGATTGACAGATTTGTGTTGGATCAGGGTGACATAGTGGTTAGCACTGGTGCCTCACAGCTCCAGGGACCCGGATTCAATTCCGGCCTTGGGTGACTGTCTGTGTGGAGTCTGCACGTTCTCCCCGTGTCTGCGTGGGTTTCTTCCGGGTGCTCCGGTTTCCTCCCACAGTCCAAAGATGTGCAGGTTAGGTGAATTGGCCACGCTAAGTTGCCCCTAAGTGTCCAAAAGGTTAGGTGGGGTTACTGGTAGGGGACAGCATGGTGGCACAGTGGTTAGCACTCCTGCTTCACAGCGCCGAGGACTCGGATTCGATCCTGGCTCCGGGTCCGTGTGGAGTTTGCACATTCTCCCCGTGTTTGCGTGGGTTTCGCCCCCACAACCCAAAGATGTGCAGGTTAGGTGGATTGGCCACGCTAAATTGCCCCTTATTTCGAAAAGAATGAGGGAGGGGGAGAGGGCGAGAGGGGGGAGAGGGCGAGAGGGGGGAGAGGGGGAGGGGGAGAGAGGGGGAGGGGGAGAGAGGGGGAGGGGGAGAGAGGGGGAGGGGGAGAGAGGGGGAGGGGGAGAGAGGGGGAGGGGGAGAGAGGGGGAGGGGGGAGAGAGGGGGAGGGGGAGAGAGGGGGAGGGGGAGAGAGGGGGAGGGGGAGAGAGGGGGAGGGGGAGAGAGGGGGAGGGGGAGAGAGGGGGAGGAGGAGAGAGGGGGAGGGGAGAGAGGGGGAGGGGGAGAGAGGGGGAGGGGGAGAGAGGGGGAGGGGGAGAGGGGGAGAGAGGGGGAGGGGGAGAGAGGGGGAGGGGGAGAGAGGGGGAGGGGGAGAAAGAGGGAGGGGGGAGAGAGGGAGGGGGGAGAGAGGGAGGGGGGAGAGAGGGAGGGGGGAGAGAGGGGGGAGAGAGGGAGGGGGAGAGAGGGGGGAGGGGGAGAGAGGGGGGAGGGGGAGAGGGGGGAGGGGGAGAGAGGGGAGAGGGGGGAGGGGGAGAGAGGGGGGAGGGGGAGGAGGAGGGGGGAGGGGGAGGAGGAGGGGGGAGGGGGAGGAGGAGGGGGGAGGGGGAGGAGGAGGGGGGAGGGGGAGGAGGAGGGGGGAGGAGGAGGGGGGGAGGGGGAGAGGGGGAGGGGGAGGAGGAGGGGGAGAGGGAGGGGGGAGAGGGGGGGGAGAGGGGGAGGGGGGGGAGGGGGAGGGGAGAGAGGGAGGGGGAGAGAGGGAGGGGGAGAGAGGGAGGGGGAGAGAAGGAGGGGGGAGAGGGAGGGGGGGAGAGAGGGGGGAGAGGGAGGGGGGAGAGAGGGGGGAGAGGGAGGGGGGGAGAGAGAGGGGGAGAGAGGGAGGGGGGGAGAGGGAGGGGGAGAGAGGGAGGGGGAGAGAGGGAGGGGGAGAGAGGGAGGGGGAGGGGGAGAGAGGGAGGGGGAGAGAGGGAGGGGGAGAGAGGGAGGGGGAGAGAGGGAGGGGGAGAGAGGGAGGGGAGAGAGGGAGGGGGAGAGAGGGAGGGGGAAAGAGAGGGAGGGGGGAGAGAGGGAGGGGGAGAGAGGGAGGGGGAGAGAGGGAGGGAGAGAGAGGGAGGGAGAGAGAGGGAGAGGGAGAGAGGGAGGGGGAGAGAGGGAGGGGGAGGGAGAGAGAGAGGGGGAGAGAGAGAGGGGGAGAGAGAGAGGGGGAGAGAGAGAGGGGGAGAGAGGGAGGGGGAGAGAGGGAGGGGGAGAGAGAGGGGGAGAGAGAGAGGGGGAGAGAGAGAGGGGGAGAGAGGGAGGGGGAGAGGGGGAGAGAGAGAGGGGGAGAGAGAGAGGGGGAGAGGGGGAGAGAGAGAGAGAGAGAGAGAGAGAGAGAGAGAGAGGCGATGCCTGTACAACCAGTCTCCAGCTGTTGGGAAAAGGCAAGAAACCCTGGGCACAATAGGAGAGGGGAGACAGTGCCATCTTGTGACTGCCTCTAGTCAAATCCAGGAGGCCTCTTACCTCAGGAAGAGCAAATGCATTAGCTGTCCCATTAGGAAAGCGCCTGTATCTTTCGGTTTGAAGGGCAAGCCATTCTCTCTCAAAACAAATGAACTCAAACACCTGAAACGGTGAGAAACCCACAAACCAGTCCTGCTTAATTATGAGGGGCATAGACAGAGTGGATAGTCAGAGGCTTTTTCCCAGGGTAGAGGGGTCAATTACTAGGGGGCATAAGTTTAAGGTGCGAGGGGCAAGGTTTAGAGGAGATGTACGAAGCAGGTTTTTTACACAGAGGGTAGTGGGTGCCTGGAACTCGCTGCCGGAGGAGGTGGTGGAAGCAGGGACGATAGTGACATTTAAGGGGCATCTTGACAAATACATGAATAGGATGGGAATAGAGGGATACGGACCCCGGAAGTGTAGGAGATTTTAGTTTAGACGGGCAGCATGGTCGGCACAGGCTTGACGGGCCGAAGGGCCTGTTCCTGTGCTGTACTTTTCTTTGTTCTTTGTTAACAATCTGCTGTAACGGGTCTTCAAATTGAGTGTCATCGTCAGCTCCAGGATAGTGAAGAGTGGGAACAATGGACAGAACTGCCAGCGAGAACTGGCAGGCGCACCAACAATGCACGCACCTGAGCCGTGGGGGCTCCATTTCATTCTTCCCGTTGCCGTTTGACAGTCAATGGGGAGGAAGCTCTAACAATACAACGCCTCGGAGAGGCGGACTCATCGCCAGCAGAGTACGTACCCACTCGCAGGCAATGGGGTCACACTCTCAGGATGGGGAAGGGTGAATAGTATTGGACAGAGATAGAACATAGAAAAATACAGCACAGCACAGGCCCTTCGGCCCACGATGTTGTGCCGAACCTTTGTCCTAGATTAATCATAGATTATTATAGAATTTACAGTGCAGAAGGAGGCCACTGGGCCCATCGAGTCTGCACCGGCTCCTGGAAAGAGCACCCTACCCAAGGTCAACACCTCCACCCTATCCCCATAACCCAGTAACCCCCACCCAACACTAAGGGCAATTTTGGACACTAAGGGCAATTTATCACGGCCAATCCACCTAACCTGCACATCTTTGGACTGTGGGAGGAAACCGGAGTACCCGGAGGAAACCCACGCACACACGGGGAGGATGTGCAGACTCCGCACAGACAGTGACCCAAGCCAGGAATCGAACCTGGGACCCTGAAGCTGTGAAGCAATTGTGCTAACCACTGTGCTACCATGCTGCCCTTAAGAACAAATTAATCTATACTCCATTATTCTACCATAATCCATGTACCTATCCAATAGCCGCTTGAAGGTCCTCAAGACATTTCTTGACTCAAAGAGGGTCGGAGGTTTCTACCCCAGAGAGAAAGGAAGACTTGAGGTTATACAGCGTTTTCAACAGCACTGAATCTCAAAGCACTTTAAAGCTAACGCAGTACTTTTTGCGGTTAAGGTCCAGCTATGTAGGGCACTGGTGAGATATTGTGTACAATTTGGGTCACTGAATCCTTGAAAAACCAGGGGAAATTGACCAGGAGAAATGTCTTGCATCCACCACAGGCTAAGCATCAGACAAGGTTACAGATGCAAAATAATGATGCCAAAAATCAAAAAGCAACAGTGGTGCAGTGTGACATTTTAAGGCTGTTAGAACTGCCCCTCTGATGGACCTCAGCAGCCTTCAGAAGCTCCAATTGCATGGGCGCCCCTTTTTAAAGTTATTCTTTTCATGGGGTGTAATTCTCGCTGGTGGAACTAGCACATCGTCGTCCATCCTTAATTACCCCTCGAGGAGGTGGTGGGGAGCTGCCTCCTTGAACCGCTGCAGCCAATGGGCTGTTAGGGAGGGAGTTCCAGGGTTTTGACCCAGTGACAGTGAAGGAACGGCCGATATGTTTCCAAGTCATTGACTGGCACTTGCGCGATGCAGTGGCCTTAAAGGTGCAGGCGACATTAGCAGCTAAGCATAGGAACCAGGCTCTGGACACATTGCGAGTATCATAGAATCACAGAAGTTGCAGTGCAGAAGGAGGCCACTCGGTCCATCGAGTCTGCACCGGCTCTTGGAAAGAGCACCCTACCCAAGCCCACAACCTTCACCCTATCCCCATAACCCAGTAATGCCAGAGGAGTTAATGGGACACCACCTTGCTCACTGAAGTACACGTCAGTCCATGAGGGTTTAGTGGGTCTCCGACCTGCCTGGTGCAGGCCTATACAGACCAAGGTCCTAAAGCATTCCGGAGAATGCATCACTGGCATCTCGAAAGGGAAAGAAGTAATATTCCACACCTGCCACCTTAATGCCAGTGCTCCCAGTTTAACCATCTAAATATCAACTATGGTCTTAGTTCAGGTCTCAGTTGGGAATGTAGGAACATGGTGTATAATTACAATAGAGGACAGTGGAAAGCTTGGAATTAACAGTAACATTAAATTCCGATTTCAGGAGTCGAGTACCAAACAGCCAAGATAGGATTCCAGTGGATCAAATTTCTTCCTGCTTAATCCGAACCATTTGGAATTTCTTTTTTTTCCAATTAAGGGGCAATTTAGCATGTCCAGTTCACCTACCTGCACATCTTTGGGTTGCAAGACCTACGCAGACACGGGGAGAATATGCAAACTCCACACGGACAGTGATCCGGGGCCGGGATCGAACCCGGGTCCTCAGCGCCGTGAGGCAGCAGTGCTAACCACTGCGTCACCGTGCTGCCCCACCATTTGGAATTTCAATGTTGCAATCCCATTCACTGTCAAGGTGCAATCCCAATGGATCAACCACTTTTCCATTCACTCCCAATGGAATGAATCCCTTCCCGTTCACTCCCACCGTGTAAAATCCCCTTTTGACTCCTGATACAAATCGGTTATTATCCACTCTGTCAATCCACTGAAAACGAAAGCACAAATGTTTGGATGTCTCTCTGCGGAGTTTTATCTCGTTCTACCATTGCACCTTGACGGAGACCAGGATTTGGAAGCATCCCACCTTACCGTTGTCGAATTATGTCCAAGTCTTCACCAATTTGCAAGTGGCCCTTGGGTTTAAAATCAAACACTAGAAGATAAAGGAGGAAGGAAAAAGTCAGCAGACCTGTGCGATTTCAGACACAAATTAAAAGGGAAGGCTTTTCCAGGATTGGCAGACCTTCCCAGCACTGCTCACGCGTGGCCTGACATTCATCTCCCCAGCTCCCGTAAGAACCGTAAGCACATCTCGCGGACATCAGAGCAATTGTGTTACAGCAATTGTGTCACTGTCCCATCAGGAAGTCTGGGTTGCTGTGGCACCTTTACCTGCCGGAGCTATGAATAGCGATGGTGGAAGCGCTATCTTCCTTTCCATCACAGGGCGAACCACGGCTCTCTCCTTCTCTTACCTCCTGCCTTTGGCGCGTTGGAAGGAATTGGAGGTTGCGTTATGGATGCACCTTTCTTGGCCGTCAAGTCCTGGGGGTTGGACTCGAACACGGAGCACCAGGCTCGGAGGCAGGGGCGCCAACCCACTCCGCCACAAGACCTCAATTCGGAGCACGTGTTAATTGCCGAGGTCAACTGGAAGTCGGTAAAATATTTGCAAATCTCGGGCTCTGGGTCAGAAGCTCCAAAATTGGAAGGAGCAAAATAGTTTGAAACTCTCACCCGTTCTTTTGTTACCTCCAGACATGTCTGCTCTCTTCTGGTCAGCCTCTCTTACCCTACCCTCCAAAGGGTCATCCAAAACTCTGCTGCGTGCGTCCCAGCCAGCACCAAGTCCCATTCACCCATCGCTCCTGTGTTCAGACCTATGCTGGCCCCTGGCGAACCAATGCCCCGATTTAAAAATTCTCATCACTGCTGTCAAATCCCTGAAATAGTGGCCTCGCTCCTCCCCACCGCCGTAATGTCCTCCACCCCACCACATCTCTCAGAGTTCAAGGATTCTGGCACCGGGACCATTCCTGGCTTTAAACACTCCACAACCGAAGCTCAGGCCTTCAGCTGCCTTGGCCCCATACTGGAAAACACCCTCCCTAAACCTCTTTAATCCTGAAGACCTACCCTCTTGGAGCAGGTTTCTGGTCACCTGCCCGAATATCTCCTTACGCAGCTCCATGCTCAATTCTACTTGATAACATTGCGGTGCAGCCTTGCGAAATTTCACTTTGTTAATGGTGTTCATTAAGTACATTCCATATACTGCAGGTATTGATGGGCAGCGCAGTGGTTAGCACTGTTGCTTCAAAGCGCCAGGGACCCGAGTTCGATTCCCGGCTTGGGTCACTGTCTGTGCGGAGTCTGCACGTTCTCCCCGTGTCTGCGTGGGTTTCCTCCGGGCGCTCCGGTTTCCTCCCACAAGCCCCGAAAGACGTGCTTGTTAGGTGAATTGGACATTCTGAATTCTCCCTCTGTGTACCCGAACAGGCGCCGGAGTGTGGCGACTAGGGGCTTTTCACAGTAACTTCATTGCAGCGAAGCCTACTTCATAGAATTTACAGTACAGGAGGCCATTCGACCCATCGAGCCTGCACTGGCCCTTGGAAAGAGCACCGTACTTAAGACCACACCTCCACCCTATCCCCGTAACCCAGTAACCCCACCTCACCTTTTTGGACACCAAGGTCAATTTAGCACGGCCAATCCACCTAACCTGCACAACTTTGGACTGTGGGAGGAAACGGGAGCACCTGGAGGAAACCCACGCAGACCCGGGCAGAGAGTTCAAACTCCGGACAGACAGTTGTGACACCAATGAAGATTATTAACTAAAGGATTCTCACCTGGTTTATCACCAATTGTTTCAACTACGCGCGCCTGGCTTTCATCACCTACGGGCTTCAATGAAAGAGAGAACAGGTTAGCGGCAAAAGAAACCGATGTGAACCAGACCTAGTCAGGAAAGGGAGAGGAAAGACACGCACATCAATACAAAATAATTCTTACCACACTTGGATGAGTCCAGTTGGGTAGCTTCAAAGCTTTCAGATAGAAGTGTTCATCCAACTGGCTCTCTTGTTGATAGAGGACATTTAATTCCAGGCGAATTTCCTTTCCTCGATCTCGGAGCCTCGAGAAGTCAGGGTGCTGTTTTCAAGACAGAATGCAGAAGAATTACATCTCTAAAAACATCCTTCCCTTTCCGGCAATCTGCGTCATCTTATTAATCAATTTTGTTTTTCAAATTCATCTTGCAATCTGAAGTTCCATCACAGGTTCACCGAGTGCTCAGTACAGGCAGAAAATCAGGATTACATGTCGGCCCCTTCTAATGTCAGCCGTGGATCACGTTAGCGCTAGTTCCTCCCGAGTCAGCAGGTTGAGGGTTCAAGGACACACACACACACACAAGCTCGGGCACAAAGGTTGACTAGTGCAGTACTGAGGGAGTGCCGCACTGTCGGAAATGCCGCCTTCTTGACGATGTGCCTGCCATCTCAGACAGGCTTAAAAGATCCCACGGCCTAATTTCAAACGAAGAGCAGGGGGGTTCCCCTCAGTATCCAATTCCCTCTTTGAGAATCACAAGTGATGTGGTTGGTGAGCTCAGTTGGCTGCACTGTGGTGCAGGATATCGGCAGTAGCACAGATTCAATCCCTCCCGTGCTGGCCCTGATAGATTGTGGAGGCTTGCCTCTTTGCCTCACCCCACACTGGTGCCCCTCATGTTATATAACTAATTGTCCCTCTCTAACGGAGAATGATTCTTTTGAGGTACAACAAATCACAATTACCATATAGAAAACATAGCAACTGCATAGTATTTATGAGGACCACACAATCTTCTGTCTTAACTGCATATCAATTAGGTGCTAATTGTCTTCGTGTGGTGAGTATTAATTGGGGACTCACCCATAACAGAATCCCTGCACTGCCGAAGGAGGCCATTCGGCCCATCGAGTCTGCACCGACCCTCTGAAAGAGCACCCAAACTAGGCCTGTGCACCCATCCTATTCCCGTAACTCCGCCTAACTGTTGGACACTAAGGGGCAATTTAGCACGGCCAATCCACCTAACCTGCGCATCTTTGGACTGTGGGAGGAAACCGGAGGAAACCCACGCACACACGGGGAGAACGTGCAGACTCCGCCCAGACAGTCACCCGAGGTCAGAGTTGAACCAGGGTCTTGGCGCTGTGAGGCAGCAGTGCTAACCACTGTGCCATCCATGGCTTATATATATTGTGAGGAGCAAACGGAAAGTTAGTTTTTCCCCCCCACTGTGGGAAGTGCGTCATATGCCCTGTGTCTTTGTAAATAAATACTTGTAAGTGATTAAAGACTGGGCTCCAGTGTCCTATCCCTTTGCCACTCGGTGTTACGAGTGTGGGACCTTGGGTGGTTTAAGGAACAGAGTTGCTGAGATGGGCGTTGCGTCGCTGGTCTGTTCTGGAACACTCAGTCCGAGTGGAACAATCTTCGAAGGACATCGGAAGGTTCAATCTCGCGGGCAGGAGAAGTGAGCCGGCCAAAATCAGGAGGTGCGACTTAAATTTTGAATTGCTACCCATCTGCCAGATGTGGGCCTCGCTGGCTGGGCCAACATTTATTGCCCATCCTTAATTGCCCTCGAACGGAGTGGCTTCCTAGGCCATTTCAGAGGGGGTGTAAGAATCAACCACATTGCTGTGGATCTGTAGTGACATGTGGACCGTGGCAGATTTCCTTCCTGAAAGGGCATGAGTGAACCGGAGGTTTTGTTTTTCCAACAATCGGCAATGGTTTCATGTTTACCATAAATTTAATTCCAGAATTTATTGGTGCGATTCGAACCCAGATCCCCAGAACATTACCTCTGGTCTCTGGATCACTAGTCCAGTGACAGTACCACTGTCTCCCCAACTGGACTGATAATCCAGGGGACAGAAGTTCAAATCCCATGACAGCAGCTATGGGATTTAAATGCAAGTGTCCCAGCTGGGGCTGTCACTCCTGTCGATTAGGTTATTTTATCGATCATTTGTTTTATTTTAAAAGAGAATAGAAAAAGAGACAGCTGGGACACAGGGGGCTGGTTTAGCACACTGGGCTAAATCGCTGGGTTTTGCAGCAGACCAAGGCAGGCCAGCAGCACGGTTCAATTCCCGTACCAGCCTCCCCGAACAGGCGCCGGAATGTGGCGACTAGGGGCTTTTCACAGTAACTTCATTGAAGCCTACTCGTGACAATAAGCGATTTTCATTTTTCATCAGTTGCTAGTAGGCAGAGATCTGTGAATAAACCTATTACCTACAAAAGGATCCATGTCTATTTTCATACTTCACCATCTGGCTTAAATCCAATAACATATTAGTAGCCTGTTAAGTGGTGTTTGATCTATGCCGCTTTTAGTTTGCTTGCTATGGTAAAAGTCTTAAAGTGAGAATTTTCTCCGTTTGGTCACCGGGCAATTCATCAATTTAAAAACAAAAGTTATTGGTCTGAAAGGGGATCGTAACAGTGGCTATCAGAGTTTTCACATCCTAGACTAGATTCGATTCCCTCAGGGGTTGGAGTAGAATTTTCCAAATTATTCACCTCCCTATTTGACCTGCCCTTTTAATGTAGGACTTCAGCCTCTTCCATAAGATCATGCGGTTAAGATGAGGTGAAGAGTGATGGATACAACCTAATGGAGATCAGAGGCTTCTTTATTCTTCATATGCTTAATGGAGACACTCAATAGACAGCCGAGCCAGTCTTGACTGATGAGAGAGGTCGTACTTACTGATTGAAGAGCTTCCTTATTGTGCTTGTCCTGTAAACAAAGCAAACGATTCAAAATGTTTTACCTCTGTTAAAAGTAAAAAAAGATGGAGAATGTTTACTTTGATAACATTTCCACTCTGTCTGAGTTTCTTTTCCTTGCACACAGCGCTCAGAAACACAAATCCAGGTCATAGAATCCCGACAGTGCAGGAGACCACTATTCAGCCCATCGAGTCTGCACCGACCCTTCTGAAGAGCACCCTACCTAGGCCCAATTCCCTGCCCCATCCCCATAACCCCACCCAACCTCTGGACATTAAGTGGCAATTTAGCACGTCCAATCCAGCTAACCTGCACGTCTTCGGACTGTGGGAGGAAACTGGAGCACCTGGAGGAAACCCACGCAGACAAGGGGAGAACGTGCAGACTCCGCACAGACACCCGAGGCCGGAATCAAACCCGGGTCCCTGGCGCTGTGAGGCAGCAGTGCTAACCACTGTGCCATCCTAGATCATCCCATAATTTTACCACACCCAGCCAGCTTCCCTGCAGAAATCCATAACCGGACTTCAAATCGCTAAAAGACAAATCAATAAAAAACACACAGGTAAAGGTTTTGGTTTACTTGAATCGAGTGAACATGTTTTCTCCCAATGACACCTCGGTGTCAGCTGAGGCTCAGTGGGTGACATTCTTGCCTCCAGGTCTGGGTGGGGGGGGGGGGGGGGGGGTTCGTAGGTACAAGCCCCCCTCTAAAAATGTGGCCACAAATTTGATGCTGACACCCCAGTCTGCTCTCTCAGATGGATGTAAAAGATCACATTACGCTATTGCAAAGATGAGCTGGGGATTCCACCCCGCCTCCCTTGGTCTTGGAGTCAATTTTATCTCTCAACCACACTCACAAATGGTAAGGTTATTATCTTATTGCTGTGTGTGGAAGCTTGTTGCACACAAACTGGATGCCCTGGTTCATGTATTCCAACAGTGGCTACACTTCAGAAGTAGATAGTTGCGAGAGCCCAGCTGGTAACACACTCGCCTCTTCAGGCAAAACCTCCTGGGCCGAGAACAGAAATCAAGATTGACACACCAGTGCAATACTGAGGGAGTACTGCACTCCCAGAGATGCCATCCTACAGGTGAGAGGTTAGACGAGGCTCCATGTAGCCTCTCAGGGTTAAAGAGGGGAACAGTAACACAGAAGGGCAGCGCATTTACTTCAGCGGCTTTTCCCCGGCGGCTTTTCAAAAATGCCGGTTATGATTCCGGGCACCTCATTGGCGGGCCGCATAAAAACCTTTGTCGGGCCGCATGCGGCCCTCGGGCCGTAGTTTGCCCACTCCTGGTCTAGTCGTTATCACACTGCTGTTTATGGGAGCTTGCTGTGTGCAAATTGGTTATCGTATTTCTGACATAACAACAGTGACTACAGTTCAAACGATTATTTTGTTGGGTCGTAAAGACATTTCAGTTATCATTATGCAATCATTTTGGTAGAATTTATTTCTTACTCACCAGGAGGGCTTTGATTGAATCACTGATTTGCCTTTTCTCGTTCTCCAGCTTCTCTATTTCCTCCTTCGCTTTCATCAACTGTTTCCACGTGGACACCTATTGGGGAGGAATAACTGGAAACAGTAAATAAGGTGGAATCAGTGTGCTGTTCTCGAAGCACTCCAACAAAATTTCAAGACAGGAAAGCTTTTATGATAGAAGTACATTCTGCATCGTCTTTTGTGCTATTCCTGACATTTCCACAGGAACGCTCTAAAATCCTTGTTTCCTAGCAAAGTTTTTCATTCCACATTCCTAGATTACTGCCAATAGGGCTGCACAGTAGCACAGTGGTTAGCACCGTTGCTTCACAGCACCTGGATCCCAGGTTCGATTCCCACCTGGGTCATTGTCTGTGCGGAGTCTGCATGTTCTCCCTGTGTCTGCGTGGGTTATTCCTGGTTCTCCGGTTTCCTCCCACAAGCCCCAAAAGACTGGTGAACTGGACATTCTGAATTCTCCCTCAGTGTACCCAAACAGGCGCCGGAGCGTTAAGTATATTCAACAATGGAGCATCCACAACCCTCTGGGGCAGATAATTTCAAAGATTCACAAATCTTTTGAGTGAAGCAATTTCTCCTCATATATAGCCCTGAATGATCTGCTCCTTATGTTGTGGCTCCGTGTTTAACATTCCCCAATCGGGGAAAACAATTGCTCAGCCTTATCAAACCCCTTCAGGATTGTGAATATTTCAATGAGATCACCTCATATACTTCTGAACTCCAGAGAATATAGACCCAATGTTCTCAGTCTCTAACCACAGGGCAACCCCTCAGCCCAGGGAATAATCTAGTGAACCTTTGCTGTTCTAACTCCAATGCAAGCATCTTTTCTTAAATGTGGAGGCCAGTACTACACAGTATTCCAAATGGGGACTCATCAAAACAACCAGTCTGACAATATTGAGAGACAGCTGCTGGTGAGATAAAACTGTGTGTCGCCAGCATACATGTGAAACCTAGCACTGTTTGCATGCCTTTACAGAGGTGCATGGTTGCACAGAGGGGCATGGTGGCACAGTGGTTAGCACTGCTGTCTTAGAGGGACCTGGGTTCAATTCAGGCCTCTGGTGCTCTGGTTTCCTCCCACAGTCCAAAGACGTGCTGGTTATAGAATCATAGAATCCCTACAGTGCAGAAGGAGGTCATTTGGCCCATTGAGTCTGCACCGACCGTCTGGAAGAGTACCCTGCCAAAGTCCAAACCCCTGCCATATTTAGCATGCACATCTTTGGACTATGGGAGGAAACCCACGCAGACGGGGACAGCGTGCAGACTCCACACAGACAGTTGCCGAGGCCGGAATCGAACCCGGGACCCTGGAGCTCTGATGCAACAGTGCCGACCATAGTGCCACTGTGCTGTCAGGTGGACTGGCCATGATAAATTGCCTGTTAGTATCCCAAGGTGTGCAGTTTAAATAGGGTTACGGGGATAGAGCAGGTGAGTTGGCCTAGGTAGGGAGCTCTTTCAGAGGGGCGACGATGGGCCGAATGGCCTCCTTCTGCCCTGCAGGGATTCTGTGATTCAGATGGGAAATTGGGAGGGGGTTGGGTAAGGACACACGGGAAGGTGAGGAGAAAGGCGAGGTGAACTTACGATGTCAACCACATCCTCTCTGGTCAGCTCCCCCTTGCGATTCTGCACATTGTCCAGCACAGCCCGGGTGTGGCCGCAGACCAGCCCCATGTCCAGCTGGGGTCTGTCCGAGTACCCGTCCCTCACGTGCTGGTACAGGCTGCTTCTGCTGCAGTGGCCCCGTGGGAAGGCACGGCCGGCGGAGACCTCCAATCGGGCCAGAGCCCGGAGGACAGGAGCCGGACATCGAACCCAGCCTCTCAATGCCGCCCTCCACCAGGGCGCCGCCATCTTGCCGACCTCTGCACTCCGCTCTCCCGGCGACGTCACGGGCCGCCCGCCAATTGGAGAGGACGTCCCGCGATGACGTAACGACGTGAGGTGGGCTGGGCAGCCTGGGCTCCCCTGTCACGTGCCGGGGGACCCAGCCCAACTCTCTGCAGGATAACCTCCAGGGACTGTTTCACGTCAAAGACCTTCTTTTAAAGAGTCTGTGGAACTATTTCCCATCGCTTATCAACGAGTTAGTTTAATATATTATTAGCCTAGGATCATGGAATGAACACAGCACAGAAGGAGGCCATTCAGCCCATCACATCAAGGCTAGCCCCCTGGAAGAGGAACTCACCTGGTCGCAGTTCCTCTGCCTTATCCCCATACCCCAGCAAATCTTTTGCTCTCTGGAAGGGAG